>NC_053393.1:254957227-255557227 GCF_905171765.1 Bufo bufo | reverse complement strand
ACACATTTATACATACAAACATACCGCCTTAAGGAGGTCACAAGGTCAGAAGGGAGGAGTTTTGGATATTGTCTAGATGAACAATGACACATATAATGTGCATATTGGCAGGTTCTCATAATAGACCGCCGATGTGCACATTCCAACCACATCTATGCTGTATGAAGCACAAAAACGCACTAATAACAATCCATTTAAAAAGATCTCAAATGGCTACGCCCATATAGGGCTGACCTTAAGGAGTATGCAATTGAAAGTGCATCACAAAGGTCCTGATCATGCAGATAAATGATGTGATCCTATTGAGGGTTCAGGACCTGCATCACATGAGCGGATCCTAGTCACGTGAGGACCGTTACCTAGTTACAGGAATGCTTAAATGATAAGAAGGCCGTCTTCTATAAGGAAGCTGGCCTGCATCATTCGGCCCGACGTCATGTGACCCGTATCACATGAGTAGATTCCGGTCATGTGAGGGCCGTTACCTGGTTACAGGGAAGCTTCATTCGGTATATAGTAAAAGAAAAAGAAGAAGGATCATATACATAACATAATAATGTCTTGCAAATACAATGATTAGATTCCCACAAGAAAAAGGAAAGAGTACATATATAAAAAAGTGGCATAATATGACTTTAAAAAGATTATTTGATGATTATTAAAAATATATATGTATATAAAAAATATATATGTATATAAAAATGACACATGATCTTATATATAAATATGACATGTTATATAAAACAGTTATATAAAAGTGCACTGTGTGCACACTTTTAAAAATAAATTAAATTACATTTGCCACTCGTTTAGAATGCTGGATAAAACATTCCTACTAATGGAAAGAATATGGATAAAAATATATATAAGTGAATTGGAGCACTGTGTGATCCAACCACATAATAGATGGCAGTTACTAGTGTAGAATCTGGGGGATATAAAGGTGGGCGCATGCGTGCAATAGAGGAAAAAACACACATGCGTCCGCCAACCTACCCAGAAAGGATGTATAATCAGCACCAGCGTCTGCCATATTGGTAATACAGCTTACAATTTGACCTATTGGTTTGTAAAAAGAAGAAGGTACAAGACAACAGTTGTATAAATGAGGGTCTAAACCTGATAGAGAAAAGAAGAAATTATTTCTCATATTCTCCGTTAGTAATCTGATACTAACAAAGGTGAAATCTATAGGTTAATTTCAAATGCCTCATTTAAACCCTGAGGACTCAGGCTATTAAGTTTATAAATCCAGAACATTTCACGTCTTTTAATTGTTTGTGTAATGTTCCGGGTATCGGCATGAATTTTCTCTATAGGTATAACGGAAATGCTTGAAAATAGACCCTGATGTTTATTCGTAATGTGTCTTGATACACTATGCTGCATAAATTTCTTCTTAGTGTTTGAACGATGCTTGTTCAATCTGTTACGCAACGTCTGTGTGGTGCGACCTACATACTGTAATCCACATTGGCATTCAAGCACGTAGATCACGTTATTTGACCCACAGTCCATTGGTTGCTTAATATTAAAAGTTTCCCCAGTGGTGTTATTACGAAAAGAAGTAGACTTTCGTATAGAGAGGCAACATAGACACTTTGGTTGTCCGCATTTTGTGCTACCCACTGGTCTAGATGGTATAAATGAACTGGTATTTGGCCCAGTTACTTTATAATGTGTTTCACGTAACTTGCTTGGTGCTAACAAATTTTTTAGGGTTTTTGCTCTCCTGAAAGTCAGAGGTGGGTGACTTGGTAAAGATTTGCCTATATATGGGTCTTTTTTAATAATATGCCAATGTTTAAAAAGAATATTCCTCACATCCTTATGATTGCTACTAAAGGTAGTGATAAAATTGGCACCCCATTTTTTGTTTTGCTGTTTGTCCTTTGCCTGATCTTTCTGGCTAACTAATAGGCAATTTTCTTGTGTAAGAGCCTTAGCTCGATTGTAAGCCGCCTCAATGACTCCATGAGCGTAGCCTTTTTCCTGAAACCTTTTGCGAATTATCTCACTTTGTGAGATAAAATCCCTAGTGAGTGAACAATTCCTCCTTAGTCTCTTGAATTGACTAAAGGGAATATTCGTCTTCCATTTTTTAAAATGGAGGCTAGAATACTCAAGGTAACTATTACAGTCAACCTTTTTGAAATACGTGCGTGTTACAATTTTATCACCAATAGCATTCATTTCTAAATCCAAGAATTCAATTCTTGAACAATCATGCGTCCCAGATAGAGTGATCCCCCAATCAGAGGAATTTAGATATTGAATGAAATCCTTGATAGAATCAGAATCTCCATCCCATATAAAGAACAAGTCGTCGATATAACGACGATATAACCGACCACTGGGTGGACTTATGAATATATTGATCTTCGAATGCTCCCATGAAAAGGTCCGCGAAACTGGGCGCGAAGCGCGTACCCATTGCGGTACCTTTTCACTGGAGGTATAATTGTTCACCAAAGGAGAATGTATTATGTGTCAGGATAAATTGAATAGATTTCAGTATGAACGACTTCTGATCAACAGGTACAGATGAATCTTTACCGAGAAAAGAATCAACACATTTTAGTCCCAATTCATGATTAATATTTGAATATAGGGCCGCAACATCAAGGGCTATCCACGAATATGTATCCTTCCATGTGATTCCTTTGAGTATGGTTATCAGAGAGGTGGAATCTTTCAAATAGGAGGGTAGTTGGATAACATATTTCTGGAGCAAAATGTCCACATAATGGGACAGATTGCAAGTCAAAGAGGATATCCCAGAGATGATGGGGCGGCCCGGAGGATTCTGAACATCCTTATGAATTTTAGGTAGATGGTAAAAAAGTGCCATTACTGAGTCTGTTTTGAGAATGTATTCTTGCTCTTTCTTACTCAGTATGTGTTTAACTGAGTCAATCAAGGTCCTCAATGCGACCCTATGTTCCCCAGACGGATCTTTGTCTAGAGGAATATAGTATTCAGTGTCCGACAAAATGTGAAGAGCTTCTTTAACGTAGTCATCTCTATTTTGGATGACCACGCCTCCACCCTTATCGGCATTACGGATAACTATTGAGGTATTTTCATATAGGCTTTTAACTGCCTTGGATTCTTTGGGATTGAGGTTATGATTCAAAATGGGTTTCTGATGGATGGATCGAAAATCGTCCATCACTAGATGGTAAAAAGTGTCTATAAAATTCCCCTTGTGATGGGTCGGGTAAAAGGTTGAAGGGGGTTTCAAACTCGTGGAAACATATTGTATTATTGTTACCGGAGTAGATAAAGCCTCACTAGTATGTTCAATACTAGGTTTGTTTAAACTATCCAATAGGCTAAAGTGTCTCTTTAGTGTTAGTTTTCTAACAAAATTGTGTAAATCTAAAAAGAGATCAAAACCCTTTATGCTTGATGTTGGGCAGAATGAAAGGCCTCTTGCTAAAAGTGATGTTTCCTCCACATTTAGCAAATAGGAAGATAAATTGAAAATTTTGATTTCATGATCTGATTTTTCCTTTTTTGTTTTTAGAATTTTCTTTTTACTTTTGCCTCCCCTACATCCTCTTCTAAGTTTTTTCTTTTCACTGATCTTTTCCCCAGAGGATGAAAAAGTTTGTGATTGTAACCGTATTCGGGCTTTTCATTATCGGGTATATCATAGTTGGTGTGAGTACAGTGGGAAGGGATAAAAAAGAAGAAGAAGAGGAGCTCTGACCTGCCTGGGACATCAGGTTGAGCGTCTCTATAGGTTTCGGACTGACCCCAGAACTGGAGTGATTAGGAGACATGTGAATAGAAGTCTGAGTGAAGGAAAGATCATGGAGCGTGATGATTGAGTCTAACTCCAAATCAGTGGTAGGAGATGGTGAGGATGGCAATTGATGAACCGTGAGGTGACTGGGTCTAATGGTGGGGGAAAAAGAAGTGGGGGGAAGATTGAGGGGTGCACAATTGGAAAGGGTTTCTGGGTCAAAACCCTCAGCGGCAATTGGTGTGGGGGATCCCAAACAAGGAGATCCGGAAACGAGCTCCAAGTGGGAACCCCCCCCATCGCTCACTCTATACTGCCCAAAACCCATAGGGCAGTCACTTTTGTTAATAGTAGAAATAGACGTCAGGGGTCACTACCTGACACCAAAAATGTGAGGGCAATCATGCCGGTCAAAACTGACATCACTAACATCAGTTGTCCTACCACCATTCAGTCATTATTACCTAATTTAGGTACAGTTAACCACACCCCTACACAAAGGAGGCATACTCCATCACCGGGTTGTCCCACTGGGCCGAATCCATCGGTGAGCGATGGGGGGGTTCCCACTTGGAGCTCGTTTCCAGATCTCCTTGTTTGGGATCCCCCACACCAATTGCCGCTGAGGGTTTTGACCCAGAAACCCTTTCCAATTGTGTACCCCTCAATCTTCCCCCCACTTCTTTTTCCCCCACCATTAGACCCAGTCACCTCACGGTTCATCAATTGCCATCCTCACCATCTCCTACCACTGATTTGGAGTTAGACTCAATCATCACGCTCCATGATCTTTCCTTCACTCAGACTTCTATTCACATGTCTCCTAATCACTCCAGTTCTGGGGTCAGTCCGAAACCTATAGAGACGCTCAACCTGATGTCCAAGGCAGGTCAGAGCTCCTCTTCTACTTCTTTTTTATCCCTTCCCACTGTACTCACACCAACTATGATATACCCGATAATGAAAAGCCCGAATACGGTTACAATCACAAACTTTTTCATCCTCTGGGGAAAAGATCAGTGAAAAGAAAAAACTTAGAAGAGGATGTAGGGGAGGCAAAAGTAAAAAGAAAATTCTAAAAACAAAAAAGGAAAAATCAGATCATGAAATCAAAATTTTCAATTTATCTTCCTATTTGCTAAATGTGGAGGAAACATCACTTTTAGCAAGAGGCCTTTCATTCTGCCCAACATCAAGCATAAAGGGTTTTGATCTCTTTTTAGATTTACACAATTTTGTTAGAAAACTAACACTAAAGAGACACTTTAGCCTATTGGATAGTTTAAACAAACCTAGTATTGAACATACTAGTGAGGCTTTATCTACTCCGGTAACAACAATACAATATGTTTCCACGAGTTTGAAACCCCCTTCAACCTTTTACCCGACCCATCACAAGGGGAATTTTATAGACACTTTTTACCATCTAGTGATGGACGATTTTCGATCCATCCATCAGAAACCCATTTTGAATCATAGCCTCAATCCCAAAGAATCCAAGGCAGTTAAAAGCCTATATGAAAATACCTCAATAGTTATCCGTAATGCCGATAAGGGTGGAGGCGTGGTCATCCAAAATAGAGATGACTACGTTAAAGAAGCTCTTCACATTTTGTCGGACACTGAATACTATATTCCTCTAGACAAAGATCCGTCTGGGGAACATAGGGTCGCATTGAGGACCTTGATTGACTCAGTTAAACACATACTAAGTAAGAAAGAGCAAGAATACATTCTCAAAACAGACTCAGTAATGGCACTTTTTTACCATCTACCTAAAATTCATAAGGATGTTCAGAATCCTCCGGGCCGCCCCATCATCTCTGGGATATCCTCTTTGACTTGCAATCTGTCCCATTATATGGACATTTTGCTCCAGAAATATGTTATCCAACTACCCTCCTATTTGAAAGATTCCACCTCTCCTATAACCATACTCAAAGGAATCACATGGAAGGATACATATTCGTGGATAGCCCTTGATGTTGCGGCCCTATATTCAAATATTAATCATGAATTGGGACTAAAATGTGTTGATTCTTTTCTCGGTAAAGATTCATCTGTACCTGTTGATCAGAAGTCGTTCATACTAAAATCTATTCAATTTATCCTGACACATAATATATTCTCCTTTGGTGAACAATTATACCTCCAGTGCAAAGGTACCGCAATGGGTACGCGCTTCGCGCCCAGTTTCGCGAACCTTTTCATGGGAGCATTCGAAGATCAATATATTCATAAGTCCACCCAGTGGTCGGATAATATTGTGTTATATCGTCGTTATATCGACGACTTGTTCTTTATATGGGATGGAGATTCTGATTCTATCAAGGATTTCATTCAATATCTAAATTCCTCTGATTGGGGGATCACTCTATCTGGGACGCATGATTGTTCAAGAATTGAATTCTTGGATTTAGAAATGAATGCTATTGGTGATAAAATTGTAACACGCACGTATTTCAAAAAGGTTGACTGTAATAGTTACCTTGAGTATTCTAGCCTCCATTTTAAAAAATGGAAGACGAATATTCCCTTTAGTCAATTCAAGAGACTAAGGAGGAATTGTTCACTCACTAGGGATTTTATCTCACAAAGTGAGATAATTCGCAAAAGGTTTCAGGAAAAAGGCTACGCTCATGGAGTCATTGAGGCGGCTTACAATCGAGCTAAGGCTCTTACACAAGAAAATTGCCTATTAGTTAGCCAGAAAGATCAGGCAAAGGACAAACAGCAAAACAAAAAATGGGGTGCCAATTTTATCACTACCTTTAGTAGCAATCATAAGGATGTGAGGAATATTCTTTTTAAACATTGGCATATTATTAAAAAAGACCCATATATAGGCAAATCTTTACCAAGTCACCCACCTCTGACTTTCAGGAGAGCAAAAACCCTAAAAAATTTGTTAGCACCAAGCAAGTTACTTGAAACACATTATAAAGTAACTGGGCCAAATACCAGTTCATTTATACCATCTAGACCAGTGGGTAGCACAAAATGCGGACAACCAAAGTGTCTATGTTGCCTCTCTATACGAAAGTCTACTTCTTTTCGTAATAACACCACTGGGGAAACTTTTAATATTAAGCAACCAATGGACTGTGGGTCAAATAACGTGATCTACGTGCTTGAATGCCAATGTGGATTACAGTATGTAGGTCGCACCACACAGACGTTGCGTAACAGATTGAACAAGCATCGTTCAAACACTAAGAAGAAATTTATGCAGCATAGTGTATCAAGACACATTACGAATAAACATCAGGGTCTATTTTCAAGCATTTCCGTTATACCTATAGAGAAAATTCATGCCGATACCCGGAACATTACACAAACAATTAAAAGACGTGAAATGTTCTGGATTTATAAACTTAATAGCCTGAGTCCTCAGGGTTTAAATGAGGCATTTGAAATTAACCTATAGATTTCACATTTGTTAGTATCAGATTACTAACGGAGAATATGAGAAATAATTTCTTCTTTTCTCTATCAGGTTTAGACCCTCATTTATACAACTGTTGTCTTGTACCTTCTTCTTTTTACAAACCAATAGGTCCAATTGTAAGCTGTATTACCAATATGGCAGACTCTGGTGCTGATTATACATCCTTTCTGGGTAGGTTGGCGGACGCATGTGTGTTTTTTCCTCTATTGCACGCATGCGCCCACCTTTATATCCCCCAGATTCTACACTAGTAACTGCCATCTATTATGTGGTTGGATCACACAGTGCTCCAATTCACTTATATATATTTTTATCCATATTCTTTCCATTAGTAGGAATGTTTTATCCAGCATTCTAAACGAGTGGCAAATGTCATTTAATTTATTTTTAAAAGTGTGCACACAGTGCACTTTTATATAACTGTTTTATATAACATGTCATATTTATATATAAGATCATGTGTCATTTTTATATACATATATATTTTTTATATACATATATTTTTAATAATCATCAAATAATTTTTTTAAAAGTCATATTATGCCACTTTTTTATATATGTACTCTTTCCTTTTTCTTGTGGGAATCTAATCATTGTATTTGCAAGACATTATTATGTTATATATATGATCCTTCTTCTTTTTCTTTTACTATATACCGAATGAAGCTTCCCTGTAACCAGGTAACGGCCCTCACATGACCGGAATCTACTCATGTGATACGGGTCACATGACGTCGGGCCGAATGATGCAGGCCAGCTTCCTTATAGAAGACGGCCTTCTTATCATTGAAGCATTCCTGTAACTAGGTAACGGTCCTCACGTGACTAGGATCCGCTCATGTGATGCAGGTCCTGAACCCTCAATAGGATCACATCATTTATCTGCATGATCAGGACCTTTGTGATGCACTTTCAATTGCATACTCCTTAAGGTCAGCCCTATATGGGCGTAGCCATTTGAGATCTTTTTAAATGGACTGTTATTAGTGCGTTTTTGTGCTTCATACAGCATAGATGTGGTTGGAATGTGCACAACGGCGGTCTATTATGAGAACCTGCCAATATGCACATTATATGTGTAATTGTTCATCTAGACAATATCCAAAACTCCTCCCTTCTGACCTTTTGATCTCCTTAAGCCGGTATGTTTGTATGTATAAATGTGTGTAGCTTTGTGCTGTTACACCTGTGAAGCTCTTTTGTACCTGATGAAGGGGAGTGATTCCCCGAAACGCGTTGTATTGCTGCATTAAAAGATTCCTTCTTGACCCTGGTGACTGGTAGATGGTAATTCGACGTGTTTTGTTTTCTTGCACTACTATCTTCTTGGGGGCTCCAGGCTTCTCCTTTTGAAGATCCCTCGTGGTCCCGAGGCTGCAGACCGCCATATCCAGACGTCCAGGCTTGTTTGAAAATACCTACAATAGTGTTGTGCCTATATCCGCACAACCACACAAGGTGAGCCTTGCCAATTCTTTTTGTTCACCATTATACACCCACAGAATTACCCTATGGTGCGCCCATCTGTTTCTCTACAGATTTAACCACTTGCCATCTGGGTCATTTGCCCCCTTCCTGACCAGGCCAAATTTTGCAAAACTGACATATCTCACTTTATGTGGTAATAACTTTGGAACGCCTTTATTTATCCAAGTCATTCAGAGATTGTTTTCTTGTGACACATTGTACTTCATGATAATCATAAATTTGAGTCAAAATATTTCACCTTTATTTATGAAAAAATCCCAAATTTACCCAAAAATTTGAAAAATTCGCAATTTTCTAAATTTCATTTTCTCTGCTTTTAAAACAAAAAGTGATACCTCATAAAATATTTATTATTTAACATTCCCCATATGTCTACTTTATGTTGGCATCATTTTGGAAATGTCATTTTTTTTAGGACGTTAGAAGGCTTAGAAGTTTAGAAGCAATTCTTCAAATTTATAAGAAAATTGCCAAAACCCACTTTATAAGGACCAGTTCAGGTCTGAAGTCACTTTGTGGGGCCTACATAGTGGATACCCCCATAAATGACCCCATTGTAGAAACTACACCCCTCAA
Organism: Bufo bufo; assembly: GCF_905171765.1. Taxonomy (NCBI): domain Eukaryota; kingdom Metazoa; phylum Chordata; class Amphibia; order Anura; family Bufonidae; genus Bufo; species Bufo bufo. Next base: position 255,547,964 of record NC_053393.1, on the reverse strand, counting down.
GGTATTCAAAACCGATTTTACAAACTTTGTTAACCCTTTAGGTGTTCCACAAGAATTAAAGGAATATGGAGATCAAATTTTTAAATTTCACTTTTTTGGCAGATTTTCCATTTTAATAATTTTTTTTCTTTAACACATCAATGGTTAACAGCCAAACAAAACTCAATATTTATTACCCAGATTCTGCGGTTTACAGAAACACCCCACATGTGGTCATAAACTGCTGTATGGGCACACGGCAGGGCGCAGAAGAAAAGAAACTCCACATGGTTTTTAGATGCCATGTCCCATTTGAAGCCCCCTGATGCACCCTTACAGTAGAAACTCCCAAGAAGTGACCCCATTTTGGAAACTAGGGGATAAGGTGCCAGTTTTATTAGTACTATTTTTGGGTACATATGATTTTTTGATCATTCATTCTAACACTTTATGGGGCAAGGTGACCAAAAAATTGGTTGTTTTAGCACAGTTTCTATTTATTTATTTTTACAGCGTTCACCTGAGGGGTTCAGTCAAGTGACATTTTTATAGAGCAGATCGTTACGGACGTGGCGATACCTAATATGTATACTTTTTCTCATTTATTAAAGTTTTACACAATAATAGCATTTTTGAACAAAAAAATTATGTTTTAATGTGTCCATGTTCTGAGAGCTATAGTTTTTTTATTCTTTGAGAGATTTTCTTATGTAGGGGCTCATTTTTTGCGGGATGAGGTGACGGTTTTATTGGTACTATTTTGTGGGACATACGCATTTTTGATCACTTGGTGTTGCACCTTTTGTGATGCAAGGTGACAAAAATTGCTTGTTTTGACACAGTTTTTTTTTTGTTTTTTTTCACGGTGTTCACCCGAGGGGTTAGGTCATGTGATATTTTTATAGAGCTGTTTTTTACGGACGCGGCAATACCTAATATGTATACTTTTTTATTTGTTTCACTTTAACACAATAATAGCATTTTTGAAACCAAAAAAATGATGTTTTAGTGTCTCCATGTTCTAAGAGCTATAGTTTTTTTTTTTTTTTAAAGATTTTCTTATGTAGGGGCTCATTTTTTGCGGGATGAGGTGACGGTTTTATTGGTACTATTTTGTGGGACATACGCGTTTTTGATCACTTGGTGTTGCACTTTTTGTGATGCAAGGTGACAAAAATTGCTTGTTTTGACACAGTTTTTTTTTTTTTTTTTTTACGGTGTTCATCCGAGGGGTTAGGTCATGTGATATTTTTATAGAGCTGGTTTTTACGGACGCGGCAATACCTAATATGTATACTTTTTTTTATTTTTTCTATTTTTAATATATTTTTTTTTCATTCCTTACTTGGGGACTTTTTTTTTTTTACATGTGAAACTTTTTTTTATTTTTTTATTTTCAACCTTTTATTTTTTTATTTTTTATTTTACACTTTTCGTCCCCCATAAGGTCATACAAGACCTCTGGGGGACATTTACTTCACTTTTTATTTTTTTTTCCAGTTGATTTCTCCTGTAACTGGGGCTGACATAGTAGCCCCAGTTACAGGACAAATACACCCCTATAGAGGCTGTACAGCAGCAATCCTGCGCTGTACAGCCTCAGAGCAGGGCTGATCGAGGTCTCTGAGAGACCTCACACAGCTCCTGCACACTCCGGTCACGACGGTCACAGGACCGCCGGGCCAGAACAGGAAGCGCACAGCGCTTCCTTCTCTGCAGACACAGCACTCGGTGAGCGCTGTGTCTGCAGCGATCTAGAAGGCAGGGACACCTGGGCACTGTCCCTGCCTTGTCTTAGGGTTGCCCTGCTGTCACTGACAGCGGGCAACCCGATCAGCAGCTGCACGATTAACGTGCAGCTGCTATTTCTGAAAGGACGTTCTAAAACGTGCTTTCAGAAATAGACGTCCACCCATAGGACGTTTATATCCTATGGGCGGACGTAAAGCGGTTAAAACCAGCCTGCTACATCACATCCATTCCCCAACGGCAGTGTAATCTACAGGGAATTGGGAGCCCAGTCTCCATTCCCCAGCGACCGTGTGATCTACAAGGAATTGGGAGCACAGTCTCCATCCCCCAGCGGCAGTTTAACGCACCACAACAGTAAGCCCCACAACAGTGCAGATGGGACCAAGGTCTCTGCACTCACAGCACAGGGGGTAGGGATAGTCGGTCCTGTCCCCCCAGCAACAGGGCTGTTTTGCCAAAGGGGAGACAGTGGGTCTCCCCCCACAGCAGCATGGTGGTCTATCTAAAGGTGAGACAGTCTGGTGGTATATGGCAGAGCGGTGTATCTAAAGGGGAGACAGTCGGTCTCCCCCTCCAACAACCAGGCTCCAACCAGGCTAATTCCGTGGTAGCGCTGGCACCAGGGCAGAGTACCGCTGGTCTCTGCCCACTCAGCAACCCACCAAGGCAGTCTACCAGTCCCCCACACAGCCATGGTGAGGCACCTGGACATGGACAAGTTTATCCCTTGCCCAAGTGTAGTAACCATTTATTGTGGGTGGGCTGTACTGCTGTTTCTTTTTTGTGGGTGGGCTGCTGGACTAACAAGGGCACTGACCGGCAGAAGGTCAGATACCCTGTTAGTCTGTTTGGAAAAGGTGAGAAATGTGGCGAAACCAACCTCGCCACTGGGTGCTGGAGAAGCCTGGTTGCCAGCCTCTTGCCCCAGGATTATGGGCCCTCTCATCGGCCCATGCTAAACTTAAAACCTGACTGTGTTTGTGGCATCTGAGCACTGTTTGGATATATTGAGCGCTCAGATCCAAGCTATCTGGGAATATGTTAAATGTCTATGTTACTGTAATGGTTGAGACATTGTATATTTGAATAGTGAGGTCTGTCCTATTGTCTCCACGTGTGTATTGGCGATTTCCTTTTGTCCTGAGAGATAATTGACTTACTACTTGGTTGTCTCCAGGACAGAAGACATTGTGTATTATCCTGCCTGTGATAATTACATTGACCCATTGTGTAAGGTAATTGTATCACAGGCAGAGGGGAGTATTTTGTGTGGGAGTGTTTTACTGTCTTTTACGTGTTTATTGGTTGTTTTTACAAAACCCTATGGGTGGTCTAATGTGTACCAATGTTATATAAGAACAATAAAGACACAGCTCTGTCTGACCACTGCTTGACCCTCAACACGGAGCCTCGTCTCGTTCTTGGGGGGATTCACTGTATGCTGTCAGAGGCTGATTGCTAGGCATGTAAGCCTCTTGGGAGCATTTCCTATTCGTCTGCTAGCAGCTATTCGTGAGGTTCCGTTCGGGAGTTTGGAGCATTGCCTTGTATGTCGTTACAGGTGGTATTCCCATGTCCTCATCAGGAAACATAAGTGGTTGTGCGTCAGTGCATTTTATGTCTTCCACCCCTGGGGAAGGGCTAGGTGGATGCCCTTGGGAAACCCTGCCAGCAGAGTCTTCAAACAGCATAGGAGACTGCTGCATGACTTGAGGCTCAGACAGGTTCCCCGATATGCACGGGGGTGATGTGACAGACTGATGGGCATGGGTTTCAGGTGCCACCTGTGCGCTTTCAGCAGAAGACTGGGTGGGAGATAATGTGAACGAGCTGGATCCACTGTTGGCCACCCAATCGACTAGCGCCTGTACTTGCTCAGGCCTTACCATCCTTAAAACGGCATTAGGCCCGACCAAATATCGCTGTCGATTCTGGCGGCTACTGGGACCTGAGGTAGTAGGTTCAGTAGGACGTGTAGCTGTGGCAGAACGGCCACGTCCTCACCCTTCACCAGAGGCTCCACCAACACAACCACCACTACCATGACCGCGTCCCTTATTAGATGTTTGCCTCATAGTTAGCGTTCACAAAGCAAAGTAAAAAGTGGTTAAGTATGTTAAAAATAATTAACCGCCAATATAAACCTTGATGTAGGGTATTGCACACAATTTTTTTTTTTTAACTCTATATGACAGCGGTATTTGTGGCCTAAATGTAACACTCACTTATGCATGTCTTATCCCAGATGTGCAGTATATCGAAAAGCTTTGTCAGCACGCCACAAGAACCATCACTACCAGCTGATATGGAACGTCTTAGCAGGAGGCAGCATTTTAGCAACATGTTGGAGCAGTATGTGTGCACACGCCTACACGTACTGAATGATGGGTCTGCCCCCTTCAACTTCTGGGTCTCCAAATTGGGCACATGGCCTGAGCTTGACCTTTACGCCTTGGAGGTGCTGGCCTGCCCTGCAGCCAGTGTATTATCTGAACATGTGCTTATCAAGGCAGGCGGCTTTATCACAGACAAGCGCAGCTGCCTGTCCACAGCCAATGTGGACAAGCTCACGTTCATTCAAATGAACAAGGCATGGATCCCACAGGACTTGTCTGTACCTTGTGCAGAATAGACATGTAAACCGGCCTTACCCAGTCATTGTTATACTACAGAGCAATTGCTCATTGTTGTATTTTTGATATTTCCCACTCTTTTGGGGTGTAGCCTAATTTAAAAAAACCTACCTAGTAGGCAGGTTAATACATTTAACTATTTTTTCTGTTACATAGTTGGGTGACATTCACAAATTTTTGGCTGTGATATACCCCTGCTCTACCTACAGGGAGTGCAGAATTATTAGGCAAATGAGTATTTTGACCACATCATCCTCTTTATGCATGTTGTCTTACTCCAAGCTGTATAGGCTCGAAAGCCTACTACCAATTAAGCATATTAGGTGATGTGCATCTCTGTAATGAGAAGGGGTGTGGTCTAATGACATCAACACCCTATATTAGGTGTGCATAATTATTAGGCAACTTCCTTTCCTTTGGCAAAATGGGTCAGAAGAAGGACTTGACAGGCTCAGAAAAGTCAAAAATAGTGAGATATCTTGCAGAGGGATGCAGCACTCTTAAAATTGCAAAGCTTCTGAAGCGTGATCATCGAACAATCAAGCGTTTCATTCAAAATAGTCAACAGGGTCGCAAGAAGCGTGTGGAAAAACCAAGGCGCAAAGTAACTGCCCATGAACTGAGAAAAGTCAAGCGTGCAGCTGCCAAGATGCCACTTGCCACCAGTTTGGCCATATTTCAGAGCTGCAACATCACTGGAGTGCCCAAAAGCACAAGGTGTGCAATACTCAGAGACATGGCCAAGGTAAGAAAGGCTGAAAGACGACCACCACTGAACAAGACACACAAGCTGAAACGTCAAGACTGGGCCAAGAAATATCTCAAGACTGATTTTTCTAAGGTTTTATGGACTGATGAAATGAGAGTGAGTCTTGATGGGCCAGATGGATGGGCCCGTGGCTGGATTGGTAAAGGGCAGAGAGCTCCAGTCCGACTCAGACGCCAGCAAGGTGGAGGTGGAGTACTGGTTTGGGCTGGTATCATCAAAGATGAGCTTGTGGGGCCTTTTCGGGTTGAGGATGGAGTCAAGCTCAACTCCCAGTCCTACTGCCAGTTTCTGGAAGACACCTTCTTCAAGCAGTGGTACAGGAAGAAGTCTGCATCCTTCAAGAAAAACATCATTTTCATGCAGGACAATGCTCCATCACACGCGTCCAAGTACTCCACAGAGTGGCTGGCAAGAAAGGGTATAAAAGAAGAAAATCTAATGACATGGCCTCCTTGTTCACCTGATCTGAACCCCATTGAGAACCTGTGGTCCATCATCAAATGTGAGATTTACAAGGAGGGAAAACAGTACACCTCTCTGAACAGTGTCTGGGAGGCTGTGGTTGCTGCTGCACGCAATATTGATGGTGAACAGATCAAAACACTGACAGAATCCATGGATTGCAGCCTTTTTTAGTGTCCTTGCAAAGAAAGGTGGCTATATTGGTCACTGATTTGTTTTTGCTTTGTTTTTGAATGTCAGAAATGTATATTTGTGAATGTTGAGATGTTATATTGGTTTCACTGGTAAAAATAAATAATTGAAATGGGTATATATTTGTTTTTTGTTAAGTTGCCTAATAATTATGCACAGTAATAGTCACCTGCACACACAGATATCCCCCTGAAATAGCTAAAACTAAAAACAAACTAAAAACTACTTCCAAAAATATTCAGCTTTGATATTAATGAGTTTTTTGGGTTCATTGAGAACATGGTTGTTGTTCAATAATAAAATTAATCCTCAAAAATACAACTTGCCTAATAATTCTGCACTCCCTGTAGTAGATAGGTTAATAAATTTCACAAATTTTTCTGTTACATTCTTGGGTGACATTTTATCATTTTTGCCGTGAATAAACCCCTGCATAGGTGACAGGGACTTAAATTTCAAAATTTCGTCTTTAATTGGCCCTTTCATTCGATCCTTCTGCTTTAATAACTTGTCCCACATTTCCGCTCGATCACATTGCAGCCATTGACCTCCCTTGGATGTGGTCTCCCTTTCTCACGCTCCCTCTCCGACGTGGAACCCTGATTTGCCGCTAACCGTGATCAACATGGTAGACGCAGAAAAGAACATCGAAAGTTGATAGAGAAGATATCCAATTGAATTGTGGACGTCACGGGGACGTGCGATCAGGCAGAAGTTATCTAGAGTTAACAAAGCGGCAGCAGGGCCTCTCCTGTCTAACATTTCCAAATACAAAATACCCCAGTGACATTCCCTATAATTTTTTAATAATCATTCCAATAACAGGGCATCTTAAGAGTCCTGTATTGTTATTTATCGTCACTACCTCCCCGAGTAGGGAGTAGGTAATTGCCACGCACCCCCTCCTTTACTTGGAAGCTTCGGCTTCAATAATTTGTCCCACATTTCAGCTTGATCACATTGCAGCCGTTTACCTCCCTTGGATGTGGTCTCCCTTTCTCATGCTCCCTCTCCGGCGTGGAACCCTGATTTGCCGCTAACCGAGATCAACATGGTAGGCACAGAAAAGAACATCGAAAGTTGATAGAGCAGATATCCAATTGGATCGTGCACATCACGGGGACATGCGACATGGTGGAGCAGTATTTGTTCACACGCCTACAAGTACCGACTGATGGGTCTGCCCCCTTCAACTTCTGGCTCTACAAATTGGGCATATGATCGCCAAAAAATGAAGCTGACTTTCGTGTATATGAAAATCCAAAAAGTTTTATTATAAATATATATGAACAGTACATACATGTATTATAAAACAGGCAGCACAAGGCGGGACACACAAATGAGGAGCAGGACCCAAGGAGAGGCCGGGAGATCAGTGCACGAAAATACAGGGAAAAAGAATACTAGCTGAAAGAGCATACCTCAGAGCCTCATGGCAGCAACGCCCCAAACACAATGCAAAAGAGGCGATTGTAGAGACTGAGGTTAAGATGGAAGGAACACAAAGGAACACAATTAAACATACCCTGAATGGTGCAAAGATCTCTTGGCCAGCTCCGGACCCAATGCCGTTTCGCCAGTAGATCTGGCTTCTTCCGGGGATACACTGTCAAATTGCGGACAAACCTGTTGATATCTAATATAGTATTGAAAATATCAAAATGTGCAGACGGCGCAAAATTAAGGCCTAATGATAAAACATACTTTTGTTCCCTGCTCAATACCATGTTAGATAAATTCAACACATTTAAATAGTCATTAGTTACTTGGGTCTTGTCTGAAGTCCGGTTGATCTTTGATGCTGTTGTCTGGTGAGTCAGTCTTGTCAAACTGTCAAACTTGACTGTCAAACTGTCAAACTGTCAAACTTGACAGACTGCCCGATCCCCTGAGGACGCCATATCAATGGCGAAACATGTCGGGGGGCAGCGCTAAGGTTTTAGGTCACAGTGGACAGGATTAGATAGTGCGAGCGAAATAGCAACTAGCTAGTCATTGCGCGGCCATTGGTAGGCAGCAGAGTAAAACAGTGCTGGCACAATATCAAAAAAGTGTATGAATCTAAGTATTCAGACAGGTAGCAGGCAGCTAGCGCAGCTAACCAGAATACTAAATGAATGAACTGGAGCATATAGACATTCAGTAGGCAGAAAGCGCAGCAAACCTAATATAGCAAAACGCCACTATACACAGCCGTTCGATACAAACAACAAACAGTCTGCAGACAATTTAGCAAGGAATCGCTACAACCTAGTAGACACAATATATCTCACCTAGCAGACAAATAAACAGCCAGCTATACAAAGCTGGATTACCAATGCTAAAACGATTGTCAGCAGACACATCTTTACAGTACTGCACTGTCAAAGTCCACTGATGAGAGTTTTAATTATTTAGGTAGGTTAGGTATAAGATATCACTGTTATTTAATTAAAACCTAATAAAAGTTAATTTTTATCAAATAAAAATCACTACTTCAAAAAAGCACACGTCAAGAGTAGGCAATCATTAGTCTCTTGACTATATGTAAAATACAATAAAAAGTGCCTCTACGTGTGCAGGGTATACATCAGTGTAACATTGATCAGTCTTGTCAAAGGCACCCACCCTACCCTCTCTAGCGGGTGAGTCTCTTCCAACAAAATTAATTTGACAATAACATGAATGGTTTGCTGGAATTACAGAGCTGTATAATGGCAATTTGGATCCTCAGTCAGTGCAGCAAGGTGTAATAAGATTGTTCCTATTAAGCCTCTTTTACACGACCGTTTGCACGACGTATGCATTCCGTTTGCGTATTTTCCTTTTACCGTTACGTTGAAAGATAGAACATGTCCTATTATTGCCCGCAAATGACGTTCCGTGGCTCCATTCAAGTTAATGGGTCCGCAAAAAAAACGTAACACTTACGGAAATGCATCTGTATGTATCCGTTCTGTTTTTGCGGACCCATCTATTGAAAATGTTATGCCCAGCCCAATTTTTCCTATGTAATTACTTTATACTGTATATGCCATACGGAAAAACGGAATGGAAAAATGGAATGGAAAAACAGAACAGAAATGGAAACAAAAAACGGAACAACGGACCTGTGAAAAACAGACCGCAAAACACTGAAAAAGCCAAAACAGACCGCAAAACACTGAAAAAGCCATACGGTCGTATGGTCATGTGAAAGAGGCCTTACCCAGGCTGTAACCTCCCCTACTTAACCCTGTTCAAAATAAATGCTGTGGAATGATTCCCTCCTATCCTTTCCCTACACCTTAAATAATCTTTCCCTGCACTTGTAAATCGTTTTTTAGCACAATTAAATTTTTTCTAGCACTGTCCCTAGCGCCTGCTGACGTCTCTCCCTGCACTAAGTACACTGTAAAAGGGCTAAATCCAAGATGGCTGAAGCTATTTATAGGGCTGTGACATCACAGGGCTGGCTGCTGATTGGCTGCATGCATGGCATTATGAGTGATCCCGCTTTCCCAGAGTTCATTGCTCTATGTCCTCACACGTGCAGCAGCCATTTTGGGAAAATACAGTACAGACCAAAAGTTTGGACACACCTTCTCATTCAAAGAGTTTTCTTTATTTTCATGACTATGAAGGCATCAAAACTATGAATTAACACATGTGGAATTATATACATAACAAACAAGTGTGAAACAACTGAAAATATGTCATAGTCTAGGTTCTTCAAAGTAGCCACCTTTTGCTTTGATTACTGCTTTGCACACTCTTGGCATCCTCTTGATGAGCTTCAAGAGGTAGTCCCCTGAAATGGTCTTCCAACAGTCCTGAAGGAGTTCCCAGAGATGCTTAGCACTCGTTGGCCCTTTTGCCTTTACTCTGCGGTCCAGCTCACCCCAAACCATCTCGATTGGGTTCAGATCCGGTGACTGTGGAGGCCAGGTCATCTGGCGCAGCACCCCATCACTCTCCTTCATGGTCAAATAGCCCTTACTTTCAAAGTTTTCCCAATTTTTCGGCTGACTGACTGACTTTCATTTCTTAAAGTAATGATGGCCACTGGTTTTTCTTTACTTAGCTGCTTTTTTCTTGCCATAATACAAATTCTCCAGCTGCTTTACTTGTGAGAGTCTCACTCTCCCAGGGCGGATTGTACTTCGGGCTCATCTCTCCCCAGTTAGGCCGCAGAGGTCGTGCCATCTTATCTTCTTCTTGGCTACTGCAAACTGGTAATGGAAGAGGAGTCTTAGGGGTGGAATCTTCTCTTCCTGCCATTGCACTGGGCAGTTCCCGGTGGGCAGGGCTGTCATTTCCTGCTCTTGGGCTGGGCAGTTCCGTGTTTTCCCGCTCTTGTGGTACAAGAAGAACATACGCCATCACAGACAAAGATGGCGGATTAACCCCTTGTTTGCCGGCGCGTACAATCCTGCGCCTGTTGCTCCACAATAAACGTAGTAAATTAATTTTTAGGGGGTTCTCTGACAATTATGTAGGCCTGTAGCTTAGAGGCACACAAGTAAATCTTGTTTGTGATGCCAAAATTGCAATGGACGCCTCCCCCAGGGCCCTCTCTATAACGCATCCCAGGTGTAGGAATGCTGAGTGGTATAGTGCGGCATAAAATGTCTCTTTATGTGTATCACGGTGCGCCTACTGAATACGGCTGGACCCCAGGCTTTGGCTCCAAAGCAATAAATAGGGAGAATAATTGAGGTATTTGAAGAAATAACTTGAGTCCAGACCTTGAGATGAAGTTCAATGGCAGCTTTACTGGAATAAACATTTCTCCAAACAGTTTCAGGCTTTGTCTTGGTTCCAGCAGGCTTTAGCATTAAACTAGCAGGCAAACTCAACTCTGCTATATCTCTGTTTCTCTCTGACTCTGCTACACTGACAGGCTGGCTGTATAACTCAGCTTCTTCTGTATGCTGCACTTCTTCTCTGTAGTCTGACTCTAGGTTATGCCAGGGAACTTTCCTCCTGGCTTCTGAGGCTTCAAGCTTAGACATCCATGGCCACCAGAGCTTAGGGTGCTCTGGCTGGCATGGGCATGTCCAGAAGAGACATGCCCCTGCACACCCTTCCCCTGTCTAGGGAAGACCTAAAAACTAACTAAATGGTCCCCACCCTTCCTGCAGGAAGTAGGACTAGCCCACTTCTCTCCAGAGGGGGGTTTAGAATGGAATGGAAAGTTCCATTCTATCTAAGATAGCTCTGCCATGTTTGCTGCCACCTGCTGGTGAATTAGGCACATTACATGTAATAAACAATTACATAACAAGATTAAGAATGCACAGTGTGGAGGAAATGGAAATAAATAAATAAGATGACATGAGGTTAGACCAATATAGACAGTAGCAGGGTGCAGGAGTGGTAACACCACTCTGAGGTGTTACAATAGTTTCAGCTGCAGCACTCACGGGTGAATCGTTGTGCGGAACAGCACCACTTCACCACCAGTGAGTGGGCCTTCATGTGTGCCAAGTTGCACTGTTTTGAGGGTGGGTTCCTGCACCAACAGAACTGTCCAGCCAGGGCACAGTTTTGGAGGATGAGGAGGATGATGATGAGGAGGAATCATGTTCAAAGCAGGGTGACAGCCAAACCAGCTCACAGGCATCACAGAGGTGTGGGTTGTCGTTACTTCTAGGCAGCCTGGCACACATGAGCGAGTACATGCTGCAGTGCCTGTACAATGACCGCCGAGTTGCCCTGATTGTTATCATTGCTAATTACTAAGTGGCCACCCTGGTGGATCCCCGCTACAAGGACAATGTGCCTTCCATACTTCCGTCACTGGAACGTGATCGGGAGATGCGTGAATACAAACGTGTGCTGGTAGACGCACCACCGACGGTGTTCCCAGCTGTGGGCATGGGCTCAGTGGAAGCACAAGGCGAAGGAGGAGAAGGATGTCGCCAACGCAGCTGGGGCACTAGCACCACCTCAGAAGAGAGGGTTAGAATGGCCAAAATGTGGTAAAGCTTCATCAGCACTCCAAAACATCCAGCACCACCATCTGATACGAACCATCTTAGCAGGAGGCAGCGTTTCAGCAATATGGTGGAAGAGAACGTGTGGAAACGTCTGCATGTACTGACTGATGTGTCTGCCCCATTTAACTTTTCGAAATTGGACACATGGCCTGAGCTTGCCCTTTATGCCTTGGAGGTGCTGGCCTGCCCTGCGGTAAGTGTATTGTCCGAACGTGTGTTTAGCAAGACGGGGGTGTGATCATGGACAGGCGCATTCACCTGTCCACAGCCAACGTGGACATTCATTAAAATGAACCAGGCATGGATCCCACAGGAGTTGTCCGTACCTTGGGCAGAGTAAAGAAATTCACCGACTGCACCCATCCATTGTTATACTCTAGCGCATTTTGTTCGCTCTGCCATTTCTCAATGTTTTGAGGCCTTCCCAAATTAAAAAAAATGAAAGAAAATAATAAATAAATAAAAAACACAAAAACAGTGTTGGCTACCTCTTCCTTCTCCTCCGCCTCTTCTATCTACACCACCATGTCCACCGCCTCCTTCAAGATTATTATTATTTTCTATTTGATGTTATTTTAAGTCATTTCCCAATTTGTTTGCAGGGCAATTGCCCTGGTCTTTCCTCCATTATGGTTCCTTTTACAGCACCAAAGTTAAGGTCCCCATTGACTTCTATGGGGTTTGGGTTCGGGGTTATGTTCGGGTACCCGAACCATGTGGCAATAATGTATGACGTGTTAGTCCTGGGCTAGACTGTAACTTTGTGAAGAGCTAATGATTGATTTTAACTCTTCAGTGATAGCTATTGGCTAGAAGAATACATACAACCTAATGTAGTATTGTGGACTGCAGCTGTGTATTATGATAGAGTCATTCGTACGTGTCTGTGGTTCTACTGTATTCCCCTCATCATAAATTCCCCCTATCAAAGCTATGGTGGGTCCACACATAGATTTTGTGGCAGTTTTTTGATCCAAAGAAAGAAGTGCTTTGGAAAAGAATGAAACATATAAAATATGCCTCATTCACACATCAGTGTTTGGTCAGTGATTTCCATCAGTGATTTTGAGCCAAAATCAGGTGCGGCTCTAAACAAACAAAAGGTGCAGATCTTTCCCTTATACCTTATGTCTGTGGAGGCTCCAGTCCTGGTTTTGGCTCACAATCACTGATCAAATCATTGACCTAAACACTGACGTGTGAATGAGGCTTTATACTTCTCCTTCCTGCTGATTTACAAAAAAGTGTCACAAAAACCTGTGTGTGAACCCATCCCTAGGCTGGGTTTATACTTTGTAGTATTTGTTGCAGTTAAAAAAAAATGCAATAAAAACCACATGCCTTCTTACCACAATTTTCCTGATGCAGTAATTGCCAATGCAGTTTTTATAGGTGGAAGATGTTTCACCTCTGTAACATACCCTTTTTTAACAATGTGTGTTTATACTTCAGCCTGTCCGCAGCATGTAAATCCAGTCTTACAAATCAGTCAAATCCTATGAAATAGTTATTTTTGAGTTTATTTCAATGTTATACAATTAGGCCCCTTTCACACAAGCGAGGTTTTCCGTGCGGGTGCAATGCGTGACATGAACGCATAGCACCCGCACTGAATCCTGACCCATTCATTTCAATAGGTCTGTGTACCAACGTTTTTTTTCACGCATCAGTTCTGCGTTGCGTGATAAACGCAGCATGTTCTATATTGTGCGCTTTTCACGCAGCTCTGGCCCCATAGAAGTGAAAGGGGCTTCAGTGAAAAACGCATTGCATATAGAAGCAAGTGCAGGGCTCCAGATGGCGACCAAAACGGTCGCCAATGCGCCTTAAAATTTGCAGATGGCGACAAGACTTTTTAGTCTTGTCGCCATTTGCGACTGTACCGCCGCGATCCTGCGCAGCCTAAGTTCTCTTCAGTAGCACAGTGCACAGTGAAGAAGGAAGGAGTCCCTCCCTCTCCATTGTGACGCTGCCGCCACTACCACCAATGGGGAGATAGCAGGGAGGAGGAGGGGAGGAGCTGTCGCCACTGCGCCACCAATGAATGTAAAACATAAGTATAGGCAGCGGTATCACAGACCCGGCACCCGGCCTCAATAACAGGGCATGCGATCCGCGGCCATTAACCCCTCAGGTGCCCCAGATGCCCTGTTATTGAGGCCAGGTCTGTGATACCGCTGCAGACAATTGTATGAAGGAGTCAAAGAGGACCTTTCATGGGTCCAAAGAATATGAACTTATCAGCAGGCTGCATAGAGCGGCGCCCAGGGATCTAAGTGCACTTACTATTATTCCTGGGCGCCGCTCCGTTCACCCGCTGTGGCCCCCGGTATTTTCAGCATTCAGAGGAAGGAGGAGGAGACTCCAGTGTCTCTCCGTCTCCATAACAGCAGCGCTGTCCAATCACAGCACAGAACTCAGAGCCAGGGAGAAAAAAAAACTCCCTGGCTCTGCGCTGTGATTGGACAGCGCTGCTGTCAGGGAGGAGACACACTGGCGTCTCCTCCTCCTTCCTCTGAATGCTGAAAATACCGGGGGCCACAGCGGGCGAACGGAGCGGCGCCCAGGAATAATAGTAAGTGCACTTAGATCCCTGGGCGTCGCTCTATGCAGCCTGCTGATAAGTTCATATTCTTTGGACCCACGAAAGGTCCTCTTTAAACATTCATTGGTGGTGCAGTGCGCCCCCCAAAGCCTCCCCCCCCCCCATTATCACTGGCCACAAGTCCCCCCCCTCCCCCCATTGTTATATGGTGGCCACAGGGTCCCCATCCCCTTCATTGGTGGCAGTGGCAGATTACACTGCTGGGGCTCAGATCGTTACCATGGCAGCCAGGACGCTACTGAAGCCCTGGCTGCCATGGTCAGCTCCCTGCTGCTGTGTGCACAGAGCACAGTGCAGCAGGGAGAGTGTGAGGTCCTATTCACCCTGATAGAGATCTATCAGGGTGAATAGCACAAGGGATGAAAAGATGAAAAGATCCAGGTTCTAGTCCCTAAGGGAAGAAATGGTTATTAAATAAAAACTAAAAAAAAACTAAAAAAAACACCAAAATACTAAAAGTTTAAATGGGCCCCTTCCCAGTTTTACATATAAAATTTACAAACAATAAAGAACATATTACATATCGCCACGTCCCAAAAAGTGTGAGCTATTAAAATATTAAAAAATATTTCCGCTCGGTGAAGGCCGTAACAGAAAATAAAACTCTAAACCACGCAATTCGCCATTTTTAGTCACCTTGTCCCCCAGAAGATGTCCCTGGATGTGAGAGGCATGTGGTGCTGTTTTCTCCTATATGTAGTGCACCTGCGTCTCATCTTCTCAAAGTCCTTTTTTAAAAATTATATGCATTTTAAATTTGGCGACTAAAAAATGTAATTTGGCTCCTAAATTTTTTAGTTTAGGAGCCAATGGCCCCTGGTCATTTTTTTTTGTCTGGAGCACTGAAGTGTGGATGCAATGCGCTTTTCACTGATAGTTGCTAAGAGCTGTTGTTTGTAAACCTTCAGCATTGCACTCACACGGAAAAAACTGACTGAACTTGCTTGCAAAATGGTGCAAGGTTCACTGAACGCATCCGGACCTAATCCGTCACGCTGGTGTGAAAGAGGCCTTACTGATTGATACTGGGAGGGGCCGTGGGAAGGCGCAGAGATTACAAAGGAGCACATGTGAGCATTGGTTGCAGGGTGTGTCTGCTTTACTACTTTCCTCTTGTGATCATGGAGTTAGGTGACCCAGGAACAGCATCTGAAACTTCAGGACAGCAAGTGAAAGATGAACTGTCTGATAAGTGTCAAAAACTCTTCTTGGAGTTTTTAGAGGAGTAAGTCCTGGTCATTGTAATAGTATTGACGACATTACTGATTTTTATTATGTTGTACTTCAGTATTGGTGTTTGTGTGGGGCCATGGCTGGTATAGCATTGCATTGTGTCATATTATGCCTCACTCACATGTCCGTGTTTGGTCAGTGATTTTGAACCAAAACCAGGTGTGGCTCTAAACTCAGTCCCTTATACCTTCTATCTGT
The DNA here is from genome assembly GCF_905171765.1 of Bufo bufo. Lineage (NCBI taxonomy): Eukaryota > Metazoa > Chordata > Amphibia > Anura > Bufonidae > Bufo > Bufo bufo. Next base: position 255,532,181 of record NC_053393.1, on the reverse strand, counting down.
GAGGCTCCATTCCTGGTTTTGGCTCACAATCACTGATGGAAATAGCTGACCAAAACGCTGATGTGTGACTGAGGCTTTATGGTGATTTTAACCCCTTACTGATCAGTCGGTTTTGAGCCTTAGGCCGAATGCACATGGACGTGAGCGGTCCATGGTATCCCGGCCTGACATCGTGCTGACAGCAGGAGCACACGGCGTCATTGGTCGCTATGACGCTGTGTGCTTCATGCTGCCGCTGCACTACAGTAATACACTCGTATAGATCATACCACTGTATTACTGTAGTGCAGCGGCGGCATGAAGCGCACGGCGTCACAGCAACCAATGATGCCGTGCGCTCCTGCTGTCAGCAGGATGCCAGGCTGGGATACCACGGACCGCTCACATCCGTGTTCATTTGGCCTTACTGTCCATCTATGTAGCTGTATAAGGGCTTGTTTTTTGCAGGACAAGATGTAGTTCTTAATGGTCCCATTTTGGGGTACACTAACTTATAGTTTTTGCCTTTATAAATTTAGCGGCATCCATTTTTTAGTATGAATAACATAACTTGATTCTCTTATGCTCTACAAAAGCCTTAAAAAAATATATTAAAAAAAAGAAAAAATTCTTGCATCGCCACATCTCAAGATCCATAACTTTTATTTGTCTTTCTATGGAGATCTGTGAGGGCTTAATTTTTACTGTACTGTTTTTATTGATATCATTTTGGAGTACATAACACTTTTTGATATTTTTTTTCCTTTTTTTTTTTTGGTGGCGAATAATTAAAAAAAAAAGCTAGAATTAATATTAAAAAAAAAATATATATATATATATATATATATATATATATATATATATAATATATATATATATATATTTTTTTCATGGTACCAGGTAAATTACACGATAACTGTGTAGTACAGGTCATTACAGATGTGGCAATACCAAATGTGTGGAGGAGACTTTATTTTTGCAATTTTTTTTTTTCATTTTTTTTTTAATGGAATTTTTTGACATTTTGTTTTAACCGTTTAATAATACTACAAGGAGACTATAATGGGTGATATTTTGATTGCTTCTAAAATACAATACACCATTTTTATAGTGCACATGTATTTTAATGTGTTATACTAACATTAGTGTTGAGCGAACTTGTGTTTTAAGTTCTGCATCAAAAGTTCGGGTTATCGAAGACTCTCTCGTTATGGATTCCAAATTCCGTTATGGTCCGTGGTAGCGGAATCTATAACTGGATAACCCGAACTTTGGACGCAGAACTTAAAACAAGAGTTCGCTCAACACTAACATTCACGAGAAGGCTGCGCCACAGAGGCCTAGCCTGCTAGGAAACTCTGGTAGCAGGCCTGGGGCCTACACTAGGCTCATTTGCGAGGTGCAAATGGAAGACAGAGGGAGTCCACTGCCTCTGTAACCGCTTACATGTGGCGCGCGCCATTGCTTGCAACATGCAAGGGGTTAAACAGCCCGGATTAGTGCTCCTGCCAGTCCAGGCTGTTGGCGTGGCTGTTATGTTACAGCCATGCTCCTGCTCTTCTCTGCATGGGAGACCCTTGCAGTGCTTAAACTGGGCAGCTGTAAAAAGGTGGAGTCCCAACCTAAGGCCCACTATAAAAAGGTATATTGGTGGTAACTAAGGGGTTAAAACCTTTTTAGTCCAACCAATAAGGCATTTATTATTATTCTTTTTCATTTTAGTGTATCTGCATTCATTTCCTTATTCTTTTGATGGACCTGTATTAACCCTTTCAGGCCCGTGCCATTTTTAATTTAGCGTTTTTTTTTTTTTCTTCACTCCCCGCCTTCCCATAGTCCTAACTTTTTTTTTCCGTTCACATAGCCTTATGAGGGCTTATTTTTGAGGGTCAAGTTGTACTTTCTAATGGCACCATTTATGGTTGCATACCATGTAGTGGGAAGCGGAAACCAAAAAAAATCCAAATGGGGTAGAATTGGGAAAATGCACAGTTTTGACAAGTTTTTATATTTTTTTTATTACACTGTACACTATGCAGTAAAATTGACGTGTTATCTTCTTCTTTTTGAGGAAAAAAATACATTTTTAACCATATTCTGACCCCTATAACTTTTTTATAGTTGTGTACGGGGCTGTGTGGGGTGTGTGTGACTTTTTGATCACTTTTTATAAAAAATTATTGGGTAGTTGAAGTGACAAAAAAATGTCAAACTGGTTGTTTAAAAAAATATATTTCCCGTTATGCCATTTGCCGTAAGCCCTTAATATTGTTATAATTTTATTAGTATAGGCATTTTCGCAGACGGCGATGCCCATGATGTTAATTTTTTTATTGGTTAAGTATTTTTATTTTAAGGAAAGGGGGGGGGGGGGTGATTTGAACTTTTATTTTTATGTGTAAAAACTTATTTTTTTTACTTTTTTAAGTCGCCTTGGGTGACAATAACTGGCAATCATTAGATTGCTCACTGATGGCTAAAAAACCATCATTGAACACTTCATTTGGAATATAAAAATACAATGCTGCCACCTAGTGGCCTGTATTGGTATATTTCTGAAATAGGCACCGATTTCGGTGTATTTCAGCCGGGGAACTCTGTTACCGGAGCAAAAGTGCGCAACTTCTGCTTCCGGACTGTGCAGATGCAGTGGTCACATTTGACCATGGCATATGAAGGGGAAAAGGTATGCGATCAGCCTTATGGCTGATCGCATACATGTGTCGTGGGTCTCTACTATTTAAAATATCAGAAACCCGGCGGCTATGGCGCGTGCTCGAGTGGGCGCCATGTTTAAAGACCGGCCCGTTGATGTACATGTACATCATCGGGTGTTAAAGGGGTTGGCTACTTTCTGGTTACTGTTTCCAATGTGTATGTAACATGACTTACTAATTTAACCTTTAGGCCTCATGCACACGACCGTTGTTTTATTCCGTGTCCGTTCCGTTTTTCATGATTTTCTGCGAACCCATTGACTTTCAATGGGTCCGTTGAAAACTCGGCTAATGCACTGTTTGTCATCCGCGTCCATGGTTCCAGTCCGTCAAAAAAATATAACCTGTCCTATTTTTTTTTTCACGGAAAATGGTTCACAGACCCATTCAAGTCAATGGGACCGTGAAAAAACGCGGAGGCACACAAGATTGTCATCCTAGTCTGCGTCTGTTTTTTTTCCTATCATTTGCATGGCAAACTTGACTTGGACTTTTTTTTTACTTTCCTTCATGTCTGGTGATCCTCCAAAAATAAAGGAAGACACACTGAAACAAAAACGGAAATGGATCACGGAACAACGGAACCCCATTTTGCGGAACGGAACACAACAACGGTCGTGTGCATGAGGCCTTAGTCTGATTTCACACTTCAGTTATTTAGTCAATTATTTCTATTTATTATTGTGAACTAAAATTATTAGTGGAACCGACAGATAAAGGGGGAGAATTATCAAAACTGTCACTTTCTTTGCCTGTATTGATATCCCCTGCGCTGCCAGAGGATGTGCCTATTTTATGACGAGGCACACGCCTAGTCATAAATTAAAAGCATTCTCCTGCAGTCTGTGCGCCTAACCAGAAATCTACAACAGCTCAGAGCTGCCATAGATTTCTGGCTTCATTTACGCCAGAAAACTGGCGTACATGAAGACAAATTTGTTGCAGCTGCTGGCTATGCCCCCTTCCCTGCTTTTGCCATGCCACCTTTCAGAAAAGTGGCAAATAGAGGTGGCCTTGTGGTTCACCCGGCGGTCGTTTCGTGGCGAACTTTGCTAGTTCGCGGTTTGCGGAACGGGCAAACATATGGCACCGGCGCCATATTCTTTTACATTGTAAAGCACTTTGACCCATGACACATCTATCAGGTGGTACAGGACAGCCAATTGAAATGTTTCAGCACATGGACATACCCCCTACGTTATAACTAAACCTGATCTGTCCGCCATTTTACATTCAGTCTTCTGCCAGTGTAGGGAGAGGTTGCTGTGTGGAGCAGGGACAGACTGTTAGGGACACCAAACGCTATCTAATAGAGCCACAAAAGTCCTTTTAAGGACTGGTATAGGTGTGCTATCGATAGGTGTGACTTACTGAGGGGTGTAATATACTTTTGATATACTTTCTAACATAGAAAGTATATTATAGTGCATTTGTATTGTGCAGTAGTTGTGTGTGGTTCTGTTGCGATACTGAGAGTTCAGCTACAGAGTGCCAAATGCTATTGGAACAAATCATTTCTACTGGTACCAGTTGCCCTTCAATAAAACTGAAGCAGGGTTGTTGTATACCAATTATATAGTTTCTATATAGTGCATTTGGGCATTACCTCAGCTACAGATGGTGACAAACGACATTGGATCAGGGGTGACAAAAGTGAGTGAATCAGGGGTGTGATATACCTTTTTCCACAAATACTGCTCTTTTAAAGGGACATTTGTCACAGGGTCATTTTGAAAATGACAGGAAGAGGCAGGCCATTCCACAGGGATGTTGGGGTCGGGCAGGTGCACCAGGCCGGAGCTAAAGTGAGTAGTTGCAGAAGGTGAGTGCGATTTACGTCAAAGGACGCAACAGACTTGGTTGAGTGGCTCACTCAGCCTTCCGCTTCTGCACCCTCCTCATCCTCTGCATCAGCACCCTCATCACTCTGCTGTGTGCACCCCCAAAGACACCACCACTACCACCACAACCATATCCCCCTCTTCTCGAGTCAGAGGAATTATTTTCCCATCCATTACAAGACCTTACCAATGCGCAGCCATTCTTGGCATCGGATCAGTAAAAGGAGGCATCAACGGTCGCCACCCAGCAGTCTAACGACAGTACCCAGATCAGCCCAAGGAGGGTGGTTGCTGCCTACTCCGAGATCTCTAATGTCAGTAGTGTGGTGAAGGGGACGATGATGTGTCTAGATAGAGCAGCAGATAGGGAGGAGAAGCAGGCAAAACTTACAGTGCACAGGAGGCAAAAAGCAGACTGCTAATGTATCTGGAACGAACCATCCACCATGCACGGTCACATCTGGTGCTACCGGCACATGACTCCGCAGTGTGGACTTTTTTTTAAATGTGTCCACTGCTGACAATAGTGTTGCCATCTGCAGCCTGTGCTGTCAACGCATAAGTCGCAGTAAGCCCAACACTCACCTAGGAACGAACGCCTTAAGAAGGCACCTGGCCTCCCATCACCTAGTCCAGTGGGAGCACCACCGTTAGAACCCGCAAAGACACACTCCTGGTGCTCCACGTCCTGCCTCTTCTCCTTCCCCTTTTCCTCTCTCCTCAGAATTGTCCTCCACTTCACCTTCCACCGTGCCGTTGTTGCGTTCATCTGGCAGAAGGCAGGCTTCCGTGGCCAAAATGTTCAAGCGAAAAAAAGAGGATGGCGCCGGATAACCCTCTTGCCCAACGGCTGACCACCGGCTCGTCAGAACTGCTAGCCCGCCAACTACTGCCAATTAAATTGGCAGACTCGGGGCCTATAGAAAATTTGTGGCCATTGTCACTCCGCAGGTAGGAAGGTACCCGGAAGGAATTAATTCTCCCAGAAGGGCATCCCAGAGCTATACGGCCACATTCAGTGGCAAGTAAATGTATCTCTGGTACACTGTGTCGGTGCCAAGATACATCTGACCAGACACGTGGTCTAGCAAACAAGGGCAGGGAAGGTACATAGCTTTTACTGCCCACTGGGTGAACCTTCTGTCGGCTGTAAAGCATGCAACCCGTGGCACCCGTGTGGATTTAGTGTTACCACCATAGATTGCATGAAGGCCTGCCTCTTCTCCTCCTCGGTTGACTCCTCCGTTTCCACTGCTACCCCCCCTTGCGCGCCCCCCCCCCCCCCCAAACTCCCCAGAACATATTTGACGTGCCAGCTGAGACGTTGCCATGCTGTGCTGCGGCTGTTATGCCTGGAAGCCAAGAGCCACACTGCACTTCTTTCAGCTTTGCAGACACAGACCGATCAGTGGCTAACCCCGCTCAATTTGACAGTTGGTAAAGTGGTGTGAACCAATGGTGCCAATCTGCTGAGTGCACTGAAACGGGGCAAAATGACACACTTGCCATGCATGGCACATGTCCTGAACTTAGTCGTGCAGTGATTCGTTGCCAAATACCCTGGGGTCCAGGATGTCTTGCGGCAGGCCAGTAAAATCTCTGGCCATTTTAGAAGATCTTACATGGCCGTGGCTCACCTTGCTGACGTTCAGCAGCGACAACACCTGCCCGTCAGACGTCTGATTTGTGGCTGCTTGACGAGATGGAACTCCACCTTGTATATGCTTGATAGGCTGCTCCAGCAGAAACATGCAGTTAACAACTACCTGTACGAACTCTGCAGCAGGACAAGTTCTGGGGAGCTTGTTTTTTTTTTTATTTCAACGCGCCAGTGGCTGCGGACATTTTAAGGAGAACACCAAACTGGTCAGTTGCAGCCAGTGCGCCATCAGTGACATAGTACATTACGCTTTCTTTCTGGAGCGTGCATTGCGTTGTCATTGATGAAGCCGTCGAGGAGCAGGAAGATGAGGAAGTAGCAATGCTGGATGAATTCACAGGGGGAGGGGGCTACTCCATCTGAGACAAGTCAACAGGAGTCTGAAGTGGAGTCAGGAGGATGGTGGCAGAGCAGAGGAGGAGCAAGAAGAGCATGCTTTAAACGTTTCTGGGATCCCTGGTGTTGTCTGTGGGTGGGGGGAGGAGACCGAGGATGACATTATGCTGGACGATGAGCAGGAGCCAGGCCACTCCACTGTTTCCAGTTTGGTGCAAATGGGCGCCTTCATGCTCCAGTGTTTGAAGAGGGGACCCCCGTATAAAAAGCATAAAAGGCAAAAACCAGTACCGGGTGGCAATGTACTTAGACCCCTGGTATAAACACAAAATTGCGGACATGTTGCTGCTGGTGGAGGGTCATCTGACCAGGCAAATCACCTCCATATCATTTCTCCTGCTTTTTAAATACACTGCACCTGCCAGTGTGTTAGAATGGAGGAGTCTCGGTAGTCTAGTCACATGACCCTCCATCAGCGGCCATCTTATGGACAGGACCTCTATGTGGACTGCACAGAAGACCTGGCTCATGCAATATAGAAAATGGCACAGATATATTGACAAAGGCTATATTGGTAAGTGTCCTGTAGTAGAGTTGAGCGAACACCTGGATGTTCGGGTTCGAGAAGTTCGGCCGAACTTCCCGTAAATGTTCTGGATCCGAACTTCGTCCCGAACCCGAACCCCATTGAAGTCAATGGGGACCCGAACTTTTGGGCACTAAAAAGGCTGTAAAACAGCCCAGGAAAGAGCTAGAGGGCTGCAAAAGGCAGCAACATGTTGGTAAATCCCCTGCAAACAAATGTGGATAGGGAAATGAATTAAAATTAAAATGTAAAAAATAAAAATGAACCAATATCAATTGGACAGAGGTCCCATAGCAGAGAATCTGGCTTCACGTCAGCAGAGAATCAGTCTCTTCATGCCATAGCAGAGAATCTGGCTTCACGTCAGCAGAGAATCAGTCTCTTCATGCCATAGCAGAGAATCTGGCTTCATGTCAGCAGAGAATCAGTCTCTTCATGCCATAGCAGAGAATCTGGCTTCATGTCAGAGCAGAATCAGTCTTCATGTCATAGCAGAGAATCAGGCTTCACGTCACCCACCACTGGAACAGGCCACTGTCACACATTTAGGCCCCGGCACCCAGACAGGAGAGCGGTCCCGTAACAGAGAATCTGGCCTTATGTCAGAGCAGAATCTGTATTCATGTCATAGCAGAGAATCAGGCTTCACGTCACCCACCACTGGAACAGGCCACTGTCACACATTTAGGCCCAGGCACCCAGGCAGAGGAGAGAGGTCCCGTAACAGAGAATCTGGCCTTTATGTCAGCGCAGAATCTGTATTCATGTCATAGCAGAGAATCAGGCTTCACGTCACCCACCACTGGAACAGGCCACTGTCACACATTTAGGCCCAGGCACCCAGGCAGAGGAGAGAGGTCCCGTAACAGAGAATCTGGCCTTTATGTCAGCGCAGAATCTGTATTCATGTCATAGCAGAGAATCAGGCTTCACGTCACCCACCACTGGAACAGGCCACTGTCACACATTTAGGCCCCGACACCCAGACAGAGGAGAGGTTCATTCAACTTTGGGTTGCCCCGCAATATAATGGTAAAATGAAATTAAAAATAGTATTGAATGAGGAAGTGCCCTGGAGTAGAATAATATATTGTTAAGGGGAGGTAGTTAATATCTAATCTGCACAAGGGATGGACAGGTCCTGTGGGATCCATGCCTGGTTCATTTTTATGAATGTCAGCTTGTCCACATTGGCTGTAGACAGGCGGCTGCGTTTGTCTGTAATGACGCCCCCTGCTGTGCTGAATACACGTTCAGACAAAACGCTGGCCGCCGGGCAGGCCAGCACCTCCAAGGCATAAAAGGCTAGCTCTGGCCACGTGGACAATTTGGAGACCCAGAAGTTGAATGGGGCCGAACCATCAGTCAGTACGTGGAGGGGTGTGCACAGGTACTGTTCCACCATGTTAATAAAATGTTGCCTCCTTCTAACACGTTCCGTATCAGGTGGTGGTGCAGTTAGCTGTGGCGTGGTGACAAAACTTTTCCACATCTCTGCCATGCTAACCCTGCCCTCAGAGGAGCTGGGCGTGACACAGCTGCGTTGGCGACCTCTTGCTCCTCCTCTGCCTTTGCCTTGGGCTTCCACTGGTTCCCCTGTGACATTTGGGAATGCTCTCAGTAGCGCGTCTACCAACGTGCGCTTGTACTCGCGCATCTTCCTATCACGCTCCAGTGTAGGAAGTAAGGTGGGCACATTGTCTTTGTACCGTGGATCCAGCAGGGTGGCAACCCAGTAGTCCGCACACGTTAAAATGTGGGCAACTCTGCTGTCGTTGCGCAGGCACTGCAGCATGTAGTCGCTCATGTGTGCCAGGCTGCCCAGAGGTAAGGACAAGCTGTCCTCTGTGGGAGACGTATCGTCATCGTCCTGTGTTTCCCCCCAGCCACGCACCAGTGATGGGCCCGAGCTGCTTTGGGTGCCACCCCGCTGTGAACATGCTTCATCCTCATCCTCCTCCTCCTCATCCTCGTCCTCCTCGTCCTCCAGTAGTGGGCCCTGTCTAGCCACATTTGTACCTGGCCTCTGCTGTTGCAAAAAACCTCCCTCTGAGTCACTTCGAAGAGACTGGCCTGAAAGTGCTAAAAATGACCCCTCTTCCTCCTCTTCCTCCTGGGCCACCTCCTCTTCCATCATCGCCCTAAGTGTTTTCTCAAGGAGACATAGAAGTGGTATTGTAACGCTGATAACGGCGTCATCGCCACTGGCCATGTTGGTGGAGTACTCGAAACAGCGCAACAGGGCACACAGGTCTCGCATGGAGGCCCAGTCATTGGTGGTGAAGTGGGTCTGATCCACAGTGCGACTGACCCGTGCATGCTGCAGCTGAAACTCCACTATGGCCTGCTGCTGCTCGCACAGTCTGTCCAGCATATGCAAGGTGGAGTTCCACCTGGTGGGCACGTCGCATATGAGGCGGTGAGCGGGAAGGCCGAAGTTACGCTGTAGCGCAGACAGGCGAGCAGCGGCAGGGTGTGAACGCCGGAAGCGCGAACAGACGGCCCGCACTTTATGCAGCAGCTCTGACATGTCGGGGTAGTTGCGAATGAACTTCTGCACCACCAAATTCAGCACATGCGCCAGGCAAGGGATGTGCGTCAAACCGGCTAGTCCCAGAGCTGCAACGAGATTTCGCCCATTATCGCACACCACCAGGCCGGGCTTGAGGCTCACCGGCAGCAACCACTCGTCGGTCTGTTGTTCTATACCCCGCCACAACTCCTGTGCGGTGTGGGGCCTGTCCCCCAAACATATGAGTTTCAGAATGGCCTGCTGACGTTTACCCCGTGCTGTGCTGAAGTTGGTGGTGAAGGTGTGTGGCTGACTGGATGAGCAGGTGGAAGAAGAGGAGGAGACAGGAGGAGACAGGAGGCAAAGAATGTTGCCCTGCGATCCTTGGCGGCGGAAGGACGTGCGCCAAACAGCTCTCCGCCTGGGGCCCAGCCGCCACTACATTTACCCAGTGTGCAGTTAGGGAGATATAGCGTCCCTGGCCGTGCTTACTGGTCCACATATCTGTGGTTAGGTGGACCTTGCCACAGATGGCGTTGCGCAGTGCACACTTGATTTTATCGGACACTTGTTTGTGCAGGGAAGGCACGGCTCTCTTGGAGAAGTAGTGGCGGCTGGGAACAACATACTGTGGGACAGCAAGTGACATGAGCTGTTTGAAGCTGTGTGTGTCCACCAGCCTAAATGACAGCATTTCATAGGCCAGTAGTTTAGAAATGCTGGCATTCAGGGCCAGGGATCGAGGGTGGCTAGGTGGGAATTTACGCTTTCTCTCAAATGTTTGTGAGATGGAGAGCTGAATGCTGCCGTGTGACATGGTTGAGATGCTTGGTGACGCAGGTGGTGGTGTTGGTGGTACATCCCATGTTTGCTGGGCGGCAGGTGCCAACGTTCCTCCAGAAGCGGAGGCCGAGGCGGCGGCGGCAGCAGCAGCAGAAGAGGCGGAGGCGGCAGCAGCAGAAGAGGTAGCAGGGGGAGCCTGAGTGACTTCCTTGTTTTTAAGGTGTTTACTCCACTGCAGTTCATGCTTTGCATGCAGGTGCCTGGTCATGCAGGTTGTGCTAAGGTTCAGAACGTTAATGCCTCGCTTCAGGCTCTGATGGCACAGCGTGCAAACCACTCGGGTCTTGTCGTCAGCACATTGTTTGAAGAAGTGCCATGCCAGGGAACTCCTTGAAGCTGCCTTTGGGGTGCTCGGTCCCAGATGGCGGCGGTCAGTAGCAGGCGGAGTCTCTTGGCGGCGGGTGTTCTGATTTTGCCCACTGCTCCCTCTTTTGCTACGCTGTTGGCTCGGTCTCACCACTGCCTCTTCCTCCGTACTGTGAAAGTCAGTGGCACGACCTTCATTCCATGTGGGGTCTAGGACCTCATCGTCCCCTGCATCGTCTTCCACCCAGTCTTGATCCCTGACCTCCTGTTCAGTCTGCACACTGCAGAAAGACGCAGCAGTTGGCACCTGTGTTTCGTCATCATGAGAGACGTGCTGAGGTGGTATTCCCATGTCCTCATCATCAGGAAAAATAAGTGGTTGTGCGTTAGTGCATTCTATCTCTTCCACCCCTGGGGAAGGGCTAGGTGGATGCCCTTGGGAAACCCTGGCAGCAGAGTCTTCAAACAGCATAAGAGACTGCTGCATAACTTGAGGCTCAGACAGTTTCCCTGATATGCATGGGGGTGATGTGACAGACCGATGGGCTTGGTTTTCATGCGCCATCTGTGCGCTTTCTGCAGAAGACTGGGTGGGAGATAATGTGAACTTGCTGGATCCACTGTTGGCCACCCAATTGACTAATGCCTGTACCTGCTCAGGCCTTACCATCCTTAGAACGGCATTGGGCCCCACCAAATATCGCTGTAAATTCTGCTGGCTACTGGGACCTGAGGTAGTTGGTTCACTAGGACGTGTGGCTGTGGCAGAACGGCCACGTCCTCTCCCAGCACCAGAGGGTCCACTAACACCACCACGACCATGTCCGCGTCCCTTATTAGATGTTTCCTCCGTTGTTCCCGTTCACCACAATTTTGAGAATGGCAAATTTGGGAATGCTTTTTCAACCCAGAAAAAAGTGTGCTTTTACGGTCACTACAAATACCTTGACTAGCTAAAACAGTGCAGATTTGGTTGAATAGAGATGTGAGACCTGTTTTTTTTTTGCGCTGTGTGACAGGTATAGGTTTAATCACAGAATCACACTTCTATCAGCACGCCAGCGTGTGTCTTAGGTTTTTCTGAATGACACTATCAATAACTTCAATGTAAGATTTTCTTTTTGGGATAGATTTCAAGTAGGCCTCAAATACCACAAACTAGTTATTTTGAGAATGGCAAATTTGGGAATGCTTTTTCAACCCAGAAAAAAGTGTGCTTTTACGGTCAATACAAATAACTTGACCAGCTAAAATAGTACAGATTTGGTTGAATAGAAATGTCAGGTCTATTTTTTAGGCGCTGGGTGACAGGCTCAACTTGCCCCTGATGTAATATATGGCCAAAAAATAACCACACTGTTGATGGTTAAATGCACTTGGGTGACACCGGCTCAGCCTGCACCAGATGTAGTATATGGCCAAAAAATAATCAGACTGTTGATGGTTAAATGCACTTCGGTGACACAGGCTCAGCCTGCAGCTGATGTAGGATATAGCACAAAATAACCACACTATCGATGGTTAAATACACTTGGTGATAGCTCGTGCTGGCGCACCACAAGTCACAAAATGGCCGCCGATCACCCCAGAAAAAAAGTGATCTAAAAACGCTCTGGGCAGCCTCAAAAAAGTGAGCAAGTCAATAATAGCACTTCAATGATTCACAGCTGCAGATCGATCACAGAATGAAGTCTTTTGGAGGAGTTAATCTGCCTAATCTCGCCCTAACGTCGCAGCTGCAACCTCTGCCTATACTGATCATAGCAGAGTGACGTGCGGCGCTACGTGACTCCAGCTTAAATAGAGGCTGGGTCACATGGTGCACTGGCCAATCACAGCCATGCCAATAGTAGGCATGGCTGTGATGGCCTCTTGGGCCAAGTAGTATGACGCTTGTTGATTGGCTGCTTTGCAGCCTTTCAAAAAGCGCCAAGAAAGCGCCGAACACCGAACCCGGACTTTTACGAAAATGTTCGGGTCCGTGTCACGGACACCCCAAAATTCGGTACGAACCCGAACTATACAGTTCGGGTTCGTTCATCCCTATCCTGTAGTTCTCTTATCTACACACTGATCAATAGCAGCCAGAAAGTGGCCAACCATTTTAAGTCTAATAGAATGTTTTTTTACACTATTTTGGCATGCATTAACTCTTTCCAAGGAAAATGAAAAAACTACCACCACCAATGTAACTGTGTATATGATTATTTTTCTTCTCGCCTCATCTACTGCACCTTGCATGGAGATTATCCTCCTCATTCTCCCAGTCATGGACAGGAAGCTTAAAAAAGGACCACCTCCATGCTCACTTTAGTGTCTTCCTGTCCCTGCTAGGTGGGGTAGAGAAGCAGGCTGTGCTACAAGCATGTGGTACAGCAAAGAGAAATAGAAGCTTTCTAGGTGTGCATAATGCAGCTACACTATGGCTGTTACGGGACCTATCTTGGGCAAGTAGGTTCCCATTCTATGATGCCTGCCGCCAGTGTCGGACAGGGGTACCTAGGGCCCACCAGTAAAATTTATTTTGGGGGCCCACCATACGGATACATTCAAAAATAATAAATAATTTAACAAGTGTTTTATATGTACATCGGCTGGTTGAGGTGCTGTACATTGAATATATGTATGTAGTGCAGTAAGTCTACTGTGTTATGTGCCACTTGTGCGGGGGGTGGGAGACTAGGGGCCCAACTTGCTCAAGGGCCCACCGGGGGATTCCCTTGTACCCCTGTAGGCCAGTCCGAGCCTGCCTGCCGCTGCCTTTTTGTGCTCCCTTCGTGTGCCAGTGGAGGGAGTGGTTGTGCGGCAGCTGGACACAGGGAGTTCCTCTAGCTTCTTTGGCCTCCACTGCTCGATAGTTTTGGCTCCTGTTGGTGACTCTATCAGGGGGCCTGATGGGGCTGGCTTGCAGTTTAGGGAATGGCTTGCAGTTTAGGGAATAATATCAATGAACTTGAGGCTATAATGGCATCTGAGAATATAGATGTAGTGGCTGTTACTGAGATGTGGTTCAATGGGAGTAATGACTGGGATATAACAATACCAGTGTTCTCTATAAACGAAAGACAGAGAAGGCAAGAAGGGGGAGGGGTGGCCCTGTATGTAAAAGATAGCATAAAATCTAATTTAACCCCTTAAGGACTCCGCCCTATTTCACCTTAAGGCTGGGTTCAGACCTGAGCATATTTGATATGCGCGTTTAACACGCGTTTGTGTCGCACGTTTTTGTCGCGCGTTTTTGTCCATAGTCAACGCGCGTATTACGCGCGTTTGTGTGATTAACAGCAGTGTCCTATACTGCAAACGCGCGACAAAACGCCCAAAAGAAGCTAAAGAACTTTTTTGTGCGTAGGGCGTTTTTCAGCGCGTTCAAACGCGCTGTAAAACGCTCAAGTGAGAACCAGGGCCATAGGGAAGCATTGGTTTTCATGTGTTGAGCGTTTTACAGCGCGTTTGAACGCGCTGTAAAACGCTCAAGTGTGAACCCAGCCTAAGGACTTGGCCATTTTTTGCAAATCTGACCAGTGTCACTTTAAGTGCTGAGAACTTTAAAACGCTTTGACTTATCCAGGCCGTTCTGAGATTGTTTTTTCGTCACATATTGTACTTCATGACACTGATAAAATTGGGTAAAAAATTTTTTTTTTCCAAGTTTCAGTTTCTCTACTTCTGTAATACATAGTAATACCCCCAAAAATTGTGATGACTTTACATTCCCCATATGTCTACTTCATGTTTGTAGCATTTTGGGAATGATATATTTTATTTTTTGGGGATGTTACAAGGCTTAGAAGTTTACAAGCAAATCTTGAAATTTTTCTGAAATTTACAAAAACCCAATTTTTAGGGACCACTACAGGTCTTAAGTCACTTTGCGAGGCTTACATAATAGAAACCACCCAAAAAATGACCCCATTCTATAAATTACACCCCTCAAGGTATTCAAAACTGATTTTACAAACTTCGTTAACCCTTTAGGTGTTGCACAAGAGTTATTGGCAAATGGGGATAAAATTTGAGAATTTCATTTTTTTTGCCTAATTTTCCATTTTAACCCATTTTTTCCACTAACAAAGCAAGGGTTAACAGCCAAACAAGACTATCTTTATTGCCCTGACTCTGCCGTTTACAGAAACACCCCATATGTGGCCGTAAACTGCTGTACGGGCACCCGGCAGGGCATAGAGGGAAAGGTGCGCCGTATGGTTTTTGGAAGCCAGATTTTGCTGGACTGGTTTTTTGACACCATGTCCCATTTGAAGCCCCCCTAGAGTAGAAACTCCATAAAAGTGACCCCATCTAAGAAACTACACCCCTCAAGGTATTCAAAACTGATTTTACAAACTTTGTTAACCCTTTAGGTGTTGCACAAGATTTAATGGAAAATAGAGATACAATTTCAAAATTTCACTTTTTTGGCAGATTTTCCATTTTAATATATTTTTTCCAGTTACAAAGCAAGGATTAACAGCCAAACAAAACATTATTTATGGCCCTGATTCTGTAGTTTACAGAAACACCCCATATGTGGTCGTAAACCGCTGTACGGGCACACGGCAGGGCGCAGAAGGAAAGGAATGCCATACGGTTTTTGGAAGGCAGATTTTGCTGGACTGGTTATTTTGAAACCATGTCCCATTTGAAGCCCCCTGATGCACCCCTAGAGTAGAAACTCCAAAAAAGTGACCCCATTTTAGAAACTACGGGATAGGGTGGCAGTTTTGTTGGTACTAGTTTAGGGTACATATGATTTTTGGTTGCTCTATATTACACTTTTTTGTGCGGCAAGGTAACAAGAAATAGATTTTTTGGCACGTTTTTATTTTTTGTTATTTACAACATTCATCTGACAGGTTAGAACATGTGGTAATTTTATAGAGCAGGTTGTCATGGATGTGGCAATACCTAATATGTATACAATTTTTTTTATTTATGTAAGTTTTACACAATGATTTCATTTTTAAAACAAAAAAAATGTTTGTCTCCATAGTCTAAGAGCCATAGTTTTTTCAGTTTTTGGGCGATTATCTTAAGTAGGGTCTCATTTTTTGCGGGATGAGATGACTGTTTGATTGGCACTATTTTGGGGTGCATATGACTTTTTGATCGCTTGCTATTACACTTTTTGTGACATAAGATGACAAAAAATGGCTTTTTTTACAGTTTTTATTTTTATTTTTTTACGGTGGTCACCTGAGGGGTTAGGTCATGTGATATTTTTATAGAGCCGGTCGATATGGACACGTCGATGCCTAATATGTATACTTTTTTTTTATTTAAGTTTTACACAATGATTTCATTTTTGAAACAAAAAAAATCATGTTTTAGTGTTTCCATAGTCTAAGAGTCATAGTTTTTTCAGTTTTTGGGCGATTTATCTTGGGTAGGGTATGATTTTTGCGGGATGAGATGACTGTTTCATTGGTACTATTTTGGCGTACATGCAACTTTTTTGATCACTTTTATTACCTATTTTGGGAAGTAAGGTGGGCAAAATTTCAATTTTCTCATAGTTTTTATTTTTTTATTTTTATGGCGTTCACCGTGCGGGGAAAGTAACATGACCGTTTTATAGATCAGGTCGTTACGGACGCGGCGATACCTAATATGTGTAGTGTATTTTATTTTTTTATTTTTTTTATTCAGTGATAAATGTGGTTTTTTTTTATCTTAACTTTTTTCACTTTTTTTTACATTTTTATTTTTTTTGACCCAGACCCACTTGGTTCTTGAAGATCCAGTGGGTCTGATGTCTGTATAATACAGTACAATATATATTGTACTGTACTGTATTTTACTTACACTTTGTCTGAACAGATCTCTGCCTTTAGCACAGATCTCTTCAGCCCCATGGACAGCAGGATGCCTGAGACTGCGTCCTGTTGCCATGGGAACCTTCCCCGTCTGTTCAGTAGTGATCAGAACTGCGCAGACGGGGAAGGGTAAAGACGGGGGTGTCGGGGGGCTGTCTGGGGGCTCTCTCCCTCTCCCATCGGGGGGCTGCAAAGGCACAGCAGCCCCCCGATGGGAGAGGGAGGGAGCTCCCTGAGCTGTTAACCTTTTCCATACAGCGGTCCGTACGGACCGCTGTATGGAAAGGGTTAAACGGTTGACATCGCGTCACCGATGTCAGCCGTTTATACCAGGGTGTCAGCAATGTGCTGACACCCTGGTATAACCACTAGAAGCCAACGATTATTCAAGGGGAGGCGGGCGGGGGATCGCGATCCCGCCTGCCGCACCACCCTCACCGCCTGCGACACCCCCCCTGCACCACCCGCCCACATAATATCATTCAGAAGTGCAAAGGGGGTTAATAAAACGTAATTTCGGGCGTTTTAAAGTTTGATCCCCGTGGTCTCTGAATTGACCTGCGGTTTGCTGCGATCGCCGATACGGGGGGGGTCACATGACCCCCCCCCCCCTGCGTTGTTACGGGATGCCGGCTGAATGATTTCAGCCGGCATCCCGTTCGGATTAACCCCCGGGGCGCCGCAATCCTATTTTAAACTCATGACGTACCGGTACGTCATGGGTCCTTAAGGACTCGGGACCCATGCCGTACCGATACGTCCTAAGTCCTTAAGGGATTAATACAAGTTAGCGAGACTAATTTAGTCAGTTTGGGTTACCTTGTAGCTTGATAATCGTAAGGTAACTCGTGTAGACCACCTAGCCCAGTCAAAGAATTAGATGATCTACTAGTTGAGGAAATGGCTAAAATGACATTGAAGGGGGAAGTTATCATTATGGGAGACTTTAATCTTCCTGATGTAAACTAGAAAACCAAAATAGCTAGTTCTGCCAGGAGTACAGATAGTCTAAATTCCCTACTGGGATTATCTCTACAGAAAGTAGTTGAGGGGCCAACCCGGAAGGAGGCCCTTTTAGATTTAGTATTCACAAATGGTGATTTGGTATCTGATATTACTGTAGGGGAAAGCTTGGGATCTAGTGATCACCAGTCAGTTTGGTTTATTATAAGTACAGTGACTGAGTCACACCACACAAAAACAAAAGTTTTAGATTTTAGAAAAACTGACTTTTCTAAAATTAGATTAGTGGTATAAGAGTCCCTATCAGATTGGAACAGTTTCATTGGAGTCCAGGACAAATGGGACTACTTAAAAGTGGCATTATTGAAGGCAACAAAAAATTGCATTAGGCTCATCAGTAAAAGGAAGAGACCACTGTGGTACTCAGCAGAAGTGGCCAAAATCATTAAAAACAAAGATAGCATTTAGTAATTATAAAAAAAAAAAAGAGGATGACAGGCAAATTTTGTTGAATGGATTAGGCAGTGGCTGAGTGACAGACAACAGAGGGTTGTAGTCAATGGAGTTGCAATGAGCAGGACACTGGGTCAGTTGGGGCTGCTATGCAGTGGGTCAGGTTTAGATGTAAATAAGTTTGTGACGCCAGTTGCAGCTTGCGCAGGTACCATAGAAGGGCCCTTTAAGATGGTATGAGCACACGTACTAGGTTAGGAATGCCAGAGGGGGGTATTGTCTCTGTATTGTGTCAACGGTGTCTCCTACCTGTAGTACGGCTGGACTCCAGTATCCTGGCTCACATGCAACTAAATTGATTGCTGTAAATAGGAGTAATGGAGGAATGATGGAATTCCACACAGAAAAGGGGGTCCAACTTGTCTTTACTTGATGTTATATATGCAGCTTTAGATCCATACAATGTTACAGCTTTAGTATAGGATCCCAGCAGGTGTTGGCAATGTGTGGCAGAGATATAGATAGATAGATAGATAGATAGATAGAATAAATGAAATCCGCAGCACATCCAGGTAGTGAACAAGTGAAAGAAGCTTTAATCACCAAGCATGCGACGTTTCAATCCTCTCAATGGGATTTTTCTCAAGCAGTGACATAGTGGGCAGTGCATAGTACATATTTAAACACATTGACATAATCAAACAATCAATGAGTAAAATACAATCATTTACAGTAATATGTTAAAAAAAATCATGACAACAGCAGTGTTATCATTACAAAATAGCATTTCATGAAATTACATACAGTGTTACAGTGCAGGCAATACCCGTATCAAATCCAACATACAGTGTACAGGCAAAATACTTTAATAACAATCATAATTAATTCAGGTGTATGTCATTATAATAACCAAAATGTGCAGGTGTACCTCAGTTGAATGATGAGTTAGATCACAGGAGTGTGCGATGGAATCAGAACACATGGGTCACGGCGTCTCAGACATACCAGTGAGCATGTCTCAAGGACCTTCCTGGGGATTCCGATCACATGATCACCCATTCTGTTCATTCGATGTAATGCGCATGTCGCAGGACCTGTGAGCATGTGGTCGCAGGACCTGTGAGCATGTGATCACTCCTCCGGTCATGTGTTCAAGTCAATCATCCGGTCATGTGCTTCAATGTGTCACATGATCGGAATAGACGAACTTGAAGATTCAAGTGTTCAGTGGTATTCAGAACACATAGGAAAGCATGATTAAACAGATCTATTTCCAAAAATCATTATAAGGGACATATATATAGCACCTAAAGTAAGTTATGAATACCCAAAGTATACAGAAATATGTAGTTTTAAAAAACATCATGAGATTATGTAGGCAGGCATAAGAAGTAGCAAAGTACATATGGCAGTGTGGGAACCTGGTACAGGATCGTCGCCGCCCCAGGCGCATCAAATCACATGGACAGTGTCATTCATGAGTCACCCATCAATCAGGGAGAAAAAATAACTGTATACAACTGGAAGTACCATTGTTGTGTACAGGAAAGCTATATGTACTAAGCGGGAGTACCGCCGCTTTCCTTGCTATATAAGGACTTAGTTTATTAGTTGTTAAATAGCCCCCTAGTCTAGACGAGGACTTCAGTGTATGCGACTTATGTGGTTATCACAAAGTCCCAACCTGACTTGTGCCCCCTGCCCGTTGGATACCATCCCTGGAAATCCAACATGGCAGACCCGGGATCATCCTCTAGATTCCAGGGGCACATTGGTATATACCCATAGAACATATCAATCCTCTCCCCGAGACTGATGGCTCAAAAGGCCTGTCCATATGTAAATCCGAGCACATGGGTATAGCAACCAAACCATCCCAGGTATTCCAACATCACCTGTGTATAATCACATGCCTGCATACAAATCAAAAAAAAAAAAGGAAAAAAGTGTCAAGGAAATCAATATATCAGTGCACCTGTACGGAGAACAATCATATGTCATGCAATGCATAAGACATGACCGTATAACCTACTGTGCACAGAAAAATGATCTCACCAATCTTGTTAAAAAGACATCTTTTTCTAAAGAAAAAGCAAATATAATTGTATAGAGCACTAAAATAAAAGGTGTGTGTGTGTGTATATATATATATATATATAGGTCCCATCATGATCCAGTGGATGAATCTTCCAGCGCTCACCCTTTATTGTGGGTACACACAATATTCACCATAATCCTGAGGGTAATAAAAACAATGTATAAGAACACCTTGTTGTATAAACAAGGGGCACAACCACTTAAAACTCACCATAGGGGCAGGCGAGCAGAATCATGAGCACAATCACCTAGGACAATAACCAGGGCCTATAATCAACATTCAATCCCTGTGGTCTTAAAGTATTAAGTTTAGCAATCCATCGCATCTCACATTTTTTGAGAAGGGCAAGTCTGTTCCCACCCCTCCGTGGTGTAGGGATATGGTCAACCAGCATACATTTAAGGTCCCGCTCCTTATGGTCCATGTCAGTAAAATGCTTCGGGACTGGAAGATCCATCCTTTTTTTACGGATGGTGTATCGATATTGATTCTACTTTTAAAATCCAGTGAAGTTTCCCCAATGTATAATAACTGACATGGACACCAAAGGATATATATAACAAAAGAGGATTCACATGTCAAAGTGCTTGATGTAATACTTCTTCTGCGTACGTAGATGCAGAAAAAAACTGCCTTTTTGCATGTATCGACAATTAATACAATTTAAGCATGGAAAGCTACCCAATTTGGGACTACGCAGAAAGGTTTGGCCTAACTCCTTTTGTGTACCTATGTCAGAAAGAATCAATCTGTCTTTAAGGTTCCTAGTTCTTTTGTATGACATGAGGGGAGGGAGATGAAATTCCTCAATCCCCTCATGACCACTTTTCAGAACTGGCCAGTGTTTCAGGATGATTTGCCGAATGTGTGTACTATCTTCTGTGTACGTAGTTACCAGAGGAATTCTCTTGCTTTGTCACCATTTTTATTTTTCTTAGTAAGAAGCTCCGTACGTGTTTTGTATTGTATAGAGTTAAGATGTTGTATAAGTAAAGTTACAGGATAGTCCCTATCTATGAAGGACTGTGTCATACATTTGAGAGTGTCCGATAATTCATTATTATTACTGACTATACGTTTGGCGCGGTAAAACTGACTCATGGGAAGGGATTTGACCATGTCCCTGGGATGTGAACTGTTGTACCTCAATAACGTGTTGCGATTGGTGGGCTTAGAGTATAAGCCCGTCGATAGCACACGATCATGTAAGGTCACAACAGTGTCCAAAAAATGTAATTGTTCACATGAGTGTTCCAACGTAAATTTGATATCAGAATCAATAGTATTCAAAAATTGAAAAAACTCAATAAGAGCCTCCTCTGAACCTGTCCAAATCAAAAAAATGTCATCTATGTATCGCCACCACCTCAGAACATGTCGGAAGTGGGGCGATACATAGATGTGTGTCTCCTCGAGGAAGGAGACCGCCATGTTGGCAGAAGTGGGGGCCACATTGGACCCCATGGCGGTCCCCTTCCTCTGGAGATAAAAATGATCCCCAAATAAAAAATAGTTGCAAGTCAGCACCAAATGTAGGAGTTGTATTAAAAAGTCTTGGCATTCAGTTGAAAAAGTGGACTGAGATAATGCCTTGGTAACTACCTCAATCCCAAAGGTGTGTCTGATTGAGGTGTATAGGCTAGTGATATCTAGCGATGCTAGAATCACATCAGATGTCAAAGAAACCTCAGCCAACTTATTCAAAAAGTCTGAAGTGTCTTGGATATAGGACTGGGCTGACAGTGCATATTGTCTCAATATTCTATCCAAAAAGATAGAAATATTGGACAGCAGGGAACCGCGACCAGACACGATTGGTCTACCCGGAGGGGTTTTGAGACATTTATGTATCTTGGGCAATAGGTACAAGAGGGGTGTGATGGGATGTGAGACAGAAAGGAAGGTTCTGAGCTTATCATCAATGATGCCCGCAGTGCTGGCTTCCTGTAGTAAGCTCTGAATCCTCCTTTCAATGTCCCATTTGGGATCAGTGTGTAGTTTTTGGTACACCTCGCAATCCTCCAACTGTCAGTTGGCCTCTGCGATATATTGATGAGTGTCCATGACCACAATCGCGCCGCCCTTGTCGGCAGGCTTAATGGTGAGACTGTGGTCATGGACTAACTCATCAACAGCACGCCACTCAGTCTGTGTGATATTGGGGTGCAAAAACCTTTTCTTTTCATTCAACTTAAGTATATTAACATCTTTCATTACCGCATCAACAAATAAATCAATTGCAGGAGAAGACGCCGGTGGAATAAACTCACTTTTGTTAAATAAATTGTAATCACTCAGTTTCAATTCAGTGTTAGTACATATATTTGTCTTAGTTGGATGTGTTGAAAACCAGGTTCTAAGCTTCAGCCTACGGAAAAACTGATAAAGATCAGCTTCTAATTGTAACCAGTCCGTATTGCTATTAGGCCAACCGACAGTTGGAGGATTGCGAGGTGTACCAAAAACTACACACTGATCCCAAATGGGACATTGAAAGGAGGATTCAGAGCTTACTACAGGAAGCCAGCACTGCGGGCATCATTGATGATAAGCTCAGAACCTTCCTTTCTGTCTCACATCCCATCACACCCCTCTTGTACCTATTGCCCAAGATACATAAATGTCTCAAAACCCCTCCGGGTAGACCAATCGTGTCTGGTCGCGGTTCCCTGCTGTCCAATATTTCTATCTTTTTGGATAGAATATTGAGACAATATGCACTGTCAGCCCAGTCCTATATCCAAGACACTTCAGACTTTTTGAATAAGTTGGCTGAGGTTTCTTTGACATCTGATGTGATTCTAGCATCGCTAGATATCACTAGCCTATACACCTCAATCAGACACACCTTTGGGATTGAGGTAGTTACCAAGGCATTATCTCAGTCCACTTTTTCAACTGAATGCCAAGACTTTTTAATACAACTCCTACATTTGGTGCTGACTTGCAACTATTTTTTATTTGGGGATCATTTTTATCTCCAGAGGAAGGGGACCGCCATGGGGTCCAATGTGGCCCCCACTTCTGCCAACATGGCGGTCTCCTTCCTCGAGGAGACACACATCTATGTATCGCCCCACTTCCGACATGTTCTGAGGTGGTGGCGATACATAGATGACATTTTTTGATTTGGACAGGTTCAGAGGAGGCTCTTATGGAGTTTTTTCAATTTTTGAATACTATTGATTCTGATATCAAATTTACGTTGGAACACTCATGTGAACAATTACATTTTCCCATATCATCACCATGACGGCCACAAGGAGATTGACCCATGACCTCTGTGGGGGCAGGAAACAGAGAAGAGGTTAAATTGCCCCCTCCCACCACCACACCTCAGTGTTCCTGTCCCCACTGTGGCCAGGGTCAGAGAAGAGTCTCCCTGCGGTCGGCAGGGAGATGAAGATAGGAAATAGTCTCCTTTTTTATTTTTCTTTGTCTCCAGGAGGTCCGAGGACGGTCTCCTGGTTACCTGAAGCTCATCGGAGCTCCCCCAGTCCGCCGGCGGCCGCGTGCTTATGCTGGGCTGGGGGATATCGGGAGGCCTCGCTCCGGCTGGTCTGGAGCCTGCTCCCGGGCCGCAATCTCCTCCTCCTCCTCCCCTGTGGGTCGGGCTGGTGCGGCCGGCGTGTGCGCACGCCGACGTCAGTGACGTCACTTCCGGGTTCGGTCATGTGACGCAACCCGGAAGTAAAGCGCAGGAGGCTGAGCAGTTTGAATAAAAGGCGGGACGGCCAGGGGAACGCTGATCTGAGGTCTGTGAGTACTGCAATTGCTTTGCTTGAGAATATGTCAGGTCCTGAGATACAAACTGTTATGGAGCTTGATGCCCCCTCTCTGCCTCCTGTAAGTATCCCTCTGGGGGTCCGCTTTTCTTATAGCACTGTATTTTTACTAGGCCTATTTCTGATGCCTCTATTCCATATCTATTTCAGGCTAAAGAGGCGCAAAAAAAGTTTAATAAACCTCCTCGCTGCATCTCTTGTGCTAAAAGACTGCCTGAGGGATATGGAAAGAAGCTGTGTAAAGCATGTATTTCTGATGTGGTCCAGCAGGAACAGTCGTCCCTTATGGAGAATATCAGATCTGTGGTTCAGGAAGAAATTAGGGCCGCTAGAGTTGCTCAGTCTGATCCCCAGGACGAGCCCTCTCGCAAGCGTCCGCGTTCTAGGATCATTACCTCTGGATCCGAGGATGCCGACGATAAAGCCTCCACTTCCATGCAGTGGGAGGATGATCTCTCTCTCTCTGAAGGAGAAATATACGAAAATAATAAGAAATTTTATTTTTCCTCTGAAGAGATGAGTGACTTATTAAAGGCAGTCAGAACAACAATGGGGATTGAGGAAACCCCTAGGTCCTTATCCATTCAGGACGAAATGTTCGGGGGACTCAAGGTGAAAAAATCCAGGGTCTTCCCCATAAACGAACACGTTAGACAAATGATTCTGGAGGAATGGTCAGAACCAGAAAAACGTTTGGGGATTTCCAAAGAATTTAAAAATCGACTGTTGTTCGACCCCTCTCAGTCTAAGTTGTTCGACGAGACCCCTAAAATAGATGTGCAGGTGGCGAAGGTTAATAAAAAAACTGCCCTGCCGTTTGAGGATGCCGCCCAATTGAAAGACGCTATGGAGCGGAAGGCAGATGCCCTTTTAAGGAAAGCTTGGGAGGCCTCCATGTTTAACATCAAGACCAACATCGCAGCAACGTCTGTCGCCAGGTCTATGTACTTATGGTTAGGAGAGCTTGAGAACCACCTAAGCAGTAAGACCTCCAGGGAAGAAATCTTGCAGTCCATCCCGCTACTTAAATCAGCTACGGGGTTCCTGGCAGATGCATCGGCTGAGTCTATTAGATTCTGCGCTAAGGAGGCAGGGCTTTCCAATGCAGCTCGTCGGGCTTTGTGGATGAAGTCTTGGTCGGGCGATAGAGTTTCTAAACAGAAGTTAATATCTATCCCCTTTTCAGGAGAATATGTATTCGGGCCGGTCCTAGACGAAATTCTTGAGAAAGCGGCCGATAAGAAGAAGGGATTCCCTGAGGAAAGGTCCTTTAGAAAGAACCAGTCCTTTTGGTCTTACGGTGGACAAAACAAGTCTGTTAGAGGGAAAGGCAAGTCAGGCCGCTGGTCTTATCCCAAAGGGGGTAGAGGGAGAGGCTTCCTCCTCAAGCCCCAATCCAAATTCGAGGACAAACAATGACGCCATTGTAGGGGGGAGACTGAAGGATTTTCTGGGTCCATGGTCTCTAACATCAAGAAATCCCTGGGCCTTGGATATCATTCGGCAAGGTTACAGGATCGAGTTCACCTCTCTCCCCCCTCCAAGATTCGTCGTCACAAAGATGCCTACCAGATTCTCCAACCTAAATATTTTTCAAGGAGTCCAGGACTTGGTGAAGAAGGGTGCAGTAATCCCAGTTCCGGCGTCTCAACGAGGTCAAGGGTACTATTCAACCCTATTCTTAGTAAGGAAAAAGGAAGGAGACTTCCGGACCATCATAAACTTGAAACAACTGAACAAGTTTATTCTTTACAGAAAGTTCAAGATGGAGTCTCTCAGATCAATAGTACCATTGATAAAGCTAGGGGCATTTATGTGCTCGGTCGACCTGAAGGACGCCTATCTGCACGTCCCCATTCACCCAGATCACCAGAGGTTTCTAAGATTTGCTATCCTAGATCCTTCCAATCGGATTCGTCATTTCCAATTTATAGCACTACCCTTTGGGATTTCAGACGCTCCAAGGCTTTTCACCAAATTAGTGATAGAGATGATAGCCCCACTCAGACAGGAAGGGTTAAATATAGTGCCATATCTGGACGACTTTCTAATTATAGCAGACTCAAAGGAACTCCTGCTATCGGACTTGGAAATATTTCTGTCCCGCCTGTCTCAACTAGGATGGATAGTGAACGAATCCAAGTCAATGTTGGTTCCATCCGAGAAGGTGAGGTTCCTGGGAGTTACTCTGGACTCCGTAACTCAGTCAACCTTCCTTCCACAGAGCAAGGTCCAGTCCCTGATAAACAAGGTGAGGCACTTCCAACGCCGGAAAGGATGTTCAGTGAGGGAAGCAATGAGCCTACTCGGCCTCCTAACCTCCTGTATACCTTCTGTCGAGTGGGCACAGGCTCACTGCCGAGTGATCCAGAACTGGCTATTGTCCCACTGGAACAAGAAGGGCTCTCTGGACTCCAAACTTCCAATTTCAGGATCAGTAAAGAGCTCTCTCTCATGGTGGATGAAGGAGAAGAACCTTTCCCAGGGAGTCCCATGGATCAAATCGCCCTCAATTACCATCTTCACGGATGCCAGCCAATCCGGTTGGGGAGCGAAAATCGACAAAGCCTATTTCCAGGGTACGTGGAAGCATCTGATATCTGCCCAATCCTCAAATTTCAGGGAGCTGTATGCGGTAAGAGAAGCTCTACTCTCCGCCAGACAGTTGATAAGGAATCAGCATGTGAAGGTCCTATCGGACAATGTGACCGTGGTCTCCTACTTGAAACACCAGGGAGGTACTCGATCAAAGAAGCTCCAGAGTATCTCAGAGGAAATCTTCTTCTTTGCAGAGAAAGAACTAAAATCCATCTCAGCAATGCACCTGAAGGGGTCCCAGAATCTAGAAGCGGACTTTTTGAGCAGACAAGTGGTAGATCATACAGAGTGGGCACTGAATCCAGAGGTCTTCAATATGCTAACCCAGAGATGGGGGCTTCCTACAATAGACCTGTTCGCATCAAGGAGAAATACGAAAGTTCAAACATTCTGCTCCCTAAATGCAGGAGATCATCCCTGGAGGATAGATGCCTTCTCCCTAAAATGGTGCTGGGATCTAGGGTACGCATTCCCTCCGTTGCCTCTCATCCCGAGGGTCATTCAGAAGATTCAGGAGGGGAGAACCACAGTAATATTGATCGCCCCGTTCTGGCCGAAGAGAAGTTGGTTCGCTCCTCTATTGAAACTAGCAAATAGACGAACCAGTGAGACTCCCACTCAGAGGGGACATCCTATACCAGGGTCCTTTGCTGCATCCTCATCCGGAGTTCCTGAAGCTCACGGCTTGGATCCTGAGGTCTCCCTCTTAAGGTCTCAGGGCCTGTCAGACAAAGTTATAGCCACCCTGAGATGTTCAAGGAAAAAAGTAACTTCCGCAATATACTTGAAGATCTGGAAAAGGTTCTGTTCATGGTCGGGCGAAGAGAATCCAAATTTCGTAGGGCCTAATATCCAGAAAATTCTGGAATTTCTACAAAAAGGTCTGGACATGGGCCTCTCTCCATCCACCTTAAAAGTTCAGATTTCGGCATTAAGCGCTTTCTTTGACGCCGACCTGGCAGACCATAGATGGGTCAAACGATTCATACGAGCTGCCCGCAGACTTAGACCCACGCTAAGATCCCGCAGCCCAACCTGGGACTTAAATTTAGTTCTCAACAACCTTATGTGTTCCCCATTTGAGCCATTGGAGAGTTGTTCAATTAGATTGCTTTCCTTCAAAACTGCTTTCCTTATAGCAATTACCTCTGCCAAGAGACTGGGAGAAATTCAAGCTCTCTCCATTAGGGAACCATACCTTACCATCACTGAGGATAAGATTGTGCTTAAACTAGACCCAGGTTTCCTGCCAAAGGTAGCCTCAGACCGCAACAGAGGCCAAGAGATCCTCCTTCCATCCTTTTTCAACAATCCCAAGGATCAGGAGGAAGAGAAATTTCATTTCCTTGATGTTAGGCGTACAGTCCTTAGATACTTAGAAGCCACTAGGGACTTCAGGAAGTCTGACAGCCTGCTTGTCCAATTTGCTGGAAAGAATAAAGGATCCAAGGTCTCAAAATCCTCCATTGCAAGATGGATTAAAGACACTATTACCCTTTGCTATAAGAATCAGAATCTGGATCCTCCTTCCAATATTAGAGCTCACTCTACCAGAGCTGTCTCCACTACTTTTGCTGAAAGAGCAGGGGCCTCCCTGGATGATATATGCAGGGCCGCCTCCTAGTCTAGTATTCACACATTTGTGAAACATTACCGTTTGGATTTATCTGGAACCTCTGGCCTCTCCTTTGGTCGGAAGGTTCTCCAAGCGGTTGCCCCCACCCTTAAAAAATAATTTTATAACTCTCCTTGTGGCCGTCATGGTGATGATATGGGAAAACCGGAATTAGACTTACCGGTAATTCAGTTTCCATGAAATCACCATGACGGCCCATATATTCCCTCCCTTTCTTTTAAGTTCTTTTCACCGGTATTTTCTGGTATGATGTAATACTGGGAAATACTAAGACACTTCTGGCACTTGATATCTTTGGAACACTGAGGTGTGGTGGTGGGAGGGGGCAATTTAACCTCTTCTCTGTTTCCTGCCCCCACAGAGGTCATGGGTCAATCTCCTTGTGGCCGTCATGGTGATTTCATGGAAACTGAATTACCGGTAAGTCTAATTCCGGTTTTTTGGACACTGTTGTGACCTTACATGATCGTGTGCTATCGACGGGCTTATACTCTAAGCCCACCGATCGCAACACGTTATTGAGGTACAACAGTGCACATCCCAGGGCCATGGTCAAATCCCTTCTCTTGAGTCAGTTTTACCGCGCCAAACGTATAGTCAGCAATAATAATGAATTATCGGACACTCTCAAATGTATGACATGAGGGGATTGAGGAATTTCATCTCCCTCCCCTCATGTCATACAAAAGAACTAGGAACCTTAAAGACAGATTGATTCTTTCTGACATAGGTACACAAAAGGAGTTGGGCCAAACCTTTCTGCGTAGTCCCAAATTGGGTAGCTTTCCATGCTTAAATTGTATTAATTGTCGATACATGCAAAAAGGCAGGTTTTTTTCTGCATCCACGTACGCAGAAGAAGTATTACATCAAGCACTTTTTGACATGTGAATCCTCTTTTGTTATATATATATCCTTTGGTGTCCATGTCAGTTATTATACATTGGGGAAACTTCACTGGATTTTAAAAGTAGAATCAATCAACATCGATACACCATCCGTAAAAAAAGGATGGATCTTCCAGTCCCGAAGCATTTTACTGACATGGACCATAAGGAGCGGGACCTTAAATGTATGCTGGTTGACCATATCCCTACACCACGGAGGGGTGGGAACAGACTTGCCCTTCTCAAAAAATGTGAGATGCGATGGATTGCTAAACTTAATACTTTAAGACCACAGGGATTGAATGTTGATTATAGGCCCTGGTTATTGTCCTAGGTGATTGTGCTCATGATTCTGCTCGCCTGCCCCTATGGTGAGTTTTAAGTGGTTGTGCCCCTTGTTTATACAACAAGGTGTTCTTATACATTGTTTTTATTACCCTCAGGATTATGGTGAATATTGTGTGTACCCACAATAAAGGGTGAGCGCTGGAAGATTCATCCACTGGATCATGATGGGACCTATATATATATATATATATATATATATATATATACACACACACACACACACACACACACCTTTTATTTTAGTGCTCTATACAATTATATTTGCTTTTTCTTTAGAAAAAGATGTCTTTTTAACAAGATTGGTGAGATCATTTTTCTGTGCACAGTAGGTTATACGGTCATGTCTTATGCATTGCATGACATATGATTGTTCTCCGTACAGGTGCACTGATATATTGATTTCCTTGACACTTTTTTCCTTTTTTTTTTTTTGATTTGTATGCAGGCATGTGATTATACACAGGTGATGTTGGAATACCTGGGATGGTTTGGTTGCTATACCCATGTGCTCGGATTTACATATGGACAGGCCTTTTGAGCCATCAGTCTCGGGGAGAGGATTGATATGTTCTATGGGTATATACCAATGTGCCCCCGGAATCTAGAGGATGATCCCGGGTCTGCCATGTTGGATTTTCAGGGATGGTATCCAACGGGCAGGGGGACAAGTCAGGTTGGGACTTTGTGATAACCACATAAGTCGCATACACTGAAGTCCTCGTCTAGACTAGGGGGCTATTTAACAACTAATAAACTAAGTCCTTATATAGCAAGGAAAACGGCGGTACTCCCGCTTAGTACATATAGCTTTCCTGTACACAACAATGGTACTTCCAGTTGTATACAGTTATTTTTTTTCTCCCTGATTGATGGGTGACTCATGAATGACACTGTCCATGTGATTTGATGCGCCTGGGGCGGCGACGATCCTGTACCAGGTTCCCACACTGCCATATGTACTTTGCTACTTCTTATGCCTGCCTACATAATCTCATGATGTTTTTTAAAACTACATATTTCTGTATACTTTGGGTATTCATAACTTACTTTAGGTGCTATATATATCCCTTATAATGATAAGTTTTTCTATATGTTCGTCTATTCCGATCATGTGACACATTGAAGCACATGACCGGATGATTGACTTGAACACATGACCGGAGGAGTGATCACATGCTCACAGGTCCTGCGACATGCGCATTACATCGAATGAACAGAATGGGTGATCATGTGATTGGAATCCCCAGGAAGGTCCTTGAGACATGCTCACTGGTATGTCTGAGACGCCGTGACCCATGTGTTCTGATTCCATCGCACACTCCTGTGATCTAACTCATCATTCTACTGAGGTACACCTGCACATTTTGGTTATTATAATGACATACACCTGAATTAATTATGATTGTTATTAAAGTATTTTGCCTGTACACTGTATGTTGGATTTGATACGGGTATTGCCTGCACTGTAACACTGTATGTAATTTCATGAAATGCTATTTTGTAATGATAACACTGCTGTTGTCATGATTTTTTTAACATATTACTGTAAATGATTGTATTTTACTCATTGATTGTTTGATTATGTCAATGTGTTTAAATATGTACTATGCACTGCCCACTATGTCACTGCTTGAGAAAAATCCCATTGAGAGGATTGAAACGTCGCATGCTTGGTGATTAAAGCTTCTTTCACTTGTTCACTACCTGGATGTGCTGCGGATTTCATTTATTTTATATTATTTGGAGGTGGATCGCCGACTCAGCCGCTGGCACCCTGATGCCGATGGCATCCTCTGAAGTAGGATGTGGGAACATTCCACTCCTCCTCAGATAGGGGGAAGATAGCCTGGAATGGTTTATTCCAGTCTAGGTCTACTAACTGGCTTGGTTCTGCTACATACTGCTGCCACCTGCTGGTGTACATGGATATCACAGCATAAATACAATGCAACAGTCCTGGAAAATGCACATTATGGGGAAAATGATGCAAACTTATACCAGATGACATTATGCATATACCTAACCTTATGAAGCAGGGGAACATAAGTTTAGTGACATACTTCAGGATGTTACAGAGTATATTCAAACCATGGTCTTGTTACCAGGGGGTACCTCAGGGATCTGTTCTGGGACCCATATTGTTTAATATCTTTATCAGCGAAATTGCAGAAGGCCTCCATGGTAAGGTGTCTTTTTGCTGATGACACAAAGATTTGTAACAAGGTTGATGTTCCTGGAGGGATAAACCAAATGGAAAAGGATTTAGGAAACCTAGAGGAATGGTCAAAAATCTTGCAACTAAAATTTAATGTTGATAAGTGCAAGATAATGCACCTGGGGCGTAAAAACCCAAGAGCAGAATATAAAATCAGTGATACAGTCCTAACCTCAGTATCTGAGGAAAGTGATTTAGGGGTCATTATTTCAGAAGACTTAAAGGTAGGCAGATAATGTCATAGAGCAGCAGGAAATGCCAGCAGAATGCTTGGGTGTATAGGGAGAGGCATTACCAGTAGAAAGAGGGAGGTGCTCATGCTGCTCTACAGAGCACTAGTGAGACCTCATTTGGAGTATTGTGCGCAGTACTGGAGACCATATCTCTAGAAGGATATTGATACTTTGGAGAGAGTTCAGAGAAGAGCTACTAAACTAGTACATGGATTGCAGGAAAAAACTTAC
The DNA here is from genome assembly GCF_905171765.1 of Bufo bufo. Lineage (NCBI taxonomy): Eukaryota > Metazoa > Chordata > Amphibia > Anura > Bufonidae > Bufo > Bufo bufo. The sequence continues at coordinate 255,500,141 of NC_053393.1, read as the reverse complement.
CAGGAAAGGTTAAAGGACCTTAACATGTATAGCTTGGAAGAAAGACTAGACAGAGGGGATATGATAGAAACTTTTAAATACATAAAGGGAATCAACACCGTAAAAGAGGAGAGAATATTTAAAAGAAGAAAAACTGATACAAGAGGACATAGTTTTAAATTAGAAGGGAAAAGGTTTAAAAGTAATATCAGGAAGTATTACTTTACTGAGAGAGTAGTGGATGCATGGAATAGCCTTCCTGCAGAAGTGGTAGCTGCAAATACAGTGAAGGAGTTTAAGCATGCATGGGATAGACATAAGGCCATCCTTCATATAAGATAGGGCCAGCGGCTATTCATAGTATTCAGTATATTGGGCAGACTAGATGGGCCGACACTTTCTAAGTTACACATGCTGACACTGACTGGCCATGAAACTGGCCTTGCTTGTCAAGGCGGAAGTTCCCCCTCTCTCTATGTTCCCTATCTCCCTATCTTCAGCATGTTGGAACCTGAGGAGTGTATGAAGCAGCCTGTTGGCTTGGCAGTGAAAGCACTCAAGTATGGGACAAGGTTGTGAGTACTGGACCAAAATAACTGTTTCATTTTCTCTGTTTGGTTGCTAGAGTGACAAGGATGTTGTGAATAAGCCTAAAGTTGTGCAGAGATTTAAGTCTGCGATGTGGTGTTTGTGCGGCTAGCATTCCAGATAAATGTATTAAAAAGTTATGTAGAGAGTGTACTGATATAGTGAGGGAAGAAGTGCCTTGTTTAAGAGCTCAAATTAAATTGATGATGTGACGGGAGATTCGCTCCACTTTCAACGAGTTTACTCCAATTTCCTGTCGTCCATCCATCTCTAGACATTGGATGCGGAAAAGATCTCCATTCTCCTCTTCCTCCTCTGAAGATGTTTCTGACTTAGATGATAGAACAAATGATTCTAACTCTGATTCTGGGAGTGATTTTAAAGTTCAAAAGTTATTTATTTTCCAGTGCAGTTTCTAGGTAAAATTTCTCTCAGGGCGAGTGTAAAAAAATACACTCTCCCCTCCCCCCGCCCAAAACTGCTCGATGAAATAAGTGTCTCCCCATTGTAAAAAAAAAATGTGGAACCACATTGCACCCACTGTCCCACAGACTCAGGCTCTCACTCACAGCAGGCTTCTTTCTCAGCACTGCTCCGGGTGGGCGGTAACAGGCAGGTAGTGCGGGCGGCGGTGCTCACCTCACTCACTGTACGTCATGCGGCGCGTGACGTGCAGTGAGTGAGCGCTGCTGCCCGCAGAGCCTGCCTGTGGGGGGACATTATTTTTAATAAGGATCACTATGGACATTATTTAGAATGGAGGCTGCTGTGGGTGTCATTATAACTGTATAATGTCTGATAGGCCTAGTCCTGAGTTATATTACCCTGCCCTGTATAATAATGTACCCTGATACCCCTTAGTTATATTACCCCAGCGGAGAGCAGAAAAAATGTATTTCTATTGCATAAAAAAACCTTCATGTTTTGATTGTGAGAGAATGAAAAGATGAGAAATTGTTTTTGGAATGTCCTAAAGTAGACATATCCCTCCCTAAATCAGCAAAGGGTTTATCCTTCCACTTTGAAGATACTGGATCACTTTGTGATACCATGGATAAAATAATTGAAGCAAATTTTAAAAAAGACTTGGGATGTGGCTGCATCTTTTGTTTAAGCCCAATTTGGCGGCAACATCTGTGGCGAAGTCACTTAAAAGCTGGCTTTTTCATTTAGAGACCCTATTGAAAGCTAATGCTCCCTTTCAGGATTTATTGGATTCCTTTCCCTTGTTGTTGAAGGATAGATGTCGGGAGATGTCGGATCCAAATCTAGATTCTGCAATATTCCTTTTTATGGGGAATTATTAATCTGTAAAGATTTGAAAAAAATACTGGGAAGAGCTTCAGATAATTATTTTTTTTTTTATCGCTTTAAAAACAAAATGGAGAAATGGAAGGTTGTAAGTCCAATAGACAGATCAAGGGTATGGGATTTTTCTTTAATCCCAGTACCACAGACTCTTCAAAAAAAGAATCCTGGGAAAGTTTTTCTTTAAGTCTTAGGTTGATAGACATCTTGTCCCAGGGTTACAGGATTCCGTTTCTCAATATTCCTCCTGCAAATTTTGTGGTGACCCCAGAACTAAGTTTACAGGGTCTAAAACAATCCCTAGAACAAGGAATTCTGGATCTTGTTCAGATGGAGGTGTTAGTACCCATACCTATGGAACAGACCTAGGCTACTACTCCACTGTGTTTTTGGTGACCAAACAAAATGGAGAGTTTTGTCTTATAATCTGAAGAAATTAAACAAAATAAAATATAAATGATTCAAAAGTGAATTAAGTCCACAGTAAATGTCTTGCAAGAAGGAGTCTTATGGCATCTCTAGACTTAAAAGATGCTTATTTTCATATACCAATCCATCAAGACCATCAATATTTGAGTAGCGTTATGATCCACATTGAGTTTCAGGCCTTGCCCTTTGGAATAACCACAGCTCCCAGGTGATGCTGGAAATTGTGTTTCTAAGGAGAGCAAATATCTTGATTGTCCCTTATCTAAACTATCTGTTGGTGGTAGGAGGTTCAAAGACAGAACTGAAAAACAACTTTTCCAGGACCTTTCAGGTATTGGAAGAGCTATATTGGTTGACTGACTTGGGAAAAATCTCAGATCTAAACTCTGCAAATAGTATTCTTTGGCATTCTAATTGATTCAACAAGACAAATGTGATTTCTCCCTGAATATAAGATTAAGATTGTCAGACCAGAGAATTCGAAAATAGACTCTCATGCACCATTCGTCAATCGATAGAGCTGATGGGTTCTATGGCGGCATGCATTCCCATCATTAGAAACATAGAATGTGTCGGCAGATAAGAACCATTTGGCCCATCTAGTCTGCCCAATATACTGAATACTATGGATAGCCCCCGGCCCTTATCTTATATGAAGGATGGCCTTATGCCTATCCCATGCATGCTTAAACCCCTTCACTGTATTTGCAGCTACCACTTCTGCAGGAAGGCTATTCCATGCATCCACTACTCTCTCAGTAAAGTAATACTTCCTTATATTACTTTTAAACCTTTGCCCCTCTAATTTAAAACTGTGTCCTCTTGTGGTAGTTTTTCTTCTTTTAAATATGCTCTCCTCCTTTACCGAGTTGATTCCATTTATGTATTTAAAAGTTTCTATCATATCCCCTCTGTCTCTTCTTTCTTCCAAGCTATACATATTAAGGTCCTTTAACCTTTCCTGGTAAGTTTTATCCTGCAATCCATGTACTAGTTTAGTAGCTCTTCTCTGAACTCTCTAGAGTATCTATATCCTTCTGGAGATATGGCCTCCAGTACTGCGCACAATACTCCAAGTGAGGTCTCACCAGTGTTCTGTACAGCGGCATAAGCACTTCACTCTTTCTACTGCTTATACCTCTCCCTATACATCCAAGCATTCTGCTGGCATTTCGTGCTGCTCTATTACATTGTCTTCCCACCTTTAAGTCTTCTGAAATAATTACTCCTAAATCCCTTTCCTCAGATACTGAGGTCAGGACTGTGTCAAATATTCTATATTCTGCCCTTGGGTTTTTACGCCCCAGGTGCATTATCTTGCACTTATCCACATTAAATTTCAGTTGCCAGAGTTCTGACCATTCTTCTAGTTTTCCTAAATCCTTTTCCATTTGGCGTTTCCCTCCAGGAACATCAACCCTGTTACATATCTTTGTGTCATCAGCAAAAAGACAAACCTTACCATCGAGGCCTTTTGCAATATCACTTATGAAGATATTAAACAAAATCGGTCCCAGTACAGATCCCTGTGGAACCCCTCTGGTAACATGACCTTGTTTTGAATGTTCTCCATTGACTACAACCCTCTGTTGTCTGTCACTCAGCCACTGCCTAATCCACTCAACAATATGGGAGTCCATGCTCAATGACTGCAGTTTATTGATAAGTCTTCTATGTGGGACAGTGTCAAAAGCCTTACTAAAATCTAGATATGCGATGTCTACTGCACCTCCACCGTCTATTATTTTATTCACCCAGTCAAAAAAATCTATAAGATTTGTTTGACATGATCTCCCTGAAGTAAACCTATGTTGTTTTTCATCTTGCAATCCATGGGATTTTAGATGTTCCACAATCCTATCCTTTAATAGGGTTTCCATTAATTTGCCTACTATTGATGTCAGACCTACTGGTCTATAGTTGCTCGATTCCTCCCTACTACCTTTCTTGTGAATGGGCACGACATTTGCCAATTTCCAATCTTCCGGGACGAGTCCTGTTACTAATGATTGGTTAAATAAATCTGTTAACGGTTTTGCCAGCTCACCACTAAGCTCTTTTAATAATTTTGGGTGTATCTCATCAGGCCCCTGTGACTTATGTCTTCACCTTAGACAGCAAACTTAGAACATCTTCCTCTGTAAAGATACATGCATCCAACGATTTATTAGTCATTCTTTCTAGTGGAGGTCCTTCTCCTTTTTCTTTTGTAAAAACTGAACAGAAGTATTCATTAAGGCAGTCGGCTAGCCCTTTATTCTCTTCTACATACCTTCCGTCCTTTGTTTTTAATTTAGTTATTCCTTGTTTTAATTTCCTTTTTTCATTTATATATCTGAAGAATGTCTTATCCCCTTTTTTCATAGACTGAGCTAGTTTTTCTTCTGCCTGCGCTTTTGAAGTTCTTATAACTTGCTTGGCCTCTCTCTGCCTAATCTTGTAGATTTCCTTATCTTCATTGCTCTGGGTTTTTTTACAATTACAAAATGCTAGCTTTTTATTTTTAATGATTTGGGCCACTTCTGCTGAGTACCACAGTGGTCTCCTCCTTTTTTTGCTTTTACTGACAAGTCTAATGCAATTTTCTGTTGCCTTTTAATAATGCACCTTTTAAGTAGTCCCATTTCTCCTGGACTCCATGTAATCCCTTCCAGTCTGATAAGGACTCATTTATGACTAATTTCATTTTTGAAAAGTCTGTTTTTCTAAAATCTAAAACTTTTGTTTTTGTGTGGTGGGACTCTTTCACAGTTCTTATATTAAACCACACTGACTGGTGATCACTAGATCCCAAGGTTTCACCTACAATGACATCATATACCGAATCCCCATTTGTGAATACCAAATCCAAAATGGCCTCCCTCCGGGTTGGCTCCTCAACCACTTGTTGTAGAGATAACCCCAGTAGGGAATTTAGAATATCTGTACTCCTGGTAGAACTTGCTATTTTGGTTTTCCAGTTTATATCTGGAAGATTGAAATCTCCCATAATGATAACTTCTCCTTTCATTGTCATTTTAGCTATTTCTTCAACTAGTAGATCATCTAGTTCTTTAACTTGACCAGGTGGTTTATATATCACACCTACATGAGTTACTGCATGGTTAGCAAACTGCAATGTAACCCAAACTGACTCTATGTTGGCCTCACCAACTTGTATTAGGTTAGATTTAATGCTATCTTTCACATACAGGGCCACTCCTCCTCCTTTCTTGCCTTCTCTGTCTCTTCTGTATAAAGAGTACCCTGGTATGGTTATGTCCCAGTCATTTCTTTCATTAAACCATGTCTCCGTAACAGCCACTAAATCTACATTTTCAGATGCCATTATTGACCCAAGTTCATTGATTTTTTTTTTTACCTAAACTGCGAGCATTTGTAGACAGGACTCTGAGCTTATCATTTCTTAACCTCTGTGCTTCTGACATGTTCTGGCATTGTTTCGGGGGGCAATTGGACTTTTATTTTCACTCTTTTGCCCCCCCTTCCTAGTTTAAGGTGGGCACAATTTCATTCCTGGCCCCTTCAGAAATATATTCTATTGGATTGGAAGCAGGAGTCTTTGGAAAAGACATTGACACTTGCAGAGAAGGTAAAAGCATCCCTACATTGGTGAGAGACCAGGACAAACCTATCAGCAGGAGTTCCTTGGGTTGTGAAACGTTCAGGACTGTACCGGACATTTGGGTGTCCGTGTACCAAACATGGATTTTGACGCCAAAGTCTGTGTCCGGGTTCGTTGTAAAGCTTGTTGAAAGGCTGCAGAGCAACCAATCAACAAGCCTTTGAGCTGTGGGCACTTGGAAGCCATCACAGTCATGCCTAGTATTGGAATGTCTGTGAGTGGCCAGTGCAACATGTAACCATGCATGCATAAATGCTGAATCAGATGGTATGCCGCCATTCTGCTCTAACTAGTGTAGGGACATTGTGTGATTGCAGGCAGAGAGAGTGTTGGGCCTTTATTACTTTTAAAGTGTGCTGGTGACCTATAGGCATTATTGATCGGTGTAATATAGCTCCTTTGCACCAGTGAGCTAGAAATACCATACTTCATCATGCTGTTCAGTCTGAGGGTGATCCGTTGTCATTTTTTTTGGTGCAATCCTACTTCTTTGCACCAGGGACAGGGAAATATAATAATCAGTCTGTTAATTGTGTGGGTTAGACATATCAATTTATTTTATTTTGTGAAAAAAAAAAAAAAAGAAAAAAATAATTGCCACCGTCACAGGGATATATAATCGTTATTCAGCCGGTTAATTGGATCGGTGAAACCTTACCTTTTTTTATTTTTTTTTGTGCTAAAGACCTCTTTTACATCCATGACACGGATATACAATTGTTCATCTGTAAAGGAGGAGAGCATTAACTAGGGGACGTGGCCATGGTGTTGATGGTGGTGGAGCTCCTACTGTAGGGAGAGGACAGTGTCAGTCTGTCGGGAAAGCGCAGAGGTTAGCACCGGTCGCCCACGAAGATGAAGTCCAGGTTATGCCAGTGACGTGTGCAGTTTGGAGGAAGAGGGCACACAGCGCCAGCCTCACAGCAAGAGGGTCCTCCAGCCAGTATGCCTGCTACTGCCCAACGTGCCAAGAGACATAGCACACCAAAGCCAGGCAGGAGTTCCCTGGCGTGGCAGTTCTTCTGGAAGTGTGCTGACAACAGGACACGGGTGGTTTGCATGCTGTGCAGTCAGATGTGACAGAAATGTTCTAAACCCGAGCACTACCCACCTGCGTGATCCGGCATCTAACTGCAAAGCATGAGCTGCAGTGGAAGAACAGAGGCATCTACTGCTCCCTCTTCTTCTGTGGTCTTGGTCTCTTCTTCCCCCTCTGGAGCAAGTGTCGCACGTGCCACCCGGCAAACGGAGGATGTGGCAGCAACACCACCGTCGCGAGTATCTCCACACTGTCCCATGGAAGCGTTCAGCTTTCCATCCCCCAAAAACTGGAGAGAAAGAGTAAGTACCCACCCACGAGCACTGACCCCGAATGCCAGCATTTCAAAATTCCTGGCCTTTGAAATGCTGCCATTCCGTCTGGTGGAGACTGACCGTTTTAAAAATGTATTGAGCACAGTACCTGCACCACAAACTTCAGAACATCCAGGGGGACACAGCAGGCTATTCTGAAACTTATGTTTTGGGGGAAAGACCCCAGACCCTGCAGGAGCTGTTGGTGGGCATGGAACAACAGATCGATGAGTGGTTGGTACCGCTGAGCCTCAAGCCCGGCCTGGTGGTGTGCGACAATGGGTTAAATCTCATGGCAGCTCTGGGCTTAGCTGGTTTGGCGCACATCCCTTTCCTGGTGCATGTGCTGAACTTAGTGGTGCAGAGGTTCCTAAAGAATTACCCCGATATGTCAGAGCTGCTGCAGAAAATGAGGGCAGTCTGTGTGCTCTTTCGATGTTCTCACCCTGCTGCTGCTCGCGTGTCTGCACTGCAGCATAACTTCGGCCTTCCCAATCACTGCCTCGTATGTGACGTACCCACAAGGTGGAACGTCACCTTGCACATGCTGGAGAGACTGCAAGCTGCAGTCGGCGATAGTGGAGTTTCAACTGCAGCACGCATGGGTGAATCGCTCTGCGGAATAGCATCAATTTACCGCGTGGGCCTCCATGCAGGACTTGTGTGCCATGTTGCGCTGCTTTGAGTCCTCCACCAACATGGCCAGCAGTGATTACTTACTATCCCACTTCTACGTCTCCTTGAAAAAACGCTTCAGGCACTGATGGATGAAGATGTGGCACAGGAGGAACAGGGATCCTTCCCACAGTTATCAGGCCAGTTGTCCACATGTGGCTCAGAGGGTGGGTTTCTGCACCAACAGCAGCCAGGTACACAACTGTCCAGCCAGGGCATAGTTGTGGAGGATGAGGAGTAGAGATGAGAAAATTTCTCAGATTCAATTCAATCTGAATTTATTTGTGAAAATCACGTTAAACAGCTATTTTCTGGCTACTGAGTGCTTGCATAGTAGTGTAAAACACTGTGCACTCCTTTTACAGTCTTCAGCTGATTCCACATAGATTTCTGCAGAACCTGTTCTGTTACACGCTGAGACAAGTAGTGTCCCCTGACGGAGTGGAGATGTTGTCGAGAGTAAGTTTGTATTCACTGCACTGTTTATTTTGCCCTTCTCATCCATCATAAAAACAACCCAAAAAAACTGGATCTTGTCTTTTGAGCATCCCCCTTTAAATGATCAGTATTGCTATAGCCAAAAAAAACAGAGATGACACGTGAATGGAATATTTGCATGTCTTCTGTTTTTTGTACCCACTCCTGCTTTTGGCTTCCAAATCAGGATCCAATCTTCATGTAAAATAGGAACAGTGTGACACATGCCTTATGGCTTCTCCAAAGACTGGATCCGTTGTTTCTTTTTTCTGTCCTTCTGACAGATCAGAAGAAGAGTAAAATAATGATGTCAATAAAGCCAAACGGGCATAATAGCGACCCAGTGACAGTGGTGAGGGTACGAACCACATGAGGAGTTAACACAATGGCCCAGTTACAGACTGGTGAGGCGGCAACCGCATGAGGAGTCAACACAGTAGCCCAGTCAGACTGGTGAGGTGGGGGATAAATGCAGTGGCAGTAACAGCACAAGATGGTGGGTGGCAGTAGGAGCACATGGCAGCAGTATGTGGCATCAGGCGGGTGGCAACATCTGAATTGATCTTCACAAAGGTCAATCTCTCTATATTTTGGGTGGAAAGGAGAGTTCTTTTGGGCCAACTATGCCCCCAGCCACACTAAACACCCGCTCTAATGCTACACTGCTGGCCGGGCAGGAAAGCTTGTCCAGGGCAAACTCGGCCAGTTGCGGCCACAAACCAAGTTTGGCTGCCCAGTTGTCCAGGGGATCTTCCATGTAGGGTGGCTGGGTGCAGTCCAAGTATGCCACCACCTGCTGGTTAAGGGACTCTAGACTTAAGTTTCTGCTGATGGAGCTGGTACTGCTCCTGTCCCCTGCCTCCACCCCCCTCCGGCAGCCATGGCAGTGGAATGTGAATGCAGATGGCCCCCTGGTCAGACCTTTGCGAGGACGATCGATGGTGCACATGGGCACCGGCCAACTGACTACATAGGATGTCATGATAGTAGTTCAGTTTATCCTCCCTCTCAGTGGGTGGAAAAAAAGGCCCCCATTTTGGACCATTAGCAAGGGTCTAACATGGTGGAGAGCCAGTAGTCATCCCTCTGCCGTATTGGGCCAATTAGGCTGTCACTATGCAAGTAACCAAGCATGCATCGGGCCATTTGCGCAAGGGAATCGGAAGGACTCCCTGCCTCAATCTCCACTGCATACTCCACTGTGTCTCAGGGTCATCTGCCTGGTCTTCCTCATCACCCTCTAACTCTTCCTGCTCCTCCTTTAGCAGTCACAGACAAGCTCAAGGACTGGCCCACCTTCTGTTCGATATGCATCTGCAGGGCTGGTACTGCCTTTTTGGAGAAGTAATGACTGCTTGAGACTCTCCACCTTGGCTCTGCACAAACCATCAGTTTTCTGAAAGGTGCAGAGTCCACCACATGGAAAGGGAGGGACTGTAGTACCAACAACTTGGCCAGGAGAAGGATCAGCTTCTGCGCCGTTAGAGGAGTGCATGCATACTGTTGTCTATTTGCAATCGCCTCTGGGATAAATTGCTGGCAAAATGACTGACTGGGAGGAGCAGGAGCATCAGGGCCAGTAGATGATGGAAAGGAAACACTGCTCCGTTCTGCTGAGGTAGCGTAGCCTTTGGCTCCAAACCTCCCACTGAAGCCACTCTTCTGACTCGTGGCCAACCTGCTGGCTCCGCTGCTGCCTCACAGGCAAGCTGCCACCCTCTTCTTCCGATGACTATGAAGCCCTTAATTCACCCGGCTCCCAAGTGCGATCAGCTACATCATCATCATAGAGTACTGTCTGCATGTCACTGATGTTCTCCTCAATGGTCTCTGGGTCAGGAGCCTGACGGCTCGCAACACTAGCTCCCACGTCACTCTCCTCATTACTAATTGCCTGCCTACAGGAGGAAACAGGCGGATGTCTCCTCCACATCTTGGCTGGCCAGTAGCTGCTGACTGTCCTCTAGTAGCTTGCCATCGCTGTATAGTGGAGCTGAGCCCACAGCATATAATACTTCTCTGGCTGAGGGGACAGAAAATGATAGAGGCAGGTTGGACAGGTGAGGGCACAGGGCCTGCTCCCGGCAATGCCAACTAATGGTTGTCTGAAGAACCCACAAACTCTTGACTGGGCGTGTCTGATGTCACTTGGGACGAAGTGGATGACGGTCAACCATTCAAGAACCGCTGGGTTGCTGGTCAAGACACGAATGCTAGATGACACCAGGAGCTCAGGTCTCTTGCTGTGACTCCTGCCACCTGTGCCTTCACCAGAAACATTTAGGCCTCTGCCACTCCGCTGTGCAGGGCCTGGCACTGCTCTGTCTGACATACTGTTAGATCAAATAAATAGAAAATTACAACACTCCAAAAAGTCTCTAATTTTCTCACTTCACCACACAACTGCTAATGAGACTTTTTTTTTCTTCCCCACTAATACACGCCCAAGAAAGCTTTAGAACATATAACTGCACCGCTGAACTGCAAATAATATTTTTTTGTCACTAATACATGCCTAAAAGGACTTTAGAACCGATAACTGCACAGCTAAACGGCAAATATATACACTGCTCAAAAAAATAAAGGGAACACAAAAATAACACATCCTAGATCTGAATTAATTGAATACTCTTCTGAAATACTTTGTTCTTTACATAGTTGAATGTGCTGACAACAAATTCACACAAAAATAAAAAAATGGAAATCAAATTTTTCAACCCATGGAGGACTAGATTTGGAGTCACCCTCAAAATTAAAGTGGAAAAACACACTACAGGCTGATCCAACTTTGATGTAATGTCCTTTAAAACAAGTCAAAATGAGGCTCAGTAGTGTGTGTGGCCTCCACGTGCCTGTATGACCTCCCTACAACACCTGTGCATGCTCCTGATGAGGTGGCGGATGGTCTCCTGAGGGATCTCCCCCCAGACCTGGACTAAAGCATCTGCCAACTCCTGGACAGTCTGTGGTGCAACGTGACATTGGTGGATAGAGCGAGACATGATGTCCCAGATGTGCTCAATTGGATTCGGGTCTGGGGAACGGGCGGGACAGTCAATAGCATCAATGCCTTCGTCTTGCAGGAACTGCTGACACACTCCAGCCACATGAGGTCTAGCATTGTCTTGCATTAGGAGGAACCCATGGCCAACCGCACCAGCATATGGTCTCACAAGGGGTCTGAGGATCTCATCTCGGTACCTAATGGCAGTCAGGCTACCTCTGGCAAGCACATGGAAGGCTGTGCGGCCCTCCAAAGAAATGCCACCCCACACCATTACTGACCCAATGCCAAACCGGTCATGCTAGAGGATGTTGCAGGCAGCAGAACGTTCTCCATGGCGTCTCAAGACTCTGTCACGTGCTCAGTGTGAACCTGCTTTCATCTGTGAAGAGCACAGGACGCCAGTGGCGAATTTGCCAATCTTGGTGTTCTCTGGCAAATGCCAAACGTCTTGCACAGTGTTGGGCTGTAAGCACAACCCCCACCTGTGGACGTCGGGCCCTCATATCACCCTCATGGAGTCTGTTTCTGACCGTTTGAGCAGACACATGCACATTTGTGGCCTGCTGGAGGTCATTTTGCAGGGCTCTGGCAGTGCTCCTCCTGTTCCTCCTTGCACAAAGGCAGAGGTAGCGGTCCTGCTGCTGGGTTGTTGCCCTCCTACGGCCTCCTCCACGTCTCCTGATGTACTGGCCTGTCTCCTGGTAGCGCCTCCATGCTCTGGACACTACGCTGACAGACACAGCAAACCTTCTTGCCACAGCTCGCATTGATGTGCCATCCTGGATAAGCTGCACTACCTGAGCCACTTGTGTGGGTTGTAGACTCAGTCTCATGCTACCACTAGAGTGAAAGCACCGCCAGCATTCAAAAGTGACCAAAACATCAGCCAGGAAGCATAGGTACTGAGAAGTGGTATGTGGTCACCACCTACAGAACAACTCCTTTATTGGGGGTGTCTTGCTAATTGCCTATAATTTCCACCTGTTGTCTATCCCATTTGCACAACAGCATGTGAAATTGATTGTCACTCAGTGTTGCTTCCTAAGTGGACAGTTTGATTTCACAGAAGTGTGATTGACTTGGAGTTACATTGTGTTGTTTAAGTGTTCCCTTTATTTTTTTGAGCAGTGTATATATATTTGTGCCACTAATAACACACCAAAAAGGGCTGTAATTTTCTCACTTCACCACACAATGGCTAATAAGCCCTTTTTTTCCACTAATGCAAGCCAAAAAATGCTTTAGAACATTTAACTGCACCACACAAGGGAAAATAAGACATAGAAATATTTCCTTGTAATAAACCCTGTTAATGGCTGTATCAAACAGCACTTGCACCCCTATAACGAGAACGGTTTTCTGGAATTAGAACTGTATAATGGCAATTTGGATCCCCCATCAGTGCAGCAAGGTGTAATAGGATTGTTCCTATTACCTAGACTGTAAACTTCCCTACTGAACCCTGTTCTGCTTCAATACTGTGGAATGATTCCTTCCTTTCCTTTCCCTGAACTTCTATACAGCAAAATAAGTTTTAAAGTCTTTTCTACCACTGTCCCTAGTGCCTGTTGATGTCTCTCCCTGCACTAAGTACACTGAAAAATGGCTGAATCAAAGATGGCTGGGGGTATTTATAGGGCTGTGACATTACAAGGCTGGCTAGCTGCTGATTGGCTGCATGCATGGCATTGTGGTGATCCCTCACTCCCAGAGTTCATTGCTCCATGACCTAATAAGTGCAGCAGCCATTTTAGGAAAAAATGCGATTTGTTACCACGAAGCATTAGGAAATTCGGATTTGGTGCAAATTGAATTTTTCCTGAAATTCGGATCGAATTCCACTTCGCCAACTTCAATTCGCTCATCTCTAAAAATGATAAACGAATAAATGCAGTAACCTCCTAAAGTCACTAAATTTCAAGTCCCACTTAAGATAAACACATGCTTGCACGCTCGCAAACTCAGATTGTCTGCTCATAACACTTTGAAACCCAGTTGGCTCCAAACTAGTGTCTTCCCCCCCCCCCCCCCCCCCCCCCTGCATTCATAGGACTCCTCTGAATTTTATTATCCTCTGCCCTGTCTAGTGGGTTTTAGCAAGTGCTAACTGAATGACTTGTATTAACCATTTGCCCCCTTCCTGACCAGGCCAAATTTAGCAAAACTGACATATCTCACTTTATGTGGTAATAACTTTGGAACGCCTTTATTTATCAAAGTCATTCAGAGATTATTTTCTCGTGACACATTGTACTTCATGATAGTCATAAATTTGAGTCAAAATATTTCACCTTTTATTTATGAAAATATCCCAAATTTAACCAAAATTTTAAAACAGAAAGTGATACCTCATAAATATTTATTACTTAACATTCCCCATATGTCTACTTTATGTTGGCATCATTTTGGAAATGTAATTTTATTTTTTTAGGACGTTAGAAGGCTTCGAAGTTTAGAAGCAATTCTTCAAATTTTTAAGAAAATTGCCAAAACCCACTTTTTAAGGACCAGTTCAGGTCTGAAGTCACTTTGTGGGGCCTACATAGTGGATACCCCCATAAATGACCCCATTGTAGAAACTACACCCCTCAAGGTATTCAAAACCGATTTTACAAACTTTGTTAACCCTTTAGGCGTTCCACAAGAATTAAAGGAAAATGGAGATCAAATTTTTAAATTTCACTTTTTTGGCAGATTTGCCATTTTAATAATTTTTTTTCTTTAACACATCGATGGTTAACAGCCAAACAAAACTCAATATTTATTACCCAGATTCTGCGGTTTACAGAAACACCCCACATGTGGTCATAAACTGCTGTATGGGCACACGGCAGGGCGCAGAAGAAAAGGAACTCCACATGGTTTTTAGATGCCATGTCCCATTTTAAAGCCCCCTGATGCACCCTTACAGTGGAAACTCCCAAGAAGTGACCCCATTTTGGAAACTAGGGGATAAGGTGCCAGTTTTATTAGTACTATTTTTGGGTACATATGATTTTTTGATCATTCATTAGAACACTTTATGGGGCAAGGTGACCAAAAAATTGGTTGTTTTAGCACAGTTTCTATTTATTTATTTTTACAGCGTTCACCTGAGGGGTTCAGTCAAGTGACATTTTTATAGAGCAGATTGCTACGGACGTGGCGATACCTAATATGTATACTTTTTCTCATTTATTAAAGTTAAACACAATAATAGCATTTTTGAAACAAAAACATTATGTTTTAATGTGTCCATGTTCTGAGAGCTATAGTTTTTTTATTTTTTGAGAGATTTTCTTATGTAGGGGCTCATTTTTTGCGGGATGAGGTGATTGTTTTATTGGTACCATTTTGTGGGACATAGGCGTTTTTGATCACTTGGTGTTGCACCTTTTGTGATGCAAGGTGACAAAAATTGCTTGTTTTGACTTTTTTTTTTTTTCTTCACGGTGTTGACATAGTAGCCCCAGTTACAGAAGAAATGCACCCCCCAGAGAGGCTGTACAGCATAATTCTGCGCTGTACAGCCTCAGAGCAGGGCTGATCGAGGTCTGTGAAAGACCTCATACAGCCCCTGCACACTCTGGTCACGGCGGTCACATAACCGCCGGGCCGGAACAGGAAGCGCATAGCGCTTCCTGCTCTGCATACACAGCGCTCGGCGAGCGCTGTGTATGCAGCGATCTAGAAGGCAGGGACACCTGGGCACTGTCCCTGCCTTCTCTCTGGGTTGCCCTGCTGTCACTGACAGCGGGCAACCCGATCAGCAGCTGCACGATTAGCGAGCAGCTGCAGTTTCTGAACGGACGTTTTAAAACGTGTGTTCAGAAATAGAGATCCACCCATAGGACGTTTATATCCTATGGGCGGACGGGAGGTGGTTATATACTGAAAGCAAGTACTATTGCAGTCTATGGCATTATGTTCCTACTAAGCCTTGTCTGAATCGGGGCTTAGTAGGGACTTCACAATGCCTTCACAAGGCACTAGGCTTTCCCAAATGACTTGTGCAATCATTCTGCAGTAGAGGTAGGGCATTTGGGCACTGGAGGGAGCCCATTACCTCTAAATAAACATTAAGATGCTATGGTTGCAATTGACCAGAGCATCTGAGGGTTCAATGTCTGAGTAAAGTTTTTATTCAGATTTTTGTCTAGTTTGAGAGGGAGATGCCTTAACTGGTAACTGACAAGGGCACTGTAATGCATGTGGATGTGGACTCAGTGCTACAAAGGAAAGAGAGGGCACTCTTGTTCCACTAGCTAGCAGCCACTTCTATTTTCTCTCTGGATCAGGTGATGCTCCATCATGTGCTGCAATAGCCATGATTAGAGTTGAGCAGACACCTGGATGTTTGGGTTCGGCCAAACTTCGGCAAAAAGTTAGCGTTCGGGACCCGAACTTGACCCCGAACCCCATTGAAGTCAATGGGAACCCGAATTTTTGAGCACTAAATGGCTGTAAAAATATCATGGAAAGGGCTAGAGGGCTGCAAATGTCGTCAAAATGTGGTTAAGAGCATGGCAAGTGCTCTGCAAACAAATCTGGATAGGGAAATGACTTTAAATAACATAAAATACGTAAAAATAAAAAATAATAATCTTGATCTAGAAGGACCAGGTCCATATGGAGTAGGAGGTTGAGGAGGCGGTGGAAGTGGAGTAGGAGGAGGTAGCCTACACTGCTTTTTGTTTTTTAAAATTTATTTATATATTTTTTAAATTGGGGTACACCCCAAAACATTGGGAAATATAACCCTCCAGTCGTGCTAAACACACGTTCAGACAATACACCGGCTGCAGGGCAGGCCAGCACCTCCAAGGCGTGAAGGGCAAGCTCAGGCCATGTGCCCAATTTGGAGACCCAGAAGTTGAAGGGGCTGACCCCTGTCAGTTAGTTCGTGTAGGCGTGTGCATACTTACTGCCCCACCATGTCACACGTCCCCGTGATATTCACTATCCAATTTGATATCTGCTCTATCAACTTTCGATGTTCTTTTATGCGCCTACCATGGTGATTACGGGTGGCGGGGAATCAGGGTTCCAGGCCGGAGAGGGAGCGTGAGAAAGAGACCAAATTTAAGGGAGATAAATTTAAAAAAATTTGGGATAGAGAAGAAATGTGGGAAAAGCTATTGAGGCGCAAACGTGGGCCAAAAGAGTATAGCGGAAATGTGGGACAAAGTATTGAAGCTTAAATGTGGTACAACTTGTTTAAGTTTAAGCATTGAATCAAAGGAGGTGGCGCGCATCAATTAAAGCATTTCAGAAATTTTATTCCCTGTCACATATGCAGAGCAGGGGTTGATTCACGTCTAAAATTGTATAATGTCAACCCAAGAATGTAACAGAAAAATTACAGAAATTAATTAACCTGTCTACTTGGTAGAGCAGGGGTCTATGACAGAAAACAATTGTTTACTGTCACCCGAAAATGTAAAATAAAAATTATTAAAATTTATTAAGCTGTCAACTAGGTAGAGAAAGGGTATATTACACCCAAAAATTTGTGAATTTGACCATAAAATGTAACTGACAAATGTTTTTTTTTTTTTACCGGTCTACTAGGTATAGCAGTGGTACTTCACACCCAAAAATTGTTGAATTTCAACTGAAAATGTAAATGACAAAGTTGTGAAATTTATATAAAATAAAACACGTACAAAAAAAAATGGATTTATGAGGTGGAGTTCCATATGGAGTAGGAGTTTGAGGAGGCGGTTGACGTAGCGGATTAGGTGGAAGCGGCGGTGGAGGAGTACCAGATGGCCAACACAGGATTTTGGTTTTAATTAAATTTTTGTAAAATTAGGTACACTCCAAAAGAGTGTGAAATATCCAAAATACAAACCAGAGCAATTGCGCTGCAGTATAACAATGGCTGCTTAGTGCCGGTATACATGTCCGTACCTTGTGCAGAAGTCCTGAGGGATCCATGCCTGGTTCATTTTAATGAACGTGAGCTTTTCCACATTGGCTGTGGACAGGCGGCTGCGCTTCTGTGATGACGCCCCCTGCTGTGCTAAACACACGTTCAGATAATACACTGGCTGCAGGGCAGGCCAGCACCTCCAAGGCGTAAAGGGCAAGATCAGGCCATGTGCCCAATTTGGAGACCCAGAAGTTGAAGGGGGCAGACCCGTCATTCAGAACGTGTAGGCGTGTGCACACATACTGCTCCACCTTGTTGGTGAAATGCTGCCTCCTGCTAAGACGTTCCATATCACCTGGTGGTGCTAGTTGTTGTGGCGTGCTGACCAAGCTTTTCCACATTTCGGCCATGCTAACCCTGCCTTCTGAGGTGCTGGCAGTGCCCCAGCTGCATTGGCGACCTCTTCCTCGTCCTCTTCCTTCGCCTTGTGCTTCCACTGTGCCCCTGCTGTCAGATAGGAATGCCACCAGCAGCGCGTCTACCAGCGTGCGCTAGTACTCGCGCATCTTAAGATCACACTCCAGTGACGGAATTAAGGACGGTACGCTGTCCTTGTAATGGGGATCCAGCAGCGTGGCCACCCAGTAATCAGCACAAGTTAGAATGTGGGCAACTCTGCGGTCGTTGCGGAGACGCTGCAGCATGTAATCGCTCATGTGTGCCAGGCTGCCCAGAGGCAACGAAAAGCTGTCCTCTGTGGGAGGTGTATCGTCTGTGTCCTCTGTATTTCCCCCCCCCCCCCCATCCATGCACCAGTGATGGCCATGAGCTGATCTGGGTGCCACCCTGCTGTGAACATGGTTCCTCCTCCTCCATCTCCTCCTCCTCATCCTCCACCTCATCCTCCAGAACTCTGCACTGGCTGGACAATTGTGTACCTTGGGTTTGTGGGTGCAGGAACCCACCCTTGGAGCCACTTGGAAATGACTGGCTGGAAACCCTACGAAATGATCCCTCTTCCTCCTCCTGTGCCACATCCTCTTCCATCATCGCCAGGAGCGTTTTTTCAAGGAGGCAGTGGGATAGTAACACTGAACTACGTTATTGGCACTGGCCATGTTGGTGGAGTACTCGAAACAGCGCAACAAGGAACATTGGTCTCGCATGGAGGCCCAGTCATTGGTGATGTGGTGCTGTTCCGCCGAGCGACTCACCCGTGCGTGCTGCAGCTGAAACTCCACTATCGCCTGCTGCTGCTCGCACAGTCTGGCCAGCATGTGCAAGGTGGAGTTCCACCTTGTGGGCACGTCGCATATGAGGCGGTGAGCGGGAAGGCCGAAGTTACGCTGCAGCGTTGACAGGCGAGCAGCAGCAGGGTGAGAACGGCGAAAGCGCCCACAGACGGCCCGCACTTTATGCAGCAGCTCTGACATATCGGGGTAATTTTTAAGGAATCTCTTCACCACCAAATTCAGCACATGCACCAGGCAAGGGATGTGCGTCAAACCGGCTAGTCCCAGAGCTGCTAGGAGATTTCGCCCATTATCGCACACCACCAGGCCGGCTTGAGGCTGACTGGCACAAACTACTCATCGGTCTGTTGTTCAAGGCCCGTCCACAGCTCCTGAGCGGTGTGTGGTTTGTCCCCCAAACAGATACGTTTTAAAACCGCCTGCTGTCGTTTACCCCTGGCTGTACTGAAGTTGGTGGTGAAGGTGTTGCGCTGACTGGATGAGGAGCTGGTAGAGGAGTAGGAGGAAGCAGAGTAGGAGGAGGAAGCAACAGGAGGCAAACTGAAGCGCCCTGCAATCCTCGGTGGTGGAAGGACATTCGCCAAACTGCTATCCGCCTCAGTCCCAGCCGCCACTGCATTTACCCAGTGTGCTGTTATGGAGATATAACGGCCCTAACCGTGCTTACTGGTCCACGTATCCGTAGTCAGTTGCACCTTGCCACAGATGGCGTTGCGCAGTGCACACCTGATTTTGTCCCCTACTTGGTTGTGCAGTAAAGGGATGGCTCGCCTTGAAAAGTAGTGGCGGCTGGGCACGATTTACTGTGGGAAAGCTACCGCCATAAGGCCTTAAAAATTATCAGTCTCCATCAGACGGAATGACAGCATTTCAAAGGCCAGTAATTTAGAAATGCTGGCATTCAGGACTAGGGATCGCGGGTGGGTAGGGGTGTACTTCCTCTTCCTCTCCAGCGTTTGGGATATGGAGAGCTGAACGCTTGCGTGGGACATTGTGGAGATGCTTGGTGACCCAGGTGTTGGTGTTGCTGGCAGATCCTTTGTTTGCGGGGTGCCAGGTGGCACTGTCACTCCAGAGGTGGATGAAGAGGCAGAGACTGCAGCAGAAGAGGAAGCAGGAGGAGCCAGAGACCTTTCTTTGTTTTTGAGGTGTCTACTCCACTGCAGCTCGTGGTTTGCACTTAAATGCCTGGTCATGCAGGTTGTGCTCAGGTTGAGAACGTTTATGCCTCGCTTCACACTCTCTTCTCGCCTCTGATTGCATAGCGTACAAACCGCTCGTGTCTAGAGTTGAGCGAACACCTGGATGTTCGGGTTCGAGAAGTTCGGCCGAACTTCCCGGAAATGTTCGGGTTCGGGATCCGAACCCGACCCGAACTTCGTCCCGAACCCCATTGAAGTCAATGGGGACCTGAACTTTTCGGCACTAAAAAGGCTGTAAAACAGCCCAGGAAAAAGGGCTAGAGGGCTGCAAAAGGCAGCAAAATGTAGTTAAATCCCCTGCAAACAAATGTGTATAGGGAAATGAATTAAAATTAAAATAAAATAAATAAAAATTAACCAATATCCATTGGAGAGAGGTCCCATAGCAGAGAATCAGGCTTCATGTCAGCAGAGAATCAGGCTTCATGTCAGCAGAGAATCAGGCTTCATGTCATAGCAGAGAATCAGGCTTCATGTCATAGCAGAGAATCAGGCTTCATGTCATAGCAGAGAATCAGGCTTCATGTCATAGCAGAGAATCAGGCTTCATGTCATAGCAGAGAATCAGGCTTCATGTCACCCACCACTGGAACAGGCCATTGTCATATATTTAGGCCCCGGCACCCAGAAAGAGGAGAGAGGTCCCATAGCAGAGATTCAGGCTTCATGTCATAGCAGAGAATCATGCTTCACGTCACCCAACACTGGAACAGGCCACTGTCAGATATTTTTAGGCCCCGGCACCCAGACAGAGGAGAGGTTCATTCAACTTTGGGTTGCCCCGCAATATAATGGTAAAATTAAAATAAAAATAGGATTGAATGAGGAAGTGCCCTGGAGTACAATAATATATGGTTAAGGGGAGGTAGTTAATGTCTAATCTGCACAAGGGATGGACAGGTCCTGTGGGATCCATGCCTGGTTCATTTTTATGAACGTCAGCTTGTCCACATTGGCTGTAGACAGGCGGCTGCGTTTGTCTGTAATGACGCCCTCTGCCGTGCTGAATACACGTTCAGACAAAACGCTGGCCGCCGGGCAGGCCAGCACCTCCAAGGCATAAAAGGCTAGCTCTGGCCACGTGGACAATTTGGAGACCCAGAAGTTGAATGGGGCCGAACCATCAGTCAGTACGTGGAGGGGTGTGCACACGTACTGTTCCACCATGTTAGTGAAATGTTGCCTCCTGCTAACACGTTCCGTATCAGGTGGTGGTGCAGTTAGCTGTGGCGTGTTGACAAAACTTTTCCACATCTCTGCCATGCTAACCCTGCCCTCAGAGGAGCTGGCCGTGACACAGCTGCGTTGGCGACCTCCTCTGCCTTCGCCTTGGGCTTCCACTTGTTCCCCTGAGACATTTGGGAATGCTCTCAGTAGCGCGTCTACCATTGTGCGCTTGTACTCGCGCATCTTCCTGTCACGCTCCAGTGTGGGAAGTAAGGTGGGCACATTGTCTTTGTAACGGGGATCCAGCAGGGTGGCAACCCAGTAGTCCGCACACGTTAAAATGTGGGCAACTCTGCTGTCGTTGCGCAGGCACTGCAGCATGTAGTCGCTCATGTGTGCCAGGCTGCCCAGAGGTAAGGACTAGCTGACCTCTGTGGGAGGCGTATCGTCATCGTCCTGCGTTTCCCCCCAGCCACGCACCAGTGATGGGCCCGAGCTGCGTTGGGTGCCACCCCGCTGTGAACATGCTTCATCCTCATCCTCCTCCACCTCCTCCTCGTCCTCCAGTAGTGGGCCCTGGCTTGCCACATTTGTACCTGGCCTCTGCTGTTGCAAAAAACCTCCCTCTGAGTCACTTCGAAGAGATTGGCCTGAAAGTGCTAAAAATGACCCCTCTTCCGCCTCCTCCTCCTGGGCCACCTCCTCTTCCATCATCGCCCTAAGTGTTTTCTCAAGGAGACATAGAAGTGGTATTGTAACGCTGATAACGGCGTCATCGCCACTGGCCATGTTGGAGTACTCGAAACAGCGCAACAGGGCACACAGGTCTCGCATGGAGGCCCAGTCATTGGTGGTGAAGTGGTGCTGTTCCGCAGTGCAACTGACCCGTGTGTGCTGCAGCTGAAACTCCACTATGGCCTGCTGCTGCTCGCACAGTCTGTCCAGCATGTGAAAGGTGGAGTTCCACCTGGTGGACACGTCGCATATGAGGCGGTGAGCGGGAAGGCCGAAGTTATGCTGTAGCGCAGACAGGCGAGCAGCGGCAGAATGAGAACGCCGGAAGCGCGCACAGACGGCCCGCACTTTATGCAGCAGCTCTGACATGTCGGGGTAGTTGTGAATGAACTTCTGCACCACCAAATTCAGCACATGCGCCAGGCAAGGGATGTGCGTCAAACCGGCTAGTCCCAGAGCTGCAACGAGATTTCGCCCATTATCGCACACCACCAGGCCGGGCTTGAGGCTCACCGGCAGCAACCACTCGTCGGTCTGTTCTATACCCCGCCACAACTCCTGTGGGGCCTGTCCCCCAAACATATGAGTTTCAGAATGGCCTGCTGATGTTTACCCCGGGCTGTGCTGAAGTTGGTGGTGAAGGTGTGTGGCTGACTGGATGAGCAGGTGGAAGAAGAGGAGGAGGAAGCTGAGTAGGAGGAGGAGGCAAAGAATGTTGCCCTGCGATCCTTGGCGGCGGAAGGACGTGCGCCAAACAGCTCTTCGCCTGGGGCCCAGCCGCCACTACATTTACCAAGTGTGCAGTTAGGGAGATATAGCGTCCCTGGCCGTGCTTACTGGTCCACGTATCTGTGGTTAGGTGGACCTTGCCACAGATGGCGTTGCGCAGTGCACACTTGATATTATCGGATACTTGGTTGTGCAGGGAAGGCACGGCTCTCTTGGAGAAGTAGTGGCGGCTGGGAATAACATACTGTGGGACAGCAAGCGACATGAGCTGTTTGAAGCTGTCTGTGTCCACCAGCCTGAGTGACAGCCTTTTATAGGCCAGTAGTTTAGAAATGCTGGCATTCAGGGCCAGGGATCGAGGGTGGCTAGGTGGGAATTTACGCTTTCTCTCAAATGTTTGTGAGATGGAGAGCTGAACGCTGCCGTGTGACATGGTTGAGATGCTTGGTGACGGAGGTGGTGTTGGTGGTACATCCTCTGTTTGCTGGGCGGCAGATGCCAACGTTCCTCTAGAGGCGGAGGAATAGGCCGAGGCGGCAGCAGCAGAAGAGGTGGCAGGGGGAGCCTGAGTGAGTTCCTTGTTTTTAAGGTGTTTAATCCACTGCAGTTCATGCTTTGCATGCAGGTGCCTGGTCATGCAGGTTGTGCTAAGGTTCAGAACGTTAATGCCTCACTTCAGGCTCTGATGGCACAGCGTGCAAACCACTCGTGTCTTGTCGTCAGCACATTGTTTGAAGAACTGCCACGCCAGGGAACTCCTTGAAGCTGCCTTTGGGGTGCTGGGTCCCAGATGGCAGTGGCCAATAGCAGACGGACTCTCTTGGCGGAGGGTGTTCTGCTTTTGCCACTGCTCCCTCTTTTGCTACGCTGTTGGCTCGGTCTCACCACTGCCTCTTCCTCCGAATTCTGAAAGTCAGTGGCACGACCTTCATTCCATGTGGGGTCTAGGACCTCATCGTCCCCTGCATAGTCTTCCACCCAGTCTTCCTCCCTGACCTCCTGTTCAGTCTGCACACTGCAGAAAGATGCAGCAGTTGGCACCTGTGTTTCGTCATCATCAGAGACTTGCTGAGGTGGTATTCCCATGTCCTCATCATTAGGAAACATAAGTGGTTGTGCGTTAGTGCATTCTATCTCTTCCACCCCTGGGGAAGGGCTAGGTGGATGCCCTTGGGAAACCCTGCCAGCAGAGTCTTCAAACAGCATAAGAGACTGCTGCATAACTTGAGGCTCAGACAGTTTCCCTGATATGCATGGGGGTGATGTGACAGACTGATGGGCTTGGTTTTCATGCGCCATCTGTGCGCTTTCTGCAGAAGACTGGGTGGGAGATAATGTGAACATGCTGGATGCACTGTTGGCCACCCAATTGATTAATGCCTGTACCTGCTCAGGCCTTACCATCCTTAGAACGGCATTGGGCCCCACCAAATCGCTGTAAATTCTGCTGGCTACTGGGACCTGAGGTAGTTGGTTCACTAGGACCTGTGGCTGTGGCAGAACGGCCACGTCCTCTCCCAGCACCAGAGGGTCCACCACGACCATGTCCGCGTCCCTTACTAGATGTTTTCCTCATTGTTACCGTTCACCACAATAAGAAAAAAATTATTTGGCCCAATGTATTGAATTCAAATTCAGGCCTTTTTTTACAGGCACCTAACACTATATGGCTATCTATTTAGGTACCGTATTACACTAATACAGGCACAACAGTAACAACAGATTTAGCTGAATATAAATTGTAGGCCTTTTTTAGGTGCTGGGTGTCAGGTATACGTTTACGGACAGAATTAGACTTGGAAATGCACGGTAGCGTGTGAAGTTATTGAGTGACCCTATCCGCACCTTCAAGCTAATATACCCTTTTATGGATAGATTTAAAGTAGGCCTGATACAGCAGAAACCACTGATTTAGAGAATTGCTAAGTTAGGAATTGTATTTCAACCCAGAAGAAAAACTGTGCTTTGGCGGACACTAAATGAATTGACCAGCCTCAGCAATAAACAGATTTAGCTGAATATAAATTTTAGGCCTATTTAGGCGCTGGGTGACAGGTATACGTTTACGGACAGAATTAAACTTGGAAATGCACGGTAGCGTGTGAAGTTATTGAGGATGACACTATCCGCACCTTAAATCTAATATACCCTTTTATGGATCGATTTTTACTTGACCTGATACAGCAGAAAAAAATTATTTAGGGAATTGCTAAGTTGGGAATTGTATTCAACCTAGAACAAAAACTATGCTTCGGCAGACAGCAGACAGTATTACAATTGGCTAGCCACAGCTGAAACACCAGATTTAGGGTACTGCTATTTTGGCAATTGTATTTTACCCCTCAATAAAATAGCAAGCACAGCCAAGCCCCTGATGTAGGATATAGCAAAAAAATAACCACACTATTGATGGTTAAATGGACTTGGTGGCAGCTTGTGCTGGCGCACCATAAGACACAAAATGGTCGCCGATCACCCAAGAAAAAAGTGACATAAAAACGCTCTGGGCAACCTAAAAACAGTGAGCAATTAAATAGCAGCAGTTCAATGATCCACAGCTGTAGATCGATCACTGAATTAAGTGTTTTTGCAGAGTTAATCACTGTCTAATCTGGCCCTAACAGCAGCTGCAACCTCTCCCAACACTGATGAGAGCAGAGTGACGTGCGGCGCTACGTGACTCCAGCTTAAATAGAGGCTGGGTCACATGCTAAACTGGCCAATCACAGCCATGCCAATAGTAGGCATGGCTCTGATGGCCTCTTGGGGCAAGTAGTATGACGCTTGTTGATTGTCTGCTTTGCAGCCTTTCAAAAAGCGCCGAACACCGAACCCAAACCCAGACTTTTACGAAAATGTTCAGGTCCGTGTCACGGACACCCCAAAATTCGGTACGAACCCGAACTATACAGTTCGGGTTCGCTCATCCCTATTCCTCAGCAGTCACATGGGGACTTTTCTCCACTTTGCGCTTCAGGTAGCGCACAGCAATCGAAGTCAGCATCTTCTTTCTGCCACGACCAGGTAGCGTTTCAACAGTGCCCTTTGCCTTGAATTTGCGAATGATGCTTCCTATGGTGTCTCTTGGTATGTTTAACATCTTTGCAATCTTCTTATAGCCATTGCCCTTCATGTGAAGAGAAATCGCCTCTTCTCTTGTCTTCCTGGACCATTCTCTTTACTTCACCATGTTTGTAAACACACCAGTAAATGTCTAGAAGGAGCTGAGTATCACAGTCCTTTTAAATCTGCCTAATTGGTGCTTATTATGCTTGATTGCTGCTCCTTGACATCCACAGGTGTTTTCAATACCTGATCGAAAACACTTGAATGAACCTCTGTTCTTAAGAGTGGTAGTCTTTAAGGGGTTGAATAATTGTGTCAATGAAGAAATCACAAAAAAAACCATTTAATACTGTATTACAAAAACAATTGATGTCATTTTTGTTGCATTTGGTTCTTTAAAAAGTCCTTGTAAGATTTCATTCTGAACACAATTACAAATGTACACTAAATTCCCTAAAACCCTTTACAGCATTGGGGTTTGAATAATTTGGAACACAACTGTACATATTGGCGAATCCTGGCACGAAATGCATGCCCATCGCAGTCCCTTTGGTTTGTTTTGTATATTTTCATAGGTGAATATGTTGTGGTTTAGGATGAAATCGATTACGTCCAATATAAAACGACTTTGCCTATCTCACAATGTCCTATCCTGTTGAAGAAAATGCTGTATGGCATTCGACTTCCTTGAGGAGAGCTATTAGGCGTGCCGAGTCTTTCCGATCACCTATTTCTGTAGTAGAATATCTACATAATGTGACAGGTTGCAAGTTAGGGAGGAGATGACAGAGATGATTGGTATTCCCGGAGGGGTATTAATGGATTTGTGTACCTTTTGGTAAGTGGTAAAATAAGGCTAAGTTTGGATGATCCACAACTATATATTCTTTTTTTGTCAAGATCTGTTGACTTTCAGCTTCTTGGGGTCAGTAGAAGGGTCAGTTTTTTTGTTATCATCTTTTAACAGATTTTCAGTCAAAATTTTGTAGTATTCTTCAATATTCTATGAGCTTCAGTCAGTTTTGTCCTGAATCACAATGCCTTCTCGTTTCTCTGTGCTTCTCATAAGCCATAAAGTTCTTGAGGGCATCTTTTTCACTTTTACAAAGATTATTTTTTTTGTTTGTTTTTTATTTTTTATTTTTTTATTTGTTGTCCTAAAATCTTTGACTAGGGCAGAGAACGTTTCTATGTGGCTCCCTCTGTGTTGTACAGGATTGTATGTGGATTTGGATTTTAATCCTGTGTTGATGGTTTTCGGCCATCTGGATGTGTTTGAAGTGTTGTTTTTTTTGTTGCTTGCGGTGTAATTTTAGGTTTGAGAGCTTGAATCTCGGAGTTTCTATGTAACGTTCATTTTCCAATGAATGTATTCAGGTCTACTAATAGTTTGAAATCGTTGAATTTAACTGTGGGGCAAAAAAGGCCTTTTTGTAAAAGGCTGGTTTCTGCATTACTCAATATGTGAGGATAGATTGAAGATGCAAACTAATGCCCCTTCCTGCTTTATCTTTGGACTCAGGATATTCATATCAGGATTTTTGATTTTGTGTGTGTGTGTGTGGTCTCGTTATGTCTTGCTTACCCTCCTCGTCATCCTCTCTGAGACTTATTATTCTTTTGAGACCTCCTGCTTGAGTGGGTTGGAAGAACCTATGAATTTCTACCATTCTAATATAATCTATTTGTATTTATTATATATTATACATATATTATGAAATACGTGGATCTCAAATTTTATCTTGTGTTTTTATTTTTTGTAATTTTATTATGTGGAATTTTGATCACTGTTTTAGACTTGAGAAAGTATATCTACTCCGAAACGCGTTGTCATTTACAATTCAATAAAAGATTTATCTTCTATCTACTAAGGTCGTATTTTTCCACCAGGAGGTATCGAATTTTGTGTATTTCTATTATACACATCTCTCTATAGCTTTGTTAGAAAGAGATTGTCATTAGAGATGAGCGAATCGAAGTTGAGTTCGATCCGAATTTCATCAAAAATTTGATTTGCACCGAAGCCAAATTTCCTCGTGCTTTGTGGTAACTAGTTGCATTTTTTCCTAAAATGGCTGTTGCACGTGTGAGGTCATGGAGAAAGGAACTCTGGGAAGGCGGGATCACCCATAATGCCATGCATGCAGCCAATCAGCCCTGTGATGTCACAGCCCTATAAATAGCCTCAGCCATCTTAGATTCTGCCATTTTCCAGTGTACTTAGTGCAGGGAGAGATGTCAGCAGGCACTAGGGCGAGTGCAAGGAAAGACTTCATTCTGCTAAAAAAGACTTAAAAGTGCAGGGAAAGATTATTCAAGGTGTAGGGAAAGGATAGGGAGGAAACATTCCACAGCATTTATGTTTAGCAGGGTTCAGTAGGGGAGGTTACAGTCTGGGTAATAGGAACAATCCTATTACACCTTGCTGCACTGACTGGGGATCCAAATTGCCATTATACAGCTCTGTAATTCCAGCAAACCGTTCTTATTTGGGTGTAAGTGCTGTTTCATACAGCCATTAACAGGGTTTATTACAAGGAAATATTTCCACGTCTTATTTGCCCTTGTGTGGTGCAGTTATACACTGCTCAAAAAAATAAAGGGAACACAAAAATAACACATCCTAGATCTGAATTAATTAAATATTATTCTGAAATACTTTGTTCTTTACATAGTTGAATGTGCTGACAACAAAATCACACAAAAATAAAAAAATGGAAATCAAATTTTTCAACCCATGGAGGACTAGATTTGGAGTCACCCTCAAAATTAAAGTGGAAAAACACACTACAGGCTGATCCAACTTTGATGTAATGTCCTTAAAACAAGTCAAAATGAGGCTCAGTAGTGTGTGTGGCCTCCACGTGCCTGTATGACCTCCCTACAACGCCTGTGCATGCTCCTGATGAGGTGGCGGACGGTCTCCTGAGGGATCTCTTCCCAGACCTGGACTAAAGCATCTGCCAACTCCTGGACAGTCTGTGGTGCAACGTGACGTTGGTGGATAGAGCGAGACATGATGTCCCAGATGTGCTCAATTGGATTCAGGTCTGGGGAACAGGCGGGCCAGTCCATAGCATCAATGCCTTCGTCTTGCAGGAACTGCTGACACACTCCAGCCACATTAGGTCTAGCATTGTCTTGCATTAGGAGGAACCCAGGGCCAACCGCACCAGCATATGGTCTCACAAGGGGTCTGAGGATCTCATCTCGGTACCTAATGGCAGTCAGGCTACCTCTGGCGAGCACATGGAGGGCTGTGCGGCCCTCCAAAGAAATGCCACCCACACCATTACTGACCCAATGCCAAACCGGTCATGCTGGAGGATGTTGCAGGCAACAGAACGTTCTCCACGGTGTCTCAAGACTCTGTCACGTCTGTCACATGTGCTCAGTGTGAACCTGCTTTCATCTGTGAAGAGCACAGGGCGCCAGTGGCGAATTTGCCAATATTGGTGTTCTCTGGAAAATGACAAACGTCCTGCACGGTGTTGGGCTGTAAGCACAACCCCCACCTGTGGACGTCGGGCCCTCATGGAGTCTGTTTCTGACCGTTTGAGCAGACACATGCACATTTGTGGCCTGCTGGAGGTCATTTTGCAGGGCTCTGGCAGTGCTCCTCCTGTTCCTCCTTGCACAAAGGCGGAGGTAGCGGTCCTGCTGCTGGGTTGTTGCCCTCCTACGGCCTCCTCCACGTCTCCTGATGTACTGGCCTGTCTCCTGGTAGCGCCTCCATGCTCTGGACACTACGCTGACAGACACGGCAAACCTTCTTGCCACAGCTCACATTGATGTGCCATCCTGGATAAGCTGCACTACCTGAGCCACTTGTGTGGGTTGTAGACTCAGTCTCATGCTACCACTAGAGTGAAAGCACCGCCAGCATTCAAAAGTGACCAAAACATCAGCCAGGAAGCATAGGAACTGAGAAGTGATCTGTGGTCACCACCTGCAGAACCACTCCTTTATTGGGGGTGTCTTGCTAATTGCCTATAATTTCCACCTGTTGTCTATCCCATTTGCACAACAGCATGTGAAATTGATTGTCACTCAGTGTTGCTTCCTAAGTGGACAGTTTGATTTCACAGAAGTGTGATTGACTTGCAGTTACATTGTGTTGTTTAAGTGTTCCCTTTATTTTTTTGAGCAGTGTATGTTCTAAAGCATTTTTTGGCTTGTATTTGTGGTAAAAAAAGGGCTTATTAGCTGTAGTGTGGTGAAGTGAGAAAATTAAAGCCCTTTTTGTCGTGCAATGGTGGCAAAAGTGAAATATTTTTGCCTTTCAGCAGGGCAGTTATGTTCAAAAGCCCTTTTTTCTGTGTATTAGTGTGGGGGGGGGGGGAATGGCTTATTGGCCATTGTGTGGTGAAGTGAGAAAATGTGCCTTTTTTTTATTTTTATTTTTTTATTTGATCTAACAGTATGTCAGACAGAAGTGCCACGTCCTGCACAGGGGTGTGGCAGAGGCCTAAATATTCCTGGCACAGGTCGCAGCAGAGTAAGGGGGCATGGCAGCAGGAGTCACAGCGAGAGGCCTGAGCTCCCAGTATCAGCTAGCAGTTGTCTTGACCAGCAACCCAGCGGTTCTTGAATGGTTGACTCGATCTTTGACTTTGTCGCAAGTGACATCAGACACCTCCAGCCAAGAGTGGCTGGGTTTGTCAGACACAACCATTGGCATAGCCCGGTAGCAGGCCCTGTGCCCTCACCTGTCTTCAACCTGCCTCTGTCCTTTTCTGTTCCCTCAGCCAGATAAGTATTGTATGCTGTTGGCTCAACTCCACTATACAGTGAGGACGAGCTACTAGAAGACAGTCAGCAGTGCTTGGCCAGCCAAGATGTGAAGGAGACATCCGCTGCTTCCTCCTCTAGGCAGACAAGTAGTGATGAGGAGTGGCGTGGGAGCTGGTGTTGCAAGCCGTCAGGCTCCTCACCCAGAGACGGTTGAGGAGGATATCAGTGACATGCAGACAGTACTCTATGATAATGTAGCTGATCGCACTTGGGAGTCGGGTGACGAAGGGGCTTCATTATTTATTTATTTATTTATTTATTTATTTATTTATTTTTATATAATAATGTAATATTATAAAACCCGATGTTTGAGTCTCCATGATAAATCTGCAGCGTGGGGGCAAATAGATGCCGGATGACCGGGAAGCTCCATGACCTTCCCAGAAGTTTCTGTTGGGAGTAGCAGTTCATTTCTGAGATGTCTGTATAGTGCAGGGGGAATCTGAAGACCCTCTCCATCTCTGTGCATCACAGGATGTCCTCCTTCCCATCCATAATGACTAGGAACTTGTGATGTTTTCCCTGACGAAGAGACCAGGGGCTGATAGTTATGGTTTGAATCTTGATGAACTTTGCGACTCTTCCGAGCTCCAAGCAATCTTGAAACCTTGTCTTGGCTGTGTCATTGTCACGGCTGTATGTGAGCAACAATAGTATACACAGTAAAAAGAGCTACTGACCGGACCCAAACTAGGGAGGATAAAGGGTGACCCCTGTCAGACCCTCAAAGCTCTCCCTATGCTGCTAAAGCACATGCCCGGATCCAAATGGCGGAACGAGGCATGCCCGCGTACCTAAGACTGATGACCACTGTAACCCCTACAATAGTGGAAGGGGCACGGCCACCGGTGCCCTGCTCAGTATATGGAGGGAACCGTGGCCACCTCAGATCCAGTCAGAAAATAACCAGGTACACAACAATGTCTGCACACTTAGCTGAAGGAGCTGCAGCCGCAGAGAAGACGGATCCAAGGACAGCTGGCAATATCCGGAGTGCTTGCTGCAGCAGAACACAGGTCCAGTGAACTGATAGCTACAAGGGAAGATACTCAAGCAAGAGCTACAACTGAAATGAGAAATATAATCCATGCCCTACAATAGGAGGAGGGGTGATTTAAAGGCAGGGAAAGCAAACGCAGGAGGAACAGCTGGGAGGAAGGAAACAGAAAGTAAAGACTTCATCACAGGGGCGGAGAAACAGAGCAGTGAGAACTCCTCCAAGCTCTAGTAGTGACATCATCACAGGGGTGGAGAAACAGAGCTGTGAGAACGTCCCAAAGCTCTGGTAGTGACGGTCATTGTCTGTAGCTACTAGAGGCCTGTTCCTGCCAGGCAGGTTCCCCCAGAAGTATCTGGCTTGATAAGAAGCAGATACCGCACTTGCATCAATCTTGACTCTCCAGGTGGAGAGAAATTATTTTTTTTGGAATGCTTTCTCCATCACAACCACGTTCTCGAATAACCAGAAGACTGGCCGATTCTCTCCTTATTTAACACTTTATTTAGTAATTGTGGAATGTAAAAAAACAGTTGTCCACTGCCCCCATTAAAGGCCTTTTCGGTGAGGGTTAACCACAGAAGTCCTTAAAAGGACTACTTCCAATTATCAGATCGAATGTCCACATTCTTCAATTCTTCATCTCTTAGTCCACAATCTTCAACAAGATCAGCACACTCCTCTCCTGAAATACTCTGCACTGCTGAGGAATCCTGCTCCTTTTACTCTGTGTGTGATATGCTACTCATTTATTTAAAATTTTATTAGAAATTGAAACCATACAATTCACCAAAAACAAAACATATTCCCCCCCCCCCAATTAACCCTACCCCCCTGTTACACAACCAACCCTCTCCCTTGTGATGAGTCCCCCCCCCCCCTCCATCAATAAGTGAAAAAGGAGGGGATAATGAGGGAGTGTAGGTAGGAAAACCTAAACTTCCATTCTTCCCAAATTTTTGTCCATTGTTTTTCTCAGTATTTCTCTATGCTTTATATAGAATGTTTTCATATCTCTTAATCTTATTAACCAGGTTAACCCATGAAATAATACTTGGAGTATTTCGAGAAAGCCAAACTCTAGCAATCAAGTCTCGCCAAGAACATTTTTTTAATCAAAAGACTCCTTTTATATTTAGGACATTCTACCTTGATGAGGTCACTCAGTACCCAACATTCCACCGTAAACGGAATCTCGACTTTCTATTCCCGGATAATAAAATCAAATATAAATTGCCCCCCAATATTGTTTCAACTCTATACATGACCAAAACATATGCAAATGATCCGCCCCAGATAAATCACACCGTGGACAAGAAGTAATCCTTAAACCACATTTATTTAGCCATAAACGTGTGATATACAGTTGCAAGAAAAAGTATGTGAACCCTTTGGAATGATATGGATTTCTGCACAAATTGGTCATAAAATGTGATCTGATCATCTAAGTCACAACAATAGACAGTCTGCTTAAGCTAATAACACACAACAAATTAAATGTTACTATGTTTTTATTGAACACGCCATGTAAACATTCACAGTGCAGGTGGAAAAAGTATGTGAACCTTTTGGATTTAATAACTGGTTGAACCTCCTTTGGCAGCAATAACTTCAACCAAACGTTTCCTGTAGTTGCAGATCAGATGTGCACAACGGTCAGGAGTAATTCTTGACCATTCCTCTTTACAGAACGATTTCAGTTCAGCAATATTCTTGGGATGTCTGGTGTGAATCGCTTTCTTGAGGTCAGGCCACAGCATCTCAATCGGGTTGAGGTCAGGACTCTGACTGGGCCACTCCAGAAGGTGTATTTTCTTCTGTTTAAGCCATTCGGTTGTTGATTTACTTCTATGCTTTGGGTCGTTGTCCTGTTGCAACACCCATCTTCTGTTGAGCTTCAGCTGGAGGAGAGATGGCCTTAAGTTCTCCTACAAAATGTCTTGATAAACTTGGGAATTCATTTTTCCTTCGATGATGGCAATCCGTCCAGGCCTTGACACAGCAAAGCAGCCCCAAACCATGATGCCCCCACCACCATACTTCACAGTTGGGATGAGGTTTTGATGTTGGTCTGCTGTGCCTCTTTTTCTCCACACATAGTGTGTGTTTCTTCCAAACAACTAAACTTTGGTTTCATCTGTCCACAGAATATTTTGCCAGTACTGCTGTGGAACATCCCAGTGCTGTTGTGCAAACTGTAAACGTGCAGCAATGTTTTTTTTGGACAGCAGTGTCTTCCTCTGTGGTATCCTCCCATGAAATCCATTCTTGTTTAGTGTTTTATGTATCGTAGATTCACTAACAGGGATATTAGCATATGCCAGAGACTTTCGGAAGTCTTTAGCTGACACTCTAGGATTCTTCTTCACCTCATTGAGCAGTCTGCGCTGTGCTCTTGCAGTCATCTTTACAGGACGGCCACTCCTAGGCAGAGTATCGGCAGTGCTGAACTTTCTCCATTTATAGACAATTTGTCTTACCGTGGATTGATGAACAGCAAGGCTTTTGGAGATACTTTTATAACCCTTTCCAGCTTTATGCAAGGCCACAATTCTTAATCGTAGGTCTTCTGAGAGCTCTTTTGTGTGAGGCATCATTCACATCAGGCAATGCTTCTTGTGAAAAGCAAACCCAGAACGTGTGTGTGTGTGTGTGTGTGTTTAATAGGGCAGGGCCGCTGTAACCAACACCTCCAATCTCATCTCATTGATTGGACTCCAGTTGGCTGACACCTCACTCCAATTAGTTCTTGGAGATGTCATTAGTCTAGGGGTTCACATACTTTTTCCACCTGCACTGTGAATGTTTACATGGTGTGTTCAATAAAAACATGGTAACATTTAATTCTTTGTGTTATTAGTTTAAGCAGACTGTGGTTGTCTATTGTTGTGACTTAGATGAAGATCACATTTTATGACCAATTTGTGCAGAAATTCATATCATTCTAAAGGGTTCACATACTTTTTCTTGCAACTGTAGATTCAGTGCAAAATATAAAATTTAACCAAAATGTGATTAAAATTATAAGAAACTAAAGTTAAATTTGCCAATATATTATCCCAATCTTCGAGAGAAATTCCCAGACAATCATTATGCCAAGCCTTTTGTCCCAGAGAACATGTATTATAAAATAATATTTTAAGCAACACTTTATGAAGTTGAGAAATTTTAACCTTCTGTCCCATATTCCCTATAAATAGACCAAGCGGGGAGATCGAGAAAACGATTACACAGGGCATAGGGGAGGAGCGTTCAAACATGGAGGCAGAGGAGGACACTAAGCAACATATATTTGATACTTCAAACCTGTAACCAGGTCCCAGCCGATACCGAAGATCCAAGGAGGGGGTGACAGGAAGCAGCGGAGACCGAAACATCAGAAGGAGGGCGAACGCCCCGTCTGAGTGAGCAGACACTGACAGACAAGGCGGACAAATGCAGAGGATCCGCTGAGAGTCTGGTACACCAGAACGCAAAGGGCCCAGAGGTGGGGGCATCCCGCGTTTCAGATAGAGGCTCGTGTTTTGCATAGTGCAGTGGGATACAACGGTCGGAGGGAGGAGCGACGTAGCAAACCTACATCATCACGTCTTCACTTGCTCTTAAGAAGGGGCTTCATCTGTAGAAGAGGGTGGCAGCTTGTCTGTGAGGCAGAGCCAGCAAGTCGCTAGCATGGCAGGGAGTCAGCAGGGTGGCAGCAGTGGGAGGTCGGTAGCCAAACGTGCACGGGGTAGACCACCCGCTTCGCAGGAGCCTACCTTCTCGGGAAGTGCCGGTTCATGGAGGCAGCGGCAGTAGCCGTCAGTCAGTGCATAGTGTTGGGGGTAAAATCACCTACTCTGCGGTATGGCAGCTTTTTTGTTAAGCCGCCAGAGGAGGTGAACATGGCCATATGTAGAATCTGTGGGCAGAAGGTGAAGCGTGGCTAGGGTGCCAATGTTGGAACCACGGCAGTGCGTCAACATATGTAGAGTCAACATATGCAGAGTCAACATAAAGTGGCTTGGGAGAACCATGGCTCCGATGTGGTGGTCCAGCCTGCTGCAGCAACCACTGCATCACCCAGTGGCAAGCAGCCGATTTCAGGCAGTCAAGGCTCCACCATATCAGCTGAAAGAAGCGGTCTGTCCTTCCCTTCATCTACCGGTCCTGATGCTCCTCATCCTCCTACTTCTCATCAGTCATTCTGTCAGCAATCTATCACCGACGCAATTGCCAAGTGACAACAGTATGCATGCATTTATCCAACGGTGCAGGTGCTGAATGTGCTCTTGGCCATTTAAAGGGCATCTATCGGCAGATTCGCATTGCAGCCAAAGACGTGTTGGTCCCATGTTCATATGTGCCTGCATTGCTTTAAAAGGGGATGTGTTAATATATGTAAATAGCCTCTAGGAGCCATGGGGGAATTTGTTACTCCTAGAGGCTCAGCTCTCTCTGCAACTGGAGAAGTCGGGGTCAGGCGTGATGCCATTTAAAATGCCTGACCTTGTCAATCAAAATGGAGAGGATGGGGTAGTTGCAGAGAGAGCTGAGCCTCTAAAGGTAATGGCATCACCCCCACTCCTAGATCCTCATTTCCATATGTTAACTACCTCCGGACCGTCTAACGCAGGATCGCGTTCCGGAGGCGGCAGTCTCGGGCAGAGTCACGCATATATGCGTCATCTCGCGAGACGCGAGATTTCCTGTGAACGCGCACACACAGGCGCGCGCTTTCACAAGAACCGAAGGTAAGCGAGTGGATCTGCAGCCTGCCAGCGGCGATCGTTCGCGGGCAGGCTGTAGATGCGATTTTTTTTTTTTTTTTTTTTTAAACCCCTAACTGGTATATTAGACGCTGTTTTGATAACAGCATCTAATATATCTGCTACCTGGTCCTCTGGTGGTCCCTTTTGCTTGGATCGACCACCAGAGGACACAGGCAGCTCTGTAATAAGTAGCACCAAGCAACACACTACACTACACCCCCCCCTGTCACTTACTAACCCCTGATCACCCCATATAGACTCCCTGATCACCCCCCTTTCATTGATCACCCCCCTGTAAGGCTCCATTCAGACGTCCGTATGTGTTTTCCGGATCCACGGATCGGATCCGCAAAACGCATACGGACGTCTGAATGGAGTCTTACAGGGGGGGGTGATCACCCCGTATAGACTATCTGATCACCCCCATGTCATTGATCACCCCCTTGTAAGGCTGGCTCCATTCAGAGGTTCGTATGTGTTTTGCGGATCCACGGATCGGATCCGCAAAACACATACGGACATCTGAATGGAGCCTTACAGGGGGGTGATCAATGACAGGGGGGTGATCACCCCATATAGACTCCCTGATCACCCCCCTGTCATTGATCACCCCCCTGTAAGGCTCCATTCAGACATTTTTTTGGAACAAGTTAGTGGAAATAGATATTTTTTTTTAGTTTTTTCTTACAAAGTCTCATATTCCACTAACTTGTGACAAAAAATAAAATCTCACATGAACTCCCCATACCCCTCACGGAATCCAAATGCGTAAATTTTTTTAGACATTTATATTTCAGACTTCTTCTCATGCTTTAGGGCCCCTAAAATGCCAGGGCAGTATAAATACCCCACATGTGACCCCATTTCATTAAGAAGACACCCCAAGGTATTCGCTGAGGGGCATATTGAGTCCATGAAAGATTGAAATTTTTGTCCCAAGTTAGCGGAAAGGGAGACTTTGTGAGAAAAAAACAAAAAAAAAATCAACTTCTGCTAACTTGTGCCAAAAAAAATAAATTCTATGAACTCTCCATGCCCCTCATTGAATACCTTGGGGTGTCTTCTTTCCAAAATGGGGTCACATGTGGGGTATTTATACTGCCCTGGCATTTTAGGGGCCCTAAAGCGTGAGAAGAAGTCTGGGATCCAAATGTCTAAAAATGCCCTCCTAAAAGGAATTTGGGCCCCTTTGCGCATCTATGCTGCAAAAAAGTGTCACACATGTGGTATCGCCGTACTCAGGAGAAGTTGGGCAATGTGTTTTGGGGTGTCTTTTTACATATACCCATGCTGGGTGAGATAAATATCTCGGCAAAAGACAACTTTTCCCATTTTTTTTTATTATTTTTTTTTATACAAAGTTGGCATTTGACCAAGATATTTATCTCACCCAGCATGGGTATATGTAAAATGACACCCCAAAACACATTGCCCAACTTCTGAGTACGGCGATACCAGATGTGACACTTTTTTGCAGCCTAGGTGGGCAAAGGGGCCCACATTCCAAAGAGCCACTTTAGGATTTCACAGGGCATTTTTTACACATTTTGATTTCAAACTACTTCCCACACATTACGGCCCCTAAAATGCCAGGGCAGTATAACTACCCCACAAGTGACCCCATTTTGGAAAGAAGACACCCCAAGGTATTTCGTGATGGGCATAGTGAGTTCATGGAAGTTTTTATTTTTTGGCACAAGTTAGTGGAATATGAGACTTTGTAAGGGGAAAAAAAAAAAGAAAATTATTTTCCCCTAACTTGTGACAAAAAATAAAAAGTTCTATGAACTCACTATGCCCATCAGCGGATACCTTAGGGTGTCTACTTTCCGAAATGGGGTCATTTGTGGGGTTTTTCTAATGTCTGGGCATTGTAGAACCTCAGGAAACATGACAGGTGCTCAAAGTCAGAGCTGCTTCAAAAAGCAGAAATTAACATTTTTGTACCATAGTTTGTAAACGCTATAACTTTTACCCAAACCATTTTTTTTTTTTTTTTTACCCAAACATTTTTTTTTTATCAAAGACATGTAGAACAATAAATTTAGAGAGAAATTTATATATAGATGTCTTTTTTTTTTTTTAAAAAATTTACAACTGAAAAATGTAATTTTTTTTGCAAAAATTTCGTTAAATTTCGATTAATAACAAAAAAAGTAAAAATGTCAGCAGCAATGAAATACCACCAAATGAAAGCTCTATTAGTGAGAAGAAAAGGAGGTAAAATTCATTTGGGTGGTAAGTTGCATGACCGAGCAATAAACCGTGAAAGTAGTGTAGTGCAGAATTGTAAAAAGTGGCCTGGTCATTAAGGGTGTTTAAGCTAGTGGGGCTGAGGTGGTTAATACTAAAGGGTTTTTTGTCAGCACTGCAGGCAAATATGAACATGGAATCAACATATGTGCCTTCAGCTGCCAAGCACACATGCAAAAAGCCAGCCAGATTCATAGGTAGAAGTCTGCTGACAGATGGACTTTAAAGGGGTTAAATTAGGTCTTAGTTCCCTACCTGGATGACCATCTAATCATGGGCAGTACAGTGGCATCCTTAGAGAACAGTCTATTCCAAATGTGTCAGCTTCTGTACAGTTTGACATGGATAATAAACTGCAAAATATCCAATCTATACCAATCGCAGAATACAAAATTCCTAAGGCAGGGATCAGCAACCTTCATCACTCCAGCTGCTGTGAAACTACAATTACCAGCATGTAAACATGCTTGGCTGTTCTTCCATCTGCCATAGAAGTGAATGGAACATTCTGGGAGTAGTTTCAGGACAGCTGGAGTGCCAGAGGTTGCTGATCCCTGTCCTAGGGATTGCTTTGGTTTCCATACAGAAGAATTTTATTCACCCATAAAAAGTGTTAAAAGTTCAGATGCATTGGAAGATTTTCTAGCTAACCCATACTGTTCCATTCAAAAGGCTATACCCATACTGGGAATAATGACATGTTGAATCCCAGCAGTCAGATGGGCCTGTAAAATATCTGTAAAATAGTTGTAGTAAGAGTTAGAGGGCTGCAAAATGAAGGAAAGAGCAGAACAATTGCGCTACAAACAAATGAGGATGGGGAAATTGCTAAAAATAACAGAATTGAAGAAAAATAAAAAATCTTGAACCAGAAGGCTAAGGTCCAAGTGGAGTAAGAAGTTGGAGGCTGTGTAGTTAGCCAAACAGAAAGAACAAACTGAGCTGGAGTATAACAATGGCTGGGTGTTGCCGGTATACTTCTCTACTCTACCCAAGGTATGGGCAAGTCCCGTTAGATCCATGTCTGGTTTATTTTAATGAACATGTGCTTGTCCACGTTGGCTGTGGACAGGCGAGTGCACCTGTCCATGAACACCCCCCCTTCCCCCGTGCTAAACGCATATTCGGACAATGCACTTGCCGCAGGGCAGGGCAGCACTTCCAAGGTGTAAAGGGCAAGCTCAGGCCATGTGTCCAATTTGGAGACCCAGAAATTAAATGGGGCAGACCCATCAAACAGTCTGTGCACATGTACTGTTTTACCATGTTGCTGAAATGCTGCCTCCTATTAAGACTGTCCATATCAGATGGTGGTGCTGGATGTTGTGGTGTGCTGACAAAGCTTTTCCACATTTTGGCCATTCTAACCCTCCCTTCTGTGGTTGTGCTTCCTTTGAGCCCCTGCTGTCAGGTGGGAACGACGTCAGTAGTACGTATAACAGTGTGCACTTGTATTCACACATCTTCTAATAATTCTCTAGTGACGGAAGTAAGGACGGCACTTTGTCCTTGTAGTGGGGATCCAGCAGGGTAATTGGCACTGGTAACAATCAGAGCAACTCGGCATGTACTCTGTGTGCCAGGCTGCCCAGAACAACATACTGTGGGACAGCCACCGCCATAAGGTTTTTAAAACTGTCCGCCTCTACCAGAAGGAATGGCAAAACTTCAAAGGCCAGGCTCGTGGGTGGGTAGGGGGGGTAATTTCTACTTCTCTCCAGTGTTTAGGGGATGGACAGCTGAACACTTTTATGGGAGTGTGAGAAGATGCTCAGTGACACTGTTGGTGGTGGTAATGGTGCTGTCACATGGAAATGAATAAACATAACTTAAATCCATAACATATTCTGAGTCTAGTCATAAACTCAGACTCAATCAAACCATAACCTATCTGAGTCAATCATATCACAGGATGACGTCTTTAAACCACCCACCAGGCCCCATGCTGCCCAACAAGGCGGCAGGGGCCTAACCCCACCAACAACTATTTTAATCATAGCCTAAAGGTTGAGATTGAAAATATCACAACCAATGCCAGCCTCTCCACTCTCCAAATCAACATGTCTGAAAGAAAACCCCCAAAGTAACGGCATAAACCAAAACATTTTGCTATTAATCCGCTTCCGGACATTATCCTTAAGCTTCAAATCCGGGTAAACCCTTCAGTGCCACCTGGAAATGATCTCCTAAAAAAATCAGCCGCGTTTTGGGAAACGGCCGACGCAGATCCGTTAGTCTTGCTCTTTTTCATCCAAAACAGCAAATCCATGTTGTCACCACACACAATGTCATTGCCTCCTAAATGAATAATGATAATGTCCGGATTAGGAATAACATTGTGTAAATACAGAACTAGATCAATCAAACCTGACCAGTGAAGACCCCGAACTCTGGCTCTGAAGATATGGACATATTCACGCCATAGCAGCACTCTGCAGCCCTCCTATGTGCCCAATGGATAGAGC
Organism: Bufo bufo; assembly: GCF_905171765.1. Taxonomy (NCBI): domain Eukaryota; kingdom Metazoa; phylum Chordata; class Amphibia; order Anura; family Bufonidae; genus Bufo; species Bufo bufo. The sequence goes on along the minus strand of NC_053393.1, from coordinate 255,459,434 downwards.
CCAGAATCCAAATGGCGCGATCTGAAAAGACTAATAAGAAAAATTAAACAATCAACAAATGAGGCCTTACATAAAGCTGATACCTATTCGAAGACCACCTACCAATCCGTCTTATTACGGATTCATGCAAACCTGCCTGCACAGCTGCAGTTGCAGCCCCTATCCGAAAAGAGTGAGGCGAAAAACTGTGCAGCAAAACCCAACTCCAATAAATATTTATATAAAACCGCTTGAAATTGAGACAAGGGAGACAAATCCTGATTGACCAGGAAGAATGAAGAATTAGCTTGCGGCCTAATGGCTAAATATCGGAATACTGTATTAACCTGACAAATAATCCTATCCGAAACTGCACCAATTTGAAAATAACAACCTTTACCTTCTTGATCAGTTTAGACTTTTCAATGAAAATAGACAACATAGAACCATTCACAGAAACATGGTGTAAAGCCAATCCAGAACGAACAAACCACGAACGAGGTAAATAACTCACCAATGTGCAATGCCCCAAAAAATAAAAGCCATACAGAACAAAGAAGCCTCAAACTCAGAAAGACAAACCAAATGAGTAGCATTACATAACCTCACCAGCAATTCCGGAAAAATGGGACAAAGACCATCGGGTAAATTCCCAACAAATTTGTAACCTTTCAAAAGCTGCTTAATCAAGAAAAATTCCAAAATAGAACCGAATAATTTAAGAGAGAATGAAACTCCCACCAAATTCATACACACAGAACTGTGCGCCAGTTTCTGCTCAAACAAGTATAAACAAAAAGCCAAGGCCAGAGATTCATTCACGACTAAAGCAATACAGACAGCCTAGCCGCAAAATTATACTAACTCAACCAAGCAGACAAATGACCCTTCCATGTTGTAGCAGCAGCAGAACGACTCACTAAATGCAAAACTAAGACCAAATCGGTCCCCACAGGTGCTCCGAACAAGGAAACATCGGCCGACTCTGACAAACCTGAGAAAATGATCCATCTGAAAACAGGACAAGGAATCGGCAATTTCATTATTAACACCAGGAATGTGGACCGCCTTAAGCCAAATATTCAATCTTAAAGCAAAACCAGATGCCGCAAAAGCTTGACTACAATGAACACTTAGGAGATAAACAATTGACCGCGCACATTACTCCCTTATCGGTATGCAAACTGCTACACTTGTTCCAAAAATTCTGACCCCCCAAAGCACTAAAGCTACTACCACAGAAAAAAAGCTCCAACAAAACCAAAGTAGACAACACTGCATTGGAAACCCACGATTCATGCCATGATGCAGCTACCAATGACCGTCTCAAAATGCACCAAAACCAGCACCACTCGCTGCGTCTGTGAATAACACTATGACTGTGTGTAACACTATGACGAGACAAGAAACCCTTAATCAACAAGGCCGCTTGCAAAATCTTTTCCTCAGATAAACAAAACTCACCAACACAAGAATCAATTACTATTTCTAAATGCTTAACACAACTAGAAGGCAAAAGTCTTTTCAGAAGCAAGTGGAACTCCAAAATCCACACAAACTGCAAAAAACCACTGTGAACAATTCTGTATAAACAAGTGAATCTGCCACCTGTCATAGAATGCACTGACAGAACCCATTCAAGAAACATAGAGAGCCTCAAAATAAAAACAAGAAATAGAATGTACCATAGGAAGACATCTGTCAAATTAAAGGCACCTTGAAAATGAAAAAAACTAAGAATTTTTAACTGCTGGATGGATGGGAAGCAGACGAAATGCAGACTGAATATATCACCCTTAGCGATTAACGCCTCCGTCCCAAAAGCCCTAACCACTAACTGCCGAATCAAAAGTAGAATACCAAATCCAGATAAAGACATATCCTCAATTTAATAATTTAAAGATTGTCCAAACGTATAAGATAAATGATGAATGATCCTGAAAGAATAAGGCTTTTTTTTTTCGGCACCACACCCAGAGGGGACAAATGGAAATCCTCAAAAGGCGGTAATTCAAAGACCAGCAATTCTACCCGCAGCAATTTCCTTCTGGAATTTTAAAGCACAACCTTGACCAGAAAACTGAGGCAAAACAAAGCCCTCTGAAAAAAAACGCAATCAACAAATCGGCTATCTGCTGATTTGGGAACTTGCTTAAAGCCTCATGCACACGTCCGTGAAACACGGACCGTGTGATACCAGCCTGGATTTCTTCTGAGTGCAGGAGCGCATGGCATCATTGGTTGCTATGACGCCGTGCACTTCCTGCTGCCGCCGCTGTACAGTAATACACTGGTATGATTTATACCAGTGTATTACTGTACAGTGGCGGCAGCAGGAAGTGCACGGCGTCATAGCAACCAATGACGCCATGCGCTCCTGCACTCAGAAGAAATCCAGGCTGGTATCACACGGTCCGTGTTTCACGGACGTGTGCATGAGGCTTAACCAAGGAAGCATTTTCACTAAGCTTACTGGCGTCCAGACTTTTTGAAATAAATTATTTTGCCATCTGCTGCAAAGGCAAATTAGCCTTCTTAAAGCATCTGGACAGTGGGTGACCTCCCCCACAAAAGGCACATTCATGCTTTTACTTACAACTTGCAGGCCACTTGTGAGCAATGCAACGGCTGCACTTAATCAAACCTCCAGCAGGAGATGTATTCTGACCGACAGCTGGCGGTTTCTGGGGAACCAAAAGAATGAGCCACAAGCTGACATCTTTAGTGTCCCATTGCAAATGCGGATAAACTGCCAACTTCTGCCGGAAATTCTCATCATACTGGAACCATCCAAAACCGCCAAAATTTTTGTAAGCTTCCAAAACAATATCCACATGCTGAAATAAGCCCGAGCATTTCTCCCCTAAAACACTGGGAAAAATACAGAACGCTTGCAACCAATTAAGAGCGAGGAATAGGACGGCGCCTATCCTCCTCAGATCTCTCCTTGCATTCCAATTTAGAAACAAACTCTTTGGCCGCAGGCCGGAGAGAGAAAATATCCACCTATTCCCCATTCCAAATTATTTATTTCACAGAAGCAGACAAATTAAAACCTAATGGAGAAATAGAGCATGGTAACACATCTTTAAAGAGGACCTTTTATCTGTTTTACTTATAGGAGCTAAATACCTGTACTTGCGGGGCTGATGCTGCCACCATGTTTTTTTTTTACATTGCCCCTACGCCCCGCTGCGCCCTCCTAAAGTTTTTGCGCTCCGTATGTAAATGCCAAACATCAGAACAGGGAGGAGGAGACTGCAGGGTTTCTCAATGGGCATCTCCTTCTCCCTGGCTGTGCCGCGATCCAAACACATCGGAGTCGTCACAGCCAGGGAGGTTTTTCCTCACTGGCTGTAAGGGTGTACCCTGCAGGTACAGGTATTTAGCTCCTATAAGTAAAACAGATGAAAGGTCCTCTTTAAAACAATTCTCAGCAATACCTCTGGATCTATCAACCAAAGGTACACACTGAGGAAACTATAAGGGTTCAATCACACTGTCAGCATCACCTTCACCCATCCTTTGTCGCAAGCCAAGCAGAAGCAACATCAGTAAATACAAGCTTAGAAACCGCAGTCTGAGGAGGGGGAAGAGGTGAAGACAGAGGGAGTAAAGCTTCAAGGAAAGACAAAACCTTTGACAGGGAGGACATAACGGGTCAGCTGGGCAGCAGACCACTCACCCGACTGTGGACCCGGTCCAAGTTGAAGTGCTGCAGCTGCTCGCGTGACGTCCCCAGGTGATCCAGAAGTAGTTCCTTCAGCTCCTCCAATGACCTATTGCCTCTCGCTCTGTAATCCTGCAGGTCCCTCCAAGGCCCGCAACCCACTGCCAAGGGTCTGCGACGAGAAGTTAGAAACCTGCGCCAACCTGGTGCTCTGTATTCCAGCTGACAATGATCCATGGCACTCTGGAAGTGACTACATATCCCGACGTAATCTCACGTGACCAGCGCCGGCACGTACTCCTTATTGAATGCGCGGCAGCGCATGTGCACTAAGGGAAGGGGAGAATCTTATTTTTATGGCTCCTCTGCCTCCGGCTCCTCTCACGAGATCCTGATGCAGACAACTCAATCTGCTGCACTTGACCCGCTGCAGCCAAGGATGCTGCCAAACCTCCAACACCAGCTTTAACAGGCCCAGGGGTGATGTTGAAGGCACCAGGGAAGACTCAACCGCAGGAGGGACGGAAGGACATTGCAGCCACTCCTGGATCCAGGACGGGGCACCTTCTTCCAAAGCATGACTGGACAGCTCATCCATAAGGATGTCCATGACCGGTACAGTTGGGGAAAAGGTCCGGCTTCATGGTAGATGCGGGCACAAAAGATCCGGCTCCACGGGCAGGTACAAGCAAGCCAGCCCACGGAGCCTGGGCAATTATAGCCTGCTCCCAAAACCCTCCACCAGATAGACCCTTGTCACCAGGGTCTGGGTAACCGTACCCGGAACCCTGGGACACAGTAGATAACAGATTGATCATTTGTTGACATCACTGGGCAGAATGACCATTCTGCCCATTAACCCAAACAAAAAAAGCGGGAACATTTCTCCCTTCCAAAACTTGTAACTTAACATAGCCGCCTAATCACTGGGCAGAAAACAACCTCAGCCCAGTGACTAACTGAAGCCATACAATAAGCAATTAGAGATGTCCTGAACTTGTTCGCCGCAGCGGGCGAACATATGCGATGTTCGGTCCGCCCCCTTTACGTTATCATTGAGCAAACTTTGACCCTGTACCTCAGTCAGCAGACACATTCCAGCCAATCGGCATACCCTCCCTCCCAGACCCTCCCACCTCCTATCAAAAAGCAAGGACAGCATCGATCTTAGGGCTGTTTCACACGAGCGAGTCCATTGCGGGAATCGCGCTCCGTGTGTGAGTGTGATCCTCCGCTCTGGACTTGCAGGAGCGCACGGCATTATCATGCCACGTCGTGTTCGTGGTGCTGTGATTTCCTTTGGCCCTAGAATAATGCCCAATGTTCAGAGGCCACGTACCCTGAACTCGAAAAGTTCTGAGGACATAGTTGACTGGCTAACACAGGACAGCCAATCTTCTACAGCTTCTGCTCGGAACCTTGACTCACCATCCTCCTCCAGCTCAGCTTCGGGCACCTCAAGTTACCACTCACCCGCCTGCCGCCAACACTAGCACCACAGCCGCTTCACTTGATCTGTCAGAGGAGTTATTTACACATCAGTTGGAAGAAATGAGTGATGCACAACCATTCTTGCCAGAGGATGTAGATAACAGGGATATGTCTCAGTCAGGCAGCATTACACACATGGATGTACGGTATGATGATGATGATGATGTTGTACCCGCTGCCGCTTCCTTTGCTGAGTTGTCAGATACAAGTGAAGCGGTTGATGATGACTATGTGTCAGTGGATGTCATGTGGGTGCCCGCTCGAAGAGAAGAACAGGGGGAAAGTTCAGATGGGGAGACAGAGAGGAGGAGGAGACGAGTTGGAAGCAGGGGGAGGTCGTCGCAAGGAGCTAGTGGCACAGTCAGACAGCATGTATCGGCACCCGGGGTCAGCCAGACAGCACACCAATCAACTCATGCTGTTGCCACCACCAGAATTTCGTCATTGCAAAGCTCAGCAGTGTGGCATTTTTTTTGTGTGTCTGCCTCTGATAACAGCGATGCCATTTGCAACCTGTGCCAAAAGAAACGGAGTCTTGGGAAGTCCAACACCCACCTATGTACAACTGCTTTGCGAAGGCACATGATCTCACATCACAAACGCCTATGGGATCAACACATGAGTACAAGCAACACACAAACTCAAAGCCACCATCCTCCTCCTGGTCTAGCATCTTCAGCCGCGTCAACCACTGCTGTCCTCCTTGTCCCCTCTCAACCACCCGCCACTCCGCCTCTCACCTTCAGCAGTTCCTGCTCATCTGCCCACAGTCAGGTGTCTGTCAAGGAAATGTTTGAGTGTAAGAAGCCAATGTCAGTCACCCCCTTGCCCGGCGTCTGACAGCTGGCTTGTCGGAACTCTTAGCCAGCCAGCTTTTACCATACATGCTGGTGGAGTCTTAAGCCTTCAAAAAATTTGTAGCTATTGGGACACCGCAGTGGAAGGTACCCGGCCGAATTTTTTTTTTCACAAAAGGCAATCCCCAACCTGTACTCAATTGTGGAAAAGGAAGTCATGGCATGTCTGGCACACAGTGTTGGGGCAAGCGTCCATCTGACCACTGATACCTGGTCTGCAAAGCACGGTCAGGGCAGGTATATCACGTACACTTGGATAAACCTGCTGACGGCTGCCAAGCATGGAATGCGTGGCTCTGCAGAGGAGTTGGTGACACCGCCACGACTTGCAGGCAGGCCTGCTGCCCCCTCCTCTACTCCTCCTACTCCATCCTCTTTGCTAACTTCCTCGGCTGAGTCCTCTTCTGCTGCTGCGTCTTGATCCACATAAACTGCACCCCCCCAGCTCCCCAGGGGCTATTCCACATCCCGGATATGACAGTGTCACGTCGTCTTGGGGTTGAATTGCCTGAAAGCAGAGAGTTACACCGGACCAGCACTCCTGTCCGACCTGAAAGCACAGGTGGATCAGTGGCTGACCCCGCACCAACTGGAGATCGGCAAAGTGGTGTGTGTAAACGAAAGCAATTTGTTGGCGGCATTGAATATGGGCAAGTTGACACATGTGCCGTGCATGGCACATGTGTTGAATCTGATCGTACAACGCTTTGTGCATAAGTACCCAGGCTTACAGGACGTCCTCAAGCAGGACAGGAAGGTGTGTGGCCATTTCAGGCGTTCCTACACGGCCATGGCGCACTTTTCAGATATTCAGCGGCGAAACAACATGCCAGTGAGGCGCTTGATTTGTGACCGCTCGACACGTTGGAATTCAACACTCCTAATGTTCGACCGCCTGCTCTAACAAGAAAAAGCAGTCAACGAGAGTTTGTATGACCGGGGAGCTAGGACAGCCTCTGTGGAGCTGGGTATTTTTTTGCCACGTTACTGGACGCTCATGCGCAATGCCTGTAGGCTCATGTGTCCTTTTGAGGAGGTGACAAACCTAGTCAGTCGCACCGAAGGCACCATCAGCGACATCATCCAATTTGTTTTCTTCCTGGAGCGTGCCCTGCGAAGAGTGCTGGATCAGGCCGTAGATGAGCATGAAGAGGAAGAGTTGTGGTCACAATCACCACCAGAAACAGCCTTATCAGCAGGACCTGCAGCAATGCTGGAAGAGGAGTCTGAGGAAGAGGAGTCAGAGGAGGAATGTGGCTTTGAGGAGGAGGAAGACCAACCACAGCAGGCATCCCAGGGTGCTCGTTGTCACCTATCTGGTACCCGTGGTTTTGTACGTGGCTGGGGGGGGGGGGGGGAGAACAGACCTTCAATGAGATCAGTGAGGACGAGGAACGGGACATGAGTAGCTCGGCATCCAACCTTGTGCAAAAGGGGTCTTTCATGCTGTCATGCCTGTTGAGGGACCCTCGTATAAAAAGGCTGAAGGAGAATGACCTGTACTGGGTGGCCAAACTAACAGACCCCCGGTATAAGCAGAAAGTGCCTGAAATGTTACCGAATTACCGGAATTCTGAAAGGATGCAGCAGTTACAAAACAAGTTAAAAAGTATGTTTTACACAGTGTATAAGGGTGATGTCACAGCACAACGGGAATCTAACAGGGGAAGAGGTGAAAGTAATCCTCCTACCACGACCACGCCGGCAAGGACAGGACACTTTACAGACTTGTTGTTGATGGAGGACATGCAGAGCTTTTTAAGTCCTACGCATCGCCACAGCCCTTCGGGGTCCACCCTCAGAGAATGACTCGACCGACAGGTAGCAGACTACCTCGCCTTAACTGCAGATATTGACACTGAGGACCGAAGAACCCCTTAAAAACTGGGTGTGCAGGTTTGACCTGTGGCCTGAGCTATCCCAATTTGCGATAGAACTTCTGGCCTGCCCCGCTTCAAGTGTCCTGTCAGAAAGAACCTTCAGCGCAGCAGGAGGTATTGTCACTGAGAAGTCGCCTAGGTCAAAAAAGTCTAGATTACCTCAGCTTTATTAAGATGAATGAGGCATGGATCCCGAAGGGACTGACAGTGGGGGATGCATTTGACTAAAAAAGGCCTGAAGAGATGCCTTGGGCTAAAAATGGTCAACATGCTGCTGTATTTAATATCTGCATGCTGGATGACTTGCGTGACTTCTCCGCCACCAACTAGGGTTGAAGCCGCAATGTTTTAGTGCACTTTCTGCCTGGAAAACAACAATTTTTCCGGCCGCTGCTACAATACCAAATTTTTCAGGCATGTGTACATGCCTAATTTTTCTGGCCTCTGGTGCTGCACTGTGGCTGCAAAAACAAAAAAAAAAATGCACATACATGTGTCAATTCCCCTTCGTGATCGTTACCTTGTTGTGGTGAAGGGGCTTGCGTATCACAATGAAGTGATCACCTCTGAGTGTGTTGGTAATTTAGAGTTGAGCGAACACCTGGATGTTCGGGTTCGAGAAGTTCAGCCGAACTTCCCGGAAATGTTCGGGATCCGAACCCGACCCGAACTTCGTCCCGAACCCCATTGAAGTCAATGAGGACCCGAACTTTTTGGCACTAAAAAGGCTGTAAAACAGCCCAGGAAAGAACTAGAGGGCTGCAAACGGCAGCAACATGTAGGTAAATCCCCTGCAAACAAATGTGGATAGGGAAATGAATTAAAATTAAAAAATAAAAATAAAAAATTAACCAATATCAATTGGACAGAGGTCCCATAGCAGAGAATCTGGCTTCACGTCAGCAGAGAATCAGTCTCTTCATGCCATAGCAGAGAATCAGTCTTCATGTCATAGCAGAGAATCAGGCTTCACGTCACCCGCCACTGTCACATATTTAGGCCCCGGCACCCAGATAGAGGAGAGAGGTCCCGTAACAGAGAATCTGGCTTCATGTCAGCACAGAATCAGTCTTCATGTCATAGCAGAGAATCAGGCTTCACGTCACCCACCACTGGAAGAGGCCACTGTCACATATTTAGGCCCCGGCACCCAGACAGAGGAGAGGTTCATTCAACTTTGGGTTGCCCCGCAATATAATGGTAAAATGAAAATAAAAATGGGATTGAATGAGGAAGTGCCCTGGAGTACAATAATATATTGTTAAGGGGAGGTAGTTAATATCTAATCTGCACAAGGGATGGACAGGTCCTGTGGGATCCATGCCTGGTTCATTTTTATGAACGTCAGCTTGTCCACATTGGCTGTAGACAGGCGGCTGCGTTTGTCTGTAATGACGCCCCCTGCCGTGCTGAATACACGTTCAGACAAAACGCTGGCCGCCGGGCAGGCCAGCACCTCCAAGGCATAAAAGGCTAGCTCTGGCCACGTGGACAATTTGGAGACCCAGAAGTTGAATGGGGCCGAACCATCAGTCAGTACGTGGAGTGGTGTGCACACGTACTGTTCCACCATGTTAGTGAAATGTTGCCTCCTGCTAACACGTTCCGTATCAGGTGGTGGTGCAGTTAGCTGTGGCGTGGTGACAAAACTTTTCCACATCTCTGCCATGCTAACCCTGCCCTCAGAGGAGCTGGCCGTGACACAGCTGCCTTGGCGACCTCTTGCTCCTCCTCTGCCTTCGCCTTGGGCTTCCACTGGTTCCCCTGTGACATTTGGGAATGCTCTCAGTAGCGCGTCTACCAACGTGCGCTTGTACTCGCGCATCTTCCTATCACGCTCCAGTGTAGGAAGTAAGGTGGGCACATTGTCTTTGTACCGGGGATCCAGCAGGGTGGCAACCCAGTAGTCCGCACACGTTAAAATGTGGGCAACTCTGCTGTCGTTGCGCAGGCACTGCAGCATGTAGTCGCTCATGTGTGCCAGGCTGCCCAGAGGTAAGGACAAGCTGTCCTCTGTGGGAGGCATATCGTCATCGTCCTGTGTTTCCCCCCAGCCACGCACCAGTGATGGGCCCGAGCTGCTTTGGGTGCCACCCCGCTGTGAACATGCTTCATCCTCATCCTCCTCCACCTCCTCCTCATCCTCGTCCTCCAGTAGTGGGCCCTGTCTGGCCACATTTGTACCTGGCCTCTGCTGTTGCAAAAAACCTCCCTCTGAGTCACTTCGAAGAGACTGGCCTGAAAGTGCTAAAAATGACCCCTCTTCCTCCTGGGCCACCTCCTCTTCCATCATCGCCCTAAGTGTTTTCTCAAGGAGACATAGAAGTGGTATTGTAACGCTGATAACGGCGTCATCGCCACTGGCCATGTTGGTGGAGTACTCGAAACAGCGCAACAGGGCACACAGGTCTCGCATGGAGGCCCAGTCATTGGTGGTGAAGTGGTGCTGTTCCGCAGTGCGACTGACCCGTGCGTGGTGCAGCTGAAACTCCACTATGGCCTGCTGCTGCTCGCACAGAGTGTCCAGCATGTGCAAGGTGGAGTTCCACCTGGTGGGCACGTCGCATATGAGGCGGTGACCGGGAAGGCCGAAGTTACGCTGTAGCGCAGACAGGCGAGCAGCGGCAGGGTGTGAACGCCGGAAGCGCGAACAGACTGCCCGCACTTTATGCAGCAGCTCTGACATGTCGGGGTAGTTGCGAATGAACTTCTGCACCACCAAATTCAGCACATGCGCCAGGCAAGGGATGTGCGTCAAACCGGCTAGTCCCAGAGCTGCAACGAGATTTCGCCCATTATCGCACACCACCAGGCCGGGCTTGAGGCTCACCGGCAGCAACCACTCGTCGATCTGTTGTTCTATACCCCGCCACAACTCCTGTGCGGTGTGGGGCCTGTCCCCCAAACATATGAGTTTCAGAACGGCCTGCTGACATTTACCCCGGGCTGTGCTGAAGTTGGTGGTGAAGGTGTGTGGCTGACTGGATGAGCAGGTGGAAGAAGAGGAGGAGGAAGCAGAGTAGGAGGAGGAGGAGACAGGAGGCAAAGAATGTTGCCCTGCGATCCTTGGCGGCGGAAGGACGTGCGCCAAACAGCTCTCCGCCTGGGGCCCAGCCGCCACTACATTTTCCAAGTGTGCAGTTAGGGAGATATAGCGTCCCTGGCCGTGCTTACTGGTCCACGTATCTGTGGTTAGGTGGACCTTGCCACAGATGGCGTTGCGCAGTGCACACTTGATTTTATCGGACACTTGGTTGTGCAGGGAAGGCACGGCTCTCTTGGAGAAGTAGTGGTGGCTGGGAACAGCATACTGTGGGACAGCAAGCGACATAAGCTGTTTGAAGCTGTCAGTGTCCACCAGCCTAAATGACAGCATTTCATAGGCCAGTAGTTTAGAAATGCTGGCATTCAGGGCCAGGGATCGAGGGTGGCTAGGTGGGAATTTATGCTTTCTCTCAATGGTTTGTGAGATGGAGAGCTGAACGCTGTTGTGTGACATGGTTGAGATGCTTGGTGACGCAGGTGGTGGTGTTGGTGGTACCTCCCATGTTTGCTGGACCGCAGGTGCCAACGTTCCTCCAGAGGCGGAGGAAGAGGCCGAGGCAGCAGCAGAAGAGGTAGCAGGGGGAGCCTGAGTGACTTCCTTGTTTTTAAGGTGTTTACTCCACTGCAGTTCATGCTTTGCATGCAGGTGCCTGGTCACGCAGGTTGTGCTAAGGTTCAGAACGTTAATGCCTCGCTTCAGGCTCTGATGGCACAGCGTGCAAACCACTCGGGTCTTGTCGTCAGCACATTGTTTGAAAAAGTGCCATGCCAGGGAACTCCTTGAAGCTGCCTTTGGGGTGCTCGGTCCCAGATGGCGGCGGTCAGTAGCAGGCGGAGTCTCTTGGCGGCGGGTGTTCTGATTTTGCCCACTGCTCCCTCTTTTGCTACGCTGTTGGCTCGGTCTCACCACTGCCTCTTCCTCCGAACTCAGTCAGTGGCACGACCTTCATTCCATGTGGGGTCTAGGACCTAATCGTCCCCTGCATTGTCTTCCACCCAGTCTTGATCCCTGACCTCCTGTTCAGTCTGCACACTGCAGAAAGACGCAGCAGTTGGCACCTGTGTTTCGTCATCATCAGAGACGTGCTGAGGTGGTATTCCCATGTCCTCATCAGGAAACATAAGTGGTTGTGCGTTAGTGCATTCTATCTCTTCCACCCCTGGGGAAGGGCTAGGTGGATGCCCTTGCTAAACCCTGGCAGCAGAGTCTTCAAACAGCATAAGGGACTGCTGCATAACTTGAGGCTCAGACAGTTTCCCTGATATGCATGGGGGTGATGTGACAGACTGATGGGCTTGGTTTTCATGCGCCAGCTGTGCGCTTTCTGCAGAAGACTGGGTGGGAGATAATGTGAACGTGCTGGATCCACTGTCGGCCACCCAATTGACTAATGCCTGTTCCTGCTCAGGCCTTACCATCCTTAGAACGGCATTGGGCCCCACCAAATATCCCTGTAAATTCTGCTGGCTACTGGGACCTGAGGTAGTTGGTACACTAGGACGTGTGGCTGTGGCAGAACGGCCACGTCCTCTCCCAGCACCAGAGGGTCCACTAACAACACCACGACCATGTCCACGTCCGCGTCCTCGTCCCTTACTAGATGTTTTCCTCATTGTTCCCGTTCACCACAATTTTGAAAATGGCAATTTTGGGAATAGTTTTTCAACCCAGAACAAAAACTGTGCTTTTACGGTCACTACAAATAACTTGACCAGCTAAAACAATACTGATTTGGAGGAATATAAATGTCAGGGCTATTTTTTAGGCGCTGGGTGACAGGCTCAACTTGCCCCTTATATAGTATATGGCCAAAAAATAACCACACTATTGATGGTTAAATGCACTTGGGTGACACAGGCTCAGCCTGCACCTGATGTAGTATATGGCCAAAAAATAACCACACTGTTGATGGTTAAATGCACATGGGTGACACAGGCTCAGCCTGCACCTAATGTAGGATATAGCAAAAAATAACCACACTATTGATGGTTAAATGCACTTGGTGGTAGCTTGTGCTGGCGCACCACAAGCCACAAAATGGCCGCTGATCACCCCAGAAAAGTGATATAAAAACGCTCTGTGCAGCCTAAAAAAAGTGAGCAATTCAATATCGGCACTTCAATGATCCACAGCGGGAGATCGATCACTGAATGAAGTCTTTTGGAGGAGTTAATCTGCCTAATCTCGCCCTAACGTCGCAGCAGCAACCTCTCCCTATGCTTGAATCAGCAGAGTGACGTGCAGCGATACGTGACCCAAGCTTATATAGAGGCTGGGTCACATGCTGCACTGGCCAATCACAGCCATGCCAATAGTAGGCAAGGCTGTGATGGCCTCTTGGGGCAAGTAGTATGACGCTTGTTGATTGCCTGCTTTGCAGCCTTTCAAAAAGCGCCAAGAAAGCGCCGAACACCGAACCCGGACTTTTACGAAAATGTTCGGGTCCGTGTCACGGACACCCCAAAATTCGGTACAAACCAAACTATACAGTTCAGGTTCGCTCATCCCTATTGGTAATGGCAATGTTGGCACACCCCAGATGATAAGATAGTTGTTTCATTGTGAACAGACCAAAATCGATCGGCTGGATAACTTTGCATAGAAAAAACATTAATTTTCTTTTATCTAAGGTGATCATTAAAGCCTACTAGGCCAACAATGGGCCCACACTGCAAAATCATTGTTTTCTGGGTCACTTAACTGTCACCGAACTACCTCAGCACGACCATAGGTTTTGAAAAACCGCCATCGCCTGCAATCTGCCAAACGTGCGCACGAGCACAGTCATCACTACACCAAGATTGACTCATAGAGAAATAAAATTTATATCATGAGTGTGTCAACTATTGACAACTCTTTGCGGTTGTCTAAACTCTATTCGATACACGTCCCCTGATAGGGGACGTAACGGGGATTAAACTGATAAGAATAGTACTACTTAACATACCACTCATATAGGGTAGCACAGTACATTGCAAGGCGCACGCGCAGTGCCCCAAATTGGAAGTAAGAGGACCGACCAAGCATCTTTTTCCATCTCCCGGTTCCCAAAATCTATTCTATACACCGGCCCCTGATAGGGGACAAAACAGAGATTAAACTGGTAAGAACAGATTTTTTTTTTATTAAAAAAAAGAGGACAGCCTCTGCGGAGCTGGGTATTTTTTGGGCGCGTTGTAGGCTCATGCGTCCTTTTGCGGAAGTGACAAACCTGGTCAGTCAAACCCAAGGCAACATCATCAACCTCATCCCATATGCGTTTTTTCTGGACAGTGCCCTGCGAAGAGTGCTGGATCAGGCCGTAGATGAGCATGAAGAGGAAGAGTTGTGGTCACCATCACCACCAGAAGCAGCCATGTCGTCGATTGCTGGACCTGCGGCAACGCAGAGAGAGGAATCTGAAGAAGAGGAGTCAGAGGAGGAAGGTGGCTTTGAGGAGGTGGAAGATCAACCACAGCAGGCGTCCCAGGGGGCTTGTTGTCACTGGGGACCCTTGGTGTTGTACGTGGCTGGGTGGAAGAAGAGACCTTCAATAACATCAGTGAGGACAAGGAACGGGACATGGCTAGCTTGGTATCCAACCTTGTGCAAATGGGGAGTTTGCGGTTGTGCAAATAGACTGTTTGCGGTGCGTTAAACGGGGAGTTTGGTCTGTCACTGTGAAGCGGGCGTAACCCTTACACTACCTGATCGATACAATGTCCTACCTGATCGTATGCACACACTGGATGTTTTAAAGCACGTTATTCCAAACTATCTATGAATGTTAGGTGATTTATGCCCTTTATGGATTAAAACCCGACTCTGCATCAACTATGTAATTTTCCATGGGAGTTTTGCCATGGATCCCCCTCCGGCATGCCACAGTCCAGGTGTTAGTCCCCTTAAAACAACTTTTCCATCGCTATTGTGGCCAGAAAGAGTCCCTGTGGGTTTTAAAATTCGCCTGCCTATTGAAGTCAATGGCGGTTCGCCCGTTCGTGAGCATTTGCGGAAATTCGCGTTCACCGTTTGCGAACGGAAAATTTTATGTTCGACACCTCTATAAGCAATGCCATTATTTCCATGTGGATCACTCGTTAATGTCCAGGATCCTTTCATTCTCTCTTCGCGGGGAGCCAGGCGGTCCTGTTGCTCCAGAGGGGAGAAAGAGGCCAAGACCGAAACTGAAGATGGAGCAGGAGGAGCTTTTGTGGTTTTTCACATGTCTACTCCACTACAGCTCGTGCTTTGCAGTTAGATGCCTGGTTGTTCAGATGGTGCTCAGGTTTAGAACATTTATGCCCCAATTCAGGCTCTGATTGCACAGCATGCAAACTACCTGTGTCTTGTCATCAGCACATTGCCTGAAGACCTGACACACCAGGGAACTCCATTGAGCTAGTTCTGGTGTGCTCAGTCTCTCAATGCATTGGGCAGTAGCAGACATACTGGCTGAAGGCCAGTCGTCCCTGCCCCGTCTTTTGCTGGCACTGCATGACCACCTCCTCTTCCTCAGAACTGCACTCTTGTGACCTAGATTCTGTGTGGGGTCTAGGACCTCATCATCTTCCACCCACTTCTCACCCCTGCCCTCCTTGCCTGTTTGCACAATGCAGAAAGCCACAGAAGTTGACACCTATGTTTCGTCATTATCAGAGATGTGAAGTGGTAATCCTCCCATTTGCTCATCCACAAACATAAGTGGTTGAGCATAAGTGCACTCAATCTATTCCACTTTTGGGGCAAGGCTAGGTGGACGGCCCACGGAAACTCTGCCAGCAGAGTCATCAAAAAGCATAAGTGACTGCTGCATGACTTAGGGCTCAGACTGCTTGGCTGATGTGCAAGGGGTTGAGGTGAAAGACAGATGCCCATGGGTTGCCAGTGTCAACTCTGCAATTTCAGCAGGGCACCAGGTGGAAGACAATGTGACGGAACTGGAGGCACTGTTAGCCATCTAATCTGCTACCGCCTCTACTTGTTTTGGCCTCCCCATTCAAAAAGCTGTATTCGCTAGTGATCGAGCATGCTCTGCACATGGCAGTACTTGGCCGAGTACCGCATGTGCTCGAGCACCATGCTCGTGTCTCCTCCCCACATGTTTCTTGGCTGCTACGCAGCAAATAAACATGCAGTTAAGTACTGCTCTCACTGTAATGCCAGTAGCCCGGTTGGCTACTGGCATTACAGTGATTGGATGGGGTGCTATATACAGTCAGGTCCATAAATATTGGGACATCGACACAATTCAAAAATTTTTGGCTCTGTACACCACCACAATGGATTTCAAATTAAACAAACCAGATGTGCTTTAACTGCAGACTGTCGGTTTTAATTTGATGGTATTTACATATAAAGCAGGTGAACGGTGTAAGAATTACAGAAGTTTGCATATGTGCCTCCCACTTGTTAAGGGATCAAAAGTAATGAGACAATTGGCTTCTCGGCTGTTCCATGGCCAGGTGTGTGTTATCCCCTCATTATCCCAATTACAATGAGCATATAAAAGGTCCAGAGTTCATTTCAAGTGTGATATTTGCATTTGGAATCTGTTGCTGTCAACTCTCAAGATAAGATCCAAAGAGCTGTCGCTATCTGTGAAGCAAGCAATCATTAGGCTGAAAAAACACAACAAACCCTTTAGAGAAATAGCAACATTAGGCGTGGCCAAAACAACTTTTTGGAACATTCTTAAAAAGAAGGAACGCATCGGTGAGCTCAGCAACACCAAAAGACCCGGAAGACCACTGAGAACAACTGTGGTGGATGACCGAAAAATTATTTCCCTGGTGAAGAAAACACCCTTCACAACAGTTGGCCAGATCACGAACACTCTCCAGGAGGTAGGTGTATGTGTGTGAAAGTCAACAATCAAGAGAAGGCTTCACCAGAGTGAATACAGAGGGTTCACCACAAGATGTAACCATTGGTGAGCCTCAAAAACCAGAAGGCCAGATTAGAGTTTGCCAAACGACATGTAAAAAAGCCTTCACAGTTCTGGAACAACATCCTATGGACAGATGAGACCAAAATCAACTTGTACCAGAGTGATGGGAAGAGTAAAGTATGGAGAAGGAAAGGAACTGCTCATGATCCTAAGCATACCACCTCATCAATAAAGCATGGTGGTGGTAGTGTCATGGCGTGGGCATGTATGGCTGCCAATGAAACTGGTTCTCTTGTATTTATTGATGTGACTGCTGACAAAAGCAGCAGGATAAATTCTGAAGTGTCTTGGGCAATATGATCTGCTCATATTCAGCCAAATGCTTCAGAACTCATTGGACTGTGCTTCACAGTGCAGATAGACAATGCCCCAAAGCATACTGCAAAAGCAACCAAAGAGTTTAAGGGAAATAAGTGGAATGTTATGCAATGGCCAAGTCAATCGCCTGACCTGAATCAGATTGAGCATGCATTTCAATTGCTGAAGACAAAACTGAAGGGAAAATGCCCCAAGAACAAGCAGGAACTGAAGACCATTGCAGTAGAGGCCTGGCAGAGCATCACCAGGGATCAAACCCAGCATCTTGTGATGTCTATGCGTTCCAGACTTCAGACTGTAATTGACTGCAAAGGATTTGAAACCAAGTATTAAAAAGTGAAAGTTTGATTATTCTGTCCCATTACTTTTGGTCCCTTAACAAGTGGGAGGCACATATGCAAACTGTTGTAATTCCTACACTGTTCTCCTGATTTGGATGTAAATACCCTCAAATTAAAGCTGACAGTCTGCAGTTAAAGCACATCTTGTTCATTTAATTTCAAATTCATTGTGGTGGTGATAGAGCCAAAAATGTTAAAAATTTTAGAATTGCGTCGATGTCCTAATATTTATGGACCTGACTGTAGCACCCGATGACAGATGTTCAGCTCATTCGTAGTCAGAGAGAGCTGAGCATAGGAAGGGACAGAGTATAGGGAGTGTGAATATTTCTTTTGTACAAACATACGTTTCAGAGACCCAAAAGTCCTTTAAGGACTATTGTGTGTGACAGCAGCAATATATATTTTTAGCGCATCCTGCGCTAAATACCTTGTAAGAGGCCGTTGCGCACAGTTTTAATATTTGCGCCACATCTCCTGTGTAAAGTGTGCACATCCCTAAAATATCAATGACATCCAGTGTACTTTTTCAGTAGACGATGTCCGCTGTGGATAGTGAGATTAGCTGCGCCACATCTCCAGTGTAAAGTGTGCGCATTCAAAAAATATCAGTGACATAAAGTGTACTTATTCCATAGACGTTGTCCGCTTCTGACAGTGACCTTACCAGAGCTACATCTGCAGTGAAAAGTGTGTGCTTCAAAAATGTATCTGTCATACAGTGTACTTTGTCAACTTTTGAAACCATACTCCCCCCTGAACCCAAAGACTTTGGTTTTCCAGAAGCAGCTCAGCGGGTCATGGGAATAACTCCGCCTGATCGCTGATCATCATTGTTTATGACCGGAACTACGACTGTATCTGATAGTCTTCAAACCTCCAACTTTCATTTTTGATTAATGAAAACATTCTTGGCAAATGCTTTCGCTTTGCTTTGTCTTGCGCCAATCCAAGAATTTCACCATTAGAGGCGCAAAACAGATGCCCCCGACCGTCCCTCTTAATCATGGCCCTATTCCGAAAACCAACAAAATAGAACCGGAGTCCTATTCCATTATTCCTAGCTGAAGTATTCAGGTGACCCGGACTGCTTTGAAAACTGTAAAAAAAAATTAATGGCCGCTAAGCAGCAGGCACTCTCCCAGAATTTTTAAAATGGTCAGCTCGGCAGCAGGCCCTTGCATATGATTTTTTTTTTTTTTTTTTTTTTTTTTTTTTTTTATATAGAGGGTCAGCTCACCAGCAGGCCCTCACCTACAAGCTTTTACAGGGTCAGCTCACCTGCAGGCCCTGACCTAATTATACCTAATAGATAATTTGCGCGCATGCTGCCTTGTTTGGATGTGCATCTCCAGAATCAAACACTTCCCCCTTTCCCGTGGTTGGCGCTGAAAAGAACATTGAAAGTTGATCATGGGGACATGAGATTGGCCCTAGGTTATCTAGAGTCACCAAAGTGTCAGCAGGCCCTTGCCCATAATGTTTTAGATTGTCAGATCAGCAGGCGCTTACTCCAAATGTTGTTGAGGGTCACCAGCAGGCCATCAATTATAAGTTTTCAAGGCTGTGTATGATGCCCTCCTTTGTGTAACAAAGGGTGTATTGGAGTGCTGGTTCCTTGTAATTTTTGACAGCCCTTTCACTTAGTGCATAGGCTTTGAGTGTAGGAGTCCCACTACCTGAACAATTGTACCAGAATGTGAATGAGGCCCTTCTTTGTGATATACCGGTTGTATCAGATTGCTTCTTCCTTGTAATTTGTGGCAGCACTTGCACTTTATATAAAAGTAAATATACAGGAAAGAATGTTTCCTAACCACGTTTCCTCTAAAGTCTATTTTATCTTCGGTTTTGTGTGTATTATTGTCAGTCTGTAAAAGTGGCGTACTACTCGGACAACATCATTCCCAGCAGCGACCTGAGAGTCAAAGATGCATCCAGACATTCTCCCCATGCTGTTTCCGAACCATTTCCGTGGTGGTGCCATCAATTTCTGTCCTATTCCTAAGAACCAGGCACCTTCCCCTCTTCAGAGCAGGGGGTGCCTGGTTTAATGCTTGGGTTCTCCCATTGACTTCCACCGAGAATCCCGATGTGTTCAGCCCATGCCCGTGAGCACTATGATGCTCGAGCAACACTAATTTTCGGGCCTACAAAATGATGCAGAACGTCCTGTCGCCTGCGTGCACCAGAGGAAGGTGTTTTATTTGGGCGCGTAGCTGGCACAGATTGACATTTTCCTCTGCCTGCAGCAGGAGCTCCACCAACACCAGCAGCGCCATGGCCATATCCCTTATTTGATGCTCTCCTCATTCTTTTGAGGTCACCCACAAAATTGACAGATGGACAGAAAAACAATGTGTATATTTTCCCCAAAAAATGGGTTTGTGTCACGGACAGAATTGAGAGAGATTAGCAGCCTAAGGGTCGATTCCCCCTAGTCCACTCACCACACCTGTGGTGATGTGGGCCAGATATATTGATGACATCTTTATTATCTGGCGGGGGTCGGTGGACACCTTTCGAGACCTGGTGGACACTCTCAATGTGAACCTCCTAGGACTCTGGTTCACATATGAGATGTCCGCCCGTTCTTTGCCTTTACTTGACATTCGGATTGATAAGGGACCGGAGGGTGAACTGAGCTCCTCACGCAAACCTATAGGAAACCGACAGCTACTAACTCTTTGCTGGAGTGGGAGAGTTTTCATCCCGGCCCTTTGAAACGAGGAATTCCAACAGGTCAATACCTGAGGATGAGAAGGAATTGTTCCTCCATCCACCAGTTCAAGGAACAGGCGGGGGATCTCGATCAAAGATTTCTAGAAAAGGGGTTCCCAGACCATGTCTTAAGGAAAGCATACCAGAGGGCACTTACCTCTGACCGTACAGGGCTGTTACATCCACAAAGATCCCGAAGTGAGGAAAGAGTGATACGCCTGATAGGCACCTTTTGACATGGGGGCTGAAGAGTTAAAGGAGATTCTGAAGAAAAACTGGGGAACTCTCTTGCTCGATCCAGACATTGCAAAAATGGTGACCCCGCATGCCCAAGTCACCTCCCGAAGGGGGCGTAACATCAGAGATCATGTGGTGCATAGCCATTACTCGGGTGTTGGTACTACATCAACCACCTGGCTACGAGCGCCACACGGCTCCTACCATTGCAGTGGCTGTGTGGCTTGTCCCTACATCCAACAGGGGCATAGCTTCATTAGTCATGTAACAAAAAACACATACACCATTAAACAATTTATTAATTGTCGCACCAGAGGGGCAATTTATCGAGCACAATGTGTATGTGGCCTGGAATATATTGGTACAACTAAGCGGGAGCTGTGCAGGAGGATAGGAGAACATTTGGGGGACCTACGCCATCAAAAGGACACCCCCCTGGCACGCCATGTGACAATGTTCCATGGCGGGGATTACTCACAAGTTCGATTTATGGGTATTGAGGCTGTACCACCCCCATATAGGGGAGGTAACTGGGACCAAAAGATCCTACAAAGAGAGACCTGGTGGATCTTTCAATTAAAAACTGTCCACCCACAGGGACTTAATGAACAACTCTCCTTTAGTTGCTTTATTTGAGGTTATCCCCTACCTCCTGCGCAGCAATTATACCCCAGCGTTCATCAGGGCCACCAATTGGCATCATAGGACCTCCTGATCTAATATCACATACTCCAGGGACATTGTTGCGAACCTTGCAGCAATGCCTGAAGTGCATGTATCCCCTCTGCATATTTTTATGATAGAGGCTCCATTCGAAGTACACAGCCATTTCCCCTTTGATCTTCACCGGCCAAAATACTCTAATAAAAAGGTGACGCTGCGCCACTCCTATTGTGGATTACAGCAGCGCACCATTTATCTGAATGAATATGGAATTCATTCATACCCATTATGGTGGGGTGTTCCCCTATCCCTGTAGGGCATCCCCACACAATCTCTCCGCTTTCAGTCTTATGTGGACACAATGTTGTAGTTACCCTAATGAGACTCCAGTATAGGGGGCCAGCGGCTGTGACTTAAATATCGTTAGCACACCCGCTTACCATAATAATCCCCCTGTCAACTTCTCCCTATCTCACTATGGTCGAAGGACCTGCGACCATGTGACGCCCCACGTGACCATGACGTTATGGCCACGTGATGGGTCATGACTGGGATGAGGGGTGGAGTTTTGATGATGCGGATGGCTTAAATGGTGCAGCGGTGCCGGCGTCCTTTGCTGTACTGCCACACGTGGGATCCAGCACACTGACTGGCGAGGAACTGGAACCAGTCTGTATCGTGGGAACAGGTCCACTGACCGGCTACTCCTGACGAGCTAAGCACATTCCTTCCACCCCCATTTGTGATTGCGGCTAATGTTATACTGCCACACCATGGGAGGTGTGTGAAGGAGGCATGACATATATCAGCTGTTGCTAACTAACTAATGCTGAGTATAATCTGTTTGAAATCCTGGTGACCTGCCCCAACCTGAGGACAGGCCACTGCTACTGCTGCTATCATCAATTTATGTGGGCCCCTGACGAACTGTAACACAACAGGGAAACGCATCGGGCCACTTTGTCACTGATTCTTTCAGCAGGAATCTATCTATATATGTGTTGGGTGATCACCGTGTGACACCCTTAAACACACTATTTCTCTCAGGACACGGATCCTCGCAGGTCTAGTGTCATATTCAGTCGTTCCAGGGACCTGGGAGCGTTTCTGTGAGTGGTGTACCTTATCTGCCTCTAGGGATTCCCTCCCCCCCCCCCCCCCCCTTCCCTCCCCTTCACGACGAAGCTGGGCAGTCAGAGCACTGCTTAGGGACACATTAGGGGCTGCATAGGAGGTTGCGGTGGTTAGGAAAAGGGCCCTTTTACCAGGGTAATAGGGGCTGAGACCCAGCAATCCCCTTCCCCCTTTTCCCTATTCCCTCCCTAGAAGTGTTTGTACATTCACTACGAGTAGGGTGGATGCCCACCCCTCTCTCTTCTTTCTGCACCTCATCTAAGGGCAATTATTTTATTATAAATATTATTAAAAGTTAATTATTAAAGGTGACCATTATTCCATTTAAATTGTTCGACTTGACCATACCACCATGCACAGGCATGGTTGACTTGATTGGGGCAGGTAGCATCTACGCTGGATGTGGGACCAGAGGGCCTCAATGCTGTTCACTGATGAAAGTTGATTCGTGCTGAGCATAAATGATGGCTGCCAACGATGTTGGAGACATCAAGGAGAGCACTATGCATCAGCCACTGTTCTCACCAGACGAGCCTTTGGTGGTGTCAGTGCAGGCAGGTTTGTCTAGTCAATACAGAACTGCCCTACACTTTGTGAATGGTACAGTGACAAGCTCATACTACTTGAATAACATCATTAATATGGTAATTGTGCCTCTACATGAACAACACCGGCCTAATTTCATCTTCATGGATGACAATGCGCCAGCTGATCGAGGTCGCTTCATTAGGGAACTGCTGCTGGAGACTGCGGTACCTTAAATGGAGTGGCCTGCACTTTCTCCAGACCTGAAATCCCAGTTGAAACCTATGGGATCAACTGAGTAGCTGTGTAGAGGCTCATAACTCTGTACCCCAGAACTTCAATTACCTGTGTGGAGTTTCAAAAGTCAGCTATATACAATCACGCACTTGTGTAGAACAACCTCTATGTGCACGGATGTGACTTGTTGAATTTGACTTTCTCCACTTACAGCTTATGCATCAGACACCCAAGCGTTAATCAAGTAGGCTTTTAATCCGGAGATTGTATTACAAGATGTTGCAGGGTAATCCAGATGGTAAAAGAATTATGCCAACAATAACTCCTAACTCAGAAGATTGATGCTGCTACTCAGAAAGCTGAGCACACAATGAGAGCAAGGCATCACTGGGAAAACGGAGTGGCTAGGCTAAACTAACCAGAAGCCTGAAAACGGGGGTGGGGGGGAGAGAAGAGCATACCAATGCACAAGGCAAGATACTGGAACAGAACACTCCCCGTCTATATATTCGCCTAAATAATTATTAGGAACACCAGTTCTATTTCTCATTAATGCAATTATCTAGTCAACCAATCACATGGCAGTTGCTTCAATGCATTTAGGGGTGTGGTCCTGGTCAAGACAGTCTCCTGAACTCCAAACTGAATGTCAGAATGGGAAAGAAAGGTGATTTAAGCAATTTTGAGCGTGGCATGGTTGTTGGTGCCAGACGGACCGGTCTGAGTATTTCACAATCTGCTCAGTTACTGGGATTTTCACACACAACCATTTCTAGGGTTTACAAAGAATTGTTTGAAAAGGGAAAAACATCCAGTATGCGGCAGTCCTGTGGGCAAAAATGCCTTGTGGATGCTAGAGGTCAGAGGAGAATGGGCCGACTGATTCAAGCTGATAGAAGAGCAACGTTGACTGAAATAACCACTCGTTACAACCGAGGTATGCAGCAAAGCATTTGTGAAGCCACAACACGCACAACCTTGAGGCGGATGGGCTACAACAGCAGAAGACCCCACCGGGTACCACTCATCTCCACTACAAATAGGAAAAAGAGGCTACAATTTGCACGAGCTCACCAAAATTGGACTGTTGAAGACTGGAAAAATGTTGCCTGGTCTGATGAGTCTCGATTTCTGTTGAGACATTCAAATGGTAGAGTCCGAATTTGGCGTAAACAGAATGAGAACATGTATCCATCCTCTGATGGCTACTTCCAGCAGGATAATGCACCATGTCACAAAGCTCGAATTATTTCAAATTGGTTTCTTGAACATGACAATGAGTTCACTGTACTAAAATGGCCCCCACAGTCACCAGATCTCAACCCAATAGAGCATCTTTGGGATGTGGTGGAACGGGAGCTTCGTGCCCTGGATATGCATCCCCCAACTCTCCATCAACTGCAAGATGCTATCCTATCAATATGAGCCAACATTTCTAAAGAATGCTATCAGCACCTTGTTGAATCAATGCCACGTAGAATGAAGGCAGTTCTGAAGGCAAAAGGGGGTCCAACACCGTATTAGTATGGTGTTCCTAATAATTCTTTAGGTGAGTGTGTGTGTGTGTGTGTGTATATAATATAATATAATATAATATATATCTCACGAATGAAGAGGCAGCACTTCCAGTTTTTGGTGATAGGGTGACGACCCCAAACTTTATTCCCAGCAACGTTTCAGCCTTCTCAATGAGGCCTTTGTCAAGCTACAACAGTGCTATACTGTGGGGTTTATATACCCACAATTTTTGAATATGGATCCTGAAATCCGGTTCACTCTGATGCACTCCACCGAGCAGGTCCAGTTTCTGGACACTATGGTGAGGAAACATGATACGAGGTTGGTTACGGACTTGTTCATTAAACCGACGGATTGCAATAAGCTCTTGAGATTTGAGAGCTGCCATCCGCGGTCTATGGTGAAGTCTTTACCACGGAGCCAGTTTCTCTGGATTCAACGTATTGTGAAAGACCCTAATTTAAAGAATAAAAGATTGACTAAGATGGCCGGGAAATTTTTAAATAGAGGGTATCCCAAGAGGTTAGTACAGAAACATCTGGATGATCTAAAACCTAGGAGCCCCAATAGAGTGACTGAACAAGCCAGAATACCTTTTATTTCCACTTATACCGAAGGCAGCGATCAGGTAGCAAAGGTTGTTAAACACTGGCCTATATTGAGCAGCAACTTTGGCCATGTGAAAGAATTCACTATACCCCCTTGATGTCTTACAGGAGAACGGACAGTTTGAGAGACAAATTGGTTAGAGCAGAGGTGGTAGGTGACAAAACCACAGTTCAGACATATATAGGTCGTAAAAAATGTGGAAGCTATCCATGTTTGAACTGTGTAAACTGCAGCTATATGTTGAAGGGAGGAGCATTTACACACCCAGTAACTAACAGGGTGTTTGAGATTAGACACTTCCTGACTTGTGATAGTTCATTCGTCGTCTATTTATTGACATGCCCCTGTAGTCTCCTATATGTTGGGGAGACTACCTGTGACGTGAAAACGAGAATGAACTATCACAGGTATTCCATCCGTCAAAAACGGAAAGACCTCCCGGTGCCTAAGCACTTTGTGGAAGCTGGGCACAGGGAAAAGGATCTCAAGTTTAAAGTGATAGACCATATTCCCCCACTCAAAAGGGGAGGTAATAGGGAGAAGAAATTGAAACAGCGTGAGATTATGTGGATACATAAGTTACGCACACTTAGGCCTGAAGGTCTTAATGCTGAATGTAGATGGGAATTATGTGGATAGGTAATGTGTTACTTGCTCATCAGACGTGGAGGTGATAATACTCGTTGAGTCGAGTGGGGAGGGTGTACAACAGTGCTACTTGGAATCTATTGTATGATAAGCACACTTATATATTCTTTGGTTTATTTACAGATGGAAGCTTGAAGAATTTAATGACCCTTTGTCTCATGATTGGACAACACCGTGTATGGACCACCCCAGTGCGCTGGCATGACGGTGACCATTGGTCAATGCGAATGAGGGACGTGGATGACAAGTCACGCACTGCACGTTAGGGAAATCCGACCTGCATTAATTTATACTGAATTGGTATTGGATGCCAACTCTGGCCTGGAACCTATATGCCAGATGACATTTTTATGTATACCAAGTTTGAAGTGCATGGAGATGGGATGGGTCCCTCCCATTGTAACTGCATAAATGTCTTCACTCTAGATGTGTGTATTGACCTAGGGGGCAACACTACGTCGGTCTTTATACCGATATTGTGGTGGTCGCCACTCCTGGGTACATTAACACATCTGGATACAGGTTGGTTGGACTGTTGTGCGTTGTGTGACTGCCTCGATGTTACCTCTTTTGTATTTGATTCACATTGTGTTACCATGGCCACTGACACGCCCCCTTGACGCCATGGCTGTGTGGTCCGGTCATGTGTCTTCTCTTTCCCTCCCCCCGCCGCCGCTGTGCTCGCGATGCGCTCCACTGGGCGATGTTGCGTTCCAGGGTGCGTGCGGGATGACGCGGCGGCGTGGGGAGGTGGACGAGTGACGCATGACGCGGCGCATGCGCTTGGCCGATGGGGAGACGCTGATGCGGGCGCACTTGGCTGATCCATGACGGTTAGTTCCAACAGTTTTTAAAGTCTAATATGATGCAGCTGCATCATGAACTGATGATTATTTTAACCCTTAATGTATGGAACACTTTTATGTCTACATGTATTTAATTGAATGTTGGATACGAGGGATAATGACACAGCACATTGAATCACTTTGTATAATTAGAATAATGTCTAGGATGTATGATTTACACTATTGATTGATGTCATAACTTTTATATGAAGGTTTTACCTGTTTGATACGCATATTGTATGTACACAGAAAGTCATGTGATAATGTGACGTTTGATGATCATGTGACTTTATTGTTAACATGTGGTTTCACTGATTGCACTGAACTTGTAATGGATTGTGGGTATATAAACCCCACAGTATAGCACTGTTGTAGCTTGACAAAGGCCTTATTGAGAAGGCTGGAACGTTGCTGGGAATAAAGTTTGGGGTCGTCACCCTATCACCAAAAACTGGAAGTGCTGCCTCTTCATTCGTTGAATATATATCTTGGAGGAGAAGCCTGCCTCTGTGAGGATTTTTTGCACCCAATGCACAACTTCTGACTGTGCTGCTGCAATATTTGTGGTATATTATTTATATATATATATATATATATATATATATATATATATATATATATATATATATATATATATATATATATATAATTTTAGCTTGCAGATGCAAATAATGTCCATCTACCTGAAAAGGAAACATGCAATGAACATTATTCAACTCAAAAAACGATATGTTTTCAGTTTGGGCCATAGAGCTGGTACTAGAAACAGTCTTGGTCGCTATGTGACTAGTCTCAGGAGGGTTTAGTGTGATTTGATGAGCTTGAAGCAGCTTGGTCTCTAATGGCGCCTGAAATACTGTGTAAGGTGCCAGAGGTTTGAAAGAAAGAGAAATGTCCACTGGACTGGGGTCAACTGTATAGTTATCGGCTGCCTCTTTTTCTACTCGGATGAGTTCAGCAGGCTGGTATGCAGAGGCCGACTCTTCTGGTGCCACATGTATTGACTTTGCTTTCGTTTAGGACGAATTGCAGGGGACGCCTTTCTGAGTCATTAGATATCTTGGACATAGGACGATAAGCTTCTAATTCTTCAGCAGCTGCTTCTATAACAGTTCAGCCATTGCTACTGCTTCTTCCCTTTCCTTCTGAAGGACCTCCAAATCAGCTTCAGCCTTGGCTTTGGTCGCTTGCGCTTGAGCCTGTATAGCTGCTTGATATTGGGCTTGTATCTCAGCGACTTGAGCCTTAATGGCTGCTTCCTTTCTAATGCAGTGAGCTTGTACCTTTGCTGCTTCTGCTTTTGCACGTGCTAACATAGTGAGTTACTCAGCGAAGAGTGCTGTGAGTGAGACCTTAGCGATGAGAACTGAGCAATAGATTTCGAGGAACGGGATGAAGCCTTGGAGTGCCTTGAAAAATTAGAATGGCGGGACGCAGTTTCATATTGTTGTTGTGATATCTTTGTCCTCTAGCATTGACTTGACTGCCACAAATCTGCTATATCTTACATCATTAAGTGCAGTGTGGGTCTTTAATTCTAGGATGAATTCCTCTGAGTCGAGACTTGATAACAGAGAAGAATATTTTTTTCAGACAGTCTTATAACACTCATAGGTCTTATTCAATTTTGTACACATGGCCTTTAATTGATCTTCATTATAGCCTGATCCATATGCTGCATCCATACATTTAGTCTTTTGCCACAAACTGGATAAGTTATTACTTATCTCAATTTTGTTAGTTAGGAGGGCCTCTTTCATTCTTAATGAGGGTCTGGAAATCCTTTTAGCTGTGTCTTCCATTTCCATTTGTTACACAGCAGATACCTCCTAGTAGTTAGTTCAGTCTTTCTGGCACCCTGCCAACATTGTAAGCTACTGAACGGCAGTCACATGACCTCCTACTGCAGGTGTTTGTGTTAAGCCTTGCAATGTATCAATATGATGGGCTCTTCCCTGTAACTTGATAGCAGGCAGATGATATTTGTCTCAGAAAAACAGGGCTGAATGCAGTTCCTTGCCTGTATGAAAACTGCAATTTCTAGAAGCTTCTGCGATCCTCAGTGAATGCAGTGCAGAGCAGGATATGATGAAAGTCTTATACAAGCGGTGCAATTACCCTCCACTGCAGCAAGCAAGAGACTAATAATGTCTTATTACTTGGAGGAGGGGAATATTCTATCCTTAACAAGAGAAGGAGAGTACTAAGGCAATTCTTTTACTTTGGCGTTTCAAAAGTCAGCTATAAACATTCACGCACCTGTGTAGAGCAACCTCTATGCGCATGGAAGTGACTTGTTGAATTTGACTTTCTCCACTTACAGCTTACGCATCAGACACCCAGGTGTTAATCAAGTAGGCTTTTAATCTGGAGATTGAATTACAAGATTTTGCAGGGTAATCCAGATGGTAAAATAATTATGCCAACAAGAACTCCTAACTCAGAAGATTGATGCTGCTACTCAGAAAGCTGAGCACACTATGAGCAAGGCATCACTGGGAAAACAGGGAGTGGCTAGACTAAACTAACTAGAAGCCTGAAAACAGGGGGGGAACGTATATACCAATACACAATGCAAGATACTGGAACAGAACACTGAGGGCCGCCGTTCAAGAAGAGTGGGATTCCATACATCAGCAGACAAGAAGTTGACTTGTGAACAGCATGAGACGTCATTGTCAAGCTGTAATTGATGCTCAAGGCCACATGACAAGTTGAGGCATTGACATTTTTTGTGGTAGCATACCCACGACTGTTGGCTTTTATTTCAATAAATTGTTTGAATACTTTGCATACTTCTGCTTAAATGTCCTACTTTTATTATATAATATCACTGTAGCTTGACCTTTTTATGTTTTCTATAAGTGAGGATGAACTCGCTGAGGACAAAAAGGATCTACCAATAAGAGTAATCCAGCTTTCTGGTCTCAAGCAGCCCATTTCACAAAGTCTGCAGTGTTTTAATATTTCACTTATAATAAATTCACTTTAATTCCATTATAGATGCAAAGGTAAAGATGGAGGAAACCTGTATGTATCTGCAGCTGAGGAGTTAATTCGACCAGAAAGGAACACATTGGTGGTAAATTTTACAGACATTGAATATTACAACCAGCAGCTTGCTACCACAATCCAAGAGGAATATTATAGGTATTTTTAATTTATTGTAATTACTCATTAATACATAGCACAATTAATTTACAGCTAGGGCAGTACTGATTTTAAAGGAGGTTTTCTATCTCTTAAAGTGATGGCATATTTGTTTCTCTGACAGATGTAAGATGTGTAGTCAAATGATAAACTGTAATGTGCTTGCATGTGTAATACATTTTTTCATTCTCTTCATTCCCTAATAGAGTATATCCCCATCTGTGCCGAGCTGTTAGAAACTTTGTCAGACAGATTGGGAACGTACCACTCAATAAAGAGTTCTATGTTGCATTTTCAGACTTTCCTGCAAGACAGAAGTAAGATTTTATTTACTAATACATTTTTTCTAAAAATCTTTTGAACTACTAACGGCTCATAATATTATAATATGCTTATCCTTAACCCCTTAGGGACCGGGCTCATTTTCACCTTAAGGACAAGGCCACTTTTTGAAAATCTGACCATTGTCACTTTGTGTGAATAACTTTAAAACGCTTTTACTTATCCAGGCATTTTATTTTTTGGGGACGTTACAAGGCTTAGAAGTTTAGAAGCAAATCTTGAAATTTTTCAGAAATTTTCAAAAACCCACTTTTTAAGGACCAGTTCAGGTCTGAAGTCACTTTGTGAGGCTTACATAATGGAAACCACCTAAAAATGACCCCATTCTAGAAACTACACCCATAAAGGTATTCAAAACTGATTTTACAAATGTCGTTAAACCTTTAGGTGTTCCCCCAACAGATAATGGCAAATGGAGATAACAATTTTTTTGCAAATTTTCCATTTTAATCATTTTTTTTCCAGTAACAAAGCAAGGGTTAACAGCCAAACAAAACAATATTTATTGGCCCGATTCTGTAGTTTACAGAAACACCGCATATGTGGCCGTAAACTACTGTACTGGCACACGCTAGGGCGTAGAGGGAAAAGTGCGCCGTGTGGTTTTTGGAAGGCAGATTTTGCTTGACTGGTTCATTTACACCATGTCCTATTTGAAGCCCCCCCCCTGATGCACCCCTAGAGTAGAAACTCCATAAAAGTGACCCCATTTTGGAAACTACGGGATAAGGTGGCAGTTTTCTTGGGACTATTTGTAGGGTAAATATGATTTTTGGTTGCTCTATATTAAATTTTTGTGAGGCAAGGTTACCAAAAATAGAAATTCTGAAATGTCATATCCATTTGCCATAAACTGTTGAGGAACACCTAAAGCAGTGGTGCCCAACCACTTTTCGTCTGAGGGCCGCACTAGACTTGGTATAAATTTCGTGGGCCGGAAAGAAAGCTTTGCCAGAAAGAAATGCAAACGCTGTGAGGGGGCACGTGTGAGCATTACTACTGTGAGCAGGGCACATATCTGGCATAACTACTGTGAGGGGGCACATATCTGGGCATAACTACTGTGAGGAGGGCACATATCTGGGCATAACTACTGTGAGGGGGCATAGTAACATAGTAACATAGTACATAAGGCCGAAAAAAGACATTTGTCCATCCAGTTCGGCCTGTTATCCTGCAAGTTGATCCAGAGGAAGGCAAAAAACCCTGTGAGGTAGAAGCCAATTTTCTCCACTTTTGGGGAATAAAAAATTCCTTCCCGACTCCAATCATGCAATCAGAATAACTCCCTGGATCAACGACCCCTCTCTAGTAGCTATAGCCTGTAATATTATTAAGCTCCAGAAATACGTCCAGGCCCCTCTTGAATTCCTTTATTGTACTCACCATCACCACCTCCTCAGGCAGAGAGTTCCATAGTCTCACTGCTCTTACCGTAAAGAATCCTCTTCTATGTTTGTGTACAAACCTTCTTTCCTCCAGACGCAGAGGATGTCCCCTCGTCAGTCACAGTCCTGGGGATAAATAGCTGATGGGATAGATCTCTGTACTGACCCCTGTGCGATCTCATGTGCGAGTATTTCCCACCTCTTCCAGAGCTCCCACCCCAACATCCCCACACCCCTCCCTAGATTCCCCCCCTTCAGTGTCATTCACAGATTCCCCCCCCTGTGTCATCCACAGATAACAACCCCCCCTCAGTGTCGTCTACAGATAACAACCCCCCCTCAGTGTCGTCCACAGATAACAACCCCCCCCCCCCTCAGTGTCGTCCACAGATAACAACCCCCCCCCCTCAGTGTCGTCCACAGATAACAACCCCCCCCTCAGTGTCGTCCACAGATAACAACCCCCCCCTCAGTGTCGTCCACAGATAACCACCCCCCCCTCAGTGTCGTCCACAGATAACAACCCCCCCCTCAGTGTCGTCCACAGATAACAACCCCCCCTCAGTGTCGTCCACAGATAACAACCCCCCCCCCTCAGTGTCGTCCACAGATAAAAACCCCCCCCTCAGTGTCGTCCACAGATAACAACCCCCCCCCTCAGTGTCGTCCACAGATAACCCCCCCCTCAGTGTCGTCCACAGATAACAACCCCCCTCCTCAGTGTCGGGCACAGGCAGCATTGCTTTGCTGCGTGTGCCGTTCGCAGCGCTCCCTGCGCTGATAAAGTCCAGGTTACTGCGCGGGCCGCATGACATGGCTTCGCGGGCCGCATTTAAACCCGCGGGCCGTAGGTTGGGCATCACTGACCTAAAGGGTTAATAAAGTTTGTAAAATAAGTTTTGAATACCTTGATGGGTGTAGTTTCTTAGATGGGGTCACTTTTATGGAGCTTCTACTCTAGGGGTGCATCAGGGGTTCTTCAAATAGGACATGGTGCCAAAAAAAAGATATCAAAAACAAAATCTGCCTTCCAGAAACCATACGGCGTTCCTTTGCTTCTACGCCCTGCTGTTTGGTCATACAGCCGTTTACGACCACATATGGGGTGTTTCTGTAAACTGCAGAATCAGGGTAATAAATATTAAGTGTTTGGCTGTTAACCCTTGCTTTGTTACTGGAAAAAAAGGTTTAAAATGGAAAATTTGCCAAAAAATAGCTGTTTTGGCACAGTTTTTATAACAAAATTTGGACCGTGTTCATCTGAGGGGTTAGGTCATGGGGTATTTTTATAGAGCAGATACTTATGGACGCGACGATACCTAAAATGTCTACTTTTTTAAAATTTATTTAGGTTTTACACTATATTATTCTTTTATAAACAAAAACATTTTAGTATCTCCATAGTCTAAGAGTCAGTTTTTTTTTTTTGTGTGTTTTTTAGCCGATTATCTTAGGGGCATATGACTTTTTGATCGCTTGCTATTACACTATTTGTGATGTAAGGTGACAAAAAAATACCCTTTTTTTATTAAATTTTTTGGACCGTGTTCATCTGATGGGTTAGGTCATGGGGTATTTTTATAGAGCAGATACTGAATTGACCTGCAGTTTGCTGCGATCGCCGGTACGTCATGTGTCCTTAAGTACCAGGATCACGGACACGGATGCCAATCTTGTGTGCATCCGTGTTCTTTCCCGGACCCATTGACTTGAATGGGTCCGTGAAAAAAAACGGAAAACGGCACAACGGCCACGGATGCACACAACTGTCGTGTGCATGAGGCCTAAGAGAGAGGGGCTGGATATTTTTAGTAAAGACACATTTTTACGAAAAAAATGAGTAGAGTTGAGCGAACCCGAACTGTAAAGTTCGGGTTCATACTGAACTTTAGGGTTTTCTGCACCCGGACCCGAACATTTACGTAAAAGTTCGGTGTTCGGCGATTTTTATGGCGCTTTTTGAAAGGCTGCACAGCAGCCAATCAACAAGAGTCATACTACTTGCCCCAAAAGGCCATCACAGCCATGCCTACTATTAGTATGGCTGTGATTGGCCAACTGCAGCATGTGACCCAGCCTCTATTTATTAGTGTTGATCACGAATATTCGAATTTCGAATTTTTATCGCGAATATAGGTACTTCGAAAATTCGCGAAAATTTAGAATATATCCCTCACTGCTTCTAGCTTGTGGGCCAATAAGAAGGCTGCAATATACTTGACTTTAGGAGTAGTACTGTTTGCGAATTTTGCTCTATATTCACTATATTGCTATATATTCTTGTTTTAGAATATTACGAATATTCGAAAAAACGAAGTTATAGCAATATAGAGAATATTCTAAAAAAAAATCGAATAGAGCAATTTAGCTAATATAGTGATATAATCTTCTTTGTCTAATAGTTGTAAGTTGAAAAATTTGCAATGAAAAATTTGAATCCGAAAATTTGAATTCCGAAAATTCGCATATTGCACAATCATTACCTTTCCGATTTTTTGGAGTAAAAAAAAAATCGCAAATTTTCGAATTTGCGAATTTTCGCCGAATATTCTACAAAATATTCGCGAAATATTGCGAATTCGAATATGACCCCTGCCGCTCATCAATACTATTTATGCTGGAGTCACGTAGCGCCGGATTAGTGTAGGGAGAGGCTGCAGCTGCTGTGAAGGAGAGATCAGGGAGAAATCTAATCAAGAACTGTTTTTTGTACTCAGCGATCTACAGCAAAAGTGTTTTTTGTGGGTGCAGTGCACAATTTTTTTAAGCCTGCACTGAGCCAACTACTGCTGAAAACTAACTTTTTTTTCTTCAGTTAGTCAATATCAATACATGATCGGCAGCCATTTTATGCAATGATAGTGGACCAGCACAGACTGTCTGCAAGTCCAGAAATACAGCTTTGGCATACTGGGGTGAAAAAAGCCTCTGCTATATTGCACATCTGGGATTACACGTGCATAAGTGACTGTCACATTTAGGACAGAAATACCACTTTTTAGTTAGGGTGAAAAAACCCTCTAATATACTGCACATCTGGGATTAGACAAGCATAAGTGACTGTCACATTTAGGCCACAAATACCGCTGTCATATAGAGTTTAAAAAAAATAAAAATTGAGTGCAATACCCTACATCAGGGTTTTTATTGGCGGTTAATAACTTTTTAACAGACTTAACCACTTTTTACTTTGCTTTGTAAACGCTAACTATAAGGAAAACATCTAATAAGGGACGCGGTCATGGTCATGGTCGTGGTGGTGGTGTTGGTGGAGCCTCTGTTGCAGGGAGAGGACGTGGCTGTTCTGCCACAGCTACACGTCCTACTGTACCTACTACCTCAGGTCCCAGTAGCCGCCAGAATCTACAGCGATATTTATTTGGTCGGGCCTAATGCCGTTCTAAGGATGGTAAGGCCTGAGCAAGTACAGGCGCTAGTCAATTGGGTGACCGACAGTGGATCCAGCACGTTCACATTATCTCCCACCCAGTCTTCTGCAGAAAGCGCACAGGTGGCGCCTGAAACCCATGCCCATCAGTCTGTCACATCACCTCCGTGCATATCGGGGAACCTGTCTGAGCCTCAAGTCATGCAGCAGTCTCTTATGCTGTTTGAAGACTCTGTTGACAGGGTTTCCCAAGGGCATCCACCTACCCCAGGGGTGGAAGACATAGAATGCACTGACGCACAACCACTTATGTTTCCTGATGAGGACATGGGAATACCACCTCAGCACGTCTCTGATGATGACAAAACACAGGTGCCAACTGCTGCGTCTTTCTGAAAAGGAGGATAGGGAGGAAGACTGGGTGGAAGACGATGCAGGGGATGATTAGGTCCTAGACCCCACATGGAATGAAGGTCGTGCCACTGACTTTCAGAGTTCGGAGGAAGAGGCAGTGGTGAGACCGAGCCAACAGCGTAGCAAAAGCGCGAGCAGGGTGCAAAAGCAGAGCAGCCGTCGCCAAAACAGTTCGCCTGCTACTGGCCACCGTCACCAGGGACCGAGCACACCAAAGGCAGCTTCAAGGAGTGCCCTGGCATGGCACTTCACACAATGTGCTGACTACAAGACCTGAGTGGTTTGCACGCTGTGCCATCAGAGCCTGAAGCGAGGCATTAACGTTCTGAACCTTAGCACAACCTGCATGACCAGGCATCTACATGCGAGAGACGGGCTGCAGTGGAGTAAGCACCTTCAAAACCGAGAAAGGGCTCAGGCCCCTCCTGCTCCCTCTTCTGCTGCTGCCTCTGCCTCTTCCTCCGCCTCTGGAGGAACGTTGGCACCTGCCGCCCAGCAAACAGAGGATGTGCCACCAACAACACCACCTCAGTCACCAAGCATCTCCACCATGTCACACGGAAGCATTCAGCTCTCCATCTCACAAAACTTTGAGAGAAAGCGTAAATTCCCACCTAGCCACCCTCGATCCCTGGCCCTGAATGCCAGCATTTCTAAACTACTGGCCTTTGAAATGCTGTCATTCAGGCTGGTGGAGACGGACAGCTTTAAACAGCTCATGTCGCTTGCTGTCCCACAGTACGTCGTTCCCAGCCGCCACTACTTCTCCAGGAGAGCCGTGCCCTCCCTGCACAACCAAGTATTGGATAAAATCAAGTGTGCACTGCGCAACGCCATCTGTGGCAAGGTCCACCTAACCACAGATACGTGGACCAGTAAGCACGGCCAGGGAAGCTATATCTCCCTAACTGCACACTGGGTAAATGTAGTGGCGGCTGGGCCCCAGGCGGAGAGCTGTTTGGTGCACGTCCTTCCACCGCCAAGGATCGCAGGGCATCATTCTTTGCCTCCTCTTAGTACTCTGCTTCCTCCTCCTCTTCTACCTCCTCCTCATCCGTTCAGCGACAGACCTTCACCACCAACTTCCGCACAGCCAGGGGTAAACGTCAGCAGGCCGTTCTGAAACTGATGTGTTTGGGGGACAGGCCCCACACCGTGCAGGAGTTGTGGCAGGGTATAGAACAACAGACCGACGAGTGGTTGCTGCCAGTGAGCCTCAAGCTCGGCCTGGTGGTGTGCGATAATGGGCGAAATCTCGTTGCAGCTCTGGGACTAGCTGGTTTGATGCACATCCCTTGCCTGGCGCATGTGCTGAATTTGGTGGTGCAGAAATTCATTCACAACTACCCCGACATGTCTGAGCTGCTGCATTAAGTGCCGGCCGTCTGTGCGCACTTCCGGCGTTCTCATCCTGCCGCCGCTCGGCTGTCTGCGCTACAGCGTAACTTTGGCCTTCCCGCTCACCGCCTCATATGCGACGTGCCCACCAGGTGAAACTCCACCTTGCACATGCTGGAGAGACTGTGCGAGCAGCAGCAGGCCATAGTGGAGTTTCAGCTGCAGCACGCACGGGTGAGTCGCACTGCAGAACAGCATCACTTCACCACCAATGACTGGGCCTCCATGCGAGACCTGTGTGCCCTGTTGCGCTGTTTCGAGTACTCCAACATGGCCAGTGGCGATGACTCCGTTATCAGTGTTACAATACCACTTCTATGTCTCCTTGAGAAAACACTTAGGGCGATGATGGAAGAGGATGTGGCCCAGGAGGAGGAAGAGGGGTCATCTCTAACACTTTCAGGCCAGTCTTTTAGAAGTGGCTCAAAGAGGATTTTTGCAACCGCAGAGGCCAGATACAAATCTGGCCAGCCAGGGCCCACTACTGGAGGACGAGGAGGAGGATGGGGATGAAGCATGTTCACAGTGGGGTGGCATCCAACTCAGCTGGGCCCATCACTGGTGTGTGGCTGGGGGGATACAGAGGACGCAGACTATACGCCTCCCACAGAGGACAGCTTGTCCTTACCTCTGGGCAGCCGGGCACACATGAGCGACTACATGCTGCAGTGCCTGCACAACGACTGCAGAGTTGCCCACATTAACGTGTGCTGACTACTGGGTGGCCATCCTGCTGGATCCCCGTTACAAAGACAATGTGCCGTCCTTAATTCCCTCACTGGAGCGTGATCGGAAGATGCGCGACTACAGGTGCATGCTGGTAGACGTACTCCTGAGAGCATTCCCAACTGATGTCGGGGGACAAGTGGAAGCACAAGGCGAAGGCAGGGGAGGAGGAAGAGGTCACCAACGCAGCTGTGTCAGCGCCAGCACCTCAGAAGGCATGATTAGCATGGCCGACATGTGGAAAAGCTTTGTCACCTCGCCGCAACAACCGGCCCCAACTGCTGATATGGAGCATGTTAGCAGGAGGCAGCATTTGAACAACATGATGGAACAGTACCTGTGCACATGACTACACGTACTGACTGATGGTTCTGCCCCATTCAACTTCTGGGTCTCCAAATTGTCCACATGACCAGAGCTTGCCCTGTATGCCTTGGAGGTGCTGGCCTGCCCTGCAGCCAGTGTACTCTCTGAACGTGTATTTAGCATGGCAGGAGGAGTCATTACAGACAGACGCAGCCGCCTGTCCACAGCCAACGTGGACAATCTCGCGTTCATTAAAATGTACCAGACTTGCATCCCACAAGACTTGTCTGTACCTTGTGCAGAATAGACATTTATACCACCATCAAACATACATTCTTGTATTCAAGTCAAGTGCAATAATTCTTTGTTTTAAATTTTTTTATTTGTCCCAATATTTTGGGGCTACCTACCCCAATAAAAAAAAACATTGTTGGCTACCTCCTCCTTCTCCATTGCTGCCTCCACCTACAACACCACATTCACCGCCTCCTCAACCTCCGACTCCATATCCACCTCCTTCTCTGAGTTGCAGGTTAATAATTTGCAATTTTAAGTTATTTTATTTCATTTTAAGTTATTTCCCTATCCACATTTGTTTGCAGAGCAGTTGCCATGCTCTTAAGCACATTTCACTGCCTTTTACATCCCTCTAGCCTTTTCAAGGACTATTTTAGAGCCATTTTAATTTTAAGAAGTGCCAATTTTTTCAATTGTCGGGTGACATTTTACCATTTTTGGCGTATACAAATCCCTGCTGTGTCTGGGTGACAGGGGCCTAAATCTCTCAAAATCCTCTGTTGTATTGCTGGGTGACAAGAACCCCCTTTTGCCGTGAATGAACCCCTGCTGTGCCTGGGTGACAGGGGCCTAAATCTCTCAAAATCCTCTGTTGTATTGCTGGGTGACGAGGATGACAGGCAAATTTATAAGATTAGGCAGAGAGAGGCCAAACAAGTTATAAGAGCTTCTAAAACACAGGCAGAAGAGAAATAAGCTCAGTCAGGGAAAAAAGGCGAAAAGGCAATCTTCAGATACATAAATGAAAAGGAAACGAAAACAAGGAATTACCAAATTAAAAACAAAAGGAAGGTATCTGGAAGAAAATAAAGAACTAGCTGACTGCCTCAATGAATACTTCTGTTCAGTTTTTACAAAGGAAAATGAAGGAAAAGGACCTCAGTTAGGAAAGAAGACTAATGAATCTTTTGATGCATTTGTCTTTACAGATGAAGAGGTTCTAAGTCAGCTGTCTAAAATTAATACAAATAAGTCACAGGGGCCTGATGGGATACACCCAAAGCTATTAAAAGAGCTCAGCGGTGAACTAGCAAAACCATTAACAGATTTATTTAACCAATCACTGGCAACAGGAGTCGTCCCAGAAGATTGGAAATTAGCAAATGTTGTGCCCATTCACAAAAAAGGTAGTAGGGAGGAATCGGGCAACTATAGGCCAGTAAGCCTGACATCAATAGTGGGGAAACTAATGGAAACCATACTTAAGGAGAGGATTGTGGAACATCTAAAATCCCATGGATTGAAAGATGAAAAACAGCATGGGTTTACTTCAGGGAGATCATGTCAAACTAATCTTATTGATTTTTTTGATTGGGTGACTAAAATAATAGATGGAGGAGGTGCAGTAGACATCGCTTATCTAGACTTTAGTAAGGCTTTTGATACTGTCCCACATATAAGGCTTATCAATAAATTGCAGTCATTGGGCTTGGACTCCCATATTGTTAAATGGATTAGGCAGTGGCTGAGGGACAGGCAACAGAGGGTTGTAGTCAACGGAGTATATTCAGACCAAGGTCTTGTTACCAGTGGGGTACCTCAGTGATCTGTTCTGGGACCCGTATTGTTTAATATCTTTATCAGCGAAATTGCAGACGGCCTCGATGGTAAGGTGTGTCTTTTTGCGGATGACACAAAGATTTGTAACAGGGTTGATGTTCCTGGAGGGATACGCCAAATGGAAAAGGATTTAGGAAAACTAGAGGAATGGTCAAAAATCTGGCAACTAAAATTTTATGTTGATAAGTGCAAGATAATGCACCTGGGACGTAAAAACCCAAGAGCAGAATATAAAATCAGTGATACAGTCCTAACCTCAGTATCTGAGGAAAGGGATTTAGGGGTCATTATTTCAGAAGACTTAAAGGTAGGCAGACAATGTCATAGAGCAGCAGGAAATGCTAGCAGAATGCTTGGGTGTATAGGGAGAGGAATTACCAGTAGAAAGAGGGAGGTGCTCATGCCGCTCTACAGAGCACTAGTGAGACCTCATTTGGAGTATTGTGCTCAGTACTGGAGACCATATCTCCAGAAGGATATTGATACTTTGGAGAGAGTTCAGAGAAGAGCTACTAAACTGGTACATGGATTGCAGGATAAAACTTACCAGGAAAGATTAAAGGACCTTAACATGTATAGCTTGGAAGAAAGACGAGACAGAGGGGATATGATAGAAACTTTTAAATACATAAAGGGAATCAAAAAGGTAAAAGAGGAGAGAATATTTAAAAGAAGAAAAATTGCTACAAGAGGACATAGTTTTAAATTAGAGGGGCAAAGGTTTAAAAGTAATATTAGGAAGTATTACTTTACTGAGAGAGTAGTGGATGCATGGAATAGCCTTCCTGCAGAAGTGGTAGCTGCAAATACAGTGAAGGAGTTTAAGCATGCATGGGATAGGCATAAGGCCATCCTTCATATAAGATAGGGCCAGGGGCTATCCATAGTATTCAGTATATTGGGCAGACTAGATGGGCCAAATGGTTCTTATCTGCCAACATATTCTATGTTTCTATGGTCTGCATTGCTGACAGGGAACTAAATTTAGTGAAAACCTCTGTTACTGATCGGAAGATGCGCGACTACAAGCGCACGCTGATGATGGCATTCCCACCTGATAGCGGGGGCACAGTGGAAGCACAAGGCGAAGGCAGAGGAGGAGGAAGAGGTCGCCAATGCAGCTGGGGCACCGCCAGCACCTGAGAAGGCAGGGTTAGCATGGCCAAAATGTGGAAAAGCTTTGTCAGCCTTGGAGGTGCTGACCTGCCCTGCAGCCAGTGTATAGTGTGAACGTGTGTTTAGCACGTGAGAGAGCATTATCACAGGCCACAGCCAATGTGGACAAGCTTACGTTTATTAAAATGAACCAGGCATGGATCCCACAGGACTTGTCCGTACCTTGTGCAGAATAGACATTTATACCAGCCTCAAACATCCATTCTTGTACTCAAGTACACTTATTCTTTGTTTTATTTTGTCATAGGTCACAATATTTTGTGGGATACCCCAATTTAAAAATAAAAAAAAACACATCAGTGTTGGCTACCTATTCCTCCTTCACCACCGCTTCCACCTACACCGCCACGTCAGCCTACACCGCCACATCCACCCATCCACCACCTCCTCAACCTCCTACTCCTAGATCCAGATTGTAATTTTTAATTTTTCTGTATTTTATGTTATTTTAAGTCCTTTCCCTATCCACATTTGTTTGCAGAACAGTTGTCATGCTCTTAAGCACATTTTGATGCCTTTTGCAGCCCTCTAGCCCTTTCCAGAACTATTTTAGAGCCATTTTAGTGCCTAAAAGTTCGGGTCCCCATTGACTTCAATGGGGTTCGGGTGCCGAACCCGAACTTTTTTTTCAAGTTCGGCCGAACCTCCCGAACATCCAGGTGTCCGCTCAACTCAAAAAATGAGTATAATGCAATAATTTAAAAAATTCCCCCAAAAGGTACCCATAGCCTTTAATACAGAAAAAATTGCCCAGATATAAATTCATTAAGTGTGTAATATTTTTTTTTTTCTCTAATAGGATACGAGAACTTGGTTCTTTAAAAATTGGAACTTTGCTTCGTATTAGTGGTCAAGTTGTGAGGACTCATCCAGTTCACCCGGAACTTGTCAGTGGCACATTTCTATGTATGGATTGCCAATCTGTAGTAAAAGATGTGGAACAGCAGTTTAAATATACTCAGCCAACTATATGTAAAAATCCAGTTTGTGCCAACCGCCGTAGGTTTACGCTGGATGCAAATAAGTCACGATTTGTTGACTTCCAGAAGGTACTTTTTTTTTTTTTTTTTACTTTCAAGTTCCAGCTGTTCAGGTTTTTAGCCAACAATACGCAACACAGGATTAAACACTGTAATTTAAGTTTAGATTAAAGTTATATTTTACAAGTAAAATATTTTTCATTAGTTCCTAAAAAACCTATGCTAATCGTTAATTCATTTCAATGAACCTGCTGTGGTCGCTCTCCTTCATAATTTGGGACTCAACCCACCAACAGGTGTGCACCCTACTCTAGTTAGAAGGAATGACAGTCAAGTGAAGACTGCTAACATGGTTGTAATAACAATGCAGTGTCCCCTATGCCTTTCTATGGTCTGAAGGCTTGACATGTTAGAAACGGTAGAAAGATGATCACAAATAAGGAAATATTTTATTGCAAAGATGGTAAAGACTCAGAATCTCAAACTATTATACATTTTGGACTTTGAAAGCCATGTTGCTACGGCAGTATTTCAAATTCAAACAAGAGCATAACTAATATGGTAAATGGAGACATCTAGAGGCTTCTCTATAGATTACATTATTGGTTTGGTGGTGTGAAATCCTATTCTGTTCACTTTTTTTAATTTTATTTTTTCCTTGTAGCTAAATATTAAGTTATTAGAATTTATGTACTGCTGTATATTTATTTTTATTTTTTTCATTTAACTTCCTGATTTCTTAGGTGAGAATTCAAGAAACGCAAGCAGAGTTACCTCGTGGTGCTATTCCACGCAGCGTTGAAGTTATACTTCGTGCAGAAGCCGTTGAATCTGCAATGGCGGGAGATCGCTGTGATTTTACAGGCACATTGATTGTTGTACCTGATGTTGCTGCGCTATCAGTAGGAGGTATATTTTCACATTTATTTTGAATCAGAAAAAATAAGTGTAAGGTGCAATCATTTGTCTTTGTGAGGAAAACATATCTAATAATAAACTATTCTAATACTAGGATAGGTAATCATTAGTGATAAGCGAATCTGGACCACCACGTTCTGTAAGTGATTAAGCTGTGGGCAGTTGTAAGTCATCACAGTCATGCCTAGTATTGGCTGGCGCACCATGTGGCCATGCATGCATAAATGCTGGTTAACATGGGGCACTGCCATTCTGCTCTGACTAGTGTAGGGACAGGACGCTACTGCAGGCAGAGGAAGTATTAGGCTTTTATTAGTTTTTAAAAGTGTGCTAGTGAACTGTAGGCATTCTTAATGGGTGCAATACAGATCCTTTGCACCAGTGAGACAGAAATACCATACTAAGGCCGAATGCACACTGCTGTGGAACATGGACGTGAGCGGTCCGTGGTATCCCGGCCTGGCATCCTGCTGACAGCAGGAGCGCACGGCGTCATTGGTTGCTATGACGCCGTGCGCTTCATGCCGCCGCTGCACTACAATAATACACTCGTATGATCTATACGAGTGTATTACTGTAGTGCAGCGGTGGCATGAAGCTCACGGCGTCATAGCAACCAATTTTTCCATGCGCTCCTGCTGTCAGCAGGATGCCAGGCCGGGATACCTCGGACCGCTCACGTCCATGTTCCACAGCCGTGTGCATTCGGCCTTAATCAAGCTGTTCAGTCTGTTGGGCTTTTGGCATGTTTCTTTTGGTGTAATCCTACTCTTTTGCACTAGTAACAGGGAAATATATAGTTAATCAGTGTTTTTATTGTGTGGGTGAGACATACCTATTTTTTATTTTTTTTGGTGAAAAAAACCTTTACTTGTCACACTGATATATAATAGTTATTCAGCTGGTTAATTGGATCCATGTGACCTACTGCTGAAAGCACAGAGTTGGCAACAGCAGCCCACGGGCATCTGTCAACACCTTGCATATCAGCCAAGCAGTCTGAGCCCCAAGTATATTTGGTTTAAAATGCACTGTACTTGCCACCATCAAAGAAATATATAATGGATATTCAGCCGGTTAATTGGGTAGGTGTGACCTACCTATTTTTTGGGTATAAACAAAACTGTACTTGGCACCATCAAAGGAATATATAATAGTTATTCAGCCGATTAATTGGGTCGTTGTCCTACCCCCCCTCCCCCAACACCTCTTTTGCATCCATGACACGGATATACAATTGTTCGTCTGTCCGGCAATTTAGTGGGTGATTGTAACAAAATAAGGAGAGCATCAACTAGGGGTTGTGTGTTAGTAGAGCTCCTGATGCAGGGGGAGGATGTTGTCCATCTGTGCCAGCTATGTGCCCAAATGAAACGTCTCCCTGGTAAACGCAGGAGACAGGATGTTAAGTGACATTTTGTAGGCCCAAATACCAATGTACGAATGGGGAGGCCAGAACTAGTAGAGGCGGCAGTAGATTGGATGTCTGACAGTGCCTCCAGTTCCTTCACATTGTTTTCCACCCGGTCCACTGCTGAAAGCACAGTTGGCAACGGCAGCCCACGGGGATCTGTCAACACCTTGCATATCAGCCAAGCAGTCTGAGCCCCAAGTCATGCAGCAGTCACTTATGCTTTTTGATGACTCTGCTGGCGGGGTTTCCGTGGGCCATCAACCTAGCCCTGCCCCAGAAGTTGAAGAGATTGCATGCACTGATGCCCAACCACTTATGTTTGAGGATGAGGATGTGAGAGAACTAACGCAGCACGTCTCTAATGATGAAACACAGGTGTCAACTGCTGGGGCTTTCTGCAGTGTGCATACCAGCCATGACGGCAGTGGTGAGAAGTGTGTGGAAGATGGGGAGGATCCGTCGCTACTTTTCAAGGCGGGCTATCCCTGCCCTGCACGAACAAGTGGCGGGAAAAATCTGGTGTGCACTGCACATGGCCAT
This sequence comes from Bufo bufo, assembly GCF_905171765.1. NCBI lineage: Eukaryota > Metazoa > Chordata > Amphibia > Anura > Bufonidae > Bufo > Bufo bufo. The sequence continues at coordinate 255,414,789 of NC_053393.1, read as the reverse complement.
TAGTGGCAAAGTCCATATAGCCACCGACATGTGGACCAGTAAGTATGGGCAGGGATGTTGTTTTTCCCTAACTGCTCACTGGGTAAATGTAGTGGTGGCTGGGCCTGAGGTGGACAGTGGTCTGGCGCAAGTCCTACCACCACTGAGGATTGCTGGACATTTCTCGATGCCACCTACTCCGCTTCCTCCTCTACCACCCCCTCATAATGTCAGCGCAATATCTGCACTACCAACTTCAGCACAGCCAGGTAGAAATTAAAGTAGGCTGTTTTGAAACTCATGTTTGGGGGAAAGACCCCACACTGTGCAGAAGCTTTGGGCGGGCATGGGAGGACAGACCGATGAGTGGTAGGTGCCGCTGAGCCTGAAGCCTGGCCTAGTGATGTGCGTCAATGGGCAAAATCTCTGGTGCTAGCCGGTTTTACACACATCCCTTGCCTAGCGCATTTGCTGAACTTGGAGGTGCAGAGGTTCCTGAAGAATTACCCCGATATGTCAGAGCTGTTGCAGAAAGTGAGGACCACCTGTGCGCTCTTTTAATGTTTTTCACCTTGCTGCTGCTCGCCTGTCTGCGCTGCAGCGTAACTTTTGGCCTTCCCGGTCACTGCCTCTTATGCGACATACCCACAAGGTGGAACCCCACCTTACACATGCTGGAGAGAATGTGCGAACAGCAGCAGGCGATAGTGGAGTTTCAGCTGCAGCACGCACGGGTGTCGCTCTGCGAAACGGCAACATTTCACCACCAATGAGTGGGTCTCCATGTAGGACTTGGACTTGTGTGCCGTGTTGCGCTGCTTCAAGTACTCCACCAACATGACCAGCGGTGATGACTCAGTCGCCAGCCTTACTATCCCACTTCTATGTCCTTGAAGAAAAAAAAGCTTCAGGTGCTGATGAATGAGTATGTGGCACAGGAGGGAGAGGAGGTGGAACAGGGATCATTCCCCTTGTTATCAGGCCAGTCGTCCACAGGTGACTCAGAGGGTGGGTTCCTGCACCAACAGCGGCCAGGTACCCAACTGTCCAGCCAGGGTACAGTTTTGGATGATGAGGAGAATCCCTGTTCACTGCAGGGTGGCACCCAAATCAGCTCACAGGCATGCTGGATCCCCGCTACAAGGACAACGAGCCGTCCTTACTTCCGTCACTGGAGTGTGAACGGAAGATGCGCGAGTTCAAGCAAATGCTGGTAGAGCCACTACTGATGGCGTTCCACCTGACAGTGGGGGCTCAGTTGAAGCACAAGGCGAAGACAGCGGAGGAGGAGGAAGTCACCAACGCAGCAGAGGAACGGTCATCACCTCAGAAAGGCTGAAATGTGGAAAAGCTTTGTTTGCATGCCACAGTATACAGCACCACCATCTGATATGGACTGTCTTAGCAGGAGGCAGCATTTCAGCAACATGATGGAACACATCTGCATGTACTGACTGATGGGTCTGCCCATTTAACTTCTGGGTCTCCAAATTGGGCTCATGGCCTGAGCTTGACCTTTTATGCCTTGGAGGTGCTGGCCTGCCCTTTGTCAAGTGTATTGTCTGAATGTTTAACTTGGCAGGGGGAGTGATCACTAGGTATGAGCGAACTTCATATTTTTGAAATTCCGTTATGCATTCCATCATGGAATTGCATTATGGTCCGTGGTAATGGAATCCATAACTCAATTCACATTATACCACAACCCGAACTGAAAAAGAATTTCCAAATATGAAATTCGCTCATCCCTAGTGATCACTGACAGGCGCATTCTCCTGTCCACAGCCAATGGACACGTTAAAATGAACCAGGCATGGATCCCACAGGACTTGTCCGTACCTTGGCCAGAGTAGAGAGGTATACCAGCTGCACCCAGCCATTGTTATACTCTAGCGCAGTTCGTGCATTCTCTTTGCCATTTCCAAATGTTTTGGGGCCTCCACAAACAAAAATAAACAATAATAAAACTGAAATAAAAAAAGTTTGGTGACCTCCTCCGCCTCTTCTGCCTGCACCGCCATGTCCGCCTCCTTTCGCCTGCAGTCCTGTCCGCCTGCACCACCAAGATTATTTCTTATATTGGCAGAGTAGAGAAGTATACCATTCACACCTAGCCATTGTTGTGCACTAGCACAGTTTGTGCGTTACGGTATCTTGCTATTTCCCAATGTTTTGGGGCCTCCATAAACCAAAAAGGAAATAAATAAATAAAACAAAAACAAACAAAAAAAAGGTTGGCGACCTCTTCCTCCACCTGCACCGCTGCCTCCTCTACTGGGACCTCCATCTCCCAGGCTCAAGACGATTTATGTCTTATATTGGCAGAGTAGAGAAGTATACCAGGGGCACCTAGCCATTGTTGTACTCCAGCGCAGTTTGTACGTTCTATTTGTTTGGTGGTCGACTGTTAACAATCACCCCCCAAAAAAATAAAGAATTGTAATTAGACCCATTTTGAATCCATCCAACTAATGTGGGAGAGGAAATTATTAAATAAGTGTTGGCTTCGTCTGACACCTCTTCCACCTACACCGTGTCCACAGCCTCCTCAACTTCCTACTCCATTTGCACTTCCGCCTCTTGGTTCAAGATGTGTTTATTTTTTCATTTTTATGTATTGTCATTTTAAGTCATTTTCCTATCCACATTTGTTTACAAGGCAATTGTACTGCTTTTACGCTTACTTTGGACCCCTTTGTAGCCCGCTAGCCCTTTCTATGACTTTGTTTACAGCCATTTTAATTCCCCAAAGTTCGGGTCCCCTGTGACTTCAATGGGGTTCAACCCGAATCGACCTTTGAAACTGTTTGGCTGAACCCCTCAAACCAGGACATCCTGCGGTCTGCTCATCCCTAGTAATCAGTATCTGATTGGGATCCGACATCCAGGACCAGATCCGCTATCTTGAGAAGGCATCGGAACTCCAGCATGGTGGCCTTCTCTGTGCTTAAGAAGCACAGTGCTGTACATTGTATAGTATCTTTGCTAGGTATCGTGCTCAGCCCTATTGATCGGTGATAAACTTCTGATACTGATGACCTATCCTGAGTAAAATCTTGGAAAACCCCTTTAAGTTAATTCACAGGTTTCTGTTTTGCTTTTTGAAAATGTTATGGCTATATCCACCTTAACAGGCTTCTTTTCTAATTACTCCAAGACTATAAGAAATGCTTTGTTTTTAATTTTAGAGTTTTTGGAGAAATAAGAACTTGATTGCGAATAGAGATGAGCGAATCAAAGCTGATTAAGTGGGATTTGAATTTCAGAAAAATTTTATTCGCACTGAAGCCGAATTTCCTTGCATTTCGTGGTAACTAATCCAATTTTTTTGCTAAAATGGCTGCTGCACATGTGAGGACATTGAAAAAGGAACTCTGGGAAGGTGGGATAACCCATAATGCCATGCATGCAGCCAATCAGCAGCCAGTACCCCCCTACCCACCCGTGATCCCTGGCCCTGAATGCCAGCATTTCAAAATTACGGTCATTTAAAATGCTGTAATTCCGTCTGGTGGAGACAGAGTTTTAACCCCTTAAGGACTCAGCCCTATTTCACCTTAAGGACTTTAATGATTTTTTGCAAATCTGACCAGTGTCACTTTAAGTGGTGATAACTTTAAAAACGCTTTGACTTATCCAGGCCATTCTGAGATAGTTTTTTCGTCACATATTGTACTTCATGACACTGGTAAAATGAAGTAAAAAATTCATTTTTATTTATAAAAAAATATAAAATTTACCCAAAATGAAGTAAAAAATTGCAAATTTCCAAGTTTCAATTTCTCTACTTCTATAATACATAGTAATACCTTCAAAAATAGTTATTACATTACATTCCGCATATGTCTACTTCATGTATGGATCATTTTGGGAATGATATATTTTATTTTTTGGGGATGTTACAAGGCTTAGAAGTTTAGAAGCAAATCTTGAAATTTTTCTGAAATTTTCAAAAACCCCATTTTTAGGGACCAGTTCAGGTCTGAAGTCACTTTGCGAGGCTTACATAATAGAAACCACCCAAAAATGACCCCATTCTATAAACTACACCCCTCAAGGTATTCAAAACAGATTTTTACAAACTTTGTTAACCCTTTAGGTGTTCCACAAGAGTTAATGGCAAATGGTGTTAAAATTTCAGAATTTCGATTTTTTTTTTTTTTTTTTTTTTTTTTGGAAAATTTTCCATTTTAATCCATTTTTTCCAGTAACAAAGCAAGGGTTAACAGCCAAACAAAATGATATATTTATTGCCCCGATTCTGTAGTTTGCAGAAACACCCCATATGTGGCCGTACACTACTGTACGGGCACACAGTAGGGCGTGGAGGGAAAGGTGCGCCGTATGGTTTTTAGAAGGCAGATTGTGCTGGACTGGTTTTTTTGACACCATGTCCCATTTGAAGCCCCCCTGATGCACCCCTAGAGTAAAAACTCCATAAAAGTGACCCCATCTAAGAAACTACACCCCTCAAGGTATTCAAAACTGATTTTACTAACTTTGTTAACCCTTTAGGTGTTGCACAAGATTTAATGGAAAATAGAGATACAATTTAAAAATTTCACTTTTTTGGCAGATTTTCCATATTTTTTTTTTTTTTTCAGTTACAAAGCAAGGGTTAACAGCCAAATAAAACTCATTATTTATGGCCCTGATTCTGTAGTTTACAGAAACACCCCATATGTGGTCGTAAACTGCTGTACGGGCACACGGCAGGGTGCAGAAGGAAAGGAATGCCATACGGTTTTTGGAAGGCAGATTTTGCTGGACTGTTTTTTTTTTTGACACCATGCCCCATTTGAAGCCACCCTGATGCACCCCTAGAGTAGAAATTCCAAAAAAGTGACCCCATTTTAGAAACTACAGGATAGGGTGGCAGTTTTGTTGGTACTAGTTTAGGGTACATATGATTTTTGGTTGCTCTATATTACACTTTTTGTGAGGCAAGATAACAAGAAATAGCTTTTTTGGCACCGTTTATTTTTTCTTGTTATTTACAACATTCATCTGACAGCTTAGATCATGTGGTATTTTTATAGAGCAGGTTGTCACGGACGCGGCGATACCTAATATGTATATTTTATTTTTATTTATGTAAGTTTTACACAATGATTTCATTTTTGGAACAAAAAAAAATCATGTTTTAGTGTTTCCATAGTCTAAGAGCCATAGTTTTTTCAGTTTTTGGGCGATTTATCTTGGCTAGGGTATGATTTTTTCAGGATGAGATGACGGTTTGATTGGTACTATTTTGGCGTACATGGGTCTGATGTCTGTAAAATACAGTACAGTACACTATATAGTGTATTGTACTGTATTTTACTTACACTTTGTCTGGACAGATCTATGCCTTTAGCACAGATCTGTTCAGCACCATGGCAGCAGGATGCCTGAGAAGGCGTCCTGTTGCCATGGGAACCTTCCCCGTCTGCTCAGTTGTGGCCACAACTTCACAGACGGGGAAGGGGGCAGGAGGGGGGCTCCCTCCCTCTGTGACCCCATCCTGTCTGGGGGCTGCAAAGGCACAGCAGCCCCCCGATGGGAGAGGGAGGGAGCCCCCTGACCCTGACAGTTAACTTTTTCCATACAGCAGTCCCTACGGACCGCGGTATGGAAAGGGTTAAACGGCTGACATCTGCACAGATGTCAGCCGTTTATACCAGAGTGTCAGCAATGTGCTGACACTCTGGTATAACCACTGGCTACCAATGATTATTCAAGAGGAGGCGGGCGGGGGATCGCGATCCCGCCTGACGCACCACCCGCAACCCCCCCCCCCTGCACCACCTGCCGGCATAAAATCATGCAGGGGTGCAGGGGGGTGGGGCAAAATCAACATTTTGGGCATTTAAAAGTTTCTGATCCCCGCGGTCAGGGACCGCGGCGATCAGAAACTGCAGAAAGCGCAGCAAACCGCTGGTCTGAATTTACCTGCGGTTTGCGGCGATCACCGCAACGGGGGGGTCACATGACCCCCACCCCTGGCGTTGTGACAGGATGCCGGCTGAATGATTTCAGCCGGCATCCTGTTCGGATTAACCCCCGCAGCTCATGATCCTGGCTCACTTGCAATAAAATGAGTGTGGTCAGTAGGAGTAATTGAGGAATAAATGCAATCCAGACAGGAGATATAATCCAACTAGTCTTTACTGAAGGGGTGCAGCATAAATCCATAGGAGTACAGCAATAGTCTTTAGGTCCCAGCAGGTATTGGCAATGTATGGCAGGGGTTAATGCCTCTTCTGCTCCTATACTATATGCCCGGAGCGCTTCAAGGATTGCAGGGCGCTTCAGTTTGCCTCCTGTTGCTTTCTCCTCCTACTCTGCTTCCTCATCCTCTACCGGCTCCTCATCTGGTCAGCATAACACCTTCACCACCAACTTCAGCACAGCCAGGGGTAAACGTTAGCAGGCAGTTTTAAAACTTACCCACACCGCGCAGGAGCTGTAGACGGGTCTTGAACAACAGACCGATGAGTGGTTGGTGCCAGTGAGCCTCAAGCCCAGCCTGGTGGTGTGCGATAATGGGCGAAATCTCGTAGCAACTCTGGGACTAGCCAGTATGACGCACATCCCTTGCCTGGCGCATACGCTGAATTTGGTGGTGCAGAGGTTCCTTAAAAATTACCCCGATATGTCAGAGCTGCTGCATAAAGTGCGGGCCATCTGTGCGAGCTTTTGGCGTTCTCACCCTGCTGCTGCTCGCCTGTCAGCGCTGCAGCGTAACTTTGGCCTTCCCGCTTACCGCCTCAATAAGACGTGCCCACAAGGTGGAACTCCACCTTGCACATGCTGGCCAGACTGTGTGAGCAGCAGCAGGCTGTAGTGGAGTTTCAGCTGCACCATTTCACCACCAATGACTGGGCCTCCATGCGAGACCTGTGTTCCTTGTTGCGCGGTTTCAATTATTCCACCAACATGGCCAGTGCCGATAACACCATTCTCAGCGTTACTATCCGACTTCTATGCCTCCTTGAAAAAACGCTGCTGGCGATGATTGAAGAGGGATCATTTCATTGGGTTTCCGGCCAGTCATTCACAAGTGGCTCCGAGGGTGGGTTGATGCACCCACAAACGCCAGGTAGACAATTGTCCAGCCAGGGCACAGTTCTGGAGGATGACTAGGTGGAGGAGGAAGAGATGGAGGAGGAACAGTGTTCACAGCAGAGTGGCACCCAAACCAGAGGACAGCTTTTCGTTGCCTCTGGGCAGCCTGGCACACATGAGCGATTTACATGCTGCAGTGTCTCCGCAACGACCGCCGAGTTGCCCACATTCTAACTTGTGCTGATTACTGGGTGGCCACGCTGCTGGATCCCCGTTACAAGGACAACGTACCTGTGACGAAAGCACCTTCGTAACTGGGAGTTGGAGAGGCCTGCTTGCGAGCCTCTTGCCCTGTGACTATGGCCCCTGTGACAGAAGTTATCTAGAGTCAACAAAGCGGCAGCAGGACCTCTCCTGTCTAACGTTTCCAAATACAAAATACCCCAGTGACATTCCCTATAATTTTTTATTTTAATAACAGGGCATCTTAAGAGTCCTGTATTGTTATTTATCGTCACTATCTCCCCGAGTGGGTAATTATCGCGCGCCCCCCCCTCCTTTCTTTCAATTCTTCCGTTTTAATAGCTTCTCCCACATTTCCGCTCAATCACAATTAAATTTCATCCTTTGATCTCCCTCGGATGTGGTCTCTTTCTCATGCTCCCTCTCCGGCGTGGAACCCTGATTCGGCGCTAACCGTGATCATCATGGTAGGCGCAGAAAAGAACATCGAAAGTTGATAGAGCAGATATCCAATTGGATTGTGAACATCACGGGGACGTGTGACATGGTGGGGCAGTATGTTTGCACACACCTACACGAACTGACTGATGGGTCTGCCCCCTGAAACTTCTGGGTCTCCAAATTGGGCACATGGCCTGAGCTTGCCCTTTACGCCTTGGAGGTGCTGGCTTACGCTGAAGCCAGTGTATTGTCTGATCGTGTGTTTAGCACGACTGGAGGGGGTTATCACAGGTTGTATTTCCCATTGTTTTGGGGTGTACCCTAATAAAAAAAACTATAAAAAAATATTTAAAACCAAAAAGCAGTGTAGGCTACCTCCTACCTCCTTCTCCTCCACCGCCGCTTTCACCTACACCGCCACATCCACTGCCTCCTCAACCTCCTTCTCCATATGGACCTCGTCCTCCTAGATCAAGATCAAGATATTTACGTATTTTATGTTATTTTAAGTCATTTCCCTACCCACATTTTGTTGCAGAGCACTTGCCATGCTCTTAACCACATTTTGCTGCCATTTGCAGCCCTCTAGCCCTTTCCATGACATTTTTACAGCCATTTTAGTGCTCAAAAGTTCGGGTCCCCATTTGCTTCAATGGGGTTCGGGGTCAAGTTCGGGTCCCGAACTTGAGCTTTCTAAGGCTTTTTGTGGAGTGTATTAATGGAAAAAGAAGAAATATATTTGCCGCTCAGCGCTGCAGTTATCTGTTGTAAAGCCTTTTGTGTAGTGGAAAAGTGGAAAAAAATTAGGGCCCAATTGCCGTTCAGCAGTGCAGTTATATATTCTAAAGCCCTGTCTGCCGTGTATTAGTGGTAAAAAAGCTTTTTTTTTATTTTCTACAACTGGCCTGGTCATTGACTCCAGCACCATTCATCGGCCACAACACAAGGAACCTGACAATGTGCATATGCCATTTCTGGTTTCTACAAGTGCCAAAGTTATGTAACAAATCTTACACTAGAACTGTCATGTCACTCTAGTAATGCGTCAAAAGCAAATTACAATATATTTCTTGCATCAAATATTCCTAACAGATTAAAGTTTGGAATTTGGTTGAGTGCCTTCAGAAAAAAAATGGTGAGCCTTCATATTTTCTACATTGGTCTTTATTAAGTATTTAAATTCATAACTTAATCTTAAGTCCATACCAAATTAATAGAACAATAAATCCACCCAGTACCAATAGTGCCAATAAAAACTAGAGCTCACCCCACAAAAAACAAGACCTCGACTATCTCTGTAGTTGAAAACATACACTTGAGAACAAAATTGTTAGTACCTTAACGTTCAATAACGAAAAACACAGTGGTCGCTAAAATTTGAAAGTGATAAAAGTTATAATAATAAATAAAAATGTACTGAAAATCAGCAAATAAAAATCAGACATTGCTTTTGAATTGTGGTTCCACACTGAACATCGAGCAAAGAAGCTAAGGAGAGGGTTGTCTCAGGAGATTGTAAAGAAAATTATAGACAAATATGTTAACTGTAAAGGCTAGAGGACTATCTCCAAACAGTTTGATGTTCCTGTTACAACAGTTGTTCATATTATTCTGAAGTTTAAGATCTACAGGACTGTAGCTCAACTCCCTGGACATGGCTGTAAAAGGAAAATTGATGGCAAATTGAAGAGACAGATATTGCGAATGGTAATAAAAAAAGATCCCAGAACAATTTCTAAAGAGATTAGAAGGGAACTCCAAGGTCAATGTACATTAGTGTCAGATCGCACCATCTGTCACAGATAAAGTAGAATAAATGGAAGATAACTGAGGAGGAAACAACTAAGTCATAAAGTGAGGCTGGAATTTTCCAAAATTCATATTGACAAGCCACAAAGCTTCTGGGAGAATGTCCTTTGGACAGATGAGACAAAAATGGAGCTCTTTGACAAGTGAAATTGGCTCTATGTTCACAGATGCAAAAATGACGCATACGAAGAAAAAAACATTGTGCCTACTGTGAAACATGGAGACTTTTTCCTTTTATTTATTAATACCCAAATTACAGAAAATTTAGAAAAATTCACTATTTTCTAAAAATGAATTTCTCAGCTTTTATGGCAGATAGTGATACTTCATAAAATAGTTATTACTTTGTTTTCCATATGTTTTCTTTATGTTGGCATCATTTTGTAAATGTCATTTTATTTTGTAAGGACTTTTTAGAAGCAACTTTTAAAATTTTTAACAAAATTTCCAAACTTTTTTGTTTTTTTAACCACTTCACACTCGGGCCATTTCCCCCTTCCTTACACAGCCTAATTTTGCAAATCTGACGTGTCACTTTGTGGTAAAAACTTTGGAACACTTTTACTTATCCAAGCCATTCTGAGATTTTCTCGTGACACATTGTACTTCATCACAGTGGTAAATGTAAGTCGATATTTAACCTTTATTTATAAAAAAAAATCAAAAATGTACCAAAATTTTTGAAAAAATAGCAATTTTTAAGCTTTCAATTTCTCTGCTTTTAAAACAGAAAGTGATACCTCATAAAATATTACTTAACATTCCTCATATGTCTACTTTGTGTTGGAATCATTTTGGAAATGTAATTTTATTTTTTTAGGAAGTTAGAAGGCTTAGAATTGTAGAAGCAATTCATAACATTTTTAAGAAAGTTTCCAAAACCCACTTTTTAAGGACCAGTTCAGGTCTGAAGTCACTTTGTGGGTCTTACATAGTGGAAACCCCCATAAAAGACCCCATTGTAGAAACTACACCCCTAATGTTACTTAAAACTGATTTTACATACTTTAGCCCTTTTGGTGTTCTGCAAGAATTAAAGGAAAATGGAGGTGACATGTCTAAATTTTACTTTTTTGGCAGATTTTCAATTTTTATCCAATTTTTTTCTTTAACACATCGAGGGTTAACAGCCAAACAAAACTCAATATTTATTACCCTGATTCTGCGGTTTACAGAAACACCCCACATGTGGTTGTAAACCGATGCAAGGGCACACAGCAGGGCGCCAAAGAAAAGGAGCGCTGTATGGTTTTTGGAAGGCAGATTTACCTGAACTGGTTTTTAGATGCCACGTCCAATTTGAATACCCTGATGCACCCTTACAGTAGAAACTCTCAAAGTGACCACATTTTGGAAACTAGGGGATAAGGTGCCAGTTTTATTTGTACTATTTCAGGGTACATATAATTTTTTTATTGCTCTATATTCCATTATTTTTTTGAGGAAAGGTAACCAAACAATTGCTGTTTTGGCACTGTTTTTATTTTTTATTTTCTACAACATTCATCTGACAGGGTAGATCATGTGCTATTTTTATAGACCAAGTAGTTACGGATGCAATTATATCAAATATGTCTACTTTCTTTGTTTCAGTTTTACATAATAAAGCATTTTTGGAAAAAAATAATTGTCTATTTTCAGAACGCCATATTTTTTTATTTTTCTGCTGATCAAGACAATTGGCAGGGGCTTGTTTTTTGCAGGAAGAGTTGACTTTTTTATTGGTACCATTTTGGGTACATATGATTTTTTTTTGATCATTCGTTATTTCACTTTATGGGGCAAGGTGACCAAAAAATTGGTTGTTTTAGCACAATTTTTTTTTTTTTTTTTACAGCGTTCACCTGAGGAGTTAGGTCATGAGACCTTTTAATAGAGTACATAATTATGGACGTGGCGATACTTAATATGTATACTTTTTCTGATTTATTTAAGTTTTACACAATAATAGCATTTTTGAAACCCAAAAATTTTTTGTCTCTCCATAGTCTGAGAGCCATAGCTTTTTTATTTTTTGACCGAATCTCTTAGTCTCATTTTTTGCAGGAAGAGGTGACTGCTACTATTTTGGCAGGCAATCATCTTTTTGATCGCTTGGTGTTGCACTTTGTGATGTTTGGTGACAAAAAATGTTTTTTTTGGCACTGGTTTCATGTAATTTTTTTATGGTGTTTACCTGAGGGGTTAGGTTTTATTTTTATTGAGCTGGTTGTTATGGACACGGCAATACCTAATGTGTGTGTGTGTGTGTGTGTGTATGTGTGTATGTATATGTGTATATATATATATATATATATATATATATATATATATATATATATATATATATATATATATATATATATATATATAATTTATAATTTTTTTTTTTACTTCAAAACAATAATAGCATTTTTGAAACAATAAATTGTTTTAATGTCTCCTTGTTCTGAGAGCGCTATTTTTTTAATTTTTTTTATTCATTTTAGTTTTTTTAGCAATTTTCTTATGTAGGGGCTAATTTTTTTCAGGATGAGGTGACTGTTTTATTGGTACCATTTTGTGGGACATACGCCTTTTTGATCACTTGGAGTTGCACTATTTGTGATGTAAGGAGTATGGAGTCAGTGCTTGGGGACACCCAGTGTATTTAAATCTAATTTGGCCTCTATTTCTGAAGTGTTTCTGGCGGGATTCGATCTCACAACCTTCTAAATTTACAGCCAAGAATATTAACCACTACACTATAGAGCTGCATGGCCAGTTACTAAAAAAAAAAAAAAAAAAAAAAAAAAATACTTCTGCTGTACAGGAATACATACTTAGTAGTAAGTATTTCTAGTATTCCTATACAGCAGAAGTCTCACATTCTTGGCTGTAATGTAGAAGGTTGAGAGTTTGAATCCCGTCAAATGTTTCAGAAATAAGATATATTATAAATAAAATAAAAATATATCTATATTTAAATAATCTGGCCATGCAGCTCTATATATGTAGTGGTTAAGATTCTTGGCTGTAATGTAGAAGGTTGTGAGTTCCAATCCCACCAGAAACTTTTCTGAAAAAGAGGCTAAATTAGATTTAAATACACTGGGTGTCCCCAAGCACTGACTCCATATATGGGCATATCTATATATGGAGTTAGAGCAGGGACTCCTAAGCCGAACTAGAGTCCAGACACCCTCCCCAATTGAGAGCAGGGGGTGCCTGGTTTAATGCTCAGGTTCTCCCATTGACTTCCATTGTGCTCGGGTGCTCTGTAGAGCACCTGAGCATCGGGAAGTGTTCTACTCGAACACCAGAGCACACAAGCACTCTGGTACTCGACCAACACTAGTGATCAATTAAATTAATCAATATAATTTTTTATTAATAAAAATTCAACAAACATACACAAAGATACATGACTGAAGGAATAAAGATTATACTTGCATACAATATTTTATATTAGGATAATTTTTTACAATATATAAATATTATGGCAATGAATGAATGGTATGGTATACTGTAATATTATAGGTTGGGTATAATCACCAACTTTGGTGTAACAATAGGAAAAAAGATGTCTTTAATCAAGACTAAAGTCAACGAGAAGTGTAATGTTTTCTAGAGACTGTAATATTCATGAAGTCCATATAAAAATAAAGACTGATGTGCACAGAGACCCAGGAAAAGACTTGGAGGTAAACAAATCTGTGTTCTGGGAAAGGTGTGAAGATAGAGGGCACTGCAGAGTGACCCAAGACAAGGGTGAAGAGTACCTGGAGCACACATGTCCATAGAGGCTCCAGAGGTAAAGTTAATAGAAAGTAAGTTCTGTCAACACAGAAAGGAGGTCTGTGACAGAAGGACTGGCGTAAAAAATGGAGAACTGAGCTCAAGGAGAATAAGTATTGAAGAGCTTCAGTAAGTGATTTAGATTTATAACAGCTAGGGTTCAAGAAGTGAGATATTTAGCGCCTATGTACGGCCTAGGTTATTTTTATTTTATTTTTTTCCTGAAAAAGCTATTCCATTGAATTGACATAAACACCTCTGCGAAGTTCAGGAATCTGCTACTTGTGATACTAAAGCAAAAAGCTGTGTTAAAGGACTACTCTTATTTTATTTGATCAGAGACAATAATGCCAAAAGTGTGAAAACCTCAGATGAGGCTGAATGGACAGGTTACTCCAAATTCTTTGTTCTACCATGTTATAACTGGTAAGAAAGAAGGAGGATGACAAAGTCACAGCTGTTCAGAGTGAGTACATGACCCTTCTGAAGAAGACCAAGGAATTCCTGATATGCAAGTCAAAATCTGTGCCCAGGAAAGATGTGTCACCACAAGTAGTAAAAAGAGATACAGGTAGATCTTGTATATGAACATCATTGGGATAATATGATACAATTCAATTTAGGACTGCACATCATCCACATACAGTTCTATCAATCCTATCATAGACTTTGTGAGTCAAATTTAAGATGAATAAGTGAAACTAGTGTGTCAAGACCATGACGAGACCATAGGAAGATGATAGAGAAGGAGATGCCTAATAAGATATTAGATTAGTTCTTAAATCTATATCATTAGTATTCAATCACAGTTTACCATATGTTCAGCAAATGTTGTCAAATAATTGATGGACAATTAATATAAAGAAGAGAAGAATGAAGAGTCCAAGATAATCGTAAAATTTGATTTTGTGGGTTCGAAAACATTCTCACCCTCAAGAGGGGGAAATGTTAAATAATGTGATATAATATTAATTGGTATTTAATATAAAGGATGTATTACACTACACACTGACGCCATCTATAGTAATACACTTTTCAATGGGAGGTCTGTATGAGGACATCAAGACCTATATTTGAAGTCTCCATATATGACAATGTAGAAGCCCATACATTAGTAAGACACGCCTGTATATATGGTCAGAGACATATATATGGGAAAGGCATGCAAATTAGCAGAATCTGCCTTGTTTTTCAGCTGAAACACTATTTGCATGTCTTTCCCATATTCCTGTGTTTATGCAAATGAGTTTACCTGACTAAACAGTATAGAGAGGTTATTGAATATAAATGTTAGGACAATTAGAAAACAGAAAATTGTTATGCAGCCCTCCTAATCAGTGAGGATAGAGTTAGCTGGCATCCAAAAAAAAAATATTTTTACATTTTTGTCACCCAAATTAGAGATGAGCTAATAGAAGCTGACGAAGAGGAATTAGATCCGAATTTCAGGAAAAATTTGATTTGCAACATAGTAACATACTACATAAGGCCGAAAAAAGACATTTGTCCATCCAGTTCGGCCTGCTATCCTGCAAGTTGATCCAGAGGAAGGCAAAAAAAAAAACTGAGGTAGAAGCCAATTTTCCGCACTTTAGGGGAATAAAAAATTCCTTCCCGACTCCAATCAGGCAATCGGAATAACTCCCTGGATCAACGACCCCTCTCTAGTAGCTATAGCCTGTAATATTATTATGCTCCAGAAATACATCCAGGCCCCTCTTGAATTTCTTTATTGTACTCACCATCACCACCACCTCAGGCAGAGAGTTCCATAGTCTCACTGCTCTTACCATAAAGAATCCTTTTCTATGTTTGTGTACAAACCTTCTTTCCTCCAAACGCAGAGGATGTCCCCTCGTCAGTCACAGTCCTGGGGATAAATTACTGACCCCTGATATATTTATACATATTAATTAGATCTCCCCTCAATCGTCTTTTTTCTAAAGTGAATAACCTTAATTTTGATAATCGTTCAGGGTACTGTAGTTGCCCCATTCCAGTTATTACTTTAGTTGCCCTCCTCTGGACCCTGTCCAGCTCTGCTATGTCTGCCTTGTTTACAGGAGCCCAGAACTGTACACAGTACTCCATGTGTGGTCTGACTAGCGATTTGTAAAGTGGTAGGACTATGTTCTTATCACGGGCATATAAGCCCCTTTTGATGCAACAATTGCAAATTTCCTCGTGCTTCGTGGTAACGAATTGCAATTTTCCTAAAATGGCGACTACACATGTGAGGACATGGGGCAAGAAACTCTGGGAAGGCACCCAGATTGACATGGCATGCAGCGAATCAGCAGCCAGCCAGACCTGTGATGTCACAGCCCTATAAATACATCAGCCATCTTACAGTCAGACGTTTTCCAGCGTTCAGAGTGCAGGGATAGATGTGTGAAGGTGCTAGGGACAACAAGTGGAAAAACTATTGTGGGGGAAAAAAAAGATAGAAAAAACTAAGTGCAGGGAAAGGATCGGAATCATTTCACAGCATCTTAGTGCAGGGAGATACGTCAGAAGGCACTAGGGACATTGATAGGAAAGTGATTTACAAGTGCAGAGAATGATTATTTGGGGGTCCAAATAGTCATTAGACAGCTCTTTCATTGCAGCTTTTTGTTATTGGGCTGCAAGTGTTTTGTTGAAAAGCCGTTAGTGGCTTATATCTTAGTATCTTATTCAGTACGACAAGAAAAATATATACGCATTTCACTTCTGCAGTTATTACTGGTGAAAGCGTATAGGGGCGTATTTCAGTAAATAAAATTGATTATTTTTATATATATATATATATATATATATATATATATATACGCACTGCACTGTTGCCGTTAATGCTGGTGAAAGCGTATAGGGAAGTTTTTCAGTAAAAATGGAAAATATTGTGACACATTGAGAGGTTTGGTCTGGGAAAAAAGGTATTTTTCTCCCAGCATGTACTGCTGGGCTGATTTACAGCCAGGCGAGGTCAAATACCGGACCTGATTTTAAATGCCAGTCCGGGTTTTGGCAGCACCTGGCTGTCCTTAAATAGGCAGCTGGGCTCAGAAGCCATGTCTGTTGGGATCAGGGAGCCTTGTGTCTGGATAAAGGCTTGCTACCGGTTTGGTGTGAAAGCAGGTTGCTGCTGCTATCAGCAAGGACTCTTTGAGGAAGAATTGCCGCATGGTGTGAATTACCACCAACACAGCAGGGTGACTATTTATTTGAATATGACATTATGTTTTGTCACTTGCCTAAAGTGTGAATAAAACGCTGAACTGTTTGATCCAAATTACTTGTTGACTCTATACTGCGTACGCTAATCCTGTCTACCAGAGCAAGTCCCCACAATATATACGCACTGCACTGTTTGGCACATTTCAGTAAAAAAAGAAAAATATGTACACATTTCACTTCTGCAGTTATTTCTGGTAAAAGTGTATATGGTCGTATTTCAGTACAACAAGAAAAATATAATCTGTGCATTTCTGCAGTTAATTGTGGTTAAAGCGTTTAGTGGACTATTTTAGTCCAAAAAGAAAAATATATTTGTTGCTTTTAGGGGTGTTTTAATTTCCGTTTTAATTTGTGTAGTTCAGCTAAAAGTATGTCAGGCAGAGAAGTGCCATGCCATACACAGAGGAGTGGCAGAGACCTGATTGTTTCAGGTGCAAGCAGAGGTCGCAGCAGAGTAAGGGGGCGTGGCAGCAGGAGTCGCAACGAGAGGCCTGAGCTCCTGGTGTCATCAAGCGGTTATGACTTGACCTCAACCTAGCGGTTCTTGATTGGTTAACTTTGTCATCCACGTCATCCCAAGTGACCTCAGACACCCCCATCCAACAGTCAGTGGGTTTGTCAGACACAACCCTTAGTTGGCATGGCCCGGGAGCAGGCACTGTGCCCTCACCTGTCCTCAACCTGCCTCTGTCATTTGCTGTTCCCTCATCCACAGAAGTATTGTATGCTGTGGGCTCAGCTCCACTATACAGCGAGGATGAGCTGCTAGAGGACCAGCTACTGCCCAGCCAAGATCTGGAGGAGACATCCGCCGCTTCCTCCACTAGGTGGGCAAGTTGTGGCAGGCGCTGCACTATGAAGTGCCTGTGGCATTAGAAGAATTCTGATATCTCTGACTTTTAGTCTAACCAGACTGTCTATTACTCTGTAATTCCTCTAGCACCATTTTATGGAATCAGTAGGTTGAAAGAGCACACCAAATGCTTGAAATAACTTCTTTATTCAACTTTTTTTCATATAACACTGCCGCCTCCGCTGCAGATAGTCCTTGTACAAAACATGTGTTGCATAAAGATTCATAAAATGGTGGTATGCATAAGATGGTGGTTCAACTGTTCAATCTTGTCATTCAACATAAAATGGTGGATATATTTCTCTAGTATCTGTACTCTCACTTTAAGTCATTTAAGCACTTTATGATCTCTCTGAGAGGTATATCTGAGGTCTAACTAATAGTTCTACTTGCTGAATTTGGTCGCAATTTGCAGTATGCAGTTAGCAGTAACTATTTGCAGATTGGTTGAGTTTGATCTGCTATGGTTGTATGCAATTTGGATTGCCATATGGAATTTAAATGGTTGCAATTTGAATATGTAGTTTGCAATTGTTGGAACTGGAAGTAAACACACATATAACTGGTTCAGTATACAGTTCTAATCTATATTAACAGTAGGAACATTATATATATATATATATATATATATATATATATATATATATATATATACATACTGCTCAAAAAAATAAAGGGAACACTTGAACAACACAATGTAACTCCAAGTCAATCACACTTCTGTGAAATCAAACTGTCCACTTAGGAAGCAACACTGAGTGACAATCAATTTCACATGCTGTTGTGCAAATGGGATAGACAACAGGTGGAAATTATAGGCAATTAGCAAGACACCCCCAATAAATGAGTGGTTCTGCAGGTGGTGACCACAGACCTCTTCTCAGTTCCTATGCTTCCTGGCTGATGTTTTGGTCACTTTTGAATGCTGGCGGTGCTTTCACTCTAGTGGTAGCATGAGACTGAGTCTACAACCCACACAAGTGGCTCAGGTAGTGCAGCTTATCCAGGATGGCACATCAATGCGAGCTGTGGCAAGAAGGTTTGCGGTGTCTGTCAGCGTAGTGTCCAGCGCATGGAGGCGCTACCAGGAGACAGGCCAGTACATCAGGAGATGTGGAGGAGGCCGTAGGAGGGCTGGTAGGAGATCCCTCAGGAGACCATCCGCCACCTCATCAGGAGCATGCACAGGCGTTGTAGGGAGGTCATACAGGCACGTGGAGGCCACACACACTACTGAGCCTCATTTTGACTTGTTTTAAGGACATTACATCAAAGTTGGATCGGCCTGTAGTGTGTTTTTCCACTTTAATTTTGAGTGGGACTCCAAATCCAGACCTCCATGGGTTGAAAAATGTGATTTCCATTTTTTAATTTTTGTGTGATTTTGTTGTCAGCACATTCAACTATGTAAAGAACAAAGTATTTCAGAAGAATATTGAATTAATTCAGATCTAGGATGTGTTATTTTTGTGTTCCCTTTATTTTTTTGAGCAGTGTATGTATGTATATATGTGTATGTATATATGTGTGTGTGTATATGTATATGTGTGTATATATATATATATATATATATATATATATATATATAGATGATTTTTTTTATTTATTTTTTTAATACCTATTTTGGCCTCTCTGCTTCCATAAAACACAGCTCTTAGTGGAGTGAATGTCTGTTCAGCTTCTCTACTCTGGTGTAATGATTATAGCAGCTCCTGCTAGGGGAATTTCCCCAAGCTATTTGTGAGGCTGGGTGTAATTGGTCAAAACTCCTGGGTTGTGGGAGGTTGGCTGTGATTGATAAAGACTCCTACCCAGCAAAAACTAACTCTATGCTTTGTTTCTGCTCTGTCATTGAGCTTACCTCACATTCATATAATGGATCTTAAAGGCATATTTTCTTTTATGCTTCTGTGTACACAATATATAACAGTTATGACATGCAAACATGAAGTCACTGTAAAAACTCTGCTTTTGTCTTTAACACTCAAACATAGGAACTATATTAAGGTTATTGGCAGGTTTAGCGGTATAAACAAATAAGCTATATTAGCAAACTAGGACAGGTCTTAGCTGGCCAGTTACACAAGTAGTGATGAGGAGAGTGGTGCAGGAGCTTGTGTTGCAAGACGTCAAGCTCCTGACCTAGAGACTGTTGAGGAGGACATCAGTGAAGTGCAGACACTACTTGATGATGATGATGATGCCGATCGCACTTGGGAGCCGGGTGCAGAAGGGGCTTCATCAGGAGAAGAGGGTGGCAGCTTGCCTGTAAGGCAGCGGCTGAGCCAGATGCGCGGTAGCATGGCTGGGAGTCAGCAGGGTGGCAGCAGTTGAAGGTCGGGACCAAACATGCCTGGGGTAGACCGCCTGCTTCGCAGCAGCCTACCTTCCCGGGAAGTAGTGGTGCAGGGGTTTATGGAGGAAGTGGTGGTAGCAGTCAGTAAGTGCAGACTGTTGGGGGAAAAATCACCTACTTGGTGGTGTGGCAGTTTTTTATTAAGCTGCCAGAGGAGGTTAATGTGGCCACATGTAGAATATGTGGGCAGAAGGTGAATGTTGGCACTACGGCCCTATGCAGCGTCGCCATGCAGTGGCCTGGGTGAACTGTGGCTCAGATGTGGTGATGCTGCGGTAGGCTGGACCACCAGTGGTGCCCACCCGCTTTCAGATAGTCAAGGCTCCACCACCTCAGCCGAAGGGAGCTGTCTTTCATTCCCATCTTCTGCTGGTCCAGATGCTCCTGCTCCTTCTAATGGCGATTGCCAAGAGACAGCAGTATGATTGCACGCATCCAATGGTGCAGAAGCAGAATGTGCTCCTGTCCATGTTGCTGGTGCTGCAGTCCCTCCCTTTCCAAGTGATGAGGTCTAGAGTCCCAAGCCGTCATTTCTTTGCGAAAGAGGTATTACCAACCCTGCACAAATATGTAGAACAGAAGGTGGGCCAGTCCTTGAGCCTGTTGGTGTGTGCCAAAGTGAACGGCAGCGCCAGCGTGTGGAGCTGTAACTACGTTCAGGGACAGTACATGTCCTTTACGGCATACTGGGTGAATGTGGTTCCTGCACAGCCACACCAGCAACTTGGCCAGGTCATGCCGCTTCCGCCTCCATGTTGTCACGCCCTTGGTCCTGCGACAATGTCCGCCTTTGCATCCTCAACCTTTACCGTATCTTCAGCCTCCACTGCAAGTCACAGTGCACCTCCAGCATACCACATGTGCAGGGCTCGGCGGTGTGATGCCGTTCTGCACCTGGTTTGCCTTGGCGAACTGAGTCACAAAGGGGAGGAACTGCTCTGTGTAATGCAGAGAAAGCCAGGATTCAATTTCTTGATGCATCAACTGAAAATCAGAACCATGCTGATCGACAATGGGAAGAACATGGTGTCGGAGTTGCATCAAGGAAGGCTGAGCCATGTGCTCTGCATGGCACATGTGTTCAATCTGGTTGTCAAGCGGTTCCTGAAGTCTTCCACCCATCTGCAAGACATCCTAAAAATGGCCAGGAAACTTTGCATGCACTTTAGCCCCTCGTACACCGCAAAGCACACCCTCCTTGAACTGCAGCGGCAGAACGGCATCCCCCAACATAGGCTGATATGCGACGTTTCCACCCGTTGGAATTCCACCCTCCATATGTTGGACTGACTATACGAACAGAGAAAGGCCATCAACTTTTTCTTGATGATGCAAGCGGATAGGAGTATTCCACTGTGTAACTTCGATGTCAGCCAGTGGCAGCTCATGTGTGACACCTGCCGTTTGCTCAGGCCCTTTGAGGAGGCCATATTATTTGTAATTCGCCAGGACTACGGAATGAACGTCATTCCACTGCTTCATGTCCTGGAACAGATGCTGGTAACTATGGCTGGTCAGGGGATAGGAGATGTGGCGCCTTGATCTCACAGCCACATGAGCCCTGTGGGGGCTGAACTGGAAGAGGAGGAGGGGTAGGAGGACATTGGAGCACAGGCAATGTGTAGCCAATGGGTGGTTTTTCTACTCTGCTGACAGGAGAGGAGGAGCAGGAGCAGCCAGAGGAGCTACAGGGTGATGAGGAAGACGAGACCGAGGACCTGGACACACAGTGGCAGTATGCAGTGGAGATTGAAGCAGGGAGTCCCTCTGAGTCACTTGCACAAATGGCCCGATGCATGCACACTTGCTTGCGTAGTGACAGACTAATTGTTACCATTCGGAAGAGGGATGACTTCTGGCTCTCCACCTTGTTGGACCCTCGCTACCGGTCCAGAATGGGGGGCTTTTTTACACCCACCGAGAGGGAGGACAAACTGAACTACTACAGAGACATCCTATGTAGTCAGTTGGCCGCTACCTATCATGCGCCATCGTCCATCCTCTCGCAGGTCTGACCGGGGGGGCCCTCTGCGCTCACATTCCATTTCTATGGCTGCTGGGAAGGGGTGGGGTGGCAGGAGCAGTACCAGTTCCTTTAGCAGCCTGAGTCCACAGTCATTTATGAGTAGCTTTCTTCAACTGCATGGTGAAGAATCTACTCACCAGAATCTGCAGGTAGACCTGGAGCAGGACCTGAACGAGCAGGTGGTGGCATACTTGGACAGCACCCTGCCACCCAACATTGAAGATCTGCTGGACTACTGGGTAGCAAAACTGGATTTGTGGCTGTAACTAGCAGAGTTTGCCCTGGAAAAGCTGTCCTGCCCAGCCAGTAGTGTGGCATCAGTGTGGGTTTTTAGTGCGATGGGGGCAAAAGTTACCCCAAGGAGAACTCTCCTGTCCAACCAAAATGTGGAGAGACTTACCTTTTTTGTCAAGATGAATCAAGCGTGGATCTGCCAGGATTTCCAACCACCAATATAATGGGGCGCTGAAGGCGCACTCGGTCTCCCATCAGCCGCAGACCTGCTGCTTAGCTTCGGGAGCGAGGATCTGTGTTTGGCCTCGTTCCCAGGGCGGCTTTGCTAGCTGGGAGTCTCCCTGCTCCTAGGTCTTCCTTGAGCGCCGAGCTGATCACTCTGTGCTCGACTTGTCTGTCTGTCGGTCATGTGACGCTGGCCACGTCACATGACCCTCACTCCCTCCCCACTATAAATACAGGCGGCCTGCTGGCTACAAGTTGCCTATGATTTTCGTCCTATAGGCTGTGTACTTTGTTATTTAGCTACCTCTGGAATTGAACCTCGATCCGCCTCTTGACACCTCTTCTGCCTGCTTCCTGTACCTTGACGCTACCTCTCGGATTTTGACCTCTGATTGTTTACGGATTTGTCTTTGCCTCTTCCCTTGTTCTGACGTGACCTCCTGGACTGACCTCTGCTAGTTTACCCGCCTCGCCTTCTGTTTTTGTTCTACCTCTTGTCCGCTTATTGTAACTTCTCATTGGTTGACCTCTTCCCTGCTGTCTATCTGCTTGCACTTAGTAGGTTAGGGACTGTCGCACAGTTGCGCTCCGTCACCTAGGGCGGGTGGTGCAAGTAGGCAGGGACAGGGGACCAGGTGGCAGCTCAGGGGGTGCACCTCCTCTCTAACTTGATTCCCGTGACTCTACCCGTGACAACCAATTCCTGATGCATCAGACTAGATCATCCATGGTGCCACACCAACACTTTAATTAGAGACCGGTTTCTTCTGGCTATCTGCCTCAGCTACTACTTTGATGCTGCAACCCGCCTGATGCCACACATCTAGAGTTGAGCGAACACCTGGATGTTCGGGTTCGAGAAGTTCAACCGAACTTCCCGGAAATGTTCGGGTTCACGTCAGCAGAGAATCAGTCTCTTCATGCCATATAAGAGAATCTGGCTTCATGTCAGCAGAGAATCAGGCTTCACGTCACCCACCACTGGAAGAGGCCACTGTCGCACATTTAGGCCCCGGCACCCAGGCAGAGGAGAGAGGTCCCGTAACAGAGAATCTGGCTTCATGTCAGCACAGAATCAGTCTTCATGTCATAGCAGAGAATCAGGCTTCACGTCACCCACCACTGGAACAGGCCACTGTCACATATTTAGGCCCAGGCACCCTACCAGAGGAGAGGTTCATTCAACTTTGGGTTGCCCCGCAATATAATGGTAAAATGAAAATAGGATTGAATGAGGAAGTGCCCTGGAGTACAATAATATATTGTTAAGGGTAGGTAGTTAATGTCTAATCTGCACAAGGGATGGACAGGTCCTGTGGGATCCATGCCTGGTTCATTTTTATGAACGTCAGCTTGTCCACATTGGCTGTAGACAGGCGGCTGCGTTTGTCTGTAATGACGCCCCCTGCCGTGCTGAATACACGTTCAGACAAAACGCTGGCTGCCGGGCAGGCCAGCACCTCCAAGGCATAAAAGGCTAGCTCTGGCCACGTGGACAATTTGGAGAGCCAGAAGTTGAATGGGGCCGAACCATCAGTCAGTACGTGGAGGGGTGTGCACAGGTACTGTTCCACCATGTTAGTGAAATGTTGCCTCCTGCTAACACGTTCCGTATCAGGTGGTGGTGCAGTTAGCTGTGGTTTGGTGACAAAACTTTTCCACATCTCTGCCATGCTAACCCTGCCCTCAGAGGAGCTGGCCGTGACACAGCTGCGTTGGCGACCTCTTGCTCCTCCTCTGCCTTCGCCTTGGGCTTCCACTGGTTCCCCTGTGACATTTGGGAATGCTCTCAGTAGCGCGTCTACCAACGTGCGCTTGTACTCGCGCATCTTCCTATCACGCTCCAGTGTAGGAAGTAAGGTGGGCACATTGTCTTTGTACCGGGGATCCAGCAGGGTGGCAACCCAGTAGTCCGCACACGTTAAAATGTGGGCAACTCTGCTGTCGTTGCGCAGGCACTGCAGCATGTAGTCGCTCATGTGTGCCAGGCTGCCCAGAGGTAAGGACAAGCTGTCCTCTGTGGGAGGCGTATCGTCATCGTCCGGTGTTTCCCCCCAGCCACGCACCAATGATGGGCCCGAGCTGCTTGGGGTGCCACCCCGCTGTGAACATGCTTTATCCTCATCCTCCTCCACCTCCTCCACCTCATCCTCATCCTCCTCGTCCTCCAGTAGTGGGCCCTGTCTGGCCACATTTGTACCTGGCCTCTGCTGTTGCAAAAAACCTCCCTCTGAGTCACTTCGAAGAGACTGGCCTGAAAGTGCTAAAAATGACCCCTATTCCTCCTCTTCCTCCTCCTGGGCCACCTCCTCTTCCATCATCGCCATAAGTGTTTTCTCAAGGAGACATAGAAGTGGTATTGTAACGCTGATAACGGCGTCATCGCCACTGGCCATGTTGGTGGAGTACTCGAAACAGGGCACACATGTCTCGCATGGAGGCCCAGTCATTGGTGGTGAAGTGGTGCGACTGACCCGTGTGTGCTGCAGCTGAAACTCCACTATGGCCTGCTGCTGCTCGCACAGTCTGTCCAGCATGTGCAAGGTGGAGTTCCACCTGGTGGGCACGTCGCATATGAGGCGGTGACCGGGAAGGCCGAAGTTACGCTGTAGCGCAGACAGGCGAGCAGCGGCAGGGTGTGAACGCCGGAAGCGCGAACAGATGGTCCGCACTTTATGCAGCAGCTCTGACATGTCGGGGTAGTTGCGAATGAACTTCTGCACCACCAAATTCAGCACATGCTCCAGGCAAGGGATGTGCAACAAACCGGCTAGTCCCAGAGCTGCAACGAGATTTCGCCCATTATCACACACCACCAGGCCGGGCTTGAGGCTCACCTGCAGCAACCACTCGTCGGTCTGTTGTTCTATACCCCGCCACAACTCCTGTGCGGTGTGGGGCCTGTCCCCCAAACATATGAGTTTCAGAACGGCCTGCTGACGTTTACCCCGGGCTGTGCTGAAGTTGGTGGGGAAGGTGTGTGGCTGACTGGATGAGCAGGTGGAATAAGAGGAGGAGGAAGCTGAGTAGGAGGAGGAGGAGACAGGAGGCAAAGAATGTTGCCCTGCGATCCTTGGCGGCGGAAGGACGTGCGCCAAACAGCTCTCCGCCTGGGGCCCAGCCGCCACTACATTTACCCAGTGTGCAGTTAGGGAGATATAGCGTCCCTGGCCGTGCTTACTGGTCCACGTGTCTGTGGTTAGGTGGACCTTGCCACAGATGGCGTTGCGCAGTGCACACTTGGTTTTATAGGACACTTGGTTGTGCAGGGAAGGCACGGCTCTCTTGGAGAAGTAGTGGCGGCTGGGAACAACATACTGTGGGACAGCAAGCGACATGAGCTGTTTGAAGCTGTCTGTGTCCACCAGCCTAAATGACAGCATTTCATAGGCCAGTAGTTTAGAAATGCTGGCATTTAGGGCCAGGGATCGAGGGTGGCTAGGTGGGAATTGACGCTTTCTCTCAAATGTTTGTGAGATGGAGAGCTGAACGCTGCCGTGTGACATGGTTGAGATGCTTGGTGACGCAGGTGGTGGTGTTGGTGGTACATCCCATGTTTGCTGGGCGGCAGGTGCCAACGTTCCTCCAGAGGCGGAGGAAGAGGCCAAAGCGGCAGCAGCAGAAGAGGTAGCAGGGGGAGCCTGAGTGACTTCCTTGTTTTTAAGGTGTTTACTCCACTGCAGTTCATGCTTTGCATGCAGGTGCCTGGTCATGCAGGTTGTGCTAAGGTTCAGAACGTTAATGCCTCGCTTCAGGCTCTGATGGCACAGCGTGCAAACCACTCGGGTCTTGTCGTCAGCACATTGTTTGAAGAAGTGCCATGCCAGGGAACTCCTTGAAGCTGCCTTTGGGGTGCTCGGTCCCAGATGGCGGCGGTCAGTAGCAGGCGGAGTCTCTTGGCGGCGGGTGTTCTGATTTTGCCCACTGCTCCCTCTTTTGCTACGCTGTTGGCTCAGTCTCATTACTGCCTCTTCTTCCGAACTCAAAGTCAGTGGCATGACCTTCATTCCATGTGGGGTCTAGGACCTCATCGTCCCCTGCATCGTCTTCCACCCAGTCTTGATCCCTGACCTCCTGTTCAGTCTGCACACTGCAGAAAGACGCAGCAGTTGGCACCTGTGTTTCATCATCATCAGAGACGTGCTGAGGTGGTATTCCCATGTCCTCATCATCAGGAAACATAAGTGGTTGTGCGTTAGTGCATTCTATCTCTTCCACCCCTGGGGAAGGGCTAGGTGGATGCCCTTGGGAAACCCTGGCAGCAGAGTCTTCAAACAGCATAAGAGACTGCTGCATAACTTGAGGCTCAGACAGTTTCCCTGATATGCATGGGGGTGATGTGACAGACTGATGGGCTTGGTTTTCATGCGCCATCTGTGCGCTTTCTGCAGAAGACTGGGTGGGAGATGATGTGAACGTGCTGGATGCACTGTCGGCCACCCAATTGACTAATGTCTGTACCTGCTCAGGCCTTACCATCCTTAGAACGGCATTGGGCCCCACCAAATATCCCTGTAAATTCTGGCGGCTACTGGGACCTGAGGTAGTTGGTACACTAGGACGTGTGGCTGTGGCAGAACGGCCACGTCCTCTCCCAGCACCAGAGGGTCCACTAACACCACCACGACCATGTCCGCGTCCCTTACTAGATGTTTTCCTCATTGTTCCCGTTCACCACAATTTTGAAAATGGCAAATTTGGGAAAAGTTTTTCAACCCAGAACAAAAACTGCTTTTACGGTCACTACAAATAACTTGACCAGCTAAAACAGTACTGATTTGGAGGAATATAAATGTCAGGGCTATTTTTTAGGCGCTGGGTGACAGGCTCAACTTGCCCCTGATGTAGTATATGGCCAAAAAATAACCACACTATTGATGGTTAAATGCACTTGGGTGACACAGGCTCAGCCTGCAGCTGATGTAGGATATAGCAAAAAATAACCACACTATTGATGGTTAAATGCACTTGGTGGTAGCTTGTGCTGGCGCACCACAAGCCACAAAATGGCCGCCGATCACCCCAGAAAAAAGTGATATAAAAACGCTCTGGGCAGCCTAAAAAAAGTGAGCAATTCAATATCAGCACTTCAATGATCCACAGCTGGAGATCGATCACTGAATTAAGTCTTTTGGAGGAGTTAATCTGCCTAATCTCGCCCTAACGTCGCAGCAGCAACCTCTCCCTATGCTTGAATCAGGCACTCACATCAGGACACGACAGCAGCGGAGCAGGAGAGGTAAGTTTTAATTTATTTATTTTTAGTCTGATCTGAGGTCTGATGGGGGCCCTGGGGGTCTGTCACATCGATATGGGGGGCCTGAATGAGCAAATAAGCATATGGGGGTGCCTGACTCTGGGGGCCCTGGATAAGCATATGGGGGGGGCCTGAGAAACTGACACATGGGGGGCCTGAATAAATAAACAACTGATATTGGGGATGTCCTCCTGAGCAACTGATATGGGGAGGTCCTGGGCAACTGACATATGGGGGACCTAAATAAGCAACTGATATGGGAGATGGGTCCCCCTGAGCAACTGATATTGGTGGGGGTCCTGAGCAAGTGACATATGGGGGGCCTGAATGAGCAACTGATATGGGGGGGGTCTGAGCAACTGATATGGGGGCGTGAATGGGCATCTGATATGGGGGCCTATCTGAGTAATTGACATATGGGGGGCTTGAATAAGCAACTGATATGGGAGGGTCCTCCTGAGCAACAGATATTGGGGCCTATCTGAGCAAGTGACATATGTGGCGGCCTGCCTATTTTATATACCGGCAGACATGGCGGGCACTATGGAAGGGGAGGAGCACTATGGGGGGCCCTATCTTGCATACTGGCACACATG
This sequence comes from Bufo bufo, assembly GCF_905171765.1. Classification (NCBI taxonomy): domain Eukaryota; kingdom Metazoa; phylum Chordata; class Amphibia; order Anura; family Bufonidae; genus Bufo; species Bufo bufo. Next base: position 255,386,751 of record NC_053393.1, on the reverse strand, counting down.
GGGGCACTATGGAGAGGGAGGAGCACTATGGGGACCCCACCTTATATACTGGCACACATGGGGGGCACTATGGAGAAGGGGGGAAAGGAGCACTATGGGGGCATCTTCTGGGGCCCTATCTTATATACTAGCACACATAGAGGGCACTATGGAGAAGGGAGGAGCACTATGGGGGCCTCTACTGGGGACAATATATTATATACTGGCACACATGGGGGGCACTATAGAGAAGGGGGGAGAGGAGCACTATTGGGGTCATTATATAGGGGAATTATACTGGCACACATTATGGGGGAATTGTATATTGGCACATTGTCAGGCACCATGGGGATAAGGGGGGGCACTATAGAAGTATTTTATACTGGCGCAAATTATAGGGCACTATGGCGACCTTGTCCCAACTGGGGGCACTAAGAGGGTTTTTTGGGCACACAGTAGGGGGCATTGGCAAACATTATGAGGGTACTATGGGGACATTGGCTCTACAGAGGGCACTAAGAGGAGGTATTTTTTATACTGCCACACAAGGCATTTTTATTTTTACTGTAACACATTATAAAGAGAATTATTACTACCAGGGGCATTATGGTGGGCTTTATTACAGTTGAGGCACTATGAGGAACATGAATACTAGTATGAGCACTATGGGAGCATTATTACTTCTGGGACACAGTGGGAAATGATTACTGTAGGGGCCCTATTACTACTACGTGTTGTCTGGTAGATAATTATTTCTATTGGTGGGACTTTGGGGATCAGTATTACTGTGGGGGGCACCCTGGCACAGTATCAGCTTAGCACAATTATTTTTGGGGAACATTATGTTTACACTATTAGTGTCAGGGACACTGTTTCCTAGGCAGAGTTATTTTTTAGGACACTGTGTGCCAATAATTATTGAAGGGGAACTATCTGTGTGTAACTTGTATAGGGAGCATAGCGGGCACAGTATTGGGGTGGCAGGATGGGGTGTTCAGACGGTGGGAGGATGATGGAAAAGTAGGAAACTAAGATCTGTCAAACTCTGCAGAGAAGAGATGGCTGAATGAAATCATCATGGTGGTCGGGTCTTAAACGAGATGAGGACAGAGAACATCTACATCAATGGAGATGTCACTGGATGGAAGAGGTATTTGGACCTGTATTAGGCTGGGTTCACACGAGCGTGTCCGGATTAGGTCCGGATGCGTCCCGGTGTGTTGCGGCAAACCCGCGTGAGTAGGAATGCAATTGCAGTCAGTTTTGACTGCGATTGCGTTCCGTTGTTCAGTTTTTATCGCGCAGGTGCAATGTGTTCTGCACGCGCGTGATAAAAACCGACTGTGGTACCCAGACCCGAACTTCTTCACAGAAGTTCAGGTTTGGGTTAGTTGTAGTGTAGATTGTATTATTTTCCCTTATAACATGGTTAAAATCGCAAGCATCCGCAAGCAAGTGTGGATGCGGTGCGATTTTCACGCATGGTTGCTAGGTGACAGTCTATTCACTGTATTATTTTCCCTTATAACATGGTTATAAGGGAAAATAATAGCATTCTGAATACAGAATGCTTAGTAAAATAGAGCTGGAGGGGTTAAAAAAAATAAACAAATTAACTCACCTTCTCCTCTTGTTCGCGAAGTTCCCGGTATGATGAGTTGTGGGCTAAAGGACCTTTGGTGATGGACCATGTGATTGGAGCATGTGATCTGACATCACCAAAGGTCCTTTAGCCCACAACTCATCATACCGGGAACTTCGCGAACAAGAGGAGAAGGTGAGTTAATTTGTTTATTTTTTTTTAACCCCTCCAGCCCTATTTTACTAAGCATTCTGTATTCAGAATGCTATTATTTTCCCTTATAACCATGTTATAAGGGAAAATACAGTGAATAGACTGTCACCTAGCAACCATGCGTGAAAATCGCACCGCATCCACACTTGCTTGCGGATGCTTGCGATTTTCACGCAACCCCATTCACTTCTATGGGGCCTGCGTTGCGTGAAAAAGGCAGAATATAGAGCATGCTGCGATTTTCATGCAACGCACAAGTGATGCGTGAAAATCATCGCTCATCTGAACAGCCCCATAGAAATGAATGGGTCCGGATTCAGTGCGGGTGCAATGCGTTCACCTACCGCATTGCACCCGCGCGGAAATCTCGCCCGTGTGAACGCAGCCTTAGGCTACTTTCACATCTGCGTTAGTGATTCTGGCAGGTTTTTCCAGCAGAGAACAGCCTGCTGGAATTCATTGGATCCGGCACTGCTAAATGCAGACAATGCCCGCCGGCCCCATTGACTATAATTGGGTACGGCAGAGATCCGGCCACAATCTGGCAAAAATGCAGAGAATCAGCGGGACACAAACCGCTGCATGCGGCGGTTTGTGTCTGACCGATTCCTTGTATTTTCTGCCAGATCAGGTGGCCGGAGCGTAGTGCCGCAGGTGTGAGAGTAGCCTTACATGTTTTGTATTGCTATAAGTAATGTTAGGACAGAATAGGTTAGGTTGTGAATTTGATTTGGGGGGGGGAGGCACCCAGGCACCCAGGCACCCAGGCACATTCTTTGCACAGGGGCCCTCTGCTGTCTGTGTCCGCCCCTAAGCATTTAATAGAACAGGTTCTGTAGACATCTATGTGGAATCAGCTGGCGACCGTGTAAAAGGAGTGTGCTTCTACTTGACGCTAACATCGACCTGTAAGGCTAAGTTCCTACTTGAGTTATTTGGTCAGTGTTGGCCCTGTGACTTCCCAAATAAGTGAAGTGTGCAGTGATTCTAAGAGCGACGCCTGCCATGTGCGTGTCATACTGACTCACAGTATTGTTTCACTACCACAGCAGACTCCCAATGCGTGTTACTGCAAGACAGTGTTCTACACCTCTATCAAGGCTCTCTGCAGCCCGGAAATAGACGTTTTTTACGCGATTCGCTGAAAATAAAATCTGATCGAAGCAAATTTTTCCGAAAAATTTGGCAAACCTGCTTAATCTAATTTTTTTTCAATTCTCTCATCTCTAACCCTAATGATAATGATCTAGGTGTGCAGGTCCCGCAAGCCATCCAACTCAAATCCAGCAATTTTCAGGTTTATTGGCTCTGTCAGATGAATGTCTCATTTCACACAAGGCTGCCATTGCAAGGTATGCTGACTGTACCTGTCTCACAGATAGGTTGTTGGCTTGCACATACCCAGCTTTTGGCATATAGCCTTTGAGTGATTGTCTGTTATATGTTGTTTATTGTGAGTTATAGGTAATTATTTATTTTGAAAATAAAATATAGCATCTATAAAAATTAATTATTGATAGGAAAATAATAGCAATAAGTTGATTAATGATAGTAACATAGTAACATAGTAACATAGTAACATAGTACATAAGGAAAAAAGACATTTGTCCATCCAGTTCGGCCTGTTATCCTGCAAGTTGATCCAGAGGAAGGCAAAAATCCCTGTGAGGTAGAAGCCAATTTTCTCCACTTTAGGGGAATAAAAAATTTCTTCCCGACTCCAATCAGAATAACTCCCTGGATCAACGACCCCTCTCTAGTAGCTATAGCCTGTAATATTATTACGCTCTAGAAACACATCCAGGCCCCTCTTGAATTCCTTTATTGTACTCACCATCACCACCTCCTCAGGCAGAGAGTTCCATAATCTCACTGCTCTTACCGTAAAGAATCCTCTTCTATGTTTGTGTACAAACCTTCTTTCCTCCAGACGCAGAGGATGTCCCCTCGTCACAGTCACAGTCCTGGGGATAAATAGCTGATGGGATAGATCTCTGTACTGACCCCTGATATATTTATACATATTAATTAGATCTCCCCTCAGTCGTCTTTTTTCTAAAGTGAATAACCCTAATTTTGATAATCTTTCAGGGTACTGTAGTTGCCCCATTCCAGTTATTACTTTAGTTGCCCTCCTCTGAACCCTCTCTAGCTCTGCTATGTCTGCCTTGTTTACAGGAGCCCAGAACTGTACACAGTACTCCATGTGTGGTCTGACTAGCGATTTGTAAAGTGGTAGGACTATGTTCATATCACGGGAATCTATGCCCCTTTTGATGCAACCCATTATCTTGTTGGCCTTGGCAGCAGCTGCCTGACACTGGTTTTTGCTGTTTAGTTTGCTGTTTATTAAAATTCCTAGATCCTTTTCCATGTCAGTGTTACCGAGTGTTTTACCATTTAGTATGTACGGGTGACTTGCATTTTTCCTTCCCATGTGCATAACCTTACATTTATCAGTGTTAAACCTCATCTGCCACTTATCTGCCCAAGCCTCCAATCTATCCAGATCCCTCTGTAGTAGTATACTGTCCTCTTCAGTGTAAATTACTTTACACAGTTTAGTGTCATCTGCGAAAATTGATACTTTACTATGCAAGCCTTCTACAAGATCATTAATAAATATACTGAAGAGAATAGGGCCCAATACTGACCCCTGAGGTACCCCACTAGTGACAGTGACCCAATCTGAGTGTGTACCGTTAATAACCACCCTCTGTTTTCTATCACTCAGCCAGTTACTTACCCACATACAGATGTTTTCTCCCAGTCCGAGCATTCTCATTTTATATACTAACCTTTTATGCGGTACAGTGTCAAATGCTTTCGAGAAGTCCAGATATACGACATCCATTGATTCGCCGCTGTCAAGTCTAGAACTTACCTCCTCATAGAAACTGATTAAATTAGTTTGACATGACCGATCCCTCATGAAGCCATGCTGATATGGCGTTATTTGCTTATTTCCGTTGAGATGCTCTAATATAGCATCTCTCAGAAAACCTTCAAACAGTTTACCCACAACAGATGTTAAACTTACCGGCCTATAGTTTCCAGGCTCTGTTTTTGGCCCCTTTTTGAATATTGGCACCACATATGCCACGCGCCAATCCTGTGGGACATTCCCTGTCAGTATAGAGTCTGCAAATATCAGAAATAAGGGTCTGGCTATGACATTACTTAATTCCTTTAGGATACGGGGGTGTATGCCATCCGGTCCTGGCGATTTGTCTATTTTAATCTTTTTAAGCCGCTGATGTACTTCTTCCTGGGTCAGACAGGACACTTTTAATGGGGAATTTATTTTTGCATTCTGCATGTCATCTGACAATTTATTTTCCTCAGTGAATACATTGGAGAAAAAAATATTTAACAGCTTTGCTTTCTCCTCGTCGCTCTCTGCGACTCCCCCCTCATTACTCTTTAAAGGGCCGACACCTTCAGCTTTATACTTTTTAACATTTATATAATTGAAGAACATTTTAGGGTTAGTTTTACTCTCTTTGGCAATTAATCTCTCGGTCTCTAGTTTGGCCGCTTTTATTTGTTTTTTACATGTTCTATTTTTTTCCTTATAGTTTTTCAGTGCTTCCGTGCAACCCTCCTGTTTTAATGTTTTATATGCTTTCTTTTTGTCATTTATTGCTTTCTTTACAGTTCTATTTATCCACATTGGTTTCTTTTTTTTCCTTAACCTTTTATTACCATACGGTATGTACCTCTCACAATGAGTTTTTAGGATGTTTTTAAAGATATCCCATTTTGTGTCTGTATTTGTGAGGACTTTGTCCTAGTTAGTTTGGCCTATGGCCTCTCTTAGTTGGCAAAATTTAGCTTTTTTGAAGTTTGGTATTTTTGTTCCTCCCTGTAGAAACGCTCTTTTTTGAATGATAATTGGAAGGTTATTACTTTATGGTCACTATTTCCCAGGTGTCCCCCGACCTGCACGTCTGTTGTTCTGTCAGGTCTATTGGTTAATACTAAGTCCAGTATGGCCGTCCCTCTAGTCGGGTCCTGAACCAGTTGGGAGAGGTAATTGTCTTTGGTTATAGCCACGAACCTGTTTCCCTTATGAGATATACAAGTTTCAGTTTCCCAGTCTATATCTGGGTAGTTGAAGTCCCCCATAATAACCACCTCATTATGATTTGCCGCCTCGTCTATCTCGTTTAGTAGTAGATTTTCTGTGGACTCTGGTATATTAGGTGGTTTATAGTAAACTCCTATTAGTAATTTATTGTTGTTTTTAGCTCCATGTATCTCTACCCATAGTGACTCCACATGTTCATGTCCCTCACTTATATCTTCTCGGACTGTGGGCTTTAGACAGGACTTTATATAAAGGCAGACCCCTCCCCCTCTCCGGTTTTGACGATCCTTTCTAAACAGACTGTAACCTTGTACATTAACTGCCCAGTCATAGCTATCATCCAGCCATGTCTCAGTTATTCCCACTATGTCATAGTCCTCCTCACACATCACTAATTCCAGTTCACCAGTTTTATTAGTCAGGCTTCTGGCATTAGTATACATACATTTGAGAGGTTTATGTATATTTTTTACCCTATACCTTTCCTTCTGAATTGTTCTAGTCCCTCCTTCCATTCTTTCCCCATTCTTATTACCTTGCCCCCGGTCTCTATCTGCACTATCTTCCCCTCCTATAACGTAATTCCCCTCCCCCCCAGTCCCTAGTTTAAACACTCCTCCAACCTTCTAGCCATCTTTCTCCCCAGCACAGCTGCCCCTTCCCCATTGAGGTGCAGCCCGTCCCTACGATAGAGCCTGTTGCCGATAGAAAAATCGGCCCAGTTCTCCAGGAACCCAAACCCCTCCATCCTACACCAGTTCTTGAGCCACTTGTTAATCTCCCTAATCTCCCATTGCCTTTCTTGTGTGGCTCGTGGTACAGGCAGTATTTCGGAAAATACTACCTTTGAGGTCCTTGCCCTCAGCTTTTGACCTAAATCCCTGAAATCATTTTTAAGGACTCTCCACCTACCTCTAACTTTGTCATTGGTTCCGATATGGACCATGACCGCTGGATCGTCTCCAGCCCCTCCCAGTAATCTGTCAACCCGATCCGCGATGTGTCGAACTCTAGATAGGTAAAATAATAGCGATAAAAAGAATAGGTATGGATGATGGCATAATAAAGATTAAAAGTAGCTATAGACAATAAGTGAGAAAAGATTATAGGTTCATCTAGTGACAAAAAAAATCTTGAATATTCGCTATTACGAAGATATAGCAATATATTCTAGATCTTCGCGAATTCTCGAAGTGCCGATATTCGCAATAAAAATGTGTGAATATTCGCGCTCTACATTATTAAAATTAAAGATGCACCAAATTAAATAAAACTAAATGAAATCAAAGATCATGTGCCATTTGATATATTTGACAACGCCTGCAAAACTGACATTAAAAAAATCCACTAATACTGTAAATCTCCCACATTGTTTGTACTTAAATCCAACTTAGTACAAAATCCCTAGTGGACCCTATTTAGGTATGGGTATACAAACGCAATTAGAAAAAGCCCTAGGGCTAGGTACCCAAACTTATAATCTCTCCCTATAAAACATAACTTTTACTGAAATCTATTAAAACTGCTTTGTGAGCTAAATCAAAGAGTTAAAATTCAGCTATAACCAGTCCGTGTACCAATTGTGTTTTGTGTGGTACTTGATTAGTAGCTGGCAGGGATGTTCACTATCCTCATGATGCTACCAAATCAATGTAATCCAGTCTTAAATTGGTACTAAACACGACCATGTTTACCAGTTTTAATATCACATTAAAGAATTCCTCAATTGTCAATCGAAAGGCATCATCTATATTGCTCAGTGTCCTTGTTCCAAAATTGATATGGGAAAAACAATACAAGGGTTTCGGCGACGCATCTGCCAACATGTTAGCAGTATAAATACTAAAGCAGACACTGCCATATCCAGACATGTGAGATATTTCCATGACAGTAATCCCGGGTGTCTGAGATTTTGGGGTATATGCAAAAAGGAAACTTGGATATTGCAGGAAGAAACAAAGTGGATCTACAAACTGGATAGTCTAAGTCCAAAAGGCCTAAATGAGGGCTTCACTTGTGCATCATTCTTGTAAATGCTGAAGACCACTTTTCAATATGTAATAATAAAATATTAGAAGTGAGCGATGAGTGTGTTGCCCATAGCCTGCATATATTTTTGCCTCATGTATATTAATAATCATGAGAGAGCTGGTGCTGTCGTATACTCACCTGGGGTCCTCCTTGATATTTTGCTCTACATTGCATTAAATACGAACACCACAATAATACCAATAATACAAACACCACCAACCTCTACTGCTTTTTGGGCATTATTATATACCCTATTACCACTCATGAAGTTTGCACTTTTGTAAGCGCTGTGCATTTCCTCTGACTGAAGCCAATGTCTGACTGTATTAGGCTACTTTCACACTTGCGTTCGGAGCGGATCCGTTCAGAACGGATGCGTCTGCATTAAAACTTAGAAAATTTTCTAAGTGTGAAAGTTGTCTGAGCGGATCCGTTCAGACTTTACATTGTAAGTCAATGGGGAACGGATCCGCTTGAAGATTGAGCCATATGGTGTCATCTTCAAGCGGATCCGCCCCCATTGACTTACATTGTAAGTCTGGACGGATCCGCTCGCCTCCTCACGGCCAGGCGGACACCCGAACGCTGAAAGCAGCGTTCAGGTGTCCGCTCACTGAGCGGAGCGGAGGCTGAACGCTGCCAGGCGGATGCATTCTCAGTGGATCCGCATCCACTGAGAATGCATTGGGGCCAGACGGATGCGTTCGGGGCCGCTCGTGAGCCCCTTCAAACGGTGCGCACGAGCTGACACCCGAACGCTAGTGTGAAAGTAGCCTTAAACTCACCAACTCACTAATAAGTGTCCAGCACTGGTGTAATTTCAGCGCATGATACAGATGCGCAGGACATGTACTATGTATAGCAATGGCTGTCTGCATTCAGTTCCCCAAGTTCTTGCGCACATATTCTCTGCGCATGACTCCTTTACATGCGGGCAGATTTCTAAGTTCCGCTGCGGCCTCTTTTCGATCTTCTGCGCAGGACGTGCGCAGTATTCACTTACACTCGGCAGGATCTTCAAGTCCTGGCGCAGGAGCACATGAAGTAATGTGGTAGGTTTGACTATATGTCCATGCGCACACTTGGGATGCGCATCATGTCATATGGCACACCTACCCAGCAGATCATTATTGGTGGAGTGTTGGGAAGGAGATATAGTTTAGAGCGATGTCATAGGTGCATCCCATGGTGTTTTTTCAGACACAGCATGTCTTTCTAAACAAATGGATTATATCATTGTCAATAAAACAAGTAGGCTATTTATACTTGGTTTGCAACACCCTCCCTCATTGCTGCCCAATACCCCTGATGAAGCCAGTTTAGCTGGTGAAACATGTCGGGGATTGGGGGGGGGGGGCAGTTAGTAGGTTTTAGTTGTCTGTTTCCAGTCCAGTGTCTCTCACAGCTAGCAGATATGTAACCAGTGTATGGTGTTACATCATCAATAGTGAGTTATCAATTGCCAGTGAACAGAACTGGTAAACATGGTCATGTTTAGTACCAACTTAAGACTGATTACATTGATAAGGTAGCATCATGGGGATAGTGCACATCCCTGCCAGCTAGTAATTAAGTACCACACAAACACAATTGGTACACGGACTGGTTATAGCTGAATTTTAACCCTTTGATTTCGCTAACAAAGCAGTTTTAATAGGTTTCAGTAAAGGTAAGGGTACTTTCATAATTGCGACAGAGGATTCCGGCAGTCAGTTCTGGCCTGCCGAATCCGGCAATCCGGACGCAAACTGATGGCATTTGTCAGATGGATCCGGATGCGGATCAGTCTGACAAATGCAATGAAATACCGAATTCGTCTCTCCGGTGTCATCTGGCAAAACGGATCCGGTATTTATTTTTTTGCATTTTTAAATGTCTGCGCATGAGCAGACCGGAAAACCGGATCCGTTTTCCCGAAACAACACTTAATGCCGGCACTAATACATTTAAATGGAAATTAATGCCGGATCCGGCATTCCAGCAAGTAACATAGTACATAAGGCCGAAAAAAGACATTTGTCCATCCAGTTCGGCCTGTCATCCTGCAAGTTGATCCAGAGGAAGGCAAAAAAAAAAACTGTGAGGTAGAAGCAAATTTTCCCCACTTTAGGGGAATAAAAAATTCCTTCCCGACTCCAATCAGGCAATCAGAATAACTCCCTGGATCAACGACCCCTCTCTAGTAGCTATAGCCTGTAATATTATTACGCTCTAGAAACACATCCAGGCCCCTCTTGAATTCCTTTATTGTACTCACCATCACCACCTCCTCAGGCAGAGAGTTCCATAGTCTCACTGCTCTTACCGTAAAGAATCCTTTTCTATGTTTGTGTACAAACCTTCTTTCCTCCAGACGCAGAGGATGTCCCCTCGTCACATTCACAGTCCTGGGGATAAATAGCTGATGGGATAGATCTCTGACCCCTGATATATTTATACATGGTAATTAGATCTCCCCTCAGTCGTCATTTTTCTAAAGTGAATAACCCTAATTTTGATAATCTTTCAGGGTATTGTAGTTGCCCCATTCCAGTTATTCAGGATTTTTGTCCGGAGAGAAAACTGCAGCATGCTGCGGTATTTTATCCGGCAAAAAACGTAAGAGGGACTGAACTGATGCATTCTGATGCATCCTGAACAGAATGCTCTCCATTCAGAATGCGTTAGAATAAAACTGATCAGTTTTTTTTTCCGGTATTGAGTTCCTGTTACGGAACACAACACCGGAAAAGAAAAACGCTAGCGTGAAAGTACCCTTATGTTTTATAGGGGGAGATTATCTGGGTCAAGTTTGGGTACCTAGCACTAGGGCTTTTTCTAAATCCAACCTAAATTTTTTTTTTTTTTATTTACACTGAGAAAATCTGATATTTCCTGGTACTGCATCACCCGCTGTCACCACCTTTCTGTGTCCACCTCTGTAAATGAAGCTAAGTATATGCACATGCTCAGTTTTTCTCCTCCGAGGGTGCAGAGGTGTCCCTAGTGCAGGGTCGACAACCTCCGGACCTTCACCAGTTGTTAAACTACAACTCCTTTTATGTTCTGTTCACTTTTATGGGAGTTCTGAAAACAGCCAAGCAAGTGTGCTGGGAGTTTCACCACAGCTGGAGTGCCAAAGGTTGCTGATTTCTGCCCTAGTGTGATGAGCTGGTTACTTCTGAGAATGCAACAACTTCTCTGCATGTCGGTAGGAATGCTGACTGAGTATGAGATGAGAGAGACAGTGTTACTATAACTGCTGAGGAAAAGGAGGGGGTGCTATACTAATATTATTGGAAAATCTGGGGATATGGGAGCTAGAATAGTCTGTGTGAATGCAAAAAAATGTTTATACTGTAGTTTACTCTACCCCATAATTAGAAACAATATTTTTTTGTAGGACAACCCTTTTTAATTTATTGAATTCTATTTCTAGATGCACGAATGGAGACTGGAGCCAAAGTAACAGGTGGTGAAGGGTTTAATGCTGAAGGAGTTCAGGGACTAAAAGCCTTGGGAGTCAGAGACTTATCTTATAGACTGGCCTTTTTAGCTTGTTATGTGGGCGCTACAAACCCACGGGTAAGCATACAAGAGTGCAGAATGTGACTTTCTTTTAAACTATATTTGCATAAAATGATCACTAAGTATTTTTTCCACAGTTTGGGGGTAAAGATTTGAGGGATGAAGATCAAACTGCAGAAAGTATAAAAAATCAAATGACTGTTCAAGAATGGGAAAAAGTATTTGAGATGAGTCAAGACAAAACTTTGTACCATAATTTATGCACAAGTCTGTTTCCCACAATACATGGTATGTTCTCTAATTTTTTTTTGTAAAGTTTTCACTTAGCACTTGAGCTATCGACTTATATTTGCCATTATATAAGAATTCATTAGTGGCAGATGTTGAAGGGGGTCTTATCCCCAATCACTATTGTGTTTTCTGAAGACTGGCTCTCAAATAGTTTGTCTTCTATAGTCAGGTGCACACACTTTTTCATTTTTATAAAAGTTTTGAACGTGTGAGTGTAAATCTTATACCTTATCTGACCTGGAATTTGCTTGGCTGTGCGCTGCCTGTTGGTCAGAATGATTCTTGACATTATCCTCTGAACCTTTTCATTAACCATCCACAAGATCCGCTATAGTTGGAGGTTTTTCCTCAGTCACACTATACTCTGCATACTTATAACATTGTTGACTAGTACCAATCACCTCCACTTGCTAGTTAACTAACATGAAGGATTAATACTGGCTTGGTGTCTGGGAGCAGTTTTTTAGTTCAGTCTTAAATGTGTTGTCCCACCAAAAAAATTCTACGTTTTAATTGCATGTGATTTAAAAGATTTAGCATAACAACTGAGTAATAAAATAAAAAAGGAATCTGTATAGCACCACCTGCTGTTTTTTCTTATTTCTTTGTCCTGCTCACTGATTTACATGCTCAGTTTCATCCTTCAACTGCCTCCTAAGTTGTGATAGGGAGAGATGCAGCAGAATGGACATGTCTCCTTAGCTGCAGCAGAAAAGACACTCAACTTGAGCTGTGGGCTTGATATATCTCTGGATCCATGTGAGGTACAGGTTTGGTTCTACAGATGTAGCGGAGTTGAATCATTACTCGTTAAATACATGTGATAACTCACTAAGTGTGACTGGTTATTCTGCTATATCTGTAGCTTTGTTAGAAAGAGATTGTTATGTACAATGATGCCTAATTTTCATATTTTTTTTTTACATTAATAATTGGATAACCCTTTTAAGCATTGCTGCTTCCAAACATGTTGCTTGTCTGTACTTCTGTTTATGCTCTTCCAGCCATGTCCTCTTGCATGCATACATGGGGCATTTTCCACTATGTCCTGTGTGGCTCACCTACAATGTCCATCACTTCCTGACAAAGGTATATGCCTCTCCCTGAGTGATGAAACTTCATGGCAGGCTACCTGCCACATTTGAAAGATGTGGCAAAGACCTGTGCACACAGGGAGTTACCTCCTCCTTATTGCAGCACCTTCCCTTATGGTACCCCAGACCTCTCAAGTACATATGCAACATACCACATTACATAAATAACCCTGCTCATCAGCATTAATGCAAGCTACACATTTAAATCAAACATGTCACCACACAATGCAATATGTAGGCAGCTTGTTATAAAGCATTAAGAACTGAGCAGATTGAAATATAGTTTTGTGGGAAAAGATTAGGAAAACCTGTAATTTACTTAGTTAAATCTCTGGTCTTTCTGTACTTGGTTGTATGCGAATTGCATCTCATCACTTATGGCATTCCCTGTGTAAATATATATACAGAGATGGCTAACACCTAATAACTACAATTTGGGAAATGGAGCCAGTAGATCCCCTATCCTTTCCAATGCATAATACCATTGTGACAGGTGGAACGCATATGCGTTCCACCTGTGATTCACATGGACTTCCTGCTTCCGGTTTCCGGCTATGCCTCGTCCTGCACGCCAGTGCATGGCGTTCAATGTTTGTTCTTTGCTGCACAGGTGAATATTATTTGAATATGATCGATTATCCTATATAAGGTGATGCCCCAGCATTTGACCTTTTACCCCTGAGGAAGCCGGATTGCTCCGGCGATACGCGTTGGGCGCTTTCTCATCTCTCAGGTCCACTGCACCAGCTTTTCACGTAGGTTTGTCTCTTTGATTGTGACCCTATTTCAGGTCTGTCTGCATTCTTAAGAGGTATCACCCTATGTTACATTTGCTTTATATTTTACATTGTAATCTGTATATGCTGGTATATCATTTTTGGCCTATGTTTTGGCTATTCAGTGGACCTGTATGTGCTGGTTACACACTATTTGTATACCGCACTTTGTTTTAATTGTATACAATTTTTTAATGTGTCTGTTGGTGTGTCTAATAAACTTTATACATTTTTGATACAGTATTATTGTCGGATGTGCATTTATAAGGTGGTTCTAGCGACTCTCTCTTGGGTCAATATTGTTCAATGTTCCCTTACACCGCCTTTTGCACTCCGTTCATTATGTGGTGTGCCCCCTAACTTGGTCATTCGATTACAGAGATGGCTATCAGTCACTGATGGGTCAGCCAACCGTCCAGAAATTTCTTGACAGTCCTTAAAGAGGCAAATTTTTATCCTGTGTCCCTGAAAAAAAATAATAGATGTGTAGTATCAATGGCCTGAGTGGGGTTAAGCGCTGTTCACTTGAATGGAGCTTAGCCCTGCCCAGGCCATTGATACTAGTCGTGACATCACTAGGCCTCCGATAAACACTGAGAAGGCCGCAGCGCTACTGCCAGTGCCGCTGACTTCTCAAACAGCTGATGGGCAGGGGTCCCGGGTGTCAGAGCCCCGCGGATCAGATGCTGATGATCTATCCAGAGGATAAATCATCAGTTTAAAAAAACTGCAGAACCCCTTTAGGTTCAGAAAAAGCAGAGATTAAAATTAATTACAAGTTTTAGCTGAATCTTTTCCCAGAAACCTACATGTTGATCTGCTCAGCATCTGAGATTCTACAGCATTTCATGGTGATAGGTTTTCTAATTGCAGGGAGATATACTGGCATGTACCTTATTTTTCGCCCTATAAGACGCACCGGCTCATAAGACGCAAAAAGGTTTTAGAGGAGGACACCAGTCAGACCTCAGATGACAGCCCCAATCAGACCCCCAATGTTAGTAAGACCCCAATAAGACCTCGATTAGACTCCCAATCAGACCTCAGCTCAGACCCCAATGTGCATGATCCCCAATCAGACCTCAGATAATAGCCCCATGCCTCTCATGATCCACCATTGCCAGATCTCACCCCCCATAATAGCGCCTATTGCCATATTTCAGTCCCCATGGCCATGTTTCTGCCTCCATTGCCATATTTCAGCCCTCATTATCAGCCCCCATATCAGCTTCCATTGTCATGTTTCAATTGCCATGCCTCTCATCCGTCACACAACACAAAAAAAAAAACACACTTACCTCTCCTGCTCACGGATGCCGCTGCTCCTCCCCTACATTGCGATCCTCTTCATCCTTCCATCGGTTGTGCTGTGAACCATTGCGCACAGCGTGAGGTCACGGAGCGTCCTCACGCTGTGCGCAGCCACTGCACAGCCGACAGCCGAGGACCAGGAAGCTGTGAGTACAGAGCCTTTACCACTTCCCGGTCCTCTGGTACTATTGAGCGCTTCCATCATGGAAGTGCTTATTAGTATTCACTACATAAGACGCAGGGGCATTTTCCCCCCACTTTTGGTCTTATTGGGTGAAAAATCCTGGCAAATAGCAAACACTTAAAGCTATACTAAAGCTGATGTCATGTAACATTTCACCTCTGTGAAGTAAATATGGCAGCATGGATAATCATAACCCGCAGCAACAGTGCTTTATGCACAGAATACATGGTTGCACTTTGTTTCAACCCTCTTATAAGTTGTTGTTGGATCTGATAAATTGCAGTTTCACATATTTCCTTTAAAAGTAATGCTTGATTAATAATGTTAGTTATTAGGCTACACATGTTAGTTTTATTTTAACTTGTAATATTGTTGTAGTCGTCATTGTGGCATTTGTTCTTATGATACACTTGAGTTGAATTGACGACTTATTTATTTTTTTTTTTTACATAGGACATCTAATTTGTATTTTTTTTTTAATGGGCTGCCTTTAATTTGACTTTGCTATGGTTTCTTAGGAAATGATGAAATAAAGAGAGGTGTACTTTTAATGTTATTTGGAGGTGTACCTAAAAAAACTATGGAAGGTACTTCTCTGAGGGGCGACATTAATGTGTGCATTGTTGGAGATCCAAGTACATCTAAGAGCCAATTTCTAAAGTAAGAATTTAACACTATATTTTTGAATGAAGTTTTATTCTGCTAGATTTTGCTCCTACAGGTTCACTGGGGGAAAAACTTCACTGTGAAGTGCTTTCTGCACAGAGCTGTTTCACAATCCCTTCCAACTGATTTGAGTGACAGTTGGATTGGTCTGCTGGTCGGATAAGCAGTGAGGAATCGTATGTTTTAACATATTAACTATGGTAGACTGTTCCCCATATTAAATATTTTATATTAGTCTATTTTAGGGCTCCTGTAAACAGGGCTTCTTTTCTGCATTTTTAAAAGCCTTGAAAACACAATAATTTTTATTTTTTTGACACTTTTGCCATTTTTTTTTCACTGCTTTACAACCCCAGACATATCTGTACATCCAACATGCATATTTCCACCTCAAAGAAAAGTTTGAAGATTTCTTTTATTTACCATGATATGGTAAATTAAATGCTGCCATTAAAAAATTTCAAATTGTCCCACAAAAAATAAGTCCTCATCTTGCTATATGAACAAAAAAGTAAAAGTCTTAGTTTTTGGAAGATGGTGAGGAAAAAATAAAAAAGCTTAAATTTGGTTAGCTTCTTAAGGATTTAAAAACTATGTAAACCTTGGGGGCATTTTTTTTATTTTTTATTACTGCATTACACTTATTTTGAGCTAAAAAAAATTATATTGGTCTCTATTAAAATATGGAGCCTTTTTTTCTGTAGAGCTGAAATTCTGTAGTAGCAGCCTGTGGATTTTCTGTCTTTTCCATCAGTTGGGGAGCTGACTGGTTCCATATCTCTGCTCTCTGACATTATAAACACTCATTATAGCACATTTCTTATCTTACTGATAAGAATGTGTCTTAAATAAGTGTTTGACCTCTTAGTAGTTTAGAGAAGAGGGTAATTAGATGACTGGCACAAAGCAAAAGTGAAAGTACCAGTGACACCTTTAGGCTACTTTCACACTGGCGTTTCTGGGTCCGCTTGTGAGATCCGTTTCAGGGCTCTCACAAGCGGATCAGTTCAGCCCCAATGCATTCTGAATGCATAAGGATCCATTCAGAATGCATCAATTTGGCTGCGTTTGGTCTCCGTTGCGTTTTTTTTAGACGGTCACTAAAACGCAGCTTGCAGCATTATGGTGACCGTCTGACTATGCAGAGCCAAACGGATCCGTCCTGACTTACAATGTAAGTCAATGGGGACGGATCCGTTTTTCACTGAAACAATATGGTGTAATTGGAAACTGATCTGTCACCCATTGACTTTCAATGTAAGTTAAGACGGATCCGTTTTGACGTAAACTTTTTTTTTCAATGAATAATGCAAACGGATCCGTTATTAACGGATTCAAGCGTTTGCATTATTGGTGCGGATACAAGACGGACCAAACGCAGGTGTGAAAGTAGCCTAAGAAAAACAGTTGGCTCAATATTTTTAATAAAGCCCAATTGAAAATGATTTTTAGCCAAAAATGAGTAAAATGCAATCATAAACAAAGCCTTGCACTGACCCCCAAATATGGCAAAACTGAAAGGGAAATATTTATTATTGGATTTTTTTTTCTTGAATTTTACACAAATAAAGTATGCATGCTTTGCAGAACATTTATCAAGTTTTAAATACTTTCAAATTTTTTTTATGCCTTGTTTGACAAATGGTCGTGGGGAAAGAGGACAATGCATTTGTGTTTTTTTGAATTTAGATTTTTTTTTTTTTAAGTTTTAACTGCACAATCTTTTAGGTGGCATAAACTTATTTTTGTTTTGGTGTCTGATTATGTTCTTTCCTGTATATGGTTACGGGGCTGCCTGCTTGCCTGAGTAGCTAACAGCATTCTGAGATATGTTTTACCGCAGCCACATAAGAACCTGTATTCTGTACATGTTCCCTGACTTCGAGAGATTGCTATGAAAATGTTTTCTAAGCATGCTGTGTCTCCTATGCTGAGGTCATTGTGCAGGGTGGTGTAAGAGGGTTTAGCAATCTCTGGCATTCCAACCGTTCTGTTACTGCAACACCAAGCATGCTCCATTAACGCATGTGGAAGTTTCAAGAACAACCAAGCAAATCTACATGCTAGGAGTTGTAGTTTCAACAGTGCCAAAGGCGCTCCTGAAATGAAAACTGCAACATTTTAGGTCTGTTTGTTTTTTAATCGCCTAAGGATGCTAACTAGCTTGGTACTTAAATTGATCTTGTCATTTTGAACATGATGATGAAGCCACAGGCTGTCCTGAATATTTTGCTAAACTGTTAGGCTTCTTTCACACATCGCGTGTGAGGATGCGGGTGCGTTGCGGGAAAATGCGCAATTTTTCAGCACGAGTGCAAAGCATTTTAATGCGTTTTGCACTCGCGTGAGAAAATTCGGCATGTTTCGTACCCAGACCCGAACCCGGACTTCTTCACAGAAGTTTGGGGTTGGGATCGGTGTTGTGTAAATTTTATTATTTAACTTTATAACATGGTTATAAGGGAAAATAATAGCATTATTAATACAGAATGCTAAGTAAATGAGGGATGGAGGGGTAAAAAAAAAAAATACAAAATTTAACTCACCTCATCCACTTGTTCGTGCAGCCCGGCTTGTCGTCTTTCTTCTTCTTTGAGGACTTGGGAGAAAAGGACCTTTTGGTGACGTCACTGCACTCATCACATGGTCCATCACCATGGTGATGGATCATGTGATGGACCATGTGATGAGCGCAGTGACGTCACCAAAGGTCCTTTTCTCCCAGGTCCTCAAAGAAGAAGAAAGAAAGAAGACAAGCCGGGCTGCGTGAACAAGTGGATGAGGGGAGTTAAATTTTGTATTTTTATTTTTTTTACCCCTCCATCCCTCATTTACTTAGCATTCTGTATTAAAAATGCTATTATTTTCCCTTTATAACCATGTTGTAAGGGAAAATAATAAAGATCGGGTCCCCATCCTGATCATCACCTAGCAACCATGCATGTGAAAATCACACCGCATCCGCAGTTCCATTCACTTCTATGGGGCCTGCGTTGCGTGAAAAACACACAATCTATAGAATGCTGCGATTTTCACGCAACGCGCAAGTGATGCGTGAAAATCACTGCTTATGTGCACAGCCCCATAGAACTGAATGGGTCCGGATTCAGTGTGGGTGCAATGCATTCACCTCACGCGTTGCACCAGCATGGAAAACTCGCCCATGTGAAAGGGGCCTTAGTGTCCCTCATATCACTACTAGAGGTGACTGATGGAGATGAACGAATCAGTCATCCCTTTAAGCAGAGGTCTATACTGGAGACTGCTCCCCCAAAGCGGGGGATGTTCCACTTGCTGCTTGACTGTTAGATTTGGACATCTTGGCCGGCTCTAACAATCTTAGAAATAGAGTTGGGAATTAACACTGTAAAACCTCCCTTTACTTTTACATTTAGCTGCATTCACTGCATCCGGATTTTGGAAGCTTGGAATGCCAGCTTTCAAACAATACATAGTAACATAGTACATAAGGCCGAAAAAAGACATTTGTCCATCCAGTTCGGCCTGTCATCCGACAAAGCCTATATATCGATCTGCTATCAAACCAGAGATATGAGTAGCTAAAGGAGATATCACTGTAGTGACCCACCTAATAAATGCCACAAAATGTAAAAAATTATTTTCTTTTTTTTTAATCCTGCTTAATTTAAAGCGAACCTTTCACCAGGATTTCACCTAATAAACTATTAACAGTACCTTATAGATTATGCTCATTCTGTTTAAATGCATTCTTGTCCCGCTTTCCTGGGATGTATATTGATGAAAAAAACGACTTATAAAGTCCTTGTCTCCAGCTCCTGCAGTCACGGAGGAAGTCAAGGGGGTAGCCCTTCCCTCACTCCGGGCTGTACCTCCCCTGCCCTAACCCCTCCTCTAACTAGTGAAACTAACACCCGGCTCAGTCGCCGGGACCGCGCTTGTACTGGCGGCGCATGCGCCGTTGGTCTCAGTAGCAGCGCGATCCCGTCTAGGCGCGGACTGAAGCGCGATCCTGTGAGTGAATTGCGCATGCGCCGTCCGTCCCCGATGCCTCCCTGTCTTCTGTTCTTCAGGCGCGCGCCTGAATAGAAGACAGGGAGGCATCGGGGACGGACGGCGCATGCGCAATTCACTCACAGGATCGCGCTTCAGTCCGCGCCTAGACGGGATCGCGCTGCTACTGAGACCAACGGCGCATGCGCCGCCAGTACAAGCGCGGTCCCGGCGACTGAGCCGGGTGTCAGTTTCACTAGTTAGAGGAGGGGTTAGGGCAGGGGAGGTACAGCCCGGAGTGAGGGAAGGGCTACCACCTTGACTTCCACCGTGACTGCAGGAGCTGGAGACAAGGACTTTATAAGTCGTTTTTTTCATCAATATACATCCCAGGAAAGCGGGACAAGAATGCATTTAAACAGAATGAGCATAATCTATAAGGTACTGTTAATAGTTTATTAGGTGAAATCCTGGTGAAAGGTTCGCTTTAAGATGTAATACACTATATGTACCCCAAAATGGTTCCTAACAAACCTACAGCTAATCCTGCAAAATTAAAGAAAAAAAAAAAGAGAAAAAATTAAAAATTAAGGAAAAAATTAGTTATGACTGCTGGAACACACAGGCTAATGGTTGCTAGTCCTTATGGCTAAAAAGGTCACTAAAGGGTTAAAAATTGTGTTCCCTGAGTTGTGGTCCAACAAGATTAACTTCAGACATGTTTTAATGTAATGTGACTGTTTAGGTTCAAAATTCCTAATTAATAAACATAACATAAAATAAATATAAATTGCAAACATAATAAACTTGCCAATAGGACAAATTGTTACTTCCTCACTTTGTAAAAATCCAGCAGCTCCTAATGTCAGATATTGTTTATTTGGGAATGTTTCTAACACGAATCAGTCACTATATGTACATACTCCATAAAGTATATATAGAGGAGGATGGCTATATTTACTCCAGCAACGCACACACACTCTCCTGTTATGTGGCGCATGCACATTGAAGCCAGGAGTTGTGACTGGGCATATGCCAGAAATGTGTTAGAACTGCACATGTGCAAGGGGATGGCGTTTTCTATGATGGGGGGATGTCAGTCAAGGTGTAGTTGGCGGGGTTCCAGCAATAAATGCTTGACTTCAAGGGGGAAAGCTCAGCCCTCTTTGACTTGAAAAAGCTATGGATTAAACCTTGAGCAACATGAACAAATTGAAGGTACTATTGTCAGTTTAGATCCCAAAAACTAGCTGACAGGTTCTCTAGCAGGGCAATCTACAGCATTTTTGAAACTGTCAGATTTCCTCGGTCCGAAAAGTGACCTGGGTTGCATTTAACCCTTTGGATTATAGTCTGTCTCCTGCTGAAATGGAACTTGAAGGTAATTCAATTAGTAATTAAGTTTTATTATTATTTTTTTTTTTTATGTTTAATCTGGACTGTCTATACATAATTCTGGCAGAAAATACGTTAGTGCATGTCACAAACATTACCATTTTTCATTTCTTCGGCAGGCATGTGGAAGAGTTTAGTCCACGAGCAGTGTACACCAGTGGGAAAGCTAGCAGTGCTGCTGGTCTGACTGCTGCTGTTATAAAGGATGAAGAATCTCATGAATTTGTCATTGAAGCTGGAGCATTGATGCTTGCAGATAATGTATGTGGTTAATCCAAAAGAGAACTCTGCGCTCCTATGTAGTTGAATCTATACAATGATTTTATTGTGAAGGCAATCCAATCTGTAATGTATTGGTTCATTCTCGCAAGGACCTTTTTAAGAGCAATTTATTACTGCAGTAACATTTCTATGATGTCTTCTTTTTGTCCGGTTCAGGGTGTTTGTTGCATTGATGAGTTTGACAAAATGGATCTGAAGGATCAGGTAGCTATACATGAAGCTATGGAGCAACAGACCATATCAATCACAAAAGCTGGGGTGAAGGTAGGAGATTTTGTAGGTTAATTAAACTCTTTTAAAGAGGGCCTGTCATCATATACCAAAAAAAGTTTTTATATGGGCTAAATAGAACTTTATTTAGCATGGCATGATTTTATCTGCTTGTAAACTCCCAACACACACACACACACACACATTCATGCTCAATATGCAAATTTTAATTGGTTAGCTACAATGGTAGCAATCATTTCACTTCTCTGCAAGAGGACATTAGATGCCCCCTTTGATTAGAATCCTGCCTCATCACGATCTTGCAAGATCTGCAAATCTGCGAGACAACGCTGTATACTATTTTCTGTGTGGTAGCAGTGGCAATGTCTCACTCATATCTGAGTAAGATCATGTAAAGTTAGCAGACAGCGTGATCACACTGAATAGACTGTGTCAGAGTGGGGAAGAAACCTCCACCTTACCGAGAAGCAAAGTAGTTACCACATTTGTGGGTTGCATTTAAAATTTGTATATTGGGCACCATAAGTTCAGTGGTCTATATATCTAAAGAAGGCGGGGGTACTGCCAGATAAAATATGATCAGGGAAGCCTGTAAATTGTTCAAATTTTTTAATATGCTGACAGGGCCTCTTCAAATATATCAATCAACGTTTGTACTTTCAATGGAAATTAGGGAAAAATAGGTGGCACAAGCAGTGTAATATGAGCACAGGAACCAGGCTGGTGGAAGGTTTTGCAGAACTTTTCATTTGCAATGAAGCTAGTATATTGTATATGGGCAATACTATGTCACAATACCAGTATCTGCAAATACCAATGTTACGTGTTGCTTCCCTCTGACTGTGTTGCCGTGTCGGCTGGCTGCAGGTTGCCGCCTGTGTAGGCTGGTTGCTCAGCGCTGCGTGCTGGTGACTGTTCGGTGGTGTGCACAATCCATGTACTTTTCTCTCCTCTTGGCAGTATGATCTCCCAGAGGGTATTTCTGGATGGTTGCCATTAGCAACATCTGGTACTGCAGTTTTTGGTGCTGCTGCTTGTTTTCTCTGACCTGCTTGTAGTACCTCCCGTTTGGTTCTGAAAGGGTTAACTACCCTCTGAGGTTCCGTGGGTGTGTCCTTGCAGGTGCGCTCATTATCTGGCTATTCTGCCTGTGAGCGTGGAGTCTTTTGTTTTGTTCCTGGTTATGATGTGTTTGCCCCTTGCTACTGACCCTTGGGGTCCCTGCTGCCGTTAATGTCTGTCCATGTTTCAGTGTGGTATTCCTTGTTCTGCATTGATGTTTCCGTTTGGTTGCTATGTTTTTGTTTTGCCTGGTCTTGTCTCTATCTGTATTTGCGTCCGTGCACCTATAAGAGCATATCTGCGTCTGTTCCTGTTCATGTCTTTCCTTGCCTGTTCTGCTCATGTCTGTGGCAGTCCTCACTGCTCCTAGTGTTCTGTTCTGTTATATCTGTCTTGCAGTGCCTCACTGCTGCTGCTTGTGGAAGTGGATTCCGGTGTTCCCCAGAGGGGGAATGTCCAGTCTGTTTATACCATGTCTGTCGATGTCTGGTTTCTGTTCTTGCTATGCCTGGGTTATGTTATTATCTGTATTCTGAATTGTCTTGGCTGTCTTTGCCTGCTTAATGTACTGCAGGTACCTTCTAGTTTCCGTTTCCTGCTGCCACTGGCTGGTTTATGCTCTGGAGTCGCACCTGGCAACTACCGACTGCTAGTCTATCCTCACCATCTGAGGCTCTAATGAAGTCTAGGTAGTTACTTAGTTGTGCCCCTCCGGATTATGGCTAGTCGGTGGCACAGTGAGTTTTTCCTGCTGCTCGGTAGCAGTACATTGGGGTTTCCTGTGTTTCATTTGTCTCTGGTATTTCGGTCATGCCTGATGTCGCAGAGGCTTCTTCCGAGTCTCCGATTCATGACAACCAACAGTCTGCCCTCAGCTTTAGTCTGCCACATACTAGTGAGAAGTCCCAGCAGTTCTAGCAGTCTTGTCATAGACTCTTCTATCCACAGCCTTATCTGGATTCTCCTCTTAGCAGAGTCTCGGTAGTCTCTCTGTTGTCTACACATGATCTCCTCTCTACTGTAGAGCAGATTCTTACAGCAATGTCACTACAAAGCTCTGCCTCCTCCTGGACTTCAATCCGAATTTCAGGATAAATTTTATTCTCAATGTAGCTGAATTTCCAGCGTATGATGTCACCACGCCGGCCGGTGTTAGATTTCACGCCAGACCTTCAAGCAAGATGGCAGCGGCCCATCACAAACAAATGAATCTTTTTTTTTTTTTGTATTTTTATAATACTTTAGTATTCCTATCAGATTCTGTGATCAGCTATAAAGGTGGCATCTGAGGGGTACAATGGTGAGGAAAGGGGGGGTGGGTAATATTGTGATTTTTATTTCATCTTTTTTGTAAAATTCAGCGAAGCAGCCAAATTGAATTTTACAAAACCTCGCTCAGCTCTAATAACGGTGCTACTGTTACAGCTAATACAGCAGGATGCAGGGTATATTGACATATGTGATGTCAGACTAAAATAAAAGACTGCAATGTTTCCTCTCTTAGGTTCTGTTCACACTTTTTGTGAAGAAAATGCTTGGTGTATGCACAGGGAAAGCTTACAGTACATATATAAAACATATCCGTAGTCTTCCATGGACCCAGCAGATGCCGACATAAAGTTCGTCAGTGCCTCTGCATATTTTTTTTGTACATGAAGTCTGCTGTTTCCTATAAAGATGGCTTCAGTAGAAAACAGTACAAGTCCTTTTTAAAGAAGTCCTGTCACCACAAAATGCAATGCATTCTGGAAGCACCATATCATAGAGCAGGAGGAGCTGAGTAGAATTATAACATCACCCCCTGTAGCTTTTCACAGGAAGTGGGGAAAAAAAAACCTGATTATAAATTAATACATTAGGGGTTTTACTGAATCTTGTCCCACAAATATACATCAATCTGCTCAGCTTCTCCTGCTCTGTAACATTGTACTTTCAGATTGCACTTCATTTTGTGGTGACAGGTTCTCTTTAAAATTGCAGTCAAAGCCAACCTCTCCCTTTTACAAAGGTATGCATTGGGGAATACACTCGATGTGCGGTTCAGACAGAATAATATAAAAAAATCGATCAGACCCCAACAGTGTATTTTTCAAGTTAGATACAATGCACTCATGTGGAAATTCATTTTTGTAAGCCAGCATTCCACAACCACGAAATTTGTGTTCATTGAAACTGATGCAACCGATATTCCCTGTTCAATGCTGCAGAATATGCTGGCATTACATAAGGAACAAGACATGCAGAAATAATTTTTATTTTTATGAACACTTTTTGAACTCCCATTTTTTTTCTAAACTGTTCCAAAATTATGTGCATTTTATAATATCTCTGCTTATAATGGTTTCATAGAGCTCAAGTACATTGACTTCCATACAGCCAGCTATAGAGAAAAATTCTGCAAGTGTTCTGGTTGCTTGCAGCTCTCATGAAAAGGAAATGACTGGTAGACCTATACCTCCACTGAAATCAATTGCAGTCAAAATTGTATCATATCAAAAACATTTGTTGGTACAGAGTGCAATAATCATACAATATGCATCTTCATGACTTAATAAGTCAGCCATTATGATTGCCACTGCACTTGTACACAGCTAACGAATATGATGGCACTAGAGAGGAGCGTATTGGCCCTCAGATTCAATTTGGATCTGAATAAATTTCTACCCGAATAGAATGTGCCCCAGCTGCCCTGAAAAGTCATATATGGCACTCTCAGGTCTCCTAGGACTGTATCCAACCCCTCTCAAGCTCTTTAATGCGTATGCAGCATTAGTAATGTCAAGACGATATAGCTATGGGTAAATGGGCGGTGGTGGGTGGTAACAATAAGCCTGTCTAGACAGGCTACACTGTCAGATGTTTGTTTGTTTATTTATTTATTTGCTTTTCTTTCCATTAAAAAGTCCAAAAATTCTCCTGGGCAGATGCTTTCTACAGTCTTTTGATCTGTCAAATTGTGGTTGCCATTTGAATGATCTCTATGAAACAAATTGCAAAGATTTAGGATTAGGTAGAAACTGAATACAACAAATTGATTGATTTAGTTTAAAATTGATTCGCTTATCTCTAGATGGTACCTTTTACTATAATTTATATAGACTTGTAGAAAATGGAATGATTAAAGCTCTGGATACTGACCTCCATTCTTTGAGTCATGTTGGTGCATACTGCATTATTTTTGCACTCTGTACCTCCTTGGTAGGTTCTTTCCACTTCTATGGCAGTGTGAAAGGAAGAGGTGGATTTGGAGCTCTGTAACATAATATATATTTTTTAAAGTATGTTATAAAACTGGTCAGCACCGAAGTTTGGGCCTAAAAATGACATGGTGTTGACTTTAAAGTACGGCTGAAACGCTTAGAAAAGCACTTTCAATATATGACTCAAGAAAGGGAATCTGATTTAAATAAGTTAATGTAGTCTTATTTTGTATATTTCTGGTGGTGTTAGAATGTTTTGAGGCTTATTGTCCCAGTATATATAAAACAGCCAACTTACTGTTGTGGTTTTTGTTTTGGATATTTACTCATCCCTTTTCTCTGTGATCATAATATTCTTGATTTAAAATTGTATTTGCAATTTTGGAATATGTTCATATAAAATGAATTTTATGTTGTTGACCTAGACACTATGTAATATGGTTAAAGAACCATTCCAAACTGACTATCCACTGTGTTTTGTTTTTTTGTTTTTTTGTTTTTCTGTAAGGCCACATTAAATGCTCGTACATCCATCTTGGCAGCAGCAAATCCTGTTGGTGGAAGATATGAACGATCAAAGTCACTGAAGCACAATGTAAATCTTTCAGCTCCAATAATGTCCAGATTTGACCTTTTCTTTATTCTAGTGGATGAATGCAATGAGGTAAATACTTTAAAACAAAAATAAAATAAAAAAATCTGACATTTTCAGACTATTCTTTAGAACAGATAACCCCAGATTGGAAAGTTGACTGTGTACATTTGTGATATTTAAAGAGCTATTTAGTATTTGATGGGATAGAATGTCTCAAATTATAGCATAATAAAAAAAAAAATGCAGTTAGATTGTTTCTTTTCCTCCCAGATATTATATCTTGGGTAGTGTAATTAGACCAAAAAAAAAATATAATAATCATATTATAATGCTTGTTATATATAGTGTATATTCTATTTTGTTACACACTGCTGTGAAGTACTGTACAGTCGTGGCCAAAAGTTTTGAGAATTACATAAATATTGAAAATTGGAAAAGTTGCTGCTTAAGTTTTTATAATAGCAATTTGCATATACTCCAGAATGTTATGAAGAGTGATCAGACTCAGGTGAGAATGTTGACGAGCACAAGGCTGGAGATCATTATGTCAGGCTGATTGGGTTAAAATGGCAGACTTGACATGTTAAAAGGAGGGTTATGCTTAAAATCATTGTTCTTCCATTGTTAACCATGGTGACCTGCAAAGAAACGCGTGTAGCCATCATTGCGTTGCATAAAAATGGCTTCACAGGCAAGGATATTGTGGCTACTAAGATTGCACCTCAATCAACAATTTATAGGATCATCAAGAACTTCAAGGAAAGAGGTTCAATTCTTGTTAAAAAGGCTTCAGGGCGTCCAAGAAAGTCCAGCAAGCGCCAGGATCGTCTCCTAAAGAGGATTCAGCTGCGGGATCGGAGTGCCACCAGTGCAGAGCTTGCTCAGGAATGGCAGCAGGCAGGTGTGAGCGCATTTGCACGCACAGTGAGGCGAAGACTTTTGGAAGATGGCCTGGTGTCAAGAAGGCCAGTAAAGAAGCCAATTCTCTCCCAAAAAAAACATCAGGGACAGATTGATCTTCTGCAGAAAGTATGGTGAATGGACTGCTGAGGACTGGGGCAAAGTCATATTCTCCGATGAAGCCTCTTTCCGATTGTTTGGGGCATCTGGAAAAAGGCTTGTCCGGAGAAGAAAAGGTGAGCGCTACCATCAGTCCTGTGTCATGCCAACCATAAAGCATCCTGAGACCATTCATGTGTGGGGTTGCTTCTCATCCAAGGGAGTGGGCTCACTCACAATTTTGCCCAAAAACACAGCCATGAATAAAGAATGGTACCAAAACACCCTCCAACAGCAACTTCTTCCAACAATCCAACAACAGTTTGGTGAAGAGCAATGCATTTTCCAGCACGATGGAGCACTGTGCCATAAGGCAAAAGTGATAACCAAGTGGCTCGGGGACCAAAACGTTGACATTTTGGGTCCATGGCCTGGAAATTCCCCAGATCTTAATCCCATTGAGAACTTGTGGTCAATCCTCAAGAGGCGGGTGGACAAACAAAAACCCACTAATTTTGACAAACTCCAAGAAGTGATTATGAAAGAATGGGTTGCTATCAGTCAGGAATTGACCCAGAAGTTGATTGAGAGCATGCCCAGTCGAATTGCAGAGGTCCTGAAAAAGAAGGGCCAACACTGCAAATACTGACTCTTTGCATAAATGTCATGTAATTGTCGATAAAAGCCTTTGAAACGTATGAAGTGCGTGTAATTATATTTCACTACATCACAGAAACAACTGAAACAAAGATCTAAAAGCAGTTTAGCAGCAAACTTTGTGAAAACTAATATTTGTGTCATTCTCAAAACTTTTGGCCACGACTGTACATATAATGGACTGATCTAGGAATAATATCAGATACATTTCCAGGACAAATATCTCATGTCCTGGGGATTAGCTACAATGTATTGCCAAAGGTATATTCTATAAACCTGGAGAAGAGGTTATTTAATTCCCAAAGCATTGCCAAGAAGGGATAATATAATCTCCACTTCTCAGCTAAGAGGAGAACTAGGCTTGTAGTTTCAGCATCTTTTCTTCTGTAAATGACAAAAAAAAATATTCTGGATACATTAGATATCCCATTTTTTTTCTATTGTTTGTTTGGGTTTCATGTTTAGGTAACAGACTATGCTATAGCACGAAGGATTGTTGATTTACATGCAAGAAATGAGGAGTCTATAGAGAGAGTGTATTCAATTGAAGACGTTCAGAGGTATTTGCTGTTTGCCCGTCAATTCCAGCCAAAAGTGAGTTATTAGTATTTGTTTTTCGCTTTAACAATACTTGAAAAGTCTCTTAATGCATACAGGATAATGAGATAAGATAATTATGCACCCAGGCATCCTATACAATATACAAGAAACTGATTCTTCAAACCAGGCCAAGTAGATGCATTGCTCTATGGTCCAGTTCTGATGCTCACTTGCTGATTGTATGCTCTGTAAGTGATGGGCATAATGTGACAGATGTTCACAGCTGACAAATCCTGGGGGGTTGGTTATTTTGGAGTAATACTCCTGGTTAATGAAGGCTAGTTATGGGACCCAAGCTGGCCTCTAGATTCTAGAAAGTAAGTAAAACCCCTAGCTATGCGTATGAGTCATACAGACCCAAAATATGTAGTAATATTGTGTTTTTTTTTGTATATTTCAATGCTGGGTTTTTACTTCTGTGATGGGCAGCAATCTGTGTGGGCACTGCGACCACCATACACTGCAACTGCATGTTCTGGTACATTTATATTATATGCAGGAATAATTTCTCCAGCAGTTTATGCTCCTGTAGCACTTGAGTGATTGGGCCAGCCTTCATTCTCGGTGTGCATAATTGAGCCTTGTGCAACCTTGATATGGTCACCCATCAATTTGTTGTTCTTCCATCGACCCGGTTATGAAATATACGGACTACTGCATACCAGGAACACCCTCAATTTATTTTTTTTCTGTTCTGACCCAGTCACCTAGCCATCAGATTTTGACCCATGTTTAAGTCCCACATCCTTCCTTGCCCAATGTTCCTGCTTCAAAAACATCCATTTTCGATAACTGACCACTATCTTATCTATTTCCTACCCCTAGGGAAGCTATCAATGTTATTCACTTCACCTGTTAGGAGTTTTAATGTTCTAGATTATTGCTTTGATTTTGGTAATTTTGGATAGTTGTGTCAGAGGTTTTCTGGTGTGGGTGTATATATGTACTGTATATATCTGTTGTATATATAGAAAGCTGTTATTTGTTACATTATTTTAGTCCTGTTCATGTGAAATGTGGTGTTTTTTGCAATGTAAAGATCATAAAGGAAGCAGAAGAGTTCATTGTGGAACAATACCGCCGCCTTAGACAGCGTGATTGTAGTGGAGTGACAAAATCTGCATGGAGAATTACAGTCAGACAGCTTGAAAGTTTGATCAGATTGTCTGAAAGCATGGCTCGCATGCACTGCTCAGATGAGGTAAGGTATTGCTGAGCCTGAAATATAAAAACCCAGTATATAATACACCACCATCATATTTTTATCTAAAGTACAATGTAAGATAGTCTGGCTCATAAGATACTGTATCCTCTCTCATTGACATGGGACCAGAAGTTCGAACAGCTCAATATGTTTCTATTCACTTAAGGTTCACCCAAAGCATGTGAAAGAAGCCTTCAGGCTGCTGAGCAAATCAATAATCCGTGTGGATACACCTGATGTTAGCTTCAATCCAGGTGAAGATGAGAAGAACATCGAAGGTATGTTTATATTCCAAAATTAAATGGGCACACACCTTTTACAGAGCTATTTATTTAGACAAATATGAATAAATAAGGTGTCAAATTATCAATGTTTTTAGCATATTTTTTTTTTTTTGTAAATGGCAACATTTTCTGCTCAACTAATAATTAACCCCTTCAGGACTAATAAAACTGGGGATCTGGAATTAGTGATGTGTGAGGAGGACAATAAATGTATATGTAAAAAACAAATAAAAGCCGCCAAACTAGAGACCGAGAGATTAATTGCCAAAGAGAGCAAAACTAACCCTAACATGTTCTTCAATTTATATAAATGGTAAAAAGTATAAATCTGAAGGTGTCGGCCCTTTAAAGAGTAAAGAGGGGGGAGTCACAGAGAGCGACAAGGAGAAAGCAAAGCTATGAAATATTTTTTTCTCCACTGCCCTATCTGACCCAGGAAGAAGTACAGCGGCGTCTTAAAAAGATTAAAATGGACAAATCGCCAGGACCAGATGGCATACACCCCCATATCTTAAGAGAATTAAGTAATGTCATAGCCAGACCCTTATTTATGATATTTACAGACTCTATACTGACAGGGAATGTTCCACAGGATTGGCACATAGCAAATGTGGTGCCAATATTTAAAAAGGGTGCAAAAACAGACCCCGGAAATTATAGGCCTGTAAGTTTAATATCTGTCATGGGTAAACCATTTGAAGGTTTTCTAAGAGATGCTAGAGGATCTCAATGAAAGTAAGCAAGTAACATCATATCAGCATGGCTTCATGAGGGATCGGTCATGTCAAACTAATTTAATTAGTTTCTATGAGCAGGTAAGTTCTAGACTTGATAGTGGTGAATCAATGGATGTTGTATATCTGGACTTTTCCAAAGCATTTGACACTGTACCACATAAAATGAGAATGCTCAGACTGGGAGAAAACATCTGTATGTGGGTAAGTAACTGGCTCAATGATAGAAAACTGAGGGTGGTTATTAATGGTACACACTCAGATTGGGTCACTGTCACTAGTGGGGTACCTCAGGGGTCAGTATTGGGCCCTACTCTCCAATATATTTATTAATGATCTTGTAGAAGGCTTGCACAGTAAAATATAAATTTTTGCAGATGACACTAAACTGTGTAAAGTAATTAACACTGAAGAGGACAATTTACAGCTACAGATGGATCTGGATAGATTAGAGGCTTGTGCAGAGAAGTGGCAGATGAGGTTTAACACTGACAAATGTAAGGTTATGCACAGGGGAAGGAATAATACATCACCCATACATACTAAATGGTAAAATACTGGGTTACATTGACATGGAAAAGGACCTAGGAATTTTAATAAACAGCAAACTAAGCAGTAAAAACTAGTGTCGGGCAGCTGCTGCCAAGGCCAATAAGATAATGGGTTGCATCAAAAGGGCATAGATGCCCGTGATGAGAACATAGTCCTACCACTTTACAAATCTCTAGTCAGACCACACATGGAGTACTGTGTACAGTTCTGGGCTCCTGTGAACAAGGCAGATCTAGCAGAGCTGGAGAGGGTTTAGAGGAGGGAAACTAAAGTAATAACTGGAATGGGGCAACTACAGTTCCCTGAAAGATTATCAACATTAGGGTTATTCACTTGAGAAAAAAAGACGACTGAGGGGAGATCTAATTACTATGTATAAATATATCAGGGGACAGTACAGAGATCTCTTCCATCATCTATTTATCCCCAGGACTGTGACGAGGGGAGACCCTCTGCGTCTGGAGGAAAGAATGTTTGTACACAAACATAGAAAATAATTCTTTACGGTAAGAGCAGTGAGACTATGGAACTCTCTGCCTGAGGAGGTGGTGATGTCGAGTACAATAAAAGAATTCAAGAGGGGCTTGGATGAATTTCTGGAGTGTAATAACATTACAGGGTGGCGCCCAGGGATAATAGCAAGTGCAGTGAGATCCCCGGGTGCCGCTCTACATGTCTGTATAGTTAGTTCATAGTGTAATAATCAGTGAAAGGTCCTCTTTAAGTACCAGGTCGTTTTTTGGAAATTTGACATGTCAATTTATGTGGTAATAACTTTGGAACGCTTTTACTTATCCAATTCATTCTGAGATTGTTTTCTTGTGACACATTGTACTTCATAATAGTGGTAAATTTGAGTCAATATTTTTCTTTTTTCTTTAACCCCTTAAGGACACATGACGTACCGGTACGGCATGTTTCCCGAGTCCTTAAGGACACATGACGTACCGGTGCGTCATAGGTTTAAAACAAGATTGCGGCCTGGCGGGGGTTAATCGGAACAGGATGCCCAGCGGGGGGGGGGGGGTCATGTGACCCCCCCCCGTATCGGCGATCGCAACAAACCGCAGGTCAATTCAGACCTGCGGTTTGCAGCACTTTCTGCAGTTTCTGATCCCCGCGGTCCCTGGCCTTCCAAAAACCGTATGGCATTCCTTTCCTTCTGTGCCCTGCCGTGTGCCCGTACAGCAGGTTACGACCACATATGGGGTGTTTCTGTAAACTACAGAATCAGGGCCATAAACGATGAGTTTTGTTTGGCTGTTAACCCTTGCTTTGTAACTGGAAAAAATATATAAAAATGGAAAATCTGCCAAAAAAGTGAAATTTTGAAATTGTATCTCTATTTTCCATTAATTCTTGTGGAACACCTAAAGGGTTAACGACGTTTGTAAAATCAGTTTTGAATACCTTGAGGGGTGTAGTTTCTTAGATGGGGTCACTTTTTTGGAGTTTCTACTCTAGGGGTGCATCAGGGGGGCTTCAAATGGGACATGGTGTAAAAAAAAACAGTCTAGCAAAATCTGCCTTTCAAAAACCATATGGCGTTCCCCTTCTTCTATGTCCTCCCGTTTGGCCAAACAGTAGTTTAGGACCACATATGGGGTGTTTTTGCAAACTAGAGAATCAGGGTAACCCATATTGAGTTTTGTTTGGCAATTAACCCTTACTTTATTACTGGAAATAGGTTAAAATGGAAAATTTTCAAATAAATCAAAATTTCTAAATTGTTTCTCCATCTGCCATTAACTCTTGTGGAACACCTAAAGGGTTAACAAAGTTTGTAAACCTAGTTTTGAATACCTTGAGGGGTGTACTTTCTTAGATGGAGTCACTTTTTTGAAATTTCTATTCTAGGGGTGCAACGGGGGGCTTGAAATGGGACATGGTATAAACAAAACCAGTCCTGCAAAATCTGTCTTGCAAAACCCATATGGCGTTCCCCTCCTATGTCCTCCCGTTTAGCCAAACAGTAGTTTACGACCACATATGGGGTGTTTCTGCAAACTACAGAATCAGGGAAACCCATATTAAGTTTTATTTGGCAGTTAACCCTTGCTTTGTTCCTGGAAAAAATTTATTATATTGGAAAATTTTCCAAAAAATCGAAATTCTTACATTTTATGTCCATTTGCCATGAAGTCTTGTGGAAGACCTAAAGGGTTAACACAGTTTGTAAAATCAGTTTTGAATACCTTGAGGGGTGTAGTTTCTAAAATGGGGTCATTTTTGAATGGTTTCTATTACGTAAGCCTCAGAAAGTGACTTCAGACCTGAACTGGTCCATAAAAAGTGGGATTTGGAAAATTTCTGAAAAATTTCAAAATTTGCTTCTAAACTTCTAAGCTATGTAACCTCCCCAAAAAATAAAATCATTCCCAAAATTATACAAACATGAAGTAGACATATGGGGAATGTAAAGTCATCACAATTTTTGGGGGTATTACTATGTATTACAGAAGTAGAGAAACTAAAACTTTGAAATTTGCAAGTTTTTCCAAATTTTTGGTAAATTTGGTATTTAATGTAAAAAAATTTACTTTTTTGACCCAATTTTAGCAGTGTCATGAAGTACAATATGTGACGAAAAAACTATCTCAGAACGGCCTGGGTAAGTAAAAGCATTTTCAAGTTATCAGCAATTAAAGTGACACTGGTCAGATTTGCAAAAAATGGCCTGGTCCTTAAGGTGAAATAGGGCTGTGTCCTTAAGGGGTTAAAAAAAAAGTACAAACCTACTTTTTAAGGACCAGTTCAGCTCTGAAGTCACTTTGTGGGGCTTACATAATCAGGTGCGGATTAAGTGAAGCGCCGTCCAATGAGTTCTGAAGCATTTGGCTGAATATGAGCAGATAATATTGCCCAAAACACTTCAGAATTCATCCTGCTACTTTTGTCAGCAGTCACATCATCAATTAATACAAGAGAACCAGTTCCATTGGCAGCCATACATGCCCACGCCATGACACTACCACCACCATGCTTTATTGATGAGGTGGTATGCTTAGGATCATGAGCAGTTCCTTTTCTTCTCCATACTCTTCTCTTCCCATCACTCTGGTACAAGTTGATCTTGGTCTCATCTGTCCATAGGATGTTTTTCCAGAACTGTGGAGGCTTTTTTAGATGTCGTTTGGCAAACTCTAATCTGGCCTTCCTGTTTTTGAGGCTCACCAATGGTTTACATCTTGTGGTGAACCCTCTGTAATTACTCTGGTGAAGTCTTCTCTTGATTGTTGACTTTGACACACATACACCTACCTCCTGGAGAGTGTTTTTGATCTGGCCAACTGTTGTGAAGGGTGTTTTCTTCACCAGGGAAAGAATTCTTCGGTCATCCACCACAGTTGTTTTACGTGGTCTTCCGGGTCTTTTGGTGTTGCTGAGCTCACCGATTCCTCCTTTTTAGGAATGTTCCAAACAGTTGTTATGGCCACGCCTATTGTTTTTTCAATCTCTCTGATGGTTTTTTGTTTGTTTTGTTTTTTTCAGCCTAATGATGGCTTGCTTCACTTATAGTGACAGTTCTTTGGATCTCATCTTGAGAGTTGACAGCAACAGATTACAAATGCAAATTGCCCACTTGAAATTAACTCTGGAAATTGTATCTGCTCATTGTAATTGGGATAATGAGGGAATAACACACACCTGGCCATGGAACAGCTGAGAATCCAAATTTTCCCATTACTTTTGGTCCCTTAACAAGTGTGAGGCACATATGCAAACTGCAGTTAAAGAACATCTTGTTTGTTTCATTTCAAATCCATTGTGCTGGTGTATAGAGCCAAAAATGTTAGAATTATGTTGATGTCCCAATATTTATGGACCTGACTGTAACCTCACCTCCTCCTGAGGTTATCTGGTATTCTGTTACTTCTGGCCTGTAACAGTGACTGCTGTGCGACGTTGTTCCCCTGCTTACCGCCGTGGTCCTGGGCACCGTGCTCTTCGGTGATTGGTGGCCAGTGTTTCCCAGTTACCGCTGCAGTCCGGGACACTCTGAGTGAGTGATGTCGCTTCTGAGGATTCCATTCCACAGCTTCCATTCAGCCCTGGACACTGCATTAGTGTTAAGCTCAAATATTCAAATGGCGAATTTATATCGCGAATATCACCACTTTGAGAATTCGCAAATATTTAGAATATAGTGCTATATATTTGTTGTAGTAAATATTTGGCTTTTTTTTTTTTTTTTTATCTGAACACATGATCCCTCTCTGCTTCTTGCTTGTGGGCAAATGAAAAGGAAGCAATGTCAAGTTCACAATACTTAGTGCACCAATCGGTAATCTGTAGTCAGACCTACTAAAATGTGAAGTTGCACGTAGTGCAAAAAAATATTCTAATCACTGCCGATTTTAGCGCAATCGCGAATATATTGGAGAACTTGGCTCTATCTGCATATAAAGCTATTGTAATGTTCTGCTGTGCCAACCATTTTCTCCAGTCGAGAAGCAGCTTGAAAAATGTAGCCAAAGTGACCCATGCCTGTATTTCGCGTTATGAATTTGCATTACGCGATTTTTACATTGCTGATTTTTCGCATTCAATAAAATAATCTCTAATTCTCGAAATTTGAGAATATTCTACAAAATATTCGTAAAATATCGCAAATTCGATTATAGCCCCTGCCGCTCATCACCAAACAGCATGAGTTTGGCTGGTTTCATGTGTCACTGCTCTAAGGGCAGTTCACATCACTCCCTGGGCTGGGCTGGTTGGATCAGGTGACCTCGTTGACCAACCCTGGCTCTCCTACACATACTTAAGGGGCTCCTCCTTTTCCCCAGATGCCTAAGTTTTAAAGTCCTAGTCTGTTGCTAAAGAGCTTGATAACCACTTGTGTTCCTGACCTATACTTTGTCCCTGGACTCCCCTTATCGTCTGATCCCTGCCTGCTTGCTTTGTCTGTCCCGTTGCTGACCCTGGATTGCCTGACCTGAGCCACCTGCCCTGACCTTCTGCCTGTCTGACTACGCCTCTGCCTCATCCTTCCTTTCCTGCTTTGTTGCTCCTGGTAACGATCTTGATTGTCTACCACGCCTGTACTGCTGGTACCTATCTCAGGTAACTTCTGGTCCTCCTGGACCAGCTACTACTGACTCTGGGACTTCTCTGGAGTGGCACCTGGCAACTACCCTAACGGCCCAAGTCTATCCTCACCATCAGAGGCTTTAGCGAAGACCAGGTAGTTGCTTAGTCACGCCCAACCATCAATTTTGCTTCCATCAATGACAAAGGGTTGAACACTCCTGAGAAAAGATCCTCCATTATCTGGCTCCTATGGAGCAAGAAGGTACAAATTGCATTAATACAGGAGACCCACTTCCGCAAGGTGCACTCTACCCCTGTTTAGATAACCCAGGTACCCTGACTCTTACCATAGTTGTTACTGTTTTGAAATCAAGGAGGGTAAGTATACTAGTCTCCAGAACTGCCCAATGGGAATTGGTAGATGTTTAGATAGATAATGGCAGGTACCTATTTGGAAAGGGTCATCTAGCCAGACTTTTTTTATACCCTTGCCAATGTATACCTACTCAATACCAACCAACTTATGGCCTTAGCGGGAATACTGTTGAAACTTGTTGGTTTTGCGGAGGGTACGCTACTGGTCAGGGGGGACTTAAATTTTGCTATAGACCCTTCTCATTTGGCTTACTCCTATTTTCATTGCATCAAACGTCTCCTTCACTTCCACCATCTGGTTGACGTGTGGAGGGCAGTTAATCCAAATGTTAGAGATTATACCTACTATTCCCCAGCAAGAGATGTGAACTCTAGGCTAGATTATTTCCTTATACGGCACTCTGCGGTACCCTTCCTCGCCTCTTCCACCATTGATTCTATGACTTTTTCAGATCATGCTATGCTCCATGTTTCTCTGAGATCCCCCCTTCCTGGTCCTAAATTCTGGCAGTGGTGACTGAATGAGTCCCTGATACAGGATCCAGAAATCGCTCAAGATATTAATACGGTTCTCTCACGTTACTTTAAAGAAAAGCAAGTGGAGGAGATGTCTCCCCTTACAGTTTGGGCCGCTCATAAATGTGTGTTAAGGGGGGCACTCATTAAGCATGGAGCCAGAAGCAAGAAAGAGCGAGCAGCAGAGATCTCCCAGCTTCTGGCGGAAGTCTCCCGCATGGAACATTTGCATAAACAATCTCTGCTCTAGCCTCCTGTTCTGCCTTGCTAATGGCTCAGAAGAAACTTAAGGAGAAACTTGATATACGCACCAAAATCATGTTAACTTAGGGCAGATGCCACTTCTTTGAATTTGGTAATAAATGTAGTAGGAGACCAGCTAGATCCTTACGGGAACAGAGAGCGAGAAACTATGTTCAAGTGATTGCCACTCCACAGGGCCCCAAACTAAATGACCCTGGTAGGATAGCAGAGGCCTTTGCTCAATATTATTAGACTTTATATAACTTACCTTGCTCAAACCCTGACAGCCCATCCCTAACATTAGCCATGTGCAAATATCTATCTTACTCTGGTCTCCAGAAAATTCCACGGGAGGCTACCACAGACTTGGACAGACCAATATCGGAGGAGGAATTAACTGAAGCACTAAAATCTATGCAACCCAGTAAATCCCCTGGTCTAGATGGCCTCCTATTTTAAAAAATACCTACCTCTTCTAAGGGTCTTGCTCACTAGGGCATTGAACATGGTAGCGGTGTTCCCAGTCCTCCCTTGCTCTCTTACCCTGGGCGAAGTCTCAGATCCCTACTACACTCTCTACCCACCCCACCATAGGCCCTACCTTACTTCAATTCTACAAAAACGCTAGTGTGGACACAATCTCACCAACGCCATCCCCACTGTTTCCAGTCCTAGTACATCCAGATTTCCCAGCTAACTTCTCCCCTGGCCCATTTATGAACTGGCGACTAGGGGGTAAGTGTTGAGCCCCTTATTTTAGAACTTCAGGATGATGGTTTACATCTCCAGAACTACTGAAGCTCACAGACCCATGTGCATTGGGACCTTGGAGAGTTCGGCAACTATCT
Organism: Bufo bufo; assembly: GCF_905171765.1. Lineage (NCBI taxonomy): Eukaryota > Metazoa > Chordata > Amphibia > Anura > Bufonidae > Bufo > Bufo bufo. Next base: position 255,348,244 of record NC_053393.1, on the reverse strand, counting down.
AATTTCCTTTCCACTATCCCCTCATCCCCAGGGTTGGATAGACCTCTCACCCCCTTTGAAAAAATATGTATTGGATCGAGTTTGTACCGACACTCTGTCTAAATTCTATAAGGCTTTGGTGATGCCCAGACCGGATTTTTGCCCTCCCTACGTTGACAGATGGGCCTCTGACTTAGAGTTTGACATCCCCTCCAACCAGTGGCTAAGACTATACCGCTTTACCCACAAATCCTCGATAGCTAGCAAATTCCAGGAAGCAGGATACAAAATACTATTTAGATAGTATCATGTCCCAACCCGCCTTCATAAAATGTTTCCTTCTACCTCTCCGTTGTGCTGGCATTGTGAGTCAGCACAAGGCTCTCTGATTTCATATCTTCGGGCATTGTAGTAGACAGTTTTGGGAGTCGGTCTACAGGACCATAGCCGCAATCTTTCCATACCAAATACCCCTGGTTTCTTTTTACTGTTCCTCTCGGATTTGCCTACTAGGCTGCTCAACAAGTCCATCCTGTGTCACCTGGTTAACGCTGCTCGAACCTGAATTCCAGCAAAATAGAAGTCTCCCTTCCCGCCCTCTATGGATCTTTGGGTTCACAGGGTTGAAGACATCCGGAGAATGGAGGAATACACACGAGGCCTTCATTACTTCCTGGACCCCGTGTTTTGTGTTCCAAAACACCCCAGAGTATCGGGCTTTACTGATACTGAAATAGAGGAGGCTGGCCATCCCTGGGTCATCAGATTTCTCAAAGTAGTAGATAGATTGAGACCTACCTTTAAAATCAGTAGTATCCCCATGGGACTTGAACGTGCTTCTTTCGGGATTAACAGAACCCCCCCTTTGAACCCTTGTTAGAATCTTCCTTGTGTATTCTGCCCTTTAAAAACTGCTTTTTTGGTAACTATAACTACAATGCGAAGAATTAGACAAATTCAAGCCTTGAAGATTACTTAACTTTTTTTAGGGTATTTCCTGACAGAATCTTTTTCAGACTTGATAAAAAAAAAATTTAAAAAGAGGAGATTGTTATACAGTCTTTCTGTGAAAGCCCAAGTTCACAAAAAGAAGCAAAATTTCACAATCTAGACGTTAGGAGGGCGGTTCTCTTTTACCTAGAGGCCACTAAGGCCTTCAGAAAGTCAGCTTTTCTAATTGTTCAGGACTGGGGGAGAAACAAAAGTCTTAAAGTATCTAAGGGTCCCTTAGCCAGGTGGATCAAAACAAAGATATCTGAAGCCTATGAGGTATTATAACAAGTCCCCCCTAAAATTATTAAAGCTCATTCAACACGTTCCATTTCCACTTCTTGGGCTGATGCTTCGATCGAGCAAATTTGCAAAAGCAGCAACATGGTCTAGCCCCTATACATTCATTAAACATTACAGGGTTGACATCAATACGAGTGAGGACCTAGCATTCGGCAGGAAGGTTCTGCAAGCTATTGTCCCACCCTGGTATATCTCATGGTAATGCCGTCGTGGTAAATATTTATATTTTTAATTTTTTTTGTCTGAATGATAAAAAGACTCTCTAGGCTGGCAGAAAGACATTGATGGCTAGAGGAGGGTCAAATGTATTCTTTCTGTCCCTTTTAACTCCTATTTACTGCAACTGCCATAAAGTACACACAACCTGCTTTAGTAGCTACAATATTTTTATAATTTACTTAAAAATGGCTGTGGTGGTATAGATATCAAAATAATTTGTAGATGAGTAGTAGATCCCCACGCCTGACATTTTTGTGGCTGCCCATAAAATCTTCAATGTCTTACTGCATTCCCAAAACCAGAACACAGTCTGTCTAAACAAAATCAGTGGAGCTGAACAATTACACAATATTACCTATAATCCATATATTGGCATTTAGGGTAGAGCCTTTTGAAAGGACAGTTAGATGATACCATGACCTGCAGTAGGGGTCATGTATCAAAAATCATACTGATGCATTTTCATCAAACAAATACTGCACCTAAGCTATAACTTGGCCTTGTGATGCTCATGATTGGAATTGGGCCACCATCTGCAATCTGCATCACCTATGTTAACATCACCTGAATCAGGGTTCTGCAAGTTATGACACTTAAAGAATGCACCCTGTACAGTCTATAATACCTGTGTTTTACATGCACATGTGTCAGACATTATGACGAGTTGGATGAAAGTGGTATGATGTCACTATGATGCATTATATGTGTTGCTGTAGCAAGTTATTTTTTTGGGAGGCAACTCGTTTGATCTGGCAAACTTTCTAGACAACCAGACCTCTACCGTCTAGTAACATATTAAATTGAGGCTCCCATAGGAATACATAGACAAACTGATTTCCTGTCCACACATAAGATGTGTCATTTGGGAAGTCTGATTGCTGGTCACATGAGACAACTGAGAAGCAGAAGGCAGGGGATAGCTCAGGAATACAGACGCTGGTAAGAAGATTACATTTACTACTGATTAAATCATGTACCTTTCTAGCAGGTCAGAGAATGACATTTTTTTTGCAGGAGTTCTTCTCTAAAGTACATAAATTAAATAAATTTTAAAATCACCGAAATAATTTGTTGCTGGACAAACCCTATAAAATGTAAGTTCAATTACTAAAATGTACTGCTCACCGTTCAAAATTCTGAAAGTTGAAATGATGACAACCTGCTGCCTCACAACATATCAAAGATAATGAACTCCACTGGTCATAACTTGTTTCTCAGGGGAATTTAGATGTATTTTTTTTATTTTTTTGGGCTAGTGGGCATTCCAGCGGTCAGACCCTCAGTGATTAGTCACTTCATTCATTTTCGTATGGATAGGGGTATGAGTTTGTAGAAAAATCATTAAATCTAGTTGTCTGTATTAGAAAGGTGCATTCCAGACACCGCAAATGTTTAGGAGCTGTGCTATTTCTGTGGAAAAAAGCGGGGTTTTTTGAAAAAATATTCCTGGATATCCCAAATTTCACACCAAACACTGGATTGGTTAAAATTTTCACTCCTCTTGCAAATTATAAAATATAACTATTAATAATTATCTACCATAGGGGAGGAAGACAACTCCACCGTCAATAACAAAGAAGAAGCTATGGAAACAAACCAACCTGAAGAAACCAAAGAGAAATCAGATCAAAGTGTTCAATTTAAAATGTCTTTTACAGAGTATAAACAAATCTCTAACTTGCTTGTTTTCTACATGCAAAAGATGGAAGAGTGTAAGTTAAACCGGAAGATTATTTTATTTCATGTTTAAAAGGAGAAAATGGCATAAACCAGTGTCGGATATATGTATACTTCAAAGTTTCTTATGCTGCTTTGTATGTTAAATATTTCCAATACTTAATATTATATAAAAAAAAAAAAACAGGAGTGAGGTTTAGGGTGGAATGCTTTTCAAAAAGGGTGGGTTCACAGGGAGTGTCCATAGTGGAACCTCTGTGTGACGGAAAACCAAGGCAACATGCAGTTTTACTGCAAACTGACCTATTTTTATTTATTTTTCTTATTTAATTGTTAATGCAGTTAAAGCTGCTGTTTATCCAAAACTTCATGACCATTAACAATCCATATGAACATTTTTAAAATTTTCTCTAAAGCTTCATGTGGGTGAGGTTTTTGGCATATGGGCTCATCCTCACATAAACTGATGCTGTTTATTTTTACAGCTGAAGAAGACTGCCATCTGACAAAAAGTGACCTGGTTAATTGGTACCTAAAGGAAATTGAAAGTGACATCGAAACTGAAACAGAACTAATACTGCGAAAACGTTTAATCGAAAAAGTAATTTACAGGCTAATTAATTATGTAAGTATCATTGTACGGTTACACAAGAAACCTTCATTGGTGTAAAATAAGTTTAATTTCTTTTGGATTACTGTGTATCAAGAGATAAAAAATAGTCTAGATTGCAGGTTCTTGACATGAGGAATATGCACCCCAGAAGAAATACTCCATGTTCCCCCAGGAATACTCCCACGGTCTCCCATATAGTGTATGATCATAGCCTGTTACTCCTTTCAGTATTTTAATATCATTTCAGTAGATGGCATTGAAACCTAAGTCTAGTCTACAAGAGGAAGTAAAGTTTGAATGATTAGAAGATCTCCTATGTTGGAGCAATTAATGTACTATTTTCACAGCTACTTCAATGTATAAACTTAAAGGGTTATTCTGCTTTTTATTTTTCATTTATTTCTTTATAAAGTTGAAAACCACTCTATTTTCTAATAAACACGTGTTTAAACTTCTTCCCATGTACAATGAGTGCAACTGAGCTCTGTTTGCTATAGAACACAGGTCAGTCATGTGTAATGCATTCATAGCACAAGATGGGATTGTCATTTGACCCCTATACCTGGTCTCTGACAGGTCTCAAACTCATGATCTGATGACATCCGAAACATAGATGTCGGAGCAGCTCTTTTGGCTCCTAGTCTATGTAAGAATATTCTTTACCTAAAAACCTCAATAGTATTTATCACATGCAAAATGTGCTGCTTCATCCTTGTATATCTCTACATGCCAGTATATTACAGGTAAACAAATGGAAAGTAAAGCTTTTAGTAAAATTTATGTTACTAACAAGCCCACTACAAAAGTAATAAACCTACAAAACTGTAAATACAGTTACATTGGGATATTTGGTACCCAGAACTGTAAAACTGTAGAACACAGGCATCTCATTAGTTATGATCAGTAAATGGTGGAAATAAACATGTTGCAATTAATTTTTTCATTTAAGACTTAATGACAGCCCATCGTCGTTTAGGTCCTCAGTGTTGGAAAACTGTCAAACGCATTTGTAAGTGGATTTTCAAAATCCATCATGTGAACATATCCTTAGATCAAACACACACGAAAGAGTTGCATGCAATAAACTTGCAGCACGTGTCAGTGAGAGATCCTATTCTGACCTCTACTCCTCTAATTTATAACAGGGATGCCCAACCTGCGGCCCGCCAGATGTTCCAAAACTACAACTCCCAGCATGCCTGGACGGTATACAACTATCAGCCTACAACAGGGCATTGTGGGAGTTTTCGTTTTTTACAATAGCTGGAGGGCCGCAGGTTGGCCTGTGGAACCCTTAGTCCTGAAATATGTTGTATTTTACAGACAGCATTATAAATCAATATAATGCTGTGCGATCCTGTCAGAGGAGCGGAGATTAAAACAGGACTTCACTGACACATCTGCGAGTTCCTCGTATTTATCTTGCTTGTGCATGTCTGGCTTTAGGATGCTGTGTTTTGGACTTTTTGTTTCTTGTCACATCAAAAAACAGCACCTCTGTGACGTGTGGCAGCACCTTAAAAGAAAGTCCTAGCTAACTACATTAAAACATTGGTGTTTTTGTATGGTGTGATGACTTTAATCTGGGTATATTTAATTATTAGGAGCTCGCAGTACAACATGATTGGAGTTTGAATTGGTCCTATAGTAAGTAGTATGTGTTGAAGCTTAAATGAATCAGTGTTAACAGATGTACAGGTTGCAATGTAAAAATACCAGATTTTAAACTTTGTGATGGAAGCATCCCTTTAATATTATATCTGTCTGAAGAGGATTTGGTATGTAAGTGTCCTATAACAAAGTCCCTTGAGGCTTATACAGTATATCTCAGGGGTCAGTACCTGTCTGGTTATTAACTGTTGATCTGAAGTCTCGTCATACTGTGACCTGTTATACAGCTCCTGTCTGCTTAGGCTGACTTATACTGTATAATCACTCAGTGACCTTGTAGATTTTATTTCCTCACCTTAATTAGCTACTTCCTTCACTTGTCTCTTCAGTCCTCCCTCACATTGCAGGTTCCTCTGCTGTCTCTTTCCTCAGGACTGACAGTTAATCGCTCATTGCCTTATCAACCACCACCATCCTCTACTCCTCTAGCTGATCTTCTGACTCCCTCCTAGAAATGCTGTATTTTACACTTCCATTCATTTCAATAGGGCCACAAAAATGCAGACCGCGCACAGTGTGCTGTCCGCATCCATATAGAACATGTCTTATATTAGTCCATTTTGCAGAAAAGAATAGGAATTATTACAATGGGTTCTCAAAAAATGGAGGCAATATGGAAGTCATCCATGTTTTTTGCAGGTCCGCACTTTGCAAACCACAAAATACATATGATCATGTGAATGCACATAATGGATCTTATTTTTTAGTTCTTGGTTTCACTTAATATTTCTCTAATTTTTATATTGCATTCTGTTTTGTCTCCTGTAAGTTGGAAAGACTGTTGGGAAATTTTATCTGTCCAACCCCTGGCTGGACCAGGTGTTATTAGTAGATTAACTAGTGTTTTTTATTAAGAAGGCCAGCTCCAGAATTATTATTATATATATTATATATGTATGGGTTTTGTTCACGCTGATGCATTTGAGTGAACTGTTGCTAAAGTCCGGTTTGTAAACCAATTTCTTAAGCCCTGCTGCCAAAAATACCATAGACTCCAATACTAAACTATTGCAGTCTATAGTATAAGTGATCAAAAGATTGCATGTTCATTACTTAGTCTCAAAGTCCAAACTACTGCGTTGTATAGATATTCATCTATTCCAAAAATAATCTATCCCAAAATGGTACCAATATAAACTATGGAAAACAAGCCCTCATACCGCCCTGTAGACAGAAATTTAAAAAAAGTTATGGGTATCAGAATATGGTAATGCCAAAAAAACATGTTTACAAAGGTTTTCATTCATTTTAAAGTATGGAACCTTAGTAGAAATTGTATAAATGTGGCATTGTCATAAATGTACTGCCCTGCAGAATAAGGGTGTCGGTTATCTAATGTTGTAAAATAAACCTCAAAAAACATTGCAGAAGTGCCCTTTTTCACCCCACTAAAAACGTCTTTTACCATTTTTCAATCCTATGTATGGCAAATCAAATGGCTCCATTAAAAAATAATAATAATAATAATTGTCCTGAAAAAAATAAGCCCTCATGTGAACAGAAAAGCAAAAAATGTTTTAGCCCTTGGAAGCCGGAGAGGAAAGAAGGAAAACTGGCTTGGTCGTTAAGGGGTTAACAGTTAACTTTGTTAAAGGGAGTCTGTCCACAACTTTACATATTTCAAACTGCTCACACTACACTGTGGGACACGTATACAGATAATAAATGGTACCTGTCTTTGGCTTTTCTCCATATGTAAAGCTCCAAAAATGAACTTTGAAGGTATATGCAAATGAGGATTGCAACTGTTTAGCTTTCAGCCAGCCCAGTGTCCTGATGCCAAAAGAATAAATAGTAATGGGATGGCTCACTCTCTATAAACACGGATAGGTGCCAATGTCCAAAATGAATCACCCCTTCAATAGCGGTAAATTTAATTGGAGCGGCACTTGAACATAAACCCTTATGTCCTTCTGATGCCACACTCCTGTGTCTAAAATCCTGCAAACATCACCACCTGTCCCAGGTAGTGTATAGTGCATGCCTGGGCCCAGCGGAGATGTGTGCAGGCGTAGTAGAGTTAAATCAGGAGGATATTGGGCTGGCTGGAAGCTAAACAGGGGAGGAGTTATCCACGAGTAACTCTGGGGGGGGGGGGACTGGCCACTTGCAATGATGGACACCGCCCCTGGACATTTGCAATCCTCATTTGCATATACAATCAAAGTTCGCTTTTGGAGCTTTACAGATGCAGAAAGAAAATTACCATTTGTTTTCTGTATATGTGTCCCACAGTGCAGTTTAAGCAGTTTGAGACATGTAAAGTTGCTGACACTGTTTAACAACATGGTATCACCTACATACAAGCAGCCATAATCTATATCACGTAGAAAAAATATGGCTGCCTCTCTCTAGGTGATGAATAAGTAATAATGCCAAAAAGTATAGTGAAAATATATATAAAATATAGTGAAGTAGTTCTTGTAATAAATAAATATGTAAGTCGGATGCACAGGGTGGTAGACACACCAAAAAAGGGTGCTCTCAGTCCTACAGCGTCACCCCGCTGTTGAAAGGCAATTGGATATAGAGAAAATGACTGGGCACACCTAAGGATACTCAGTTGCTAATATTTATTAGATAAAAGGACAATAAATGTAGTGGAGTAAATATTATACAATGTAAACTTACGACAGTAAAATTGTGTGGCAACACTTCATATAAAATTCTGTGTGTTTGTAGTTGACGTGCGCATTTAATCACTGTCGTGGTTAAATAACATCTGTGACCAAAAGCTGCACTTCAGATACAAAATGGAAGTAATGCATAGAAGACGACCTCATATAAAAGCAACAATAAGTGAAATATAATATAACATAGCCCAATAAAATTTAGATATAAGTGTTGAACTTAATAAAAGTAAGAGCCGCAAATTGATGATAAAAATGCAATATAATATATTCTCCTAAGATATGTGGACTAAAAAATAGAGATTCACTATCCTGGAAGAATCATGAAGTTCCAGGTAAAGCAGGTGTCAGTTCAATATATCGAATCCTGACAGGACAAAGATGCAGTTTATAATGAATGGTGTCTTACACCGTAGGTGACTCGGCGGCGTCCCGCTTTCAGTCAGAGAGGGATCCCTTAGAAAAATGATGAACAAGTTTAGGAACGGTCTTACCGGTTTTCGGAGGTTCCTCACGTGTGGAAGGAGCCTCAGCTGTCTATCGGAACTTTGCTGTTTTCCGCTGTAATCAGGTAGAACCCCCGATAGATGTTTTGGGTCACCTGTTAGTTATTGGTTTGCTGCACGCGGTCCCGCTTGTTGCACGCGGTTGCGAGGTCGCAGCTCCCGATGAGCAGTTTCAGACCAGCTTTATAAAGACGGTGTAGACTTGTTTCTCAATATAGTCGGTGTGGTGCACTCACACGAAGTAGAGCTTGGGGGGTCAGACCAGACGCGTTTCGGGGCTAAGATATCCCCTTCTTCAGTGGCTATCTGTCTTTTGGGGAGGTCAGATAGCCACTGAAGAAGGGGATATCTTAGCCCCGAAACGCGTCTGGTCTGACCCCCCAAGCTCTACTTCGTGTGAGTGCACCACACCGACTATATTGAGGAACAAGTCTACACCGTCTTTATAAAGCTGGTCTGAAACTGCTCATCGGGAGCTGCGACCTCGCAACCGCGTGCAACAAGCGGGACCGCGTGCAGCAAACGAATAACTAACAGGTGACCCAAAACATCTATCGGGGGTTCTACCTGATTACAGCGGAAAACAGCAAAGTTCCGATAGACAGCTGAGGCTCCTTCCACACGTGAGGAACCTCCGAAAACCGGTAAGACCGTTCCTAAACTTGTTCATCATTTTTCTAAGGGATCCCTCTCTGACTGAAAGCGGGACGCCGCCGAGTCACCTACGGTGTAAGACACCATTCATTATAAACTGCATCTTTGTCCTGTCAGGATTCGATATATTGAACTGACACCTGCTTTACCTGGAACTTCATGATTCTTCCAGGATAGTGAATCTCTATTTTTTAGTCCACATATCTTAGGAGAATATATTATATTGCATTTTTATCATCAATTTGCGGCTCTTACTTTTATTAAGTTCAACACTTATATCTAAATTTTATTGGGCTATGTTATATTATATTTCACTTATTGTTGCTTTTATATGAGGTCGTCTTCTATGCATTACTTCCATTTTGTATCTGAAGTGCAGCTTTTGGTCACAGATGTTATTTAACCACGACAGTGATTAAATGCGCACGTCAACTACAAACACACAGAATTTTATATGAAGTGTTGCCACACAATTTTACTGTCGTAAGTTTACATTGTATAATATTTACTCCACTACATTTATTGTCCTTTTATCTAATAAATATTAGCAACTGAGTATCCTTAGGTGTGCCCAGTCATTTTCTCTAGTTCTTGTAATACATAATGCTTATAATCTACCATGTCTTATTAGTGTGCCCCATGTGTTTACCTAGCATATCTATTTCATGTAACCCTATTTCAAACTGAATTCCAGAGGTCACATGACATTGTGTTAGGCTACTTTCACACTTGCGGCAGAGTGATCCGGCAAGCAGTTCCGTCGCCGGAACTGCCTGCCGGATCCAGCAAAGCGCATGTAAACTGATTGCATTTTAAGACTGATCAGGATCCTGATCAGTCTTAAAATTGCATTGCAAGAACGGATCAGTCTGTCCATTTGTCATATGGACAAACTGATCAGTTTAGATTTTTCTTTTCACATTTTTACCGGATCTGCGCATGCGCAGACCGGAAGGACGGATCCGGCATTCTGGTATATTGTATGCCGGATCTGGCACTAATACATTCCTATGGAAAAAAATGCCGGATCCGGCATTCAGGCAAGTCTTCATTTTTTTGGGCCGGAGATAAAACCATAGCATGCGGCAGTTTTCTTTTTTGCCTGATCAGTCAAAACGACTGAACTGAAGACATCCGTCCTGATGCATCCTGAACGGATTTCTCTCCATTCAGAATGCATGGGGATAAAACGGATCAGTTCTTTTCAGGTATAGAGCCCCTAGGATGGAACTCTATGCCGGAAAGAAAAACGCTAGTGTGAAAGTACCCTTAAATGACTGACCATGTTTAGTCCTATTCAGTTTGCCCATGGTTGCATCATACAGGACTGGTCTATGGACTATACCATTCTACTGTGCAGAATGGGGTCAGTTGATTTGATATAACTGTATTAAAAAGTGTGTTCACGTACCTTTCCTGTATTGGAAAATTATTTTCTACTATGTGCTATTATACTGTATATGGAGTTGACTGCATATTGGTAGTATTTGAGAACTGTATGTTGGTATTTAGGCATTATGTGGCACTGCTACTTAGTGGTTGTCGCTTCAGCAAGTGGAGTTTTTCATGTGTAGAGGGTTAATACAAGCCACTTACTAATGTATTGTTGATGACCATATTGCTTTCTTTGCTGGCTGGCCACCAGAGAGGCCGACACTTTTTTTCCTGTAGTGTGAAAGCATGGCCAACACTGGAGTACAGGGTGGTTGTAACCATGGAAATAAGCAGTGTAAAATGTGCTGGAAAATGAATCCAGCCAGCAAAGCAAGCAATATGGATATTAACAATACATTAGTAAGTGCCTTGTATTAACTTTCTCACCATGATAAATGTCACTTTAAGGCTGAGTTCGCACAGGCGTTGCGGGAAAAGGTGCGGGTGCGTTGTGGGAACATGTGCGATTTTTCCGCGCGAGTGCAAAACATTGTAATGCGTTTTGCACGCGCGTGAGAAAAATCTGCATGTTTGGTACCCTAACCCGAACTTCTTCACAGAAGTTCGGGCTTGGGATCGGTGTTCTGTAGATTGTATTATTTTCAAGCAAGTGCCGATGCGGTGCGATTTTCACGCACGGTTGCTAGGAGACGATCGGGATGGAAACCCGATCACTATTTTCCCTTATAACATAACATGATTATAAGGGAAAATAATAGCATTCTGAATACAGAATGCATAGTAAAATAGCGCTGGACGGGTTAAAAAAAATAAATAATAATTTAACTCACCTTAATCCACTTGCTCGCGCAGCCCGGCATCTCTTCTGTCTTCATCTTAGCTGTGTGCAGGAAAAGGACCTGTGGTGACATCACTCCAGTCATCACATGGTCCGTCACATGATCTTTTACCATGGTGATGGATCATGTGATGACCGGAGTGACATCACCACAGGTCCTTTTCCTGCACACAGCTAAGATGAAGACAGAAGAGATGCCGGGCTGCGCGAGCAAGTGGATTAAGGTGAGTTAAATTATTTTTTTTTTTTAACCCGTCCAGCGCTATTTTACTATGCATTCTGTATTCAGAATGCTATTATTTTCCCTTATAACCATGTTTCCATCCCGATCGTCTCCTAGCAACCGTGCGTGAAAATCGCACCGCATCCGCACTTGCTTGCGGATGCTTGCGATTTTCACGCAGCTGCATTCACTTCTATGGGGCCTGTGTTGCGTGGAAAACGCACAATATAGAGCATGCTGCGATTTTCACGCACCGCAAGTGATGCGTGAAAACCACAGCTCATGTGCACAGCCCCATAGAAATGAATAGGTCCAGATTCAGTGCGGGTGCAATGCGTTCACCTCCCGCATTGCGCCCGCGCAGAATACTATCCCGTGTGAACCCAGCCTAAGGCTACTTTAACACTCGTGTTTGGTGCGGATCCGTCATGGATCTGCACAAACACATCCGTTCAGATAATACAACCGCCTGCATCCGTTCAGAATGGATCTGTTTGTATCATCTTTAACATAGCCAAAATGGATCCGTCTTGAACACCATTGAAAGTCAATGGGGGACGGATCTGTATTCTATTGTGCCATATTGTGTCAGTGAAAACGGATCCGTCCCCATTGACTTACATTTTGTGCCAGGACGGATCCATTTGGCTCAGTTTCGTCAGACGGACACCAAAACGCTGCAAGCAGCATTTTGGTGTCCGCCTCCAAAGCAGAATGGAGACGGAACGGAGCCAAACTGATGCATTCTGAGCAGATCCTTATCCATTTAGAATGCATTAAGGGCAAAACTGATCCATTTTGGACCGCTTGTGAGATCCCTGAACGGATCTCTCAAATGGAAAGCCAAAACGCCAGTGTGAAAGTAGTCTAAGTTCTATACATTATATGATTTTGTTTCAATGTATAGTGGTGGCGGCTGCAGCAGCACTGTGTACTGCTATTTAAGGCCGCTAAAGTGATGTTTTCTACATATGGCTCTGTAATGGTACTTGGGCATTGACAAATACTACATGGGGTGAGAGGGAAAGTATACGTTAACACTTGTGTGCCACTGCCAAGCTGAATACATACCCTCATGTATCACAGATTTTTCCTTGTCCTGGTCATAGCAGCTTTATAGTAGTAAACATGATGGATAAAAATGTTAGTTATAGAGATTTTCTTGTATAATTATTTTGAGGCACAGTTTATTTACAATTTTTTTTAATTTTTTTTTTAAGGATCATATTTTAATAGAACTCAGTAAATGTGATTTAAAATCGATAGATGAAAAAGCTGATATGGATGAAGCTTCGAAGGAAAATTCAATTTTGGTGGTCAACCCAAATTATGTTTTAGAAGACTAAGACAATATTGTTTTACTGCATTTTGTAAACTGATTATTTAAAATAAAGAATTATTTATTCCGCATTCTCATTTTTATGCCCAATATTATATATTTTTTTTTTATAGAAACCATGAGGTGTCTTGCACACAATCTATATAGATTGTCAGGATCCGTTTAGAAAAAAAGTGATGGTTTTTGCATGGAAGCTAATTTTTTTTCTGTTATTGCATTAATTGTGTGGGGGTTTTTTTCCGTTCTGATTGCATGCATTTTTCACAAGCGTAAAGAAAAACTGAAGGACAAGGGCGCTTTCAAATGAGTGTGTCCCTTGCAGAAATCTCACTCCATGTGAGAGAGGGATCGTGCATTCTAGACTTAGGAAGCACATGGCATTATTCATGAATGATAATTCTGTGTGACCTTTCAGTTACAGAATTATACTGACATAAAGCTATCAGTATAGTTACCGAAAGGTCATGCAGAGACACACTGCATTATCAGTCATGATGATGTAGTGCGCTTCTATAGTCCAGACCACACGATCCCTCTCACACAGAGCATGATTCCTGCAAGGGAGACTCGTGTGAAAGAGCCCCATCAATCTACAGCTCCTGGTAACCATCTGTGAAAAGCGCATTGTATCTGCATGCCTTCTATTTTTTAATGCAAGCCCCATTCACTTCTATGCAGCCAAAGTTGTATGAAAAACAAACAATATTGAACATGCTGTGATTTTTCCAGAACAAAAAAATGATGCATGAAAAATTACGCTCATGTACACAGACCTATTATAATGAATTGGTTAGGATTCAGATTGGATGCTATGCGTTCACTACATGCATCTCATCTGGATGGAAAACTCACTTGTATAAAAGAGCCCTAAATGAAATGGTCTAATGATTTGCTCTATAAATGCGCTAAGGGATTGTGCATAAAGAGCCTGGTGCATTGAGCCTATGTGGAACTGAACTAAAGCCCTGCCACATGGCAGGTGAGCTGTGTTCTTCTAAAGAATTCTTCTGGACATGTGGCAGTTAGTATTGAGCAATTTGAAGCATCCGAAGTGCTTCCTATGTACAGCTCACAGCGAAATGGATTAGACTGCGCAGGCAAGAGACGTGACAAGCACTAGGGACAGTGTTGAACAAAAGCTTTTAATTGTGGAATATTAGACAGGGAGACGGCAGGGACAGTGTAGGTAGAGTTTTTACACCAAAGTATAGCAATACAACAGCACTCCAATAGTTAATTCATATAGTTAATAGCGATTTATTGTTTCCATCCACAGTAGTAAATAGACAATGGCCAACATTTAGGTCTAACCTAGACCTTATTCACGGCCTGTTACACAGAACATATACCGTCTTTCCCCGAAAATAGGACATCCCCCGAAAATAAGACCTACCTCTAGTTTTGCCTCTTGCTGAAATATAAGGCATCCCCCCGAAAATAAGGCCTCCCCGATAATAAGGCCCCCCGGAATATAAGGTCCCAGAAGTTACTGCAAGGCATCTGACTCCTCCCGATCGTAGCGGCGGGCGCCGCCGCACAGCTCACTGATTGGCCGCAGCACAGCCAGAGCTGTTCAGGCGGTGCGAGGTCTCTTTAAATCAGAGAGCCCGCGCCACTGCCAGGACAAGCTGCCGCCTGCTGCTCGGTCTGCCCTGACGGAGTCTGGCTGACTCACTGTCTAAATGTGAGTGAGTTGCGCAGGGCAGGAATCGGGCACATTGTGTGGAATCTGGCCGGCACGGACATACAGGGGTGACTGAGGTATGGGGGGGGGGGGGGGGGGGGGTAATGTCTAGTGAAGGTGGGAGGGGGGAGAGACTAAATAATCCACTGTCCGCTGGCACAGGGGAGGGGGATCACTTAAAATGACACAGGGGGATCAGAGGGGGGAATCAAAATGACACAGGAGGATAAGAAAGGGTACTAAAATTGTAATCTTCCCTCAGATTCTCCTGTGTCATTTTGATTCTCCCCTCTGATCCCTCTGTGTCATGGAAAAATAAGACATCCCCTGAAAATAAGACCTAGCGCATCTTTGGGAGAAAAAATTAATATAAGACACTGTCTTATTTTCGTGGAAACAGGGTAATAAATCAGAACTTAATGACAAGATGGTCAAAATACAAATTCCAAGTACAAGCATGATTACAAAATGATATCCTAGAAATACATTTTATCCAAACAGGTAAATGTCCCATTAGCGAACTTGGGTATCCTGCATCCAATGTAGACGTCATAATCTATATTGGTGAACAAATAAAGAGGGCACCAGTGAATTACGGTGAAACTAATGAAATATAGAGAGTAAAATGAGTACAGGAAAATGTATGCTACAGTGAATACATTTAGATAGAGCTCTTAGAATCCATCATGTAATAGGGATGCTCAATATAATAGCCAGTAATACTGGTCTTTTAAGCGTTCATACGAACAAACTACACGCCATACTCCTATCTCATGCTTTGTAAACGCTGAGTTGGGTGCAAGACTTAAAAGACCCGCGCTGTCTGACGTAATGTCGGGATAGCGCATGCGCGCTGCATCTTGGAGGCAAGTAAGGGCACTGGCAGCTATTCACTACGCTCTGTGCATGCACTACACAGCACAACCTCGGCAATGAGAACATCGAGGATGTATTGCTACTGAATGTGTCAGAGAGCGGGTTGTTGGTATATGGTAGCTAGATTGTAGTCCACCAATGTTCAAATTTGACACCAATGTGAGTAGAAGAATGTGAAGGATAATGGACAGGAGTTCCAACAGTAACAAATCAATACTTCATGAAGCATTATAACAATTAAAGGTTAACCATGGGTAATCCCAATTGTGGTGATAATAATAGTTCACAAAGCATCATAACATCTGTGGCATTCAAAAATCAATAAACATAAGGGCAACTAATTCTATCTTGATTGAATTGCTTCTAACCTCCATAGTGTCAGTCATATCGCCCAATGATGGGAGTTCAAACAATATACAAGGTATGTTTAAACCAAAAAATAAAAGGAAAAAGGAGAAGAACAAAACAATGAGGCACAATAAGCATCCACTGATTGTAATGACCCAGTGGTGAACATCAATAATAATAAATAGAAAATGTATTAGTAGAATACAGGACGGGAACACAGTATAAGCATAACATAGACTACTACTTGTCTGTGAAAATGAATTTCGTCTGAAAGGGGAAAATGAAGCAAAAGTAAATTTTATAATATATCATACACAAGCAGTTGGATCCATCTATGTAATACGGAAATCAAAGTCTCTATTAAGACCATGGGGTGAGGGAGTGTTGAGTTCGAAAAGCCAGTAAGCTTCACGTTCTTTTAATCGTGAGATTCTGTTACCCCCACGTCTTGCTGGTGGAACGTGTTCAAGGACTTGAAATTTGAGCTGGTTTATCTGATGTTTAGCCGCAATGAAGTGGTATGGAATGGGCAGTTCAGTTTTATGGCACCTAATGTCGGATTTATGTTCAGAAATGCGGTCTCGCACACTCTGGGAGGTTTCTTCCACGTATGCGAGACCGCACGGACACCGGATTAAGTATATCACAAAAGATGTGGCGCACGTATAGAAGGCTTTGGCGTGATGGACTTTTCCCGAATGTGGATGAATGATTATATTGCCCTGGATGATGTTTGTGTTTGAGCTGCGCACAATGCACAGATAGGTGCCTGTTTTCATAGGCACAAGTGTTTGTTTCAAGGAAGGTTTCAGCGGCCAATATCTGCTTTCACCAGTCTATCCTTTAAGTTTAAAGGCCTTTTGTAACACATTCTAACTGGGTTTTGAAATTCTGGTACTTCTGGATAAGATTGTTGAAAGAGTGGCCAATGTTCATGATGGAACGTATTTTTGGAATAAAAGGATGGTAAGGGATAACCAGTGGTAGTCGTGGAATGGTGGTATTCTTAGTAGCAGAAGGACATGAAGTGGATTGTTCATTTGTTAATAGGGATGTAGGGTATCCCCTCTCTAGAATTCTTTATGACATCTCGTGGAGCCGTTGTTGATGGAGTTCAGGGTCACTAATCTAGACACTCGTTTAAATTGTGAACAGGGCAGGGAATCCTTTGTGTTTCGTGGGTGGCAACTTGAATATAAAAGGAGTATTTCGATCAGTTGGTTTTCTAAAAAGATCGGTAGTTAGTGTAACAGTTTGGATAAAATGTATTTCTAGGACCTCATTTTGTAATCATGCTTGTACTTTGAATTTGTGTTTGTATTTTGACCATCTTGTCATTAAGTTTAGATTTATTGCATGTTCTGTATAACAGGCCGTGAACAAGGTCTGGGTTAGACCGAAATGTTGGAATTTTGTCTATTTACTACTGTGGATGGAAACAATAAATCGCTAATAACTATATGAATTAACTATTGGAGTGCCGTGGTCTTGCTATACATTGGTGTATTGAAATATTTACCACTGAGCATCATTACACAGACTAGAAGTGCCGACCAGCTCTTCATTTATTAGGGAGAGTTTTTACACACTGTAGGGAGACTTCAGGGACAGTGAAGGGACCTGAAGCTGAAGGGATCCATAGGAGACAGTACATATTGCATCAATCCCTGTATATGGCACAGAACTATCTAATAAGTGTCCTCCTTGTTTAATAGAGAAGCAATTAAATTAGGTCTTGATTCTCAAATTTGGGTGAATAACCTGTCTTGTTCTACTGTAAGAGGTGTCCTCATTGACACTGAATAACTTAACGTATTTTACATATATAGTTGGTGTTACTGTACAGTATGTCAGACAGTTACCAGGGCTCTCCAAAGGAACAGGCAGTGGCAAAAATGTTGCTAGAACCCACAAAAGTAGCAGCAGAAGAAGGGAGATTGCGTGGTAGCAGCAGCCGCAGCAACAGGCCAGGCCTGCCAGAGTCATCCAGTGTAAACAAAATACCACTGCACTCAAGATTAGATGCAAGTAAAATATTTTTTATTTTCAATATCCTCTAAATAAATTGGAAACAAGATGCCTAGGATATATGTTACAAATGCATCTGACGTTTCGGTCAATTGCAAGACCTTGGTCACAGAGTTACTATTGGGAGAAATAGAGAACAAAATATATAAGTATCATTAATGGTAGACAACTGCTGATTTCATAGAGGAATATAAAGAGTTATAGAAAGAATGTTGTAAGAATGGAGAGGTACAGGTGAAAGCCTGTGTATTGGCGGTCAGGTTTTTGTGAGACCAATGTGGGTGAAATCAACAGTGTAGAGGTCTGCAAACTGAGTCGCAGAGTGCACTCATAGTTATGGTATATAGGAGTGCAGGGTGAAAGATGTGTAGGTGGCAGAGATAATTTGATAGGGATGAAATGGTGTGGCTAGTTGTGGCAGACAGAAGAAATGGTTGTAAGGTGGAGGGATAATATGATGCAGAGCTGCTAACAGCCGAAAAAAGGGAATATGATTATATATAAGTATTAGATAGGGGTAAAGTAAGGTGAGATACAGGAAGAGGAGGAGGAGGAGGAAGAAGGGCAAATTACATAGTGGAAGATGGCTACATAAGTATATGAAAGTGGGAGCAGCCCCAGGACCAGCGTTCAAACTTGCTATGGGAGGGGGTGAGAAAATAAAGAAGAAGAATGAAGACTGCAAGTTGCGGGAGGGATTTTGCTACTGTCAGCTATGATAAAGTGTAAGGAGTGAAAGAGGAAGATGTGAGGATGTGAAATAAAGGAAAAATGAGGTGTGTGTGTGTGTAAGGAAGAGTGATAAAAGGAGAAGTAGAAGGTGGACAAAAGACCTCAAGAGTGGGAAAGAAGTGATGGAATATGGATGGAAGTATATGTGTAGGTGATAAGTATATATAAGAAATGTGTGCAGTGGAGGAGTAATGTGGAAGGGCAAGTTGTGAGTGTGTATATGTGTAGTGAGGGTAAAAGCTGAAATGGAATATGTGTGAATGTATATGATGGTGTGATGTGGATGGTGTTGGGAGATTAAGAAGGGAAGAGCATGAATAAAAGGAAAAAAGAGAAGGAAAAAAAGAGCAGAAAATAAAACTCAAAAGAAAAGGAGATAGATGAAAAGTGCAACATAATAATAATAGATGATCAAAATAAAAATAGAAATAAAATGGAACATTGTCCTGAGGGACAATTTCTTTATTTACGCAGACACTTTATATTTACAGACATGCGGAACCACCATGGGCGCAAACATAGTGCCGCCTTATGCCAAGGGATATATGGCTCATTTTGAGGGAACCTACATTTACCCTTTGGACCTTTTAACACAACATGCCATATGCTTGCTTAGATTTATTGACTATATATTTTGTACGGCCCAGAAACTTTTCTTCTTGAATTTACACATACACTCAATAACTTCAGATCTGAATTACAATTCACCTTGTATTTTGACTCTCACTCCATTTGCTTTCTCGACACCAGAATCTTGAAATACAACAAGGGCAACATCAACACAGACCTTTACACCAAACCGACTGACCGCAATGGCCTATTACTTTACTCCAGTTGTCGTCCTATTTCCACTAAAAACTCTTTACCATGCTCCTAGTTTCACCACATTAATTGCATAGTCTCAGATCCAGAAAACCGACAAACACAACTCCAAACCATGGCCTCCAAATTCACTGACCTGTACTATCCCAGCAAACTCCTTATTAAAGGAATGTCCAATACCCCACTCACCAGTAGAAGGAACAAGGACACCACGGAATGAGTCCCTTTTGTCCACACCTACCACCCTCTCATGCCGAAGATTCAACAAACAATTAAAAAACATTGGCTGCTGCTAAAGAATGTCTATCCCACTATTCCATCTTTTCAGGTTCCACCTCATGTGCTTAAAAAGAGCTCCCAACCTAAAAGAGAAACTTATTAAAGGTGATGTAGGCAGCCACATAAATCAACCCAGACAGACCTTTCTTAAAAATGCAATGCCATGGCACATTCCCTTGCCTACATTGTAGTTGTTGCTCTAACATAATTAAATGGGACCACATTACACATCCTCACAGGCAAATCCTACCCCATCAAAGACTTTTTCACATGTGACTCATCATTCGTGGTCTATCTTATTAAATGTCTATGTGGCCTTTTTTATGTGGGTGTGACCATGCAACCTATATGGGACCACATTACCATTCATAAGTCCACGATCGGTGTAAAAAGTATTGGCTTCCATACCGGACCATTTCACTAAAGCTCAACATAACATTGCCCAACTCAAGTACCAGGTCATCAAATGAGTTCCACACCCATGAAGAGGTAGCAACCATTTACCCCTTCAAAAGGAACGTGATGTATACTGGATTTATACATTGCAAACCCTTACTCCTAAAGGCCTTAACCAAAACTTAAATCCCTACACCTAATGGACAATGTCTTTTACCAAGATGTCCACATTAGTGTTGATCGAGCATGCTCGACCGAACACTGGTTCGGCTCGAGCATCTCGATGCTCGGCACATGGCGGTATTCGGCCAAATACTGCATGTGCTTGAATGCAATGCTAGAGTCTCCTCCCCGCACGTTTCTTGGCTGCTAAGTACTGCCCTCACTCTAATGCCGTAGCCATGTTGGTTACTGGCATTAGTGATTGGCTGGCTGGAACGCGTCATTAGGTGCTATATAGCACCCGATGACACGTGTTCGGCTCAGTCTTTGTCAGGGAGAGCTGTGCTGAGGAGGGGAGTGACAGTGCAAGGAGTGATATAGAAATATTTTTATTAGAAAAACTTTTCAGAGACCCAAAAGTCCTTTAAGGACTATTGTTGCGTGTGGCAGCAGCAATATACACTGCTCAAAAAAATAAAGGGAACACTTAAACAACACAATGTAACTCCAAGTCAATCACACTTCTGTGAAATCAAACTGTCCACTTAGGAAGCAACACTGAGTGACAATCAATTTCACATGCTGTTGTGCGAATGGGATAGACAACAGGTGGAAATTATAGGCAATTAGCAAGACACCACCAATAAATGAGTGGTTCTACAGGTGGTGACAACAGACCACTTCTCAGTTCCTATGCTTCCTGGGTGATGTTTTGGTCACTTTTGAATGCTGGCGGTGCTTTCACTCTAGTGGTAGCATGAGTCGGAGTCTACAACCCACACAAGTGGCTCAGGTAGTGCAGCTTATCCAGGATGGCACATCAAAGCGAGCTGTAGCAAGAAGGTTTGCTGTGTCTGTCAGCCTAGTGTCCAGAGCATGGAGGCGCTACCAGGAGACAGGCCAGTACATCAGGAGACGTGGAGGAAGCCATAGGAGGGCAACAACACAGCAGCAGGACCGCTACCTCCACCTTTGTGCAAGGAGGAACAGGAGGAGCACTGCCAGAGCCCTGCAAAATGACCTCCAGCAGGCCACAAATGTGCATGTGTCTGCTCAAACGGTCAGAAACAGACTCCATGAGGGTGATATGAGGGCCCGACGTCCATAGGTGGGGGTTGTGCTTACAGCACAACACCGTGCAGGACGTTTGGCATTTGCCAGAGAACACCAAGATTGGCAAATTCGCCACTGGTGCCCTGTGCTCTTCACAGATGAAAGCAGGTTCACACTGAGCACATGTGACAGAGTCTGGAGACGCCGTGGAGAACGTTGTGCTGCCTGCAACATCCTCCAGCATGACCGGTTTGGCATTGGGTCAGTAATGGTGTGGGGTGGCATTTCTTTGGAGGGCCGCACAGCCCTCCATGTGCTCGCCAGAGGTAGCCTGACTGCCATTAGGTACCGAGATGAGATCCTCAGACCCCTTTTGAGACCATATACTGGTGCGGTTGACCCTGGGTTCCTCCTAATGAAAGACAATGCTAGACCTCATGTGGCTGGAGTGTGTCAGCAGTTCCTGCAAAATGAAGGCATTGATGCTATGGACTGGCCCGCCTGTTCCCCAGACCTGAATCCAATTGAGCACATCTGGGACATCATGTCTCGCTCTATCCACCAACGTCACGTTGCACCACAGACTGTCCAGGAGTTGGCAGATGCTTTAGTCAAGGTCTGGGAGGAGATCCCTCAGGAGACCGTCCGCCACCTCATCAGGAGCATGCACAGGCGTTGTAGGGAGGTCATACAGGCACGTGGAGGCCACACACACTACTGAGCCTCATTTTGACTTGTTTTAAGGACATTACATCAAAGTTGGATCAGCCTGTAGTGTGTTTTTCCACTTTAATTTTGAGTGTGACTCCAAATGCAGACCTCCATGGGTTGAAAAATTTGATTTCCATTTTTTTATTTTTGTGTGATTTTGTTGTCAGCACATTCAACTATTTAAAGAACAAAGTATTTCAGAAGAATATTTAATTAACTCAGATATAGGATGTGTTATTTTTGTGTTCCCTTTATTTTTTTGAGCAGTGTATATTTTTAGGGCAACCTGCGCTAAATTGCTAAAACTTAACCCTTTTAAGGACTGTTTGTGTGTGTGTGTCAGTCAGCAATATCTGTTTTTAGCGCTTCATGCGCTAAATAGCATGCAATAGTTAGGCCGCTGCAGACAGCGACATTAGCTGCACCACATCCCCTGTGTACAGTGTGAGCATCCAAAAAATATTTGCGACATCCAGTGTCCTTTTTCCGTAGATGGTGTCTGCTGTGGACAGTGCCATTAGCTGTGCCACATCTCCTGTGTAAAGTGTGCGCATCGAGGGGAGGGGGGTTGAGTTGGGGGAAGAGAGAGAAGGAAAAAAAGGTATTAACTATGCTGAGTGTTTACTCAAAATACTTTCTTTGTGTAATTTTTTTATATATTAATAAAGATAATTAAAGGGGGGGGGGGGGTGTGCTCATCCAAAAAATATCTGTGACATACAGTGCACTTTTTCTTAAAACACAATCCGCTTCTGACAGTGACATTACTAGTGGCACATCTGTAGTGTAACGTGTGCGCTAAAAAAAATTATCTGACATACAGTGTACTTTTTTTGTAGACACTGCGGACAGTGACATTACCGGTGGTACCTCTTCTGTATAACCTTTCCTCATCCCAAATACCTGTGACATTCCTGTAATTTTTTTATTAGCTGCTGGTGACAGCATTAATATTATCTGCGGGATATCTCCTGTGTGGCGTTTGCACATCCCAAATACCTTTTTAAATTTGTTTGCGCATACAATTCCAAATCCTACGCTACTGTTCGTGTGACAGACTTTCAAGCATATTTAATATGGGGCAGTGGCTGTGGCCCTGGGCACGGTGAAACTGTGCCTGCTCCCAGAGCACAAGAAAAACAATCATCCATGATACCTAGCTTCATGTCCCAGTTTGAAGGGCGGCGTAGGACACAATTCTTGAAGTCAGATGAGTGCGAGCATATGGTCGGTTGGATTGCAGCAGATAATGCTTCCAGTCAGTTAATCACCACCCTGTCTTCCCCCAAGTCCAGTCTCAGAAGTCAAGAGTCTGTTCAACACAATCCTCACCCTGATCCTCCTTCCTCCCCCCATGGAGAGTCTGGGCAAACAAGTCACCCCACACTCTGATATTCCGAGGAGCTCTTTTCAGTGCCATTCCTTGATTTGGCCATCTCTCCAAGCACAATTGAAGAGGGACAGATATTGTGCCCTGATTCCCAAACTCTTGAGCATCCACAGTCACAAGAAGATGATGGTGGGGAGCGGCAATTAGTGTTTAATGAGGTGAATGATGATGAGACACAGTTGCCAGTAAGTAAACAGCAATTACTGTCTCAAGAGGTTGATGAAGAGGATGAGACATAGTTGTCAATCACTGAGGTTGTGGTTAGGTCAACAAGTCAGGAAAACTAGCAACCTTGCCACCACCAGCATGATTTGCCACATGTTATCCAAGCACCATGATAAGTGGGACAAACGCCTGAATCCACAATCTGTGTCTGCGGGTCACACCACTGCCTCCTCTTCCCTTTTGTTACGTGCTGGCAAATCCCATGTCCAAGACTCAGACCCGGATGCCTCCCACCCTGCACCTGGACCTTCGCAAGCACCATCAGTGGCCCCATCCACTTCTGTGTCCCAGCGCAGCGTACAAATGTCATTACCCCAGGCAATTAAATGCAAGTACCCAGCCACCCACCCACAGGCCATAGCACTAAATGCGCAACTTTCCAAATTACTGGCCATGGAAATGTTGCCATTTAGGCTTGTGGAAACTGAGGCCTTCCGCAGCCTGATGTTGGCGGCCGTCCCTCGTTACACAGTCCCCAGACGCCACTATTTTTCAAGGTGTGCTGTGCCTGCCTTACACCAGCATGTGTCCCGTAACATTACCCGTGCCCTGACTAACGCAATTACTGGGAAGGTCCACTTAACCACAGACACATGGACAAGTGCATTCGGCCAGGGATGCTACATTTAACTGACGGCACACTGGATGAATGTTGTGGTGGCCGAGAGCGAGTCGTACCCTGGGATGGCATAGGTGCTACCTACACCAAAGATTGCGGGCCCTACGTCGATCAGGGTTTCCGCCAGCACCTACATTAGTGGCTCCAACCCCCACTTCTCCTCCTCCTCCTCTTCCACCTCCGAATTATCCGCGTGCAGCACCAGTCAGCCATCAGTCGGTAGCTGGAAGCAGTGTAGCACTGCAGTGGGGAAGCGGCAACAGGCCGTGCTGAATCTGATATGCTTAGGGGACAAACATCACACCACCGCAGAGCTGTGGCAGGGGATAAGAGACCAGACTGAGTTGTGGCTCTCCCCACTCAACCTAGAGTCAGGCATGGTTGTGTGTGATAATGGGCGTACCTTGATGGTGGCTTTGGAGCTCGGCAAGCTCACACACATCCCATGCCTAGCCCACATCTTAAACTTACTGTTTAAGCGGTTTCTCAAAACCTACCCCAATTTGCCTGAGCTACTGGTGAAGGTGCGCTGCGTGTGTGCACATTTCCACAAGTCATCGACTGCTTCAGCTGGTCTGTCAACGCTGCATCAGCGCTGGAAATTGCCAGCTCACCGGCTGTTGTTCGACGTGAGTACGCACTGGAACTTGACGTTCCACATGTTGGCCAGGCTTTGTGAGCAGCAGAGTAGTGGAATATCAGCTGCAACATAGTTGTTGCTTTTCCAGTCAGCTTCCGCTATTCACAATCGAGCAGTGGGCATGAATGTCTGACCTCTGTGAGGTTTTAAGAAACTTGGAGGAATCAACACAGATGGTGAGTGGAGATAACACTATTATCAGTGTAACCATCTCACTTCTGTGTCTACTTAAATGCTCGCTGCTCACAATTAAAGGGGTATTCTCAACACGCTATTTGATACTTACCTGCTCCTGGCGCGCTGTCCACTTCCTGATTTCGGCACTCGGCAGGGGGCGGGCTCCATCTTGATTGAAGTCTTCTCCCGGCCGGGCTGTGTGCAGTACTGAACGCGCACGCCGAGGCTGCGCATGCACCCTGGTGACAAGTATACTATACTGCGCATGCGCCCTGGTGAACAGTTTAATATACTGGCCAGAAAGAAATCACCATAGCGCATGCGCGGCCTCGGCGTGCGCGTTCGGTACAGCGCGCGGCCGGCCAGGAGAAGAGAAGAAGTCGTCTGCGCACACGCGGCCACCGCGATTCCTGAGAAGAGCGGTGGCCGTAACCAGGGGAGACGGAAGACAACAGTCAGGTAAGTATATGTTTTTTTACTTCTAAGAGGTGGGAATTTGTTAATTAAATATATTTAGAAAAATGATCACTGTTAAATCATTAACAGATTTAACAGTGATCATTAAGATGAGAATACCCATTTAAGGATGATGCTTTGCATGTGGAAGAGGTGGAAATGGGGGAAAACATTACACAGGGTGATAGCTAGACCACCCTCAGTGCATCTTCTCAGTGTGAATTGGATGATGAAGAGGAGGAGGGGCAGGAGACTGTTGCCTCCGCTACAGAGGGTAGTACCCATGGAAGTTTAATTACTGTTTAAGTTTAATTAAGAATCTGTTCTGCGTGGGTGGGCAGAAGAGGAGGAAGAGGAGATTGAGAGTTATCCTCCTGATAACGACAGCGAAGTCTTGCCTGTTGCTACTCTGCACACATGGCTGACTTCATGTTAGGCTGCCTTTCCAGTGACCCATGCGTTATACGCATTTTAGACAATACGGATTATTGATTGTTCACTCCTTTCGACCCCCGCTACAAAGATAACTTCTCATCTCTCATTCCTCTGGTGGAGAGGACGAGCAAAACTGTGCAATACCAGAATGTCCTTGTTGAAAAATGACTCCAAAAATTTCCATCTGACAATGCTGGTGGCAGAGTCTGTAGTTCCTTGGGCAACAGAGGAGGGGAGACAAGGGGAACACGCAGCAGTTCCAACAGAGGCAGGGCAACACTCTCCAAAGCCTGGGACAGTTTCATGACACCCTGCCAGCACCCTCAACCTGATGTGTGGCCAACTGTCAAAAGGAGGGAAAAATTTTGAAAGATGGTGAAGTAGTACATAGCAGACTGTGTCAGCATCCTCAATGATCCCTCAGTGCCTTAAGACTACTGGGTGTCCAAGCTGAACACGTGACACAAACTGGCGCTCTATGCCTTGGAGGTGCTGGCCTGCCCCCAGTGTTTTGTCTGAGTGGGTATGTAGTGCTGCTGGTGGCATTATAACTGATAAGCGTATTCGACTGTCAACTGAAAATGCTGGCAGGTTGACTCTTATCAAAATGAACAAGGCATGGATTGACCATGACTTCTACTCCACCAGAGGAAAGCTGATGAACATAAAGGCACTTTAAATGTGTTTATAATGTTCTGAGTACACTGTATTCCCATGCACCCCTTCCACAACAAACAAGGGTATATGGTTGAATCTTCCTTTTCTCATCATCCTCCTCCTCCTCTTCCATCATATCAACATGCTAATTTGTCGCATATAATGCCCTCGCATATAATGTTTTAGAGGGTCAGCTCACCAGCAGGCCCTCACCTACAATTTTTTTTTTTATAGGGTCAGCTCACCTGCAGGCCCTTGCATATAATCTTTTACAGGGTCAGCTCTCCTGCAGGCCCTCACCTACAATCTTTTACAGGGTCAGCTCTCCTGCAGGCCCTGTCACAACGGGGAGTGGGGGAAACTCCCCACCGTACAATATTAGGTATGCGGGTAAGCAGCTAGGCCTGGATGCCGGGATCAGGGAGCAGGTCACCTCCTAAAGCGTCCCTAATCCTCGCCCTAACTCCTCACCGTATGAGCGGACCTGGATGATAGGACGGCTCATACCCAGGATACCTAGGACCCTGAGTTGCCCTGATAATCCCTCACATAGGATCAGGGGAGAGACGACCTGTTCTTCCAAAACACGGAAGAGCAGGACTCTCTGCAGGCCTAACAGCAAGGAAAGGAAGCCAAGTGGAATGGCAGGTAAGACTCCAAAGGCAGGAATTACCACTGAACCAAAAACCTGGGAAGGCATGGTAACTTACCTGCTGGAGTGCACAACAGAAGACCACACCAAGGTAAACTGGAACCCATGCAAACGTACTGCAATCCAAACACCAAACGCATGCAGTACGTACTGACACACAGAAACCAGCACTCCAGCAACAGCTCACAGACTTGACTTTTGGTTCACCCCTCCAGGAAACCATGGAGCCCCCGTCCGGGGGCACAACAAACAGGGTATGAATTGCATACATGCCAGACATAAAACACCAACTGACCAGACATGTAACAACAACAAGACGAGACACCACACCCTGAACATAAACCCACACAGGTAAGGAAGGGGAATATGGAGGAAAGAACTGGGCAGGTTCACCCAGGAAAGGAGCAGAGCTTCATCACCAAACAAGGCTGGAGTACAACTGACTCCAGCCTGGAAGCCACAGGTAATATAAACCTCATGGCCACACCCAGGACACACCTAAATCCACACCAGCTAGATAATTAACCCCTCTGGCACCAGACAGGGAAGGCCCAAGGAGGAGGCACCTACATGCTATAACCACAACAGATTGCCGCTCTGGCATATAATTTTTTTAGAGGGTTAGCTCACCTGCAGGCCCTCACATATAATTTTTTAGAGGGTCAGCTCACCTGCAGGCTCTCGCATATAATCTTTTAGAGGGTCAGCTAACCAGCAGGCCATCAATCATAATTTTTCAAGGGTGTATGATGCCATCCTTTATGTGTAATAAAGGGTGTATTGGAGTGCCAGTTCCTTATAATTTTTGGCAGCGCTTTCACTTAGTGCATAGGCTTTATGAGTGTAGGAGTCCCACTACATGAACAATTGTACCACAATGTGAATAAGGTCCTCCTTTATGTGATATACAGGTTGTATCGGAGTGCCTCTTCCTTGTAATTTTTGGCAGCACTTGCACTTTATATACAGGAAAGAATGTTTCTAACAATTTTTCCTCTAAAATCGATTTTATCATCTGTTTGGTGCGTATTATTGTCATTCTGTAAAAGTAGCGCACTACTCGGACAGCATTGTTCCCAGCAGCGACCTGGTTGTCCAAGATGCATCCAGACATCCTCCCCATGCTGTTCACGAACCATTTCAGTGGTGTTTCCATCAATTTCTGGCCTTTCCTATGAACCAGACACCCTCCCCTCTTAAGAGCAGGGGGGGCCTGGCTTAATGCTAGGGTTCTCCCATTGACTTCCATTGTGCTTGGAGCACCCGAGCAACCCGAGGTGTTTGACCCAAGCACTTTGGGACTCGATCAACACTAGTTCACATGTCTAACAATATATTTCTACATGTTTTGTCTTTATACTAACCACTCAATTCTTGCCTTTTTAGACCCATTGATTCTCCGTAGGATATCTGAGGTAGTATGCACCCCAGTCCGACCCTTACCCAGTCTTTCATTCACTTTACTTACAATCCCCTCATATATTCTTTTCCATTTTACCTTCTTTTCCTCCCCCTCCCTTTTTTTCTTTTCACCCTTTATTCATTTTCTCTTTTTTCCTCTCCCTCCCCCTTTTTTACCTTTCTTCTATTTTCCTTCTCACTTTTCATTTATATTTTATCCTTAATTTTATTTTGTATCTTTAATTTTAATTTCCTTTTTTTCCATTTCCTATATACAGTACAGACCAAAAGTTTGGACACACCTTCTCATTCAAAGAGTTTTCTTTATTTTCATGACTATGAAAATTGTAGATTCACACTGAAGGCATCAAAACTATGAATTAACACATGTGGAATTATATACAAAACAAACAAGTGTGAAACAACTGAAAATATGTCATATTCTAGGTTCTTCAAAGTAGCCACCTTTTGCTTTGATTACTGCTTTGCACACTCTTGGCATTCTCTTGATGAGCTTCAAGAGGTAGTCCCCTGAAATGGTTTTCACTTCACAGGTGTGCCCTGTCAGGTTTAATAAGTGGGATTTCTTGCCTTAAAAATGGGGTTGGGACCATCAGTTGCATTGAGGAGAAGTCAGGTGGATACACAGCTGATAGTCCTACTAAATAGACTGTTAGAATTTGTATTATGGCAAGAAAAAAGCAGCTAAGTAAAGAAAAACGAGTGGCCATCATTACTTTAAGAAATGAAGGTAGGTCAGTCAGTCAGCCGAAAAATTGGGAAAACTTTGAAACTAAGGGCTATTTGACCATGAAGGAAAGTGATGGGGTGCTGCGCCAGATGACCTGGCCTCCACAGTCACCGGACCTTAACCCAATCGAGATTGTTTGGGGTGAGCTGGACCGCAGAGTGAAGGCAAAAGGGCCAACAAGTGCTAAGCATCTCTGGGAACTCCTTCAAGACTGTTGGAAGACCATTTCAGGGGACTACCTCTTGAAGCTCATCAAGAGAATGCCAAGAGTGTGCAAAGCAGTAATCCAAGCAAAAGGTGGCTACTTTGAAGAACCTAAAATATGACATATTTTCAGTTGTTTCACACTTGTTTGTTATGTATATAATTCCACATGTGTTAATTCATAGTTTTGATGCTTTCATAGTCATGAAAATAAAGAAAACTCTTTAAATGAGAAGGTGTGTCCAAACTTTTGGTCTGTACTGTATATATATATATATATATATATATATATATATATAATACACTCACCTAAAGAATTATTAGGAACACCTGTTCTATTTCTCATTAATGCAATTATCTAGTCAGCCAATCACATGGCAGTTGCTTCAATGCATTTAGGGGTGTGGTCCTGGTCAAGACAATCTCCTGAACTCCAAACTGAATGTCAGAATGGGAAAGAAAGGTGATTTAAGCAATTTTGAGCGTGGCATGGTTGTTGGTGCCAGTCTGAGTATTTTACAATCTGCTCAGTTACTGGGATTTTCACACACAACCATTTCTAGGGTTTACAAAGAATGGTGTGAAAAGGGAAAAACATCCAGTATGCGGCAGTCCTGTGGGCAAAAATGCCTTGTGGATGCTAGAGGTCAGAGGAGAATGGGCCGACTGATTCAAGCTGATAGAAGAGCAACGTTGACTGAAATAACCACTCGTTACAACCGAGGTATGCAGCAAAGCATTTGTGAAGCCACAACACGCACAACCTTGAGGCGAATGGGCTACAACAGCAGAAGACCCCACCGGGTACCACTCATCTCCACTACAAATAGGAAAAAGAGGCTACAATTTGTACGAGCTCACCAAAATTGGACTGTTGAAGACTGGAAAAATGTTGCCTGGTCTGATGAGTCTCGATTTCTGTTGAGACATTCAAATGGTAGAGTCCGAATTTGGCGTAAACAGAATGAGAACATGTATCCATCATGCCTTGTTACTACTGTGCAGGCTGGTGGTGGTGGTGTAATGGTGTGGGGGATGTTTTCTGGGCACACTTTAGTCCCCTTAGTGCCAATTGGGAATCATTTAAATGCCACAGGCTACCTGAGCATTGTTTCTGACCATGTCCATCCCTTCATGACCACCATGTACCCATCCTCTGATGGCTACTTCCAGCAGGATAATGCACTATGCTCGAATCATTTCAAATTGGTTTCTTGAACATGACAATGAGTTCACTGTACTAAAATGGCCCCCACAGTCACCAGATCTCAACCCAATAGAGCATCTTTGGGATGTGGTGGAACGGGAGCTTCGTGCCCTGGATGTGCATCCCTCAAATCTCCATCAACTGCAAGATGCTATCCTATCAATATGGGCCAACATTTCTAAAGAATGCTATCAGCACCTTGTTGAATCATTGCCACGTAGAATTAAGGCAGTTCTGAAGGCAAAAGGGGTCCAACAACGTATTAGTATGGTGTTCCTAATAATTCTTCATATATATATAATATTTTTTTTTTTTTTACTATTTCTATTTTGTATTTCATTTATTTCATTAGTTTTAATTTTATGTTTTGATCATTATTATTTTGTTTCTCATCTGCTATCTTTTTTTTTTTTCTTTTGAGTTTTATTGTATTTCCCTTTTTCTACTCTCAATGACTGCTCTTCTTTTTTTTTTTTCCTTTTTTTTTCTTTCTTTTTCTTCCCTTATTTATCTCCCAACACCACCCTCATTGCACCATCACATACATTCACACATATTCCATTTTAGCTTTTACCCTCACTACACATACATACATACATACATACATACATACATACATACATACATATACATACACACACACTCACAACTTGCCCTTCCACATTACTCCTCCACTGCACATATTTCTCACATATACTTATCACCTGCAGTCGTGGCCAAAAGTTTTGAGAATTACATAAATATTGGAAATTGGAAAAGTTGCTTCTTAAGTTTTTATAATAGCAATTTGCATATACTCCAGAATGTTATAAAGAGTGATCAGATGAATTGCATAGTCTTTCTTTGCCATGAAAATTAACTTAATCCCAAAAAAACCTTTCCACTGCATTTCATTGCTGTCATTAAAGGACTTGCTGAGATCATTTTGTCGGTGGGTAATAATTCAATTAAGAATTATTAATTATGGTCATAAAAATAATTAATCATAAAAAATAAAATTTATAAAATTTGTCATAAATTCTT
This sequence comes from Bufo bufo, assembly GCF_905171765.1. Taxonomy (NCBI): domain Eukaryota; kingdom Metazoa; phylum Chordata; class Amphibia; order Anura; family Bufonidae; genus Bufo; species Bufo bufo. Next base: position 255,316,279 of record NC_053393.1, on the reverse strand, counting down.
AAAATCATGACCTGGTGAATTGTAGACAACCTAATTGATACAATTCACATCTGAGTCCGACTATTTCCTCAGATAAATAAGTTCTTTTTGATGTGAGATGATGTTAATGATAAAATGTAGTTCTACATTATACAATAATACACAGGTATTATAAAAATATGCAGATTTATTGGTTACAAGATTATAAACATATATAAGTAAATAAACACAATGATACATGCAAATGAATATATATAGCGTTAATATAAAGCATTACAAGCTTAACAATACATGTGAGTGGAAATAACTTGTCACTTATAACCAAGCTATTATAAGGTTAGGATATCAAAATAGGAACATAAGTTATATACATTACTTCTGTTCAGAGAAAACCTCATGATATCAGGATGGGCATGTCTAATCCTAGACATCAATATGGAATGCTAAATACATTCTGCCCCCTCTAACCAACTAAACATCACATGGCTTCAAGATGGGCAAATCCATCCAAGGATATAACTTAGAAGAGACAACTGTATCCTTCCGCCTCATCCTGGACTATTTTCAAATATATGTGACTTTGGTAAGACTATTAAGACAAATAACAGGGATCTAGGATCTTAAATGGGAAGGATTTGAAACAAATCTTCCCTGTGGGAATCCATCACAGCTTGGCGAAGAATGTTCTACCAATATATATATATATATATATATATATATATATATAAAAGCAATCATTTAATGCTTTGCTAGATTATGAGTCTAGATTCTTCTGCAGGTAGAATGAAGCCTCACAATATCCTAAGACTACATCTCAATATGGAGATGATCAATTAATTTAATTATTTATTTATTCGCCAATCTAGATGGTATAATTTCACCCACACTATCAAATTAGTCTTAATAAAATGAAATATCATTTTCTGTGTCTCTTACCAAGTCCTAGTAGGAATCTCACTTCTGCTCCTAGGAAAGCTGGGTGGTCCATCATAGCACATCTCATTATGGCTTTCATCTTGATAGACCTCAACTTCTCTTCTCCTCTCTTTCACTTTCCTCCTTTCCTTCCCCCTGTGTATGGCTTATGATCACAAACTTATCAGTTAGACACACCTTCCTGGTTTGGAACTTTCCAATCATTGTCGGATGGGTGTGACCATTGACAAAATGTGACATCATAACCTTACCCAAAATGCATTTTTGCTACTGTTGTAATGTCACCTACTGATACCTAGGTGGCACTGCTGTATAAGCTATCTGCATCCATAGTATAAAGGGTTAACTTATGTAAGTCTGAATATACATTTTGACCTTAGAAGCTTTAATTCAAAGCCATAGGGATTAAATCTGACACTTGTAGCAATTAGAGACAGACCTCTAGGCGTCTCTCTTGAATGTTTCTCACACATAATTTACGGATCGTAAATGGCTTGTTTTCTCACAGAGATATCAGTACCTCCTCTGTCATACCAAAGATGTGATTAATTGTTACAAAACACACATCTTCACAGACACTCTTCTTGAGACAGATATTCCCCTAATGAGAAATATATATATAATATACTGGATACATGTTGTCTTCGTAACATATAACAATATAATATAAACAAATATATATATATATATGTCCTACTGATTGTCTTATGCTAAGGACTAACTAAGGCTCAATAAATGATTACATACATATTATATATTTTGCTTCATTAATAAATGCCTAATTGTATAGGTAATTATCACCAGCTGCACAGAGCTTATCTTTATTGCCCGTCATAAATTTAAAAGTAAACAAGGAGACATCTTCTCAGACTGGTACATTCATGAGAAGAATAACATTAAGCTTTGTGTGACCTTAATTTGGCCTACTCAAGACATATAAAATTGCAACTATAGTCGAGCATGGCTCTTAAAGGCAATGAACATCCATTTTGACAATAATGAATTGGATATCAATGCATTTACCTATGAAAAGGCATAACAATTTCAGTAATCGTCTTGTTAACTCAGGTGAGAATGTTGACGAGCACAAGGCTGAAGAATTTATGTCAGGCTGATTGGGTTAAAATGGCAGACTTGACATGTTAAAAGGAGGGTGATGCTTGAAATCATTGTTCTTCCATTGTTAATCATGGTGACCTGCAAAGAAATGCGTGCAGCCATCATTGCGTTGCATAAAAATGGCTTCACAGGCAAGGATATTGTGGCTACTAAGATTGCACCTCAATCAACAATTTATAGGATCATCAAGAACTTCAAGGAAAGGGGTTCAATTCTTGTTAAGAAGGCTTCAGGGCATCCAAGAAAGTCCAGCAAGCGCCAGGATCATCTCCTAAAGAGGATTCAGCTGCGGGATCGGAGTGCCACCAGTGCAGAGCTTACTCAGGAATGGCAGCAGGCAGGTGTGAGTGAATCTGCACGCACAGTGAGGCGAAGACTTTTGGAAGATGGCCTGGTGTCAAGAAGGGCAGCAAAGAAGCCACTTCTCTCCAAAAAAAACATTAGGGACAGATTGATCTTCTGCAGAAAGTATGGTGAATGGACTGCTGAGGACTGGGGCAAAGTCATATTCTCCGATGAAGCCTCTTTCCGATTGTTTGGGGCATCTGGAAAAAGGCTTGTCCGGAGAAGAAAAGGTGAGCGCTACCATCAGTCCTGTGTCATGCCAACAGTAAAGCATCCTGAGACCATTCATGTGTGGGGTTGCTTCTCATCCAAGGGAGTGGGCTCACTCACAATTTTGCCCAAAAACACAGCCATGAATAAAGAATGGTACCAAAACACCCTCCAACAGCAACTTCTTCCAACAATCCAACAACAGTTTGGTGAAGAACAATGCATTTTCCAGCACGATGGAGCACCGTGCCATAAGGCAAAAGTTATAACTAAGTGGCTCGGGGACCAAAACGTTGACATTTTGGGTTCATGGCCTGGAAACTCCCCAGATCTTAATCCCCTTGAGAACTTGTGGTCAATCCTCAACAGGCGGGTGGACAAACACAAACCCACTAATTCTGACAAACTCCAAGAAGTGATTATGAAAGAATGGGTTGCTATCAGTCAGGAATTGGCCCAGAAGTTGATTGAGAGCATGCCCAGTCGAATTGCAGAGGTCCTGAAAAAGAAGGGCCAACACTGCAAATACTAACTCTTTGCATAAATGTCATATAATTGTCGATAAAAGCATTTGCAACGTATGAAGTGCGTATAATTATATTTCACTACATCACAGAAACAACTGAAACAAAGATCTAAAAGCAGTTTAGCAGCAAACTTTGTGGAAACTAATATTTGTGTCATTCTCAAAACTTTTGGCCACGACTGTACACATATACTTCCATCCATATTCCAGCACTTCTTTCCCACTCTTGCGGTATTTTGTCCACCTTCTCCTTTTATCACTCTTCCTTACACACACAAACCTCATTTTTCCTTTATTTCACCTTCATCCTCAATTCTTACCCTTTCACTCAACATCCTAGTCCCTCCTTACACTTTGTCATAGCTGACAGAAGCAAAATTCCTCCCCTACTGTCTTCCTTCTCCACAATTACGAGCGTGATCTTGCAGGATCACATTCCAAGCGCAGCCACATCGCCCCTACTTAGAGGCCACATCTGGCATCTTGATATCGGCACACACTCCATGTGCCTTCTCCATGCTGAACCACGGGGCCTCTTTCATTTTCCTATCTCCTCCCATGGTATGTTTGAATGCCAGTCCTGGGGCTGCTCCCACTTTCTAATCCACATGTTAGCCATCTTCCACTATGTAATTTACCTTTCTGCCTCCCTCACTCCCATATACCATAACTATGACTGCACTCTGCAACTCAGTTTGCAGACCTCTACACTGTAGACTTCACCCACATTTACCTCACAAATACCTGAAAGCCAATACACAGGCTTTAACCTGTACCTCTCCATTTGTACAACATTCTTTCTCCAACTCTTTATATTCCTCTATGAAATTGGCAGTTGCCTACCATTAAGGATACTTATATTTTGTTCTCTATTTCTCCCAACAGTGACACTGTGACCAAGGTCTTGGAATTGACTGGAACGTCAGATGCATTTGTCACATATATCCTAGGCATCTTGTTGCCAAATTGGAGGATATTGAAAAAATATTTTACTTACATCTAATCTTGAATATTGAACTTGGGTTTATACCCACTCCACTTTGCAACTCACCAATGGACATAGAGTGCAGCCCAACAACACTATTTGACAGTCATCCAGTGTTCGTGTTTTGATGACCAATCCTGCTGTCCTGGAATGGTTGACTTGGTTTGCAACATCATCTTAACTGACCTCAGCCAGGAGTCGGTGGGTTCCTCTGACACGACACTTAGTTGGCATGGTTTAAGAACAAACTCTGTGCCCTCATCTGTTCTGAACCTGCCTCTTTCCTTTGCTGCTCCTTCTGCCAGGCAAGTAATGTATGTTGCTGGCTCTGCTTTGATTTTCAGCAAGGAAGGTATTATTGAGGACAGTTAGCAGCTACTGTCCATCCCAGATTTGGAGGAGAGGTCTGCTGCTTCCTCCTCTAGGCGTGTAAGTAGCGACAATGACAGTCATGTGGGAGTAGGTGTTGCCTGTGGTCAGGGCCGGATTAAGACATGATGGGCCTGGTGCTGAAGATTTTAATGGGCCTTTTTTTGTAGAAAATGATAACGCAACACAGATCAATTTTTTATAACACAAATAAAGTGCATCTGTCATATGTTTTATGCATATGAAATCACCAGCATAGCTGAATAGATGTTGATGTATCGATACCTTGCATACCTTTATAGAATCTGTTCTTTAGCCTTTACTTAGCCTAAACAATTGCTTTAAGTAAAACACTTATGGGGCCCAGAGTGTCAAAAGTGGTGTGGTAGGGAGTCCTCTGTGCCCTCCAGACTGTAACACCTCTCCCATGTGAAGTCACGCCCGCTCCTTTGGTTAACACCAACGGCTCACTTGACAGCGACATGTTGAGATCCTGCGCGTGTGCCATGATTGGGTGAATGGGGATTGCGGTACACAAATATGGAGTCTGTAGGAACCTGAGACTGTGCATGCACCGCAATCCCCATTCACAGCGCATATGGGATGTGTGTGTGTCAAAGAAGTTGCAGGCATGAACTCACAGGGCAGAAGTGTTGCAGCCCAGGAGGACAGCACACCCCCAGCCACAACTGTTATATACTGGCTGGGCCACCATAAAGTTTTTTTGTTTTTGTTTAGTGACGTAAAGGCAAGAACAACATCTGTATATTGTGTGGCATAAACATATTTCACATTAAAACTTACAGTTACTTGGCTTGGCCCTTGGGGATCTCGGATACCACTTCAACACTTTGGCTGGGGGGCTCGGTGGAGCTGATGTTGTGTTTTATCCTAATGAGAAATATTTCATAGTAAGGATTTGGAGAAGGGATAGCAGAGCAGGGAGAGGCTGGTGCTGCTACTAGGGGGATTATACCATGGGAGAGTAATAAAGCCCACCATAATGCCCCCCCAGTAGAAAAAATTCTCCTTATAATGTGACAGTGCAAAAAATACCCCCTCGTAATGCCCCCAGTTGAGCTAATGTCACCATAGTGCCCCCATAATGTGCCATTATAAAATACCCCTATATAGTGCCCCCAGTAAATGCCCCATAGTGCTCCTCTCCCCCTTCCTCCTAGTGCCCCCATAATTTACCAGTATAAAATGCCCCATTAGATGCCCTCAGTGTCTCCCATAATTTGTATAAGTATAAAAAAACCATTTTAGTGCCCCCGTAGATGACCCCATAGTACTCCTCTCCCCAACAGTACCCACCATAATGTGCCCCAGTATAAAATTCTACTGGACAGAGCCCCCATATAAAATACCCCTTCTTTGAGGCCTCAGTAGATGCCCCTATAGTGCCCACCAAGAATGTGCCAGTAAAAAGTGCCCCCAATAATGTGCCAGTAATAAGTGCCCCCATAGATGCCCCCCAATAATGTGACAGTAAAATGTGCCCCCATAGATGCCCCCCATCATGTGCCAGTAACAAGAGGCCCCCCCATGCCCCATCATGTGCAGTAACAGGAGGGTCCCCCATCGTGTGCCAGTAACAAGAGCCCCCCAATGCCCTATCATATGCCAGTAACAAGAGGCCCCCCATGCCCCATCATGTGCCAGTAACAAGAGCCCCCCGTGCCCCATCCTGTGCCAGTGACAGGAGGGCCCCCCATCATGTGGCAGTAACAAGAGGGCCCCCCTTATGCCCCATCATGTTCCAGCAACAAGAGCCCCCCAATGCCCCATCATGTGCCAGTAACAGGAGGCCCCCCCATCATGTGCGAGTAACAAGAGGGCCCCCCTTATTCCCCATCATGTGCCAGTAACAAGAGGGCCCCCCTATGCTCCATCATGTGCCACTAACAAGAGCCCCCCATGCCCCATCATGTGCCAGTAACAAGAGGGCCCCCCCATGCCCCATCATGTGCCAGTAAAAAGAGGCGCCCCCATGCCCCATCATGTGCCAGTAAAAGACTTTTCCTAAAAGTATTATACATCAAAAAAAAAAAAATTATACTTACCTCCATGGCAGTGATGCAATGCAGGCCTCTTCCGGCCTGTGTCCCCCGCTGTACGGCTCAGGCGGTGCGATGACGTCATCGCGCCGCCTGCGCCGGCCTCTGATAGGCTGCAGGCACAAGGCCGGCAGCCTATCAGAGACACAGGGAAGGGACACGCCTCTCCCCTGCCCTGCCGCGAAACAGATGGAGATGAGCGTTTCCACAATGGAAGCGCTCATCTCCCTGTGCCGGCAATTGCACGTCGTGCCCTAATTTTAGTTTTCAGAAGGGAGTCAGGGACAGGGTCCAGGAGGGTCGGGCCGCGCCGCCAGCTCGGGGAGGGGGGCAATTGAGGGCTGCTGCCTGTGCCTGCTGGGCCTATTTTCACACGGGGGCCTGGAGCTGCAGCTCCAGCCGCCCCTATGTTAATCCGGCCCTGCCTGTGGTCAGGGATGTTGCCATGAGACTGGTGAGGGTGACATAAGTGATGAGCAAACAGTAGTGTTAGATGATGTAGCCAATCACACATGGGAAACGGGTGAAGAGAGGGCTTCATCATCATCGGGGGTAAGGGTGAAAGTTTGTCAGTGAGAAAAGCAGGGTGGCAGCATGTGGCTGAGCCAGCATGATGCAAGTATGGCCATGAGCCAGCAGGGTGGCAGCAGTGTGAGATCTAGAGTCAAACATGCCCGGGGTAGACCGTCTGCTACTCAGGAGCCTACCTGTCCAGAAACAACTAGCGAGGCAGCGGCAGGCAATAAGCATGATTCAGCAGAGTTGTGGCGGTAAAATGACATACTCTCCAGTGTAGGAACTTTTTATCAAGTCGCTTGAGGACATCAGCATGGACATATTTAAGATCTGTTGGCAGAAGTTGAAGTACTCCCAGGGTGCAGTGTTGGCACCACGACCCTGCGTCAACAAATGGATGTTACCATAAAGTGGCCCGGGAAAACCATGGTGCTAATGTAGTGGTACAGCCTGATGCTTCTCCAGCAGTCAGGGCTCCACCACCTCAACAGAAGGGAGCTGTGTTTCCTTCCCATTGTGTATACTGGTCCTGAGGCTCCTGTTACTCCTCATCACACATTTCGCCTGCTATCGATCACTGAGGTGATTGCAAAGAAACTGTATGCGTGCACTCATCCAACGGTGCAGAAGCTGAAAATGCTCCTGGCCAAGTTGCTGGTACTACAGTCCCTCTTTTTACATGTGGTTGACTCTGTAAATTTCAGAGAACTGATGGCTTGTGCGGACAGGCGTACTCCCCTGTGTAACTCGACGTTAGCTAGTGGCAGCTCAAGCATGCCCCCTGCTCTTTGCTCAGGCTCTTTGAGGAGGCCACTTTATTTGTCAGTCATCGGGACTATGGGATGAGATGATAAATCTGGCTGACCAGGGGACAGGAGACGTGGTGCCTATATCTCATGGCCACCTGAGTTCTATGGGGACTGAACTGGCCAAGAGGAGGACATTAACACCCACGAATCGTATACAGAAATAGGTGGTTTATCTGCCAAAGTGACGGGAGGGGAGCAGGAGGGTGATGGGGAAGACCAGGTAGATGACCCCGACAAACCATGGCAGTATGCAGTGGAGATAGAGGCAGGGAGTTCCTCCGATTACCTTGTGCAAATGGCCAGATGCATGCTGAGTTGCTTGCATAGTGACAGCCACATTATCACCATTTGACAGAGGGATGACTACTGGCTCTCCACGATATTAGACCCTCACAACCGTGCCAAAACGTGGGACCTTTTTTCTACTTTCTGAAAGGGATGATAAACTCAACTACTATTGAGGCATCCTATGTAGTTGGTTGGTCATTGCCTGTATGCGCCACAGCCCATTCTTACGAAGGTATGACCACTGCTATGACTGCTGGAGGATGGGTGGGGGTGGGGGTGGGGACGGGGAGCAGCAACTTGAATCTCAAGTCTCTGAGGAGGACTTTTCTTTAAACACCTATGGAAGAAACCAGCCAGCAGCAGCAGGACGTGGGGCCGAACCTGAACCAGCAGATGGTGGCATACTTGGAGTGCACCCTGTCACCGCAGATCCAAGATCCCTTGGATCCCTTTTAATTGTGGCTGCAACTAGCCAAATTTACCCTGGACAAACTTTCCTGCCCAGCCAGTAGTGTGGCTACAGAGCGGGTGTTTGGTAGGCGTGGATCAGACAGGATTTCTACATATCGGTCACTGATGCAACAGATTAGATCATTCTGGCAGTAATGTTCTGACTTCAGTGTGCTGCCACACCAGATCATTGCTAAATATGGCCCGTTACTTCTAGCCACATGCTTTAGCCACTATTCTGATGCTGCCACCCACCTAATGCCACACAGCTGCTGCCTCTGCTGCCATGTTTTCTTACTACTACTAGTGCCATCTTGTTCTGTTACTGAAACTGCTGTTGCCCCCCCCCTCCCCACTGTGTGCCACTATGTGCCACTATGTTGACTCCTCATTCTGTTACCACCCTCCCCACTATGTGACTGGGACACTATTGTTCCTGTTTGGTTTTGTTGACATCACAGTTTATTTTACCCTTCTTCTGATCTGTCAGAAGAACCGAAAAATGAAAAACACAAGAGATCCGGTCTTTGGAGCATTCATAAGGCCTCAATCACACGGTCAGTATTTTGCATCAGGATTTCATCATGATTTGGAAGTCAAAATCAGGAGTGAGTCCAAGACACAGAAGACAATATTTCCTTCACATGTCTCTGTTTTGGGCCCATTCCTGTTTTTGCCTTACCAATACTGATCAATTGCTGACCAAATACTGACCGTGTTAAGGCGGATGCTCAAAAGACAGGTTCCTTTTTTTTTCTGGGTTGTTCTTCTGATCAGAAGCAGGGAAAAATAAACAATGACGTAAACACAAACTTACTGCTGACACCCTCCCCATTCCCTGACCGGGCCACTACTTGTATCAGTGGCTAACAAAATAGGTTATTCATCATTCTGTGTGGAAACAGCAGATGGTGTAAAATGAGACAGCTTTTTCACTCTATAGAATCTTTGGCCACTTCACGGTTAAGTACATTACACCTGAGACTGACATTGACCTCTAAAGCTGAGTTCACACTTCAGTTATTTGGTAAAGTAATTCCAGCAGTTACTGTATGGTGAGCCAAAATCAGGAGCCAATCCTAATCTCAGATAAGGAATCATGAAAAGATCTGCACCTGTTCTGTGTTTTTGACCTGTAACTGACCAAATAACTGAAGTGTGAACTGAGCCTAATAGTGACGGTAATTTTTATAGCTAACAGAAGTGATTCAAAAGTAAGTGTTTGCACTGCCACAACATGGCTTAAAAGTACCTTTTTTTTCCTCCACTACTTAATTGGCACTACCTCCATAACCTCCTTTTGTTCCAATAACGAGTCATTGGGACAAAGGTCATGCAGGGACATAACAACATGTTTTTTAAAATATTTTTTACTAAAGACTGATGTATGCTTTTCTTTTGGGTTAGCTAGGACTGTTGCAGGCCTGCATGACGATGCGCACGTCCATATCCTGTATGAGACCTGCTTGTCATACTGACTCACAGTAACTGTTTCAATATTAGAAAGGACTAGCGATATACTCTCCCTGCAGGCTGGGATATAACTGATTTAACACGTTTTTTGTGACAAGTGAATCAGAATGAAGCAATTTTTATTTTTTATTCGGCAAAGCATCTGAATCGAATTTTTGAAAATTTTGCTCATCTCTAGTGGCAGCTGATGAAACATGGCACAATTTTCTTTGTGATTTATTGAAACAGGAGGCTAGAATCAGACATGCAGTTTTTGTGGCAGTCTTTGATGTATTTTTTTGAGCCATGCACATGAATGGTAACCAAACATAGAATGATTAGTCTTCCCTTCCCCCAGTCGTCTCCATGACAGCACATCCTGAGACTGATTTCCACTGATAGGACAGAAAAAAACTGAGGTTTAAATTCCCTCCCCTTCCCTCCACCACCAGTGTTTTTTCCTGTCCCGCCAGGGAAAGAAGGACTAGAGAGTCGGGGTTCCTGGCAAATTTTTTTAGGCTTACTGATTTTTCGGCAGGCCGGGGGTTGGATACGGCATGCGGCTCTCCCGCCTTCCATTATGGTCTGTGTCCAGGGAGTAGTGAGTAGTAGTGTTGAGCGCGAATATTCGAATATCGAATTTTTTTGCGAATATCGGCACTTCGCTAATTCGTGAATATTTCGAATATAGCACTATAAATTCGCTATTTTGAATATTCTCTTTTTTTATTGTTATATTTTTTTCTTTCCCACTTCCCAAAAGTAGTTCTTAGCTGTCCTGAGGATTCCTGTCTTCCTGGCTGCTCCATTCAGTGCCCGTTGCCGCTTCTGCCGACTTCCGTGCTCATGGAGCATCCCCATCACCATGGGAACGCCTCCATACTACAATGTACTGTCGGATGTGAGAATTAAGTTGAAATCGCAATTCGATTATTATAACTTGAATTAATCGAATTGCGATTTCAACTTTAATTCTAGCAAGCAGACCCATTAGAAACACAGCTCTAAGTTGAAATCGCAATTCGATTATTATAACTTGAATTAATCGAATTGCGATTTCAACTTAGCACTGCTATATTCCATATTCGTTATTAACTTGGTTAATTCTAGCAAGCAGACCCATTAGAAACACAGCTCTAAGTTGAAATCACAATTCGATTATTATAACTTGAAGTAATCGCATTGCGATTTCAACTTAGATCTGGTTTGCTATGGTTGGCTTGGTAGAATTAGCGAAGATGACGAATATGACGAATGTATTCGTCATATTCCTCAAAACGAAGATAACAAAGTATTCTCCATCTTCGTTTTAGCTCCATATTCGTCAACTTCGCTAATTCTAGCAATCAAATAGGAAAGTTGACTATAGAGACAGCTGTGTTTAATTCGCTATGCGATTATATTACTTTGCTTTTTTTTTTAATAAATAGAATAATTATAATAATTATCAAGTATTATAATTATTTATTTATTTAAAAAAGCAAAGTAATATTATCGCATAGCGAATTAAAAACTTTGCTTTCTCTAGTCAACTTTCCTATTTGATTGCTAGAATTAGCGAAGTTGACGAATATGGAGCTAAAACGAAGATGGAGAATACTTCGTTATCTTCGTTTTGAGGAATATGACGAATACATTCGTCATATTTGTCATCTTCGCTAATTCGAGATATCAAACCAATAGGAAAGTTACATTAAGTTAAAATCGCAATACGCGGTTATTTAAATTGCATATTAATCGCGATATCTAGAATAATGACGAATATTCGATTTCGACGAATATGAGACGAATATTCAAGCGAATATTCACGAATTTCGTCGAAATCGAATATGGCACCTCCCGCTCATCACTAGTGAGTAGTCTGACCTCAGGCCCCCCTCGTTGTACTGTATTGCCTTGTTGTGCCTGACCCCTCTTTCCCTTGTGTTATAGGAAGAAAATAAGTTATCCTCCTCTACTAAAGTAAAATCCAGGAAATGTGGGTTACCCTCTTCTGGGACTAAGCCCTCCCTAAATGTTTTTGTTCTTTGTTAATTCTCAGGATGAAGAGATGGAGAGGAGTATTACACTTACTGGTTATTCGTTTCCTGGAAGTCTCCATGAGCGCACATATTTACCATCCTATTTTTTTTTCTATGTTCTCATTTATTATCAATTTATCCTGGTTTCTGTTAAAAATACACTGGTGGTGGAGGGAATTTAAACCTCTCTATGTTTTTCCTGTCCTATCAGAGGAAGTCAGTCTCAGGATGTGCTGTCATGGAGACTTCCAGGAAACTGGATTACCTTTGAGTGTAATACTCATTTATTCTTTTCCATCTGTTTGGGGTCCTCTTATGTCTTTGGCTACAAAGAGCTGCTACAAAAAGAAAAGTGTATAATTCCAGCATATAGGTGGGTTCCCACACAGTTTTGTGTGGCAGTTTTTTGAGCCAAAGTCAGAAGTGGATCCAGCAGGAAGAAGTAGTAGAAGTATTTGCTTTTATATTTTTTCATTTCCTCCCAACACACTTTTTTCTTTGGCTCAAAAGAATGCCACAAAGTTATGTGTGAACCCACTCTAAATAAATGTTTTGAGGTCTTAACTTCATCGAAGCTAATGTACTGTGGATGTCGGAATAAGAACATTTAAAACTATTTGCTGAAAGGTCATTGATTTATTATGTAGGATTCATTGACTGCTGAGTTTTCATTAGTTACCATAAAATAAAAATTATAGCTAAATTCAATCAAGGTAAAAAGATTTCAGAACAGTTGTTGATGCTCAGAAGTCTGGAAAATGTTGAAAATTTTTATCCTGTTGTCGGCAATTGTGTTTACAGTTCTAAGGTAGAAAATCAAATCATGTAATCCAACATGCAGTGGAAAACAATGGCCACTAGAGTGTGCTATTCTACTAGAAAAAAATGTGTGTTAACATTTTGAAACTTCTGACTTTTGTTCTCTTTACACTCTCATAGAAAAGACCTTACCGAGCTTTCATTTTTATTTCTACGGTTTATGATACCTGACTATTAACCAACGCATAACCATAAAGGCTTAATGGTCTGCCATTTGAGATGGAATGCTTAACATTATTGTATCAAAGTAAAGTAAGGTTAATAGAGCTGTACTAACTCATACAAGTGAATAATGTAAGAGATGTGGAATAACTGCCCTTAGACATACTGGATTTTACTGTAAATTACTCAACACTACCCCTGGGCCAAACACACATGAGCGAGTTCAAAGTGAAGAACTCGCAGCGTCAGTGTGAGGTCCCGTTCTGACCTCTGCTATAATGCTGTCAATGAAATACAATAGGTTCCAGGACTCTTGGGGTCACGCAGCATTATAAATCCTTATAATGTTGTGTGATCCTGTCAGCAGAGCAAAGATCAGTATGGGATCTCTTAAACTCACTCTTGTGTGTCGTCTGCCCTTAGACTTTCAGCAGGGCACTACTTTTAGGCAGCACCATTGATTTCGCACCTATCTTTTTTTGGGAATCAAATACCTGATACCTACTAGGTGTATAGATATTTTATTTGCAGTGTTTTCAAAGTCTGCAAAATAACTTCCTGGTTCCGTGTAGTCATATGGTATATCACATTGATCCCGGTAAGCCAATCAGCAGCTCTGAAAGGATCATGAAACATAACCTAGGTCCTAGGACTACTGTATCACTGAATTCTTATGAGAGCTACCAGGTTGAATACTCAGCAGAGGCTTGCTCAAGCTATCCTTCCTGTCTTTTAGGTTAAAGGGGTTGGCCACTTTCAGTCTACTGATGGCTAATGTGTATGTCAGATGACTATATGACACTAATAATATAGGCTTTGTTGATATCAGTAAGTGTGCCCCTTGTTGGGCAAATCTTCTGTGCTGTCCACATAGAGATCCTGCACTTAAGATGGCCACTGATGCGTGATAATGTGACCAGACACCAATCTGCTTTCTGCATTCTAACAAACTCTATCTGCACTAAACTCCCAACAGTGCTAGTGCAGATGGCAGGGGTCGGGTAATTGAACAGAGAAGACTGAGTGATGTGTGTGTGGTCACACTGACCTTCCATCAGCAGCCAATTTATGGATAGGACCTTAATGTGGACAGCACAAAAGATTTGGCCAACAAGGACCATACCTTATGAAATATAGAAAATGGTACAAAATATCAACAAAGGTTATATTAAGTACCATACAGATCTTACAAACACACTGATCAACAGTAAACAGAAAATGGCCACCCCCTTTAAGGAAGATGTCAAGCTTCTTACCCACATGTTGGAGAAGAGGGCAGAATCTTCCTCTTCACTTGCTACACTGAACTGGGCCTCCTTTTCTCATGGGCCACATAGCTGCTGCATGCACTGCCTCATGAATACTCCTGTACACAGTGCAATCAGTTGGATCGGGACAGCTGTATCAGGGATATTTATTCGGTTGATTGGCTATAAAGCCCATCACCACATGCTGTAGTGCCTATAGAGTTGCTGCTTCTGCAGGGAGGTGATTACTTGGACAATGTATGATGTAATTAAAATTGCAAAGCATAGAGGTTCGCAAAAGAGACGTGTCAAAAGACTAAAGCATGATCTAATGGGTTTCACTTTTTACTGTTTCTATCACAATTTTAAATGTGACTTGACTTGTACAGTTACATGTCAATTAATTAGAATATCACTGAAAAATTAATTTATTTTAGCAATTCAATTCAAAAAGTGAAATTCATATAGGCTTATTACACACAGAGTGATCTATTTCAAGCATTTATTTATTTTAACATTGATGCTTATGTCTCCCAGCTAATGAAAACCCAAAAGTTAGTATCTCAGAAAATTAGGATATTATATGAGACCAATACAGAAAAGTATATACAGTATATGCACTCGATACATGGCCAGGGCTCTTTTTGCATGAATGGCTGCATTAATGCGGCATGGGATGGAGGCGATCACCCTGTAGCACTGTTAAGGCATTATAGAGCCCAAGTTGCTTTGATAACACCTTGTTCCAGCTAAATTTTGTCATAATTATATAATGGGGTTGAAAATTCATGTAAGTTCCAGCAAAGAAACCACTAAAATCACAATTTTATTGATATTCATTTGAAAAGGACCCTTAAAGGACCTTTAAGATATTCAAGAAAAATACAAAAAAAAATGGTTACTATATTGATAGGTCTAATTAACAGCATCCAGGTGAGTGACAATGATAGTGGGAAAGGAGTTGTCCTTACACTTACCCTTTTCTTAAAGTCTCAGCCCAGGGAGGACCCCTGTTCCTAGGCTAATGTCAGCCCTGCATATCCCTAAGGGCCTAAGGTATCGATGAAGTATAATATGCCCCCAGATTAATGCAGGGATATATGTTCATGGATACTTGATGCTATAAACAAGGTGAATTACATATATACACATATAATCAGGGTTAACCAGCCGGGGGTC
The DNA here is from genome assembly GCF_905171765.1 of Bufo bufo. Classification (NCBI taxonomy): domain Eukaryota; kingdom Metazoa; phylum Chordata; class Amphibia; order Anura; family Bufonidae; genus Bufo; species Bufo bufo. The sequence continues at coordinate 255,300,807 of NC_053393.1, read as the reverse complement.
GCGTAACTAGTTAGCACGGAGGATAACACCCTTTAGCTTGTCTGCATTGTTGTTTCTTCTTCCTCTAGACAATACCCCATAGATTTTCTGTGGGGTTTAGGTCAAGTCAGTTTGCTGGCCAATCAAGCACAGTGATACAGTGGTTATTAAACCAGCCATTTGGAACTTTTGTCAGTGTTGGCAGGTGTCAAGTCCTGATGGAAAATGAAGTCTGCATCTCCATAAAGCTTGGCTGCAGAGAAAAGCATGAAGTGCTCTAAAATTTCCGGGTGGACAGCTGTGATGACATTAAGTTTGATATCACACGATGGAGTAAAATCAGCAGATGACATGGCTCCCCAAACCCACACTGAGTGTGAAAACATCCGATTGGACCTCAAGCAACTTGGATTTTGTGCCCCTCTACTCTTCCTCCAGACTTGGGACTTTAATTTCCAAATGTAATGAAAAATGTACTTTTGTCTGAAAACAGGACTCTCGACATTGGCAACAGTCCAGTGTTTTTGTTTTTTTTCTCCTTAACCCAGACAAGACTCTACTGGAATTGCCTCTGGGTCACGAGTGACTTGACACAAGGAATGTGACAGTTGCCCTTTTTTGACAATCCTTTCAAGGCTGTGGTTATCCCTGTTGCATGTGCACCTTTTTCTACCACACTTTTACCTTCCACTCAACTGACCATTATTATGCTTGGACACAGCCCTCTGTGAACAGCTAGCTTCTTTAACAATGACTTTTTGTGGCTTATCCTCCTTGTGGAGGGTATCAATGACTGTTTTCTGGAATACTGTCAAGTCAGTAGTCTTTCCCATGATTGTGTAGAGTACTGACCCAGACAGAGTGACCATATAAAGGCATGAGAGGACTATTGGGTGCCAAAGTCCATGTCCGGGTTCGTTCATACCTTAAGAAAGTTTGTTGAAAGGCTGCAGCGCAGCCAATCAACTAGCATTTAAGCTGTGGGCACTTGGAAGCCATCACAGTCAAGCCTAGTATTGGCATGGCTGTGATTGGCTGGCGCACCATGTGACTATGCATGCCTAAATGCTGGAACAAATGTTGCGCCGCCATTCTGCTATTGTAGGGACAGGGTGACCTGTAGGCATTATTGATTGGTGCAATACAGTTCCGTTGCACCAGTGAGACAGAATTACCATACTTAATCGTGCTGTTCAGTTTGAGGGTGACCTGTTGGCATTTTTTTTCGGTGCAATCCTACTCCTTTGCACCAGTAACAGAGAAATAGAATAGTTAATCAGCAGTTTATTTGTGTCAGTTAGACCTACCTATTGTTTTTGTGCTAAACACCTCTTTTGCAAACGTGACATGGATATACAATCATCAACAAGGGATGTGGTCGTGGTGCTGCTGGTGTTGGTGGTAGAGGAGCTCCCATGCCAGGGAGAGAACATTGGTGATCTGTGCCAGGTACGCGACCAAATGAAACACCTTCCATTGGTGCATGCAGGCGACAGGATGTTCTGTGTCACTTTGTAGGCCCGAACACCGCACTAAGAATGGTGAGGCCAGAACAAGTAGAGGTGGTAGTAGAATAGATAGCGGAGTGCCTCCAGGTGCTTCCTCAATCGTTCCCCGTTTGAGGATGAGGACGTGGGAGAACCACAGCACGTCTCTGATGACAAAACACTGGTGTCAACTGCTGGGGCCTTCTGCAGTGTGCCGACCGGCCAGGAGGGCAAAGGTGAGTAGTGGGTAGAAGATGATGTGGATATGATGAGGTCCTAAACCTCACTTGGCATCCAGATCATGCCAGTGAAGTGCAGTTCAGAGGAAGAGGTGGGGGTCACCCAGCTCCAGCTACATGGCATAAGAGGGAGCAGAGCAGTCATCCACCAGCCAGTAGGCCTGCTACTGCCTAATAGTGATGAGCAGCAAGGGCAATATTTGAATTTGCGATATTCCGCGAATATTTGGTAGAATATTCGCAAATTCGAGATTATTTTCTTAATCGCGAAAAATCGGCAATGTAATATTCGCGTAATGCTCGCGAAATACAGGTGGGGGTCGCTATAGCTTAATTTTTAAGCTGTTAGAAGTTTCCTGAGACTGGAGAAAATGGTTGGCACGACAGAACATTACAATAGCTATATATGCAGATAGAATGGCTCCAATATATTCGCGATTGCAAAATCGGCACTAATGATGCAAATATTTTGGCGCAATACGTGCAACTTCACATTTTAACAGGTCTGACTACTTATTAGTGATTGGTGCACTAAGTATTGCTGTGAACTTGTGACATCACAGCACTGTGTATGTATGTAGCATACATACATACATACACACATACATACAGCACTATGTATGTAGCATGTATGTATGGACAGCAGACACTATGTCACTATCTAACCTACACTGACTATCTCCCACTAACTATCAACTATCAACAAGCGATTAACTGTCTGACCTTAGAAGCCATCAGAGCCATGCCTACTAATGGCATGGATGTGATTGGCCAGAGCAGCATGTGACCCAGCCTCTATATAAGCTTGAGTCACGTAGCGCTGCACGTCACTCTGCTGTTCCAAGTGTAGGGAGAGGATGCTGCTGGACTTGTGATTTCAGGGAGAGAATAGGAGAGAATCTAACTCAGCAATCTACAGAGAAATGGTTGTGTGGGTGCAGGGCACTATCGTTTTACCCTGCACTAAGGCCGTGGACCAAAAAAGAAATTACTTTTATAATTCTGTTAGTTAGGTGGGTGGCAGCGGCGACCATTTTATGCAAGCTCAGTGCACCAGCACTGCATCTGAGCTTTTGGGACATTGCAAATCACAATTTATTTGGCAAACTACAACATCATGATTAGTCAGTGTGCAATTTAAGCTAGAAATACACCCATCATTTTCTGGGGTTCGAAAAACACTATTTTGACAAAAAACACTATTTTCAGGCCTTGCAGCATCAGCACGTGTGAAATTACAGGCTTATATACTGCTGTCAAATTCAGTTGTTAAGCAAACACTCGTTTGGGCACAAAAAATGTAGTTGGCAGCCTTTGATGCAGATGTCATTGTGAGAGACACCCTAATGCATTTGGGTTACATTCAGAGATTTTAAATACCGCCATTTGGTGCACCAATATTGAATTCAGGCCTACACTGGTTCAGGCCGTGTGAGATACACCCTCTACATACAGGGGTTTGATTCAGGGATTTGAAATACAGCCATTTGAAATGCAGCCATTTTGGGCAAAGAAATATTTACTTCAGGCCTACACTGGTTCAGACCGTGTGAGATACCCCCTGTACATACAGGGGTTTGATTCAGGGATTTGAAATACAGCCATTTGAAATACAGCCATTTTGTGCAAAGAAATATTTAATTTAGGCCTACACTGGTTCAGGCCCTGTGAGATACTCCCTCTACATACAGGGGTTTGATTCAGGGATTTGAAATACAGCCATTTTGTGCAAAGAAATTTTTAATTTAGGCCTACATTGGTTCAGACCGTGTGAGATACTCCCTCTACATACAGGGGTTTGATTCAGGGATTTGAAATGCAGCCATTTAAAATACAGCAATTTGGGGCAAAGAAATATTTATAGGGTGGGCCATTTATATGGATACACCTTAATAAAATGGGAATGGTTGGAGAAATTAACTTCTTGTTTGTGGCACATTAGTATATGTGAGGGGGGAAACTTTTCAAGATGGGTGGTGACCATGGTGGCCATTTTGAAGTCGGCCATTTTGAATCCAACTTTTGTTTTTTCAATAGGAAGAGGGTCATGTGACAAATCAAACTTATTGGGAATTTCACATGAAAAACAATGGTGTGCTTGGTTTTAACGTAAATATATTCTTTCATGAGGTATTTACAAGTTTTTCTTTGTTTACAGCCATTGACATGTCGCCGAGGTTAACACATGAGGAGTGGATAGAAATTGTGTTGATGTCTGGGGAACGCAGTAACCGCGTCATTGCAGCAGATTCAATGCAAGACACCCTACGAGACCACCCATCTCCCATGCTACAGTTAGCAAACTGCTTGCTAAGTTTCGTGAAACTGGTTCACTGTTGGATTTGCCAAAATGTGGACGCATGATATCTGTCTCTAATGAAGAAACATCAGTGGCTGTCCTAGCTTCATTCAGCAAGAGCCCACAGTGTAGCACTCGCCGCATGTCACTGGAGAGTGGCATTAGTCGAACATCCCTTCGGCAGATATTAGCTACTCACAAATGGCACCCTTACAAACTCCAGCTACTGCAGCATCTCAACGAGGATGACCCAGATCGGCGCACTGAATTTGCAGAATGAGCAAAACAAAAATTGGAACAGGACCCTCAGTTTACGCAGAAGATTTTGTTCAGTGATGAGGCAAACTTTTATGTGAATGGTGAAGTTAACAAACAAAACCACCGCTATTGGTCTGACACTAACCCACATTGGATAGATCCCTCCAAGACTGTTGGAACAAAAAAATTTATGGTATGGTGTGGTACATGGGGTACAAAGATAGTGGGGCCATTCTTCATCAATGGAAACCTCAAGGCCACTGGATATGCGAAATTGCTACATGATGTGTTTCCCTCTTTATGCACTGAAGCTGGCACGTTCCCTAAGTTTTTCCAGCAAGATGGTGCACCACCACATTATGGGTGTCGGGTCCGAGCATTCCTAGTGGATTGGTCGTCGTGGGCCAGTTGAATGGCCCCCAAGGTCTCCCGATCTGACCCCCTTAGACTTTTATCTTTGTCTATGCTGTGAAGATACGAGATGTGCAGCACCTGAAACTACGGATACTGGAAGCCTGTGCTAGCATTTCTCCTGCGGTGTTACTATCAGTGTGTGAAGAGTGGGAGAAGAGGGTTGCATTGACAATCCAACACAATGGGCAGCACATTGAAGACATTTTATAAGTGGTCAGAAACTTGTAAATAACTTATGAAAGAATAAAGTTACGTTAAAACCAAGTACACAATTGTTTTTCTTGTTAAATTCGACACATTTGATGTGTCACATGACCCTCTTCCTATTGAAAAAACTAAAGTTGGATTCAAAATGTCTGACTTCAAAATGGCCGCCATGGTCACCACCCATCTTAAAAAGTTTCCCCCCTCACATATACTAATGTGCCACAAACAGGAAGTTAATATCACCAACCATTCCCATTTTATTAAGGTGTATCCATATAAATGGCCCACCCTGTACTTCAGGCCTACACTGGTTCAGACCGTGTGAGATACCCCCTCTACATACAGGGGTTTGAATCAGGCATTTGAAATACAGCCATTTTGGGCAAAGAAATATTTAATTCAGGCCTACAGGCCTACACTGGTTCAGACCATGTGAGATACGCCCTCTACATACAGGGGTTTGATTCAGGGATTTGAAATACAGACATTTGAAATACAGCCATTTTGTGCAAAGAAATTTATAATTTAGGCCTACACTGGTTCAGGCCCTGTGAGATACTCCCTCTACATACAGGGGTTTGATGCAGGCATTTGAAATACAGCTATTTGAAATACAGTAATTTTGTGCAAAGAAATATTTAATTTCGGCCTACACTGGTTCAGACCGTGTGAGATACCCCCTCTACATACAGGGGTTTGAATCAGGCATTTGAAATACAGCTATTTGAAATTCAGTAATTTTGGGCAAAGAAATATTTACTTCAGGCCTACACTGGTTCAGACCGTGTGAGATACCCCCTCTACATACAGGGGTTTGATGCAGGCATTTGAAATACAGCTATTTGAAATACAGCCATTTTGGGCAAAGAAATATTTACTTCAGGCCTACACTGGTTCAGACTGTGTGAGATACCCCCTCTACATACAGGAGTTTGATGCAGGCATTTGATATACAGCTATTTGAAATACAGCTATTTTGGGCAAAGAAATATTTAATTCAGGCCTACACTGGTTCAGACCGTGTGAGATACCCCGTCTAAAAAAAAAGGGTTTAAAGCAGGCATTTGAAATACAGCCATTTTGTGCAAAGAAATATTTAATTTAGGCCTACACTGGTTCAGACCGTGTGAGATACCCCCTCTACATACAGGGGTTTGATTCAGGGTTTTGAAATGCAGCCATTTGAAATATAGGCATTTTGGGCAGATAAATATTTACTTCAGGCCTACACTGGTTCAGACCGTGTGAGATACCCCCTCTAAAAAAAGGGGTTTAAAGCAGGCATTTGAAATACAGCCATTTTAAATACAGCCATTTTGTGCAAAGAAATATTTAATTTAGGGCTACACTGGTTCAGGCCCTGTGAGATACTCCCTCTACATACAGGGGTTTGATTCAGGGATTTGAAATACAGCCATTTTGGGCAAAGAAAAATATACTTCAGGCCTACACTGGTTCAGACTGTGTGAGATACCCCCTCTACATACAGGGGTTTGATGCAGGCATTTGAAATACAGCTATTTGAAATACAGCTATTTTGGGCAAAGAAATATTTAATTCAGGTCTACACTGGTTCGTGTGAGATGCACCCTTTACATACTGTCGTTTTATTCTACTATTAATTAAACACCCATTTAGGGCAAGATCCTAAATTCGAAAAATATGAGGAGAGCTTCAAATAAGGGCCGTGGCGCTGCTGGTGGAGCTTCTGTTGCAGGGAGAGGACGTGGTCGATCTGTGCCAGCTACACGCACAAGTCAAACCCCTTCCTCAGGTGCGAGTAGGAGACAAAACCTGCAGCGGTATTTGGTCGGGCCTAATGCTGCTCTACGAATGGTGAGGCCTGAACAAGTACAGGCGATAGTAGATTGGGTTGCTGACAGTGGATCCAGTTCCTTAACATTGTCTCCCACCCAGTCTCCTGCTGAAAGACCAAAGTTGGCACCTGCAGCCGATGTCCATCAGTCTTTCACCTCACTCCCTTGCAAATCAGCCAAGCAGTCTGAGCCCCAAGTCATGCAGCAGTCTCTTCTGCTTTTTGATGACTCTGTTAGCAGGGTTTCCCAGGGTCATCCACCTAGCCCTGCCCCAGAAGTGGAAGAGATTGAGTGCACCGATGCACAACAACTTATCTTTCAAGATGAGTACATGGGAGGACCATCGCAGCATGTCTCTGATGATGATGAAACATAGGTGCCAACTGCTGGGGCTTTCGAAAGTGTGCAGACCAACAAGGAAGGCAGGGGTGAAGACTGGGTGGAAGATGATGTGGAGGACGATGAGGTTCTCGACCCCACATGGAATCAAGGTCATGTAGTTCGGAGGAAGAGGCGGTGGTCGCACAGAGCCACCAGCACAGCAGAAGAGGGAGCAGGGTGCAAAAGCGGAGCGGCCGTCCTCTAGACAGTACGCCTCCTACTGCCCACCGCAACAAGGGACCGAGCACGCCAAAGCCAGCTCCAAGGAGTTCCCTGGGGTGTCAGTTCTTCAGACAATGTGCTGATGACAAGACACGAGTGGTTTGCACGCTGTGCAATCAGAGCCTCAAGCGAGGCATAAAGGTTCTCAACCTGAGCACAACCTGTATGACCAGGCATTTAAGTGCAAAGCACGACCTGCAGTGGAGTAGACACCGGAAAAGCCAAGAAAGGTCTCTGGCTCCTCCTGCTTCCTCTTCTGCTGCAGTCTCTGCCTCTTCATCCACCTCTGGAGTGACAGTGCCACCTGGCACCCCGCAAACAGAGGATCTGCCAGCAACACCAACACCTGGGTCACCAAGCATCTCCACAATGTCCCACGGAAGCGTTCAGCTCTCCATATCCCAAACGCTGGAGAGGAAGAGGAAGTACCCCCCTACCCACCCGCGATCCCTAGCCCTGAATGCCAGCATTTCTAAATTACTGGCCCTTGAAATGCTGTCATTCCGTCTGGAGGAGACGGATAATTTTAAAGGCCTTATGGCAGTAGCTTTCCCACAGTACGTCGTGCCCAGCCGCCACTACTTTTCAAGGCGAGCCATCCCTTCCCTGCACAACCAAGTAGGGGACAAAATCAGGTGTGCACTGCGCAACGCCATCTGTGGCAAGGTGCACCTGACTACGGATATGTGGACCAGTAAGCACGTTCAGGGCCGTTATATCTCCATAACAGCACACTGGGTAAATGCAGTGGCGGCTGGGCCTGAGGCGGATAGCAGTTTGGCGCATGTCCTTCCACCACCGAGTATTGCAGGGCTCTTCAGTTTGCCTCCTGTTGCTTCCTCCTCCTACCCTGCTTCCTCATCGCCTACCAGTTCCTCATTCGGTCAGCGTAACACCTTCACCACCAACTTCTGCACAGCCAGGGGTAAACAACAGCAGGCAGTTTTAAAACATATCTGTTTGGGGGACAAACCCCACACCGCGCAGGAGCTGTGGACGGGCCTTGAACAACAGACCGATGAGTGGTTTGTGCCAGTCAGCCTCAAGCCCGCCCTGGTGGTGTGCGATAATGGGCGAAATCTCGTAGCAGCTATGGGACTAGCCGGTTTGACGCACATCCCTTGCCTGGCGCATGTGCTGAATTTGGTGGTGCAGAGATTCCTTAAAATTTACCCCGACATGTCAGAGCTGCTGCATAAAGTGCGGGCCATCTGTGCGCGCTTTCGCCGTTCTCACCCTGCTGCTGCTCGCCTGTCAGCGCTGCAGCGTAACTTCGGCCTTCCCGCTCATCGCCTCATATGCGACGTGCCTACAAGGTGGAACTCCACCTTGCACATGCTGGCTAGACTGTGCGAGCAGCAGCAGGCGATAGTGGAGTTTCAGCTGCAGCACGCACGGGTGAGTCGCTCGGCGGAACAGCACCACTTCACCACCAATGACTGGGCCTAAATGCGAGACCTGTGTTCCTTGTTGCGCTGTTTCGAGTACTCCACCAACATGGCCAGTGCCGATAACGCCGATCTCAGCGTTACTATCCTACTTCTATGCCTCCTTTAAAAAATGCTCCTGGCGATGGTGGAAGAGGATGTGGCACAGGAGGAGGAGGAAGAAGAGGGATCATTTTGTAGGGTTTCCGGCCAGTCATTCCCAAGTGGCTCCGAGGGTGGTTTCCTGCACCCACAAATCCAAGATACACAATTGTCCAGCCAGGGCACAGTTCAGGAGGATGAGGAGGTGGAGGATGAGGAGGAGGAGAGGGAGGAGGAGAAACCATGTTGACAGCAGGGTGGCATCCAGACCAGCTCATGGCCATCACTGGTGCGTGGATGGGGGGATACAAAGGACACAGACGATACACCTCCTACAGAGGACAGCTTTTCGTTGCCTCTGGACAGCCTGGCACACATGAGCGATTACATGCTGCAGTGTCTCTGCAATGACCGCCGAGTTGCACACATTCTAACTTGTGCTGATTACTGGGTGGCCACGCTGCTGGATCCCTGTTACAAGGACAACGTACCATCCTTAATTCCCTCACTGGAGCGTGATCGTAAGATGCGCGAGTACAAGCGCACGCTGGTAGACGCGCTGCTGCTGGCATTCCCACCTGACAGCGGGGGCACAGTGGAAGCACAAGGCGAAGGCAGAGGAAGAGGAAGAGGTCGCCAACGCAGCTGGAGCACCGCCAGCACCTCAGAAGGCAGGGTTAGCATGGTCGAAATGTGGAAAAGCTATCTCAGCACGCCACAACAACCAGCACCACCAGCTGATATGGAACGTCTTAGAAGGAGGCAGCATTTCACCAACATGGTGGAGCAGTATGTGTGCACACGCCTACACGTACTGAATGACGGGTCTTCCCCCTTAAACTTCTGGGTCTCCAAATTGGGCACATGGCCTGAGCTTGCCCTTTACGCCTTGGAGGTGCTGGCCTGCCCTGCAGCCAGTGTATTATCTGAACGTGTGTTTAGCACAGCAGGGGGCGTCATCACAGACAAGCGCAGCCGCCTGTCCACAGCCAATGTGGACAAGCTCACGTTCATTAAATTGAACCAGGCATGGATCCCTCAGGACTTGTCCGTACCTTGTGCAGAATAGACATTTATACCGGCACTAAGCAGCCATTGTTATACTGTAGCGCAATTGCTCATGTGTGTATTTTGGATATTTTACACTCTTTTGGAGTGTACCTTAATTTTACAAAATTTAATTAAAACCAAAAACCTGTGTTGGCTTACTCGTCCTCCTCCACCGCCACTTCTACCTACTCCGCTATGTCCACCGCCTCCTCAAACTCCTACTCCATATGGAACTCCACCTCATAAATCCATTTTTTTTTTGTACGTGTTTTATTTTATATCATTTCACTACTTTGTCATTTACATTTTCGGGTTAAATTCACCAATTTTTGGGTGTATACTACCACTGCTATACCTAGTAGACAGGTTAAAAAAAATAAAAAAAATTGTCATTTACAATTTAGGGTGAAATTCACCAATTTTGGTGTGTATAGTACCACTGCTATACCTAGTAAGGTTAAAAAAAAAAATTGTCAGTTATATATTCTGGTGAAATTCACCAATTTTTGGGTGTGATGTACCACTCCTATACCTAGTAGACTGGGGGAAAAAATTGTCAGTTAAATTTTTGGGTGAAATTCACCAATTTTTGGGTGTAATATGCCCCTCCTCTACCTAGTTGACAGCTTAATAAATTTCAATAATTTTTCTGTTACATTCTTGGGTTGACATTATAAGATTTTAGACGTGAATAAACACCTGCTATGCATAGGTGACAGGGAATAAAATTTTATAAATTATTCAGTAATTAATGCGCACCACATCCTTTCATTCAATGCTTAACCCCTTAAGGACTTGGCCCTATTTCACCTTACGGACTTGGCCATTTTTTGCAAATCTGACCAGTGTCACTTTAAGTGCTGATAACTTTAAAACGCTTTGACTTATCCAGGCCATTCTGAGATTGTTTTTTCTTCACATATTGAACTTCATGACACTGGTAAAATGAAGTAAAAAAACGAAAAATTTATTTATAAAAAAAATTACCAAATTTACCAAAAATGAAGTAAAAACTTGCAAATTTCCAAGTTTCAATTTTTCTACTTCTATAATACATAGTAATACCTCCAAAAATAGTTATTACTTTACATTCCCCATATGTCTACTTCATGTTTGGACCATTTTGGGAATGATATTTTATTTTTTGGGGATGTTACAAGGCTTAGAAGTTTAGAAGCAAATTTTGAAATTTTTCAGAAATTTTCAAAAAACCCAATTTTTAGGGACCAGTTCAGGTCTGAAGTCACTTTGCAAGGCTTACATAATAGAAACCACCCAAAAATGACCCCATTCTATAAACTACACCCCTCAAGGTATTCAAAACTGATTTTACAAACTTTGTTAACCCTTTAGGTGTTCCACAAGAATTAATGGAAAATAGAGATACAATTTCAAAATTTCACTTTTTTGGCAGATTTTCTATTTTAATAATTTTTTTCCAGTTACAAAGCAAGAGTTAACAGCCAAACCAAACTCAATATTTATGGCCATGATTCTGTAGTTTACAGAAACACCCCATATGTGGTCATAAACTACTGTACGGGCACACGGCAGGGCGCAGAAGGAAAGGAATGCCATACGGTTTTTGGAAGGCAGATTTTGATGGACTGTTTTTTTTTTACACCATGTCCCATTTGAAGCCCCCCTGATGCACCCCTAGAGTAGAAACTCCATAAAAGTGTCCCCATCTAAGAAACTACACCCCTCAAGGTATTTAAAACTGATTTTACAAACGTCGTTAACCCTTCAGGTGTTCCACAAGAATTAATGGAAAATAGAGATACAATTTTCAAAATGTCACTTTTTTGGCAGATTTTCCATTTTAATAATTTTTTTCCAGTTACAAAGCAAGAGTTAACAGCCAAACCAAACTCAATATTTATGGCCATGATTCTGTAGTTTACAGAAACACCCCATATGTGGTCGTAAACTACTGTACGGGCACACGGCAGGGCACAGAAGGAAAGGAATGCCATACGGTTTTTGGAAGGCAGATTTTGCTGGACTGTTTTTTTTGACACCATGTCCCATTTGAAGCCCCCCTGATGCACCCCTAGAGTAGAAACTCCAAAAAAGTGGCCCCATTTTAGAAACTACGGGATAGGGTGGCAGTATTGTTGGTACTAGTTTAGGGTACATGTGATTTTTGGTTGCTCTATATTACACTTTTTGTGAGGCAAGATAACAAGAAATAGCTGTTTTGGCACGATTTTTATTTTTTGTTATTTACAACATTCATCTGACAGGTTAGATCATGTGATATTTTTATAGACCAGGTTGTCACGGATGCAGCGATACCTAATATGTATTCTTTTTTTTATTTATGTAAGTTTTACACAATGATTTTCTTTTTTGAAGCCAAAAAAATCATGTTTTAGTGTTTCCATAGTCTGAGAGCCATAATTTTTTCCGTTTTTGGGCGATTACCTTGGGTATGGTATGATTTTTGCGGGATGAGATAACGGTTTTATTGGCACTATTTTGGGGTGCGTGTGACTTTTTGATCGCTTGCTATTACACATTTTGTGGTGTAAGGTGACAAAAAATGGTTTATTTAGCACAGTTTTTATTTTTAATTTTTTACGGTGTTCATCTGAGGGGTTACAGTCATGTGATATTTTTATAGAGCCGGTCGATACGGACGCGGCGATACCTTATATGTATGCTTTTTATTTTTTTTATGTAAGTTTTACACAATAACAGCTTTTTTAAAACAAAAAAAATGATGTTTTAGTGTCTCCATATTCTGAGCCATAGTTTTTATTTTATTTTTTGGGCGATTATCTCAGGTAGGGGCAAATTTTTTGCGGGATTAGGTGACGGTTAGATTGGTACTATTTTGGTGGGCAAACGCCTTTTTGATCGCTTGCTGTTGTACTTTTTGTGATGTAAGGTGACAAAAAATTATTTATTTAGCACAGTTTTTATTTTTTATTTTTTAAGGTGTTCATCTGAGGGGTTAGGTCATGTGATATGTTTATAGAGCCGGTCAATACGGATCCGGCGATACCTAATATGTATACTTTTTTTTTTTCCCCTATTTGTTACCAATTTTTTTTTACTTTATTTGGGGAAAATGACGTTTTTGTTTATTTTTACTTTAACTTTTTTACTTTTAATTTTTTTTGGGCAAAACTTTATTTTTTCTACTTTTTTTTTTTCACTTTATTTTTTGTCCCACTTTGGGACTTGAACTTCTGGGGGTCTAATCCTTTACACCGCATTCCAATACTTCTGTATTGGAATGCATTGGCTGTATGAGTAATACAGTGTGGATTAGTCTCATATGGCTTCCGGCCTGTGAGATCCAGGGGGCTGGATCTCATAGGCTCGTCACCGGAAGGCAGCGCACTGCCTTCTATGCCATCGGGTCCCCCCCACAGCCCCATGGGGACCCGATGGCACCACCGACCACCGCCGCCGCACAACGTAAAAGCCGCAAACCGCAGATCTGAATTGACCTGCGGTTTGCGGCGATCGACGACACGGGGGGTCACGGGACCCCCCCGCTCATTTAGCCGTGGTGCCTACTCAATGATTTGAGCAGGCACCGTGTTCCGATCACCGCCCGCCGGGCGGCGTTGATCGGAACTATGGATGACGTACCGTTATGTCATGGGTCCTTAAGGACTCGGTAACCATGCCGTACCGGTACGTCATGGGTCCCTAAGGGATTAAACTTTGAAAAGTTGTCACACTTTTATGCTTTCATAATTTCTCCCATATTTCAACTCTAATTTTAAATTTGAAAAAATTAATCCTCCCTTGGATGTGGTCTCTCTTTCTCACGTTCCCTCACTGGCCTGGAACCCTGATTCCCCGCCACCCGTGATCACCATGGTAGGCGCGTAAAAGAACATAGCAGATATCAAATTGGATCGTGAACATCACGGGGACGAGCGACATGGTGGGGCAGTAAGTGTGCACACGCCTACACAAACTGACTGACAGGGGTCAGCCCCTGCAACTTCTGGGTCTCCAAATTGGGCACATGGCCTAAGCTTGCCCTTTACCCCTTGGAGGTGCTGGCCTGCCCTGCAGCCAGTGTATTGTCTGAACGTGTGTTTAGCAGGACTTGAGGGGGTTATCACAGGTTATATTTCCCAATGTTTTGGGTGTACCCTAATTTTAAAAATAAAATTTTAAACCAAAAACAGTGTTGTCTACCTCCTCCTCCACCGCCTCTTCCACCTACACCGCCACATCCACCGCCTCCTCAACCTCCTACTCCATATGGACCTGGTCCTCCTATATCAAGATTATAATTTTTTATTTTTACGTATTTTATGTGATTTAAAGTCATTTCCCTATCCACATTTGTTTGCAGAGCATTTGCCATGCTCTTAACCATATTTTGACGACATTTGCAGCCCTCTAGCCCTTTCCATGACATTTTTACAGCCATTTTAGTGCTCAAAAGTTCGGGTCCCCATGGACTTCAATGGGGTTCAGGTTCGGGGTGAAGTTCGGGTCCCGAACTCTAACTTTTTTCCGAAGTTCGGCCGAACCCGTCGAACCCGAACATCCAGGTGTCCACCTAACTCTAGTCGTGTGGTTTCTGCTTAAACAATGTTTTCATGTTTGCCCGGCGCTATTTCCTGCAATTGACAGGGGTTTCCATGGGGACAAAATTCTTGCCCTCCATGGCAAACATATATATGGCGTGGTGGGAGTGCCATTCATTATTTTCAATGAATAATCCCTGGATTGGCTCCCTGAGATGGTACGGCCATTATATCGACGACCTGCTGTTTGTATGGTTGGGCGATTCTGCGGCCGTGCCCTCTTTTGGGACCTTTCTCAATAATAACCAATGTAATTTGAAGTTCACTATTTTACATGGCACTCCCACCATTACCTTCCTTGATCTGTCTTTAGAGGGTGATCATGTTACACAACAAGTTTTCTCCAGTACGTTCCTTAAAGATATGGCCGGTAATACCACTCTCATGGCTACATCCTGTCATCCTCCGCATGTGGTCCATAATATTCCAAAAGGAGAATTTATTCAGGCCAAGCGGAATTGCTCCAGAGAGGACAGATTAAAAATAGAGATGGAGGTTGTAGCCAAAAGACTCACGGAAAATTGTTTTTTCCAGAGACAACGAGACCCGACCATAAAATACGCCAGAACAGACCACATAATATAACTGCACAAAATGTCCCTTTGTTTATTACCAACTACAGTACTGAATTTTCACAAATTTGTGGCATTGTCAGAAAACATTTATCTGTTTTAAATTGTGACGAGCAGTGGTCTGACATCAGCTCGGCTGGTGTCAGATGCATTGCTCGCCGTGCGCCTACCATAGAACAAAAAATCAGTCCAAGCTTTTTTTCTGACAGTGACCGGAATACTAAAGATAAATGTACTTAGTTAAGACATAAGGGTACATTTAAGTGTGGCCATCGTATTTGCACATGTTGCAATTACATTAAAATGGGTTCCTCTATTTACTCTACAGCTACGCATAATACTTTTAACTTAAACCATTATGTTAATTGCAACACTAGCTATGTGGTTTACTGCATTACTTGTTCTACATGCAGTCTCCAATATGTTGGCTGTACTACTAACAGGTGTTAAAAGTGAGAATTTGTAAACATCTCTCAGATATTCCACATACAAAAGTGAGAAACGTTTCAGCAGCCAGTCTTCACTTCGCGGTTATCAGGGCAATACCGCAGGTCTCCAGGTCCAAACTCTGGAAACAGTTAATCCTCCCAGCAGAGGGACTACAAGCGAAAACTCCTTAATAGGGAGTCCTATTGGATTTTTCGGTTCCCGTGTCCCAAAAGGATTAAACCGCAAACACTATCTAATCCTGCACTACTGATTCCTTTTCATAATGTATTTTTAGATTTAACATTTATTTTTGATAAAACCAACTTTTTATTTTTACTTTCACTTGGCACCTGAACAGGGGGAGTGACTGTGTGTGCTCATTCCTGTTGATCGCAATCACCTGTGATCGTCAGGAATTCAGCTATATAATATCGTAGCCAGTCAGCAACAAAATTGTCATGAATAAGGATCAGTATTAGAGTATCTGAAACGCGTAGACCTGTCTGCTATGTTGGATTTTTTTATATTGGAATAAAGAACGTCATCTTTTTTGGACCTCCTTCTCTATTTTTTCAAGTTCCATATTTTTCTTTCTGTACTGAAATAGGCCAATAAATGCTTTTTCAACACATATAACTGCAGAAGTGAACAGAGAATATATTTTTCATTTTGCACTGAAATAGGCCACTGAACGATATAAGCTGAAATAAATGCACCAGTGAAGTGCTTCTATATTTTTCTTTCTGTACTGAAATAGGCCACTAAACGCTTTTAACACATATAACTGCAGAAGTGAAATGTGTATATATTGTGGCAATGTGAACATTGAGGTGTGCAGTAAAGTCCCGGGGAAGCATGATAAAAGGGGTGTTTTTTTCACTGGGAGCATGTCACCAAGGGGCTCGGACTTGGTGGAGTAAAGGCCCCTAGATAAGTGGCCACTAAGTTAGCTGGTGGACACCAATAAAGTTAGAATAGCTGGTTCCAGCTAGTCCGGGGCGGGCTTTTACTGGGAACAGGCAATGTGCTGGGTGGGTGCCTATTCCCCATGCTCCAGTCCACGACTTAGGGCATGCTCACGTCCAGGGATTCCATTAAATCTGGTTGCTGGAATTGGGTGTGTCTCACTCTGGAGAGTGTGCAGACATAGGCTTGATGAGGCTCTGTCAGTGTGGTCTCAGCTAGGCAATAGCCTGGACTTTGGGGTACTCAGTGACGCCCGGGAACAAGTGTTGAAAGGTGCTAGACCACAACCCCCTCCAAAGGTACTGCACTTGTTACAGCCTGAGGGCTGGTGGACTGTATGTCTGGGGTAAGCCGCACCTGGTTCCATGTGTGAACGCTATCGTATAGCCGAGTTAGGGATACGATGTTTATTATGTTTAGGTAGAGCCCTGACGGGCATGCTTTTGTTTTATGCCATGCTGTGTATGAAGAGTGTCAAATACATTGCACTGTTTGGACCTTAAACCCAGTGGTTATGAAGATAATTCTGTGAGAATGACCCCTGAATAAAAGACAGTACAATATTTTTAGTTTTGTACTGAAATAGTCCACTAAACTCTTTCACCATAAATAAATGCAACAGTGAAGTGCGTATATTTTTTCCTTTTTGCACTGAAATAGGACACTGAAGTCTTTCACTACATATAACTGCAGAAGTAAATAGAGAATTATTTTTTCTTTTTCTACTGAAATAAGCCACTAAACGCTTTTAGATTAAATAAACGCACCTATGATATGCGTATATATTTTTCTTTCTGTACTGAAATAGGCCACTAAACGCTTTTAAAACATATAAATACAGAAGTGAAATGTGTATGTATTTTTCATTTTGTACTGAAATAGGCCACTAAACGCTTTTAGCAGAAATTAATGCACCAATGAAGTGCTTATATATTTTTCTTTCTGTACTGAAATAGGCCACTAAACGCTTTTAGCAGAAGTAAATGCACCAATGAAGTGCGTATATATTTTTCTTTCTGTACTGAAAAAGGCCAATAAACGCTTTTAACACATATAACTGCAAAAGTGAACTGAGAATATATTTTTAATTTTCTACTGAAAGAGGCCACTAAACCTTTTTAGCTGACATAAATGCACTAATGAAGTGTGTATATTTTTTTTCCTTTTTGCACTGAAATAGGACACTGAAGTCTTTCACCACATGAAACTGCAGAAGTGATTAGAGAATATATTTTTCTTTTTCTACTGAAATAGGCCACTAAACACTTTTAGCTGAAATAAATGCACCAGTGATGTGTGTATATATTTTTCTTTCTTTACTGAAATAGGCCACTAAACGCTTTCAACGCATATAACTACAGAAATGAACTGAGAATATATTTTTCTTTCTGTTCTGAAATAGGCTACTAAACTCTTTCACCACAAATAAATGCAACAGTGAAGTGCATATATGTTTTTCCTTTTTGTACTGAAATAGGACACTGAAGTCTTTGACGATATACAGTACAGACCAAAAGTTTGGACACACCTTCTCATTCAAAGAGTTTTCTTTATTTTCATGACTATGAAGGCATCAAAACTATGAATTAACACATGTGGAATTATATACATAACAAACAAGTGTGAAACAACTGAAAATATGTCATATTCTAGGTTCTTCAAAGTAGCCACCTTTTGCTTTGATTACTGCTCTGCACACTCTTGGCATTCTCTTGATGAGCTTCAAGAGGTAGTCCCCTAAAATGGTCTTCCAACAGTCTTGAAGGAGTTCCCAGAGATGCTTAGCACTTGTTGGCCCTTTTGCCTTCACTCTGCGGTCCAACTCACCCCAAACCATCTCGATTGGGTTCAGGTCCGGTGACTGTAGAGGCCAGGTCATCTGGCGCAGCACCCCATAACTCTCCTTCATGGTCAAATAGCCCCTACTTTCAAAGTTTTCCCAATTTTTCGGCTGACTGACTGACCTTCATTTCTTAAAGTAATGATGGCCACTCGTTTTTCTTTGCTTAGCTGCTTTTTTCTTGCCATAATACAAATTCTAACAGTCTATTCAGTAGGACTATCAGCTGTGTATCCACCTGACTTCTCCTCAACGCCACTGATGGTCCCAGCCCCATTTATAAGGCACAAAATCCCACTTATTAAACTTGACAGGGCACACCTGTGAAGTGAAAACCATTTCAGGGGACTACCTCTTGAAGCTCATCAAGAGAATGCCAAGAGTGTGCAAAGCAGTAATCAAAGCAAAAGGTGGCTACTTTGAAGAACCTAGAATATGACATATTTTCTGTTGTTTCACACTTGTTTGTTATGTATATAATTCCACATGTGTTAATTCATAGTTTTGATGCCTTAAGTGTGAATCTACAATTTTCATAGTCATGAAAATAAAGAAAACTCTTTGAATGAGAAGGTGTGTCCAAACTTTTGGTCTGTACTGTATAACTGCAGAAGTGAAATGTGTATATATTTTTCATTTTGTACTGAAATAGGCCACTAAACTCTTTCACCAGAAATAAATGCAACAGTGAAGTGCATATATTTTTTTCCTTTTTGCACTGAAATAGGACACTGAAGTCTTTCATCACATATAACTGCAGCAGTGAATAGAAAATATATTTTTCTTTTTCTACTGAAATAGGCCACTAAACATATTTAGCTGAAATATATGCAACAATGATGTGCGTATATATTTTTCTTTCTGTACTGAAATAGGCCACTGAACACTTTCAACACATATAACTGCAGAAGTGAACTGAGAATATATTTTTCTTTTTGTAATTAAATAGGCCACTAAACCCTTTCACCACAAATAAATGCAACAGTGAAGTGCATATATTTTTTTCCTTTTGTTAATTAAATTGGACATTGAGCGTTTTTGCCACATATAATGGCAGAAGTGAAATATGTATATATTTTTGGTTTTGTGCTGAAATAGGCCACTAAACTTTCACCACAAAAAAATGCAACAGTGAAATGCGTATATATTTTTCCTTTTTGTACTGAAATAGGACACTAAACTCTTTTAACACAAATAACTGCAGAAGTGAAATGTGTATATATTTTTCTTTTTCCACAGATATAAGCCACTAAAGGCTATTCAACATAGCACTTTCACCCTAATAACAAGAACAAATTGCTGGAATGCCAGAGCTTTATAATGGCTATTTGGATCCCCAAATAATGTTTCCCTGCACTTGTAAATCACTTTTTTTTTTTCACAATGAGGTTTTTCTAGCACTGTCCCAAGTGACTTCAGATGTCTCTCCCTGCACTAACATGCTGTGAAATGATTCCTCCCTATCCTTTCCCTGCACTTATAAATCGTTTTTTCATATTTTTTTTCACAATGAGGTTTTTCCTATTGCTGTCACTAATGCCTTCTCACGTCTGTCCGCCGTATTTAAAAGGCTGTGACATCACAGGGCTGGCTGGCTGATGATTGGCTGCATGCATGGCATTATGGGTCAGCCCTCCTTCCTAGAGTTCCTTGCCCCATGTCCTCACATGTGTAGCTGCCAATGAGCATGATGGGGGTGATTATACCATGCACCACAACCCCCTCAGAAAATGAGCATGATGAGGGTTATGGTTTGCATCACAACCCCCTCAGACAACAAGCATGATGTGGGTTATTATAGTTTGCATCACAACCCTCTGACATCATGCTCATTGTCTGAGGGGGTTGTGGTTCAAACTAGAATAACCCTTATCATGCTTGTTGTCTGAGGGGGTTGTGGTGCAAACTATAATAAGCCCCATCATGCTTGTTGCCTGATTGGGTTGTGGTGCATGGTATAATAACCCCCATCATGCTCGTTGTCTGAGGGGGTTGTGGTGCATGGTATAATAACCCCCATCATGCTCGTTGTCTGAGGGGGTTGTGTTACATGGTATAATAACCACAATCATGCTTGTTGTCTGAGAGGGTTGTGATGCAAACTATAATAACCCCAATCATGCTCGTTGTCTAAGGGGGTTGTAGTGCATGGTATAATAACCCCATCATGCTCGTTGTCATCAGAGAATAAAACTTTCTTCCACCTTTGAATGTCCCAAGTTTGGTGCTCTCTTGCAAAGTCCAAACGAGCAGTTCTGTGGCGTTCAAGGAGACGAAGTCTTTGAAGACGTTTTTTGTTTTTGAAGCCCTTCAGTCCCAGATGCCGTCTGATGGTTATGGGGCTGCAGTCAGCACCAGTAAGGGCCTTAATTTGGGTCGAGGATTCTCCAGTGTCTTGACGGACAGCCAATTGGATCCTCCGGCTCAGTGCTGATTAAATTTTTTTGGGTCTTCCACTTGACTTTTTTGTTCCATAACCCTCAGGATCATTTAAGAAATTCCGAATGACTGTCTTACTGCTTCCCACCTCAGCAGCGATGGCGCGCTGTGAGAGACCCTGCTTATGCAGTTCAACAACCCGACCACGTTAAAAAAGGGAGAGTTTTTTTTGCCTTTGCCATCACAACTTGTGACTACCTGACAGAAAATGACCATGAATCCACATCTTTGCACAAATTTGACCTTTTAAAGGCATGTGGTCCTAAAATTTGGATCAGCTGAAAAACAGCCTTTTTCAGTTTAATCGTTATTTTTAATTAATTGAATGCTCAAAAAAATGTTTTGTCTCACTCTCATTTCTTCTTGTTGCATGTTGAAGCTCTACTTGGAACCTTGTTAAGATCCAACAATGTAAAATATGATTTTTTGCCATTTTTCAAGTGGTCTTAAACTTTTGATGAGGAAGGTACATTGGTTAGGCTAACAGCTGAATAGTACTACAAGAATATCCAGATTGTCCTGCTTGACAGTGCAGAGTGCAACATTTGTTATGTAAAGCGAACACAACATAGTGCATCAGTATAATCATGTATTTTCAGCAGATTTGAGGGTATCCTCAGGCAATCAAGATCACAATCAAGGATAACTAGGGTGAAGGGGTTGACTTGGAGGGTTATGGAGAAAAGAAGGGGTTGGAGGGAAATGAAGGGGAAACATAGGGGGGGAGAAAAGAAGATAAGGAAGGGATGTGGAGGGAGAAAGGGGGTTAGGTCTTAACGAGAATTCCTCCAGACAACTTAATTATTTGAAGCAGTCCAGATGCTGGTTAGACTGGCACAGTTAAAATTAGAAACCAGGGATTTAAGGCTCAGAGACTCCGCACAGGCGATATCCACCACTTTACTTTCTCAATCTATTGCCGAAAGGGCGGGAAGGGTATCCGATCCATTACAGCAAAGCAACCGTCATTCAGTTAATGAGTACCTAGCAAAGACTTTGTCTTCCATGGTTCCCAAATCTTGTCATATTTATCGTGATTCCTAAGTTACCAGTGAGAGAGTTCCTCCAACCTGGCTATGTCATTAACTTTGGCAGTCCATTGAGGTCTAGAGGGTACTTCCCCCGACTTCCAATTAGCTGCAATGAGTAGTCTACCTGATGCTAATAATTTTCTTATCAAGCTTTTCTCCAAATTGGACAGGTTGGGTGGCAAAAGGGAAAGGAGAGCTATTTCTGGAAGACGGGGGAATTTGCCGTCCGAAAGTTTCAGGATTTTCCTAATCTGGAGTAAAATATCATTCCAAAAACCTATTAGTTTGGGGCAGGACCACCAAATGTGGAGGAAATCTCCCACATGGGTGAGGCATCGCCAACATTTATTGGAGGTGAGGGTATATATTTTGCTAAGTTAGTGTGGTGTCAGATACCATCTAGTGAGGAGCTTATACACATTTTCCTGTATAGTGACACATTTGGATGTCTGTTTTGGGGCGAGTAGCATAGAACGTACGTCGGTGTCAGAGAATGTCCGTTTTAAGTCATTCTCCCATTCCCTGATATAGTATAGAGAGTCAGGTGTGTCAAATGAACTGAGGTGTCTCGAGATTGTAGCAATTGTTTTTGTGGGATGTTTTGCCTGGGTTAGGAGTTTTTCGTACCAGGAGAGGACAGTTGTAGACCGTGGGTGGGCAAGAAAGGTCTTAACCTGTGATTTTAAATGTTCATATTGCAGTATATGTAGGTCAGGCATGGATAGCTTGGTGGAAATATCTGTTTTACTTACAAAACGCCCCATTGTCTTCTAATAAATCCTCCAGTTTCATGTTACATTCCGTTAATTGATGTGGCAGGGTTTGCGATGCTTCACTATCTCGCTGTAGACAGTCTGATACGAGCGTTAAAGGGGAGGGGTATTCCATAAAGGACTGTCTGATTCGGTCATTTCGACAGATTTGTAAAGTGCCTGTGAGTAAGCAGTGTGCAATTTAAGCTAGAAATACAGCAATAATTTTCTGGGTTTTTAAAAACACCCTTTTTGTTCAAAATACACTATTTTACAGCCCTAACTGCATCTGCACGTGTGAAATTAAATCGTTATATACAGCTTTCATATTCTGTTAGTAAAAAAAAACACCCTTTTTTTGCAAAATACTTAATATTGCAGCAATTGCTGAATCTGTGATTGTTAAAAACAAGTTTGAAAAAATTTAATAATTTTCTGGCTTTGAAAAAACACCCATTTTTGGCAATATCCAACATCTGGTGCCTTTGCAGGATTAGTCAGTGTGCAATTTAAGCTAGAAATACAGCCATAATTTTCAGGGTTTTTAAAAACACCCTTTTTGTGCAAAATACACTATTTTACAGCCCTAGCTACATCTGCACGTGTGAAATTCAATCGTTATATACAGCTTTCATAGTCTGTTAGTAAAAAAAACACTCTTTTTTTGCAAGATACACAATTATACAGCCCTTGCTGCATCAGCACGTGTGAAATTTAAGGGTTATTTACTGCTGTCATATTCTGTTATTAACCACTTCCCGCCACGCTAACGCCGAAAGGCGTCATTGCGGCGGCTCTCCCAGGTCACACTAACGCCGATTGGCGTCATCTCGCGTGAGCCGAGATTTCCTGTGAACACGCGCACACAGGTGCGCGCGCTCACAGGATCGGAAGGTAAGCGAGTGGATCTCCAGCCTGCCAGCGGCGATTGTTTGCTGGCAGGCTGGAGATGCGATTTTTTTTAACCCCTAACAGGTACATTAGACGCTGTTTTGATAACAGCGTCTAATATACCTGCTACCTGGTCCTCTGGTGGTCCCCTTTGCTTGGATCGACCAATAGAGGACACAGGCAGCTCAGTAATAAGTAGCACCAAGCACCACTACACTACACCCCCCCCTGTCACTTATTAACCCCTTATTCACCCCTGATCACCCCATATAGACTCCCTGATCACCCCCCTGTCATTGATCACCCCCCTGTCATTGATCACCCCCTTGTAAGGCTCCATTCAGACGTCCGTATGATTTTTACGGATCCACTGATACATGGATCGGATCCGCAAAACACATACGGACGTCTGAATTGAGCCTTACAGGGGGGTGATCAATGACGGGGGTGATCACCCCATATAGACTCCATGATCACCCCCCTGTCATTGATCACACCCCTGTCATTGATCACCCCCCTGTAAGGCTCCATTCAGACGTCCGTATGTTTTTTACGGATCCACTGATACATGGATCGGATCCGCAAAACACATACGGACGTCTGAATGGAGCCTTACAGGGGGGTTATCACCCCATATAGACTCCCTGATCACCCCCCTGTCATTGATCACCCCCCTGTAAGGCTCCATTCAGACGTCCGTATGATTTTTACGGATCCACTGATACATGGATCGGATCCGCAAAACACATACGGACATCTGAATGGAGCCTTACAGGGGGGTGATCAATGACAGGGGGGTGATCACCCCATATAGACTCCCTGATCACCCCCCTGTCATTGATCACCCCCCTGTCATAGATCACCCCCCTGTCATTGATCACCCCCCTGTAAGGCTCCATTCAGATGTCGGTATGTGTTTTGCGGATACGATCCATGTATCCGTGGATCCGTAAAAAACATACGGACGTCTGAATGGAGCCTTACAGGGGGGGGTAATCAATGACAGGGGGGTGATCACCCCATATAGACTCCCTGATCACCCCCCTGTCATTGATCACCCCCCTGTAAGGCTCCATTCAGATGTCCATATGTGTTTTGCGGATCCAATCCATGGATCCGTAAAAAACATACGGACATCTGAATGGAGCCTTACAGGGGGGGTGATCAATGACAGGGGGGTGATCACCCCATATAGACTCCCTGATCACCCCCCTGTCATTGATCACCCCCCTGTAAGGCTCCATTCAGACATTTTTTTGGCCCAAGTTAGCGGAAATTTTTATTTTATTTTTTTCTTACAAAGTCTCATATTCCACTAACTTGTGTCAAAAAATTAAATCTCACATGAACTCACCATACCCCTCATGGAATCCAAATGCGTAAAAATTTTTAGACATTTATATTCCAGACTTCTTCTCACGCTTTAAAGCCCCTAAAATGCCAGGGCAGTATAAATACCCCACATGTGACCCCATTTCGGAAAGTAGACACCCCAAGGTATTCGCTGAGGGGCATATTGAGGCCATGAAAGATTGAAATTTTTGCCCCAAGTTAGCGGAAAGGGAGACTTTGTGAGAAAAAACAAAAAATCAATTTCCGCTAACTCATTGAATACCTTGGGGTGTCTTCTTTCCAAAATGGGGTCACATGTGGGGTATTTATACTGCCCTGGCATTTTAGGGGCCATAAAGCGTGAGAAGAAGTCTGGGATCCAAATGTCAAAAAATGCCCTCCTAAAAGGAATGTGGGCCCCTTTGCGCATCTAGGCTGCAAAAAAGTGTCACACATCTGGTATCGCCGTACTCAGGAGAAGTTGGGGAATGTGTTTTGGGGTGTCATTTTACATATACCAATGCTGGGTGAGAGAAATATCTCGGTCAAATGCCAACTTTGTATAAAAAAATGGGAAAAGTTGTCTTTTGCCGAGATATTTATCTCACCCAGCATGGGTATATGTAAAATGACACCCCAAAACACATTGCCCAACTTCTCCTGAGTACGGCGATACCACATGTGTGACACTTTTTTGCAGCCTAGGTGGGCAAAGGGGCCCACATTCCAAAGAGCACCTTTCGGATTTCACCGGCCATTTTTTACAGATTTTGATTTCAAACTACTTCTCACGCATTCGGGCCCCTAAAATGCCAGGGCAGTATAACTACCCCACAAGTGACCCCATTTTGGAAAGAAGACACCCCCAGGTATTTCGTGATGGGCATAGTGAGTTCATGGAAGTTTTTATTTTTTGTCACAAGTTAGTGGAATATGAGACTTTGTAAGGAAAAAAAAAAATCATCATTTTCCGCTAACTTGTGACAAAAAATAAAAAATTCTAGGAACTCGCCATGCCCCTCACGAAATACCTTGGGGTGTCTTCTTTCCAAAATGGGGTCACTTGTGGGGTAGTTATACTGCCCTGGCATTTTAGGGGCCCTAATGTGTGAGAATTAGTTTGAAATCAAAATGTGTAAAAAATGCCCTGTGAAATCTGAAAGGTGCTCTTTGGAATGTGGGCCCCTTTGCCCACCTAGGCTGCAAAAAAGTGTCACACATGTGGTATTGCCGTACTCAGGAGAAGTTGGGGAATGTGTTTTGGGGTGTCATTTTACATATACCCATGCTGGGTGAGATAAATATCTTGGTCAAATGCCAACTTTGTATAAAAAAAATGGGAAAAGTTGTCTTTTGCCAAGATATTTCTCTCACCCAGCATGGGTATATGTAAAATGACACCCCAAAAAACATTGCCCAACTTCTCCTGAGTACGGCAATACCACATGTGTGACCCTTTTTTGCAGCCTAGGTTGGCAAAGGGGCCTACATTCCAAAGAGCACCTTTCGGATTTCACCGGCCATTTTTCACAGATTTTGATTTCAAACTACTTACCACACATTAGGGCCCCTAGAATGCCAGGGCAGTATAACTACCCCACAAGTGACCCCATTTTGGAAAGAAGACACCCCAAGGTATTTCGTGATGGGCATAGTGAGTTCATGGAAGTTTTTATTTTTTGTCACAAGTTAGTGGAATATGAGACTTTGTAAGAAAAAATAAATAAAAATCATCATTTTCCGCTAACTTGTGACAAAAAATAAAAAGTTCTTTGAACTCACTATGCCCATCAGCGAATACCTCAGGGTGTCTACTTTCCGAAATGGGGTCATTTGTGGGGCGTTTGTACTGTCTGGGCATTGTAGAACCTCAGGAAACATGACAGGTGCTCAGAAAGTCAGAGCTGCTTCAAAAAGCGGAAATTCACATTTTTGTACAATAGTTTGTAAATGCTATAACTTTTACCCAAACCATTTTTTTTTACCCAAACATTTTTTTTTTATCAAAGACATGTAGAACAATAAATTTAGAGAAAAATTTATATATAGATGACGTTTTTTTTTGCAAAATTTTACAACTGAAAGTGAAAAATGTCATTTTTTTGCAAAGAAATCGGTAAATTTCGATTAATAACAAAAAAAGTAAAAATGTCAGCAGCAATGAAATACCACCAAATGAAAGCTCTATTAGTGAGAAGAAAAGGAGGTAAAATTCATTTGGGTGGTAAGTTGCATGACCGAGCAATAAACCGCTAAATTTGTGGAGTGCCGATTTGTAAAAAAGGGCCTGGTCACTAAGGGGGTATAAACCTGTGGTCCTTAAGTGGTTAAATAAACACCCATTTTGGGCCAACAACTTTAATTTCCGGCTAGTCTGGATCTGTACGGGTGAGATACACCCTTTACATACTGTGGTTCTATTCAGTTATTTGAAAAACAACCATTTTGGACAAAAAACTTTAATTGCGGCCTAGTCTGCATCTGTACGTGTGAGATACAACCTTTACATACTGTTGTCCTATTCTGCTATTAATTAAACACCCATTTAGGGCAAGATCCTAAATTTGAGAAATATGAGGAGATCGTCAAATAAGGGACGTGGCCCAGGTCGTGGTGCTGCTGGTGGAGCTCCTGTTGCAGGGAGAGGACGTGGTTGATCTGTGCCAGCTACACGCACAAGTGCGAGTAGGCAACAGAACCTGCAGCTGTATTTGGTCGGGCCTAATGTGGCTCTACGAATGGTGAGGCCAGAACAAGTACAGGCGATAGTAGATTGGGTTGCTGACAGTGCCTCCAGTTCCTTCACATTGTCTCCCACCCAGTCTCCTGCTGAAAGATCAGAGTTGGCACCTGCAGCCGATGTCCATCAGTCTTTCACCTCACCCCCTTGCAAATCAGCCAAGCAGTCTGAGCCCCAAGTCATGCAGCAGTCTCTTCTGCTTTTTGATGACTCTGTTAGCAGGGTTTCCCAGGGCCATCCACCTTGCCCTGCCCCAAAAATTGAAAAAATTGAGTTGCACCAATTCCCAACAACTTATCTTTCAAGATGAGTACATGGAAGGACCATCGCAGCACGTTTCGGATGATGACGAAACACAGGTGCCAACTGCTGGGGCTTTCGAAAGTGTGCAGACTGACAAGGAGAGCAGGGGTGAAGACTGGGTGCAAGATGATGTGGAGGATGATGAAGTCCTCAACCCCACATGGAATCAAGATCATGTGAGTGACCTATGTAGTTCGGAGGAAGAGGCGGTGGTCACACAGAGCCACCAGCACAGCAGAAGAGGGAGCAGGGTGCAAAAGCAGAGCGGCCGTCACCTAGACAGTACGCCTGCTACTGCCCACCGCAGCAAGGGACCGAGCACATCAAAGCCAGCTCCAAGGAGTTCCCTGGCTTGGCAGTTTTTCAGACAATGAGCTGATGACAAGACATGAGTGGTTTGCACGCTGTGCAATCAGAGCCTGAAGCGAGGCATAAAAGTTCTTAACCTGAGCACAACCGGCATTAAAGTGCAAAGCATGAGCTGTAGTGGAGTAGACAACTGAAAATCCAAGAAAGGTCTCTGGCTCCTCCTGCTTCCTCTTCTGCTGCAGTCTCTGCCTCTTCATCCACCTCTGGAGTGACAGTGCCACCTGGCACCCCGCAAACAGAGGATCTGCCAGTAACAACATCACCTAGGTCACCAAGCATCTCCACAATGTCCCACGGAAGCGTTCAGCTCTCCATCTCACAATCACTGGAAAGGAAATCTCACAATCACTGGAAAGGAAGAGGAAGTACCTTTCTACCCACCCGTGATCCCTAGCCCTGAATGCCAGCATTTCTAAATTACTGGCCTTTAAAATGCTGTCATTCCGTCTGGTGGAGACGGAGAGTTTTAAAGGCCTTATGGTGGTGGCTGTCTCACAGTGCGTCGTGTCCAGCCGCCACTACTTTTCAAGGCGTGCCATCCCTTCCCTGCACAACCAAGTGGGGGACAAAATCAGGTGTGCACTGTGCAACGCCATCTGTGGCGAGGTGCACCTCACTACGGATACGTGGACCAGTATGCACGGTCAGGGACGTTATATATCTCCATAACATCACACTGGGTAAATGCAGTGGCGGCTGGGCCTGAGGCGGATAGCAGTTTGGCGCATGTCCTTCCACCACCGAGTATTGCAGGGCGCTTCAGTTTGCCTCCTGTTGCTTCCTCCTCCTACCCTGCTTCCTCATCGCCTACCAGTTCCTCATCCGGTCAGCGTAACACCTTCACCACCAACTTCAGCACAGCCAGGGGTAAACGACAGCAGGCAGTTTTAAAACGTATCTGTTTGGGGGACAAACCCCACACCGCGCAGGAGCTGTGGACGGGCCTTGAACAACAGACTGATGAGTGGTTTGTGCCAGTGAGCCTCAAGCCCGGCCTGGTGGTGTGCGATAATGGGCGAAATCTCGTAGCAGCTATGGGACTAGCCGATTTGATGCACATCCCTTGCCTGGTGCATGTGCTGAATTTGGTGGTGCAGAGATTCCTTAAAAATTACCTCGATATGTCAGAGCTGCTGCATAAAGTGCGGGCCGTCTGTGTGCGCTTTCGACATTCTCACCCTGTTGCTGCTCGCCTGTCAGCACTGCAGCATAACTTCGGCCTTCCCGCTCACTGCCTCATATGCGATGTGCCCACAAGGTGGAACTCCACCTTGTACATGCTGGCCAGACTGTGCGAGCAGCAGCAGGCGATAGTGGAGTTTCAGCTGCAGCACGCATGGGTGAGTCGCTCTGCGGAACAGCACCACTTCACCACCAATGACTGGGCCTCCATGCGAGACCTGTGTTCTTGTTGCGCTGTTTCGAGTACTCCACCAACATGGCCAGTGCCCATACTATCCCACTTCTATGCCTCCTTGAAAAAAACGCTGCTGGCGATGATGGAAGAGCATGTGGCATAGGAGGAGGAGGAAGAAGAGGGATCATTCCATAGGGTTTCTGCCCAGTCATTCACAAGTGGCTCTGAGGGTGGGTTCCTGCACCTACAAATGCCAGGTACACAATTGTCCAGCCAGGGCACAGTTCTGGAGGATTACGAGGTGGAAGATGAGGAGGAGGAGATGGAGGAGGAGGAACCTTGTGGTGGCACCCAGACCAGCTCATGGTCATCACTGGTGCGTGGCTGGGGGGATACAGAGGACAGCTTTTCGTTGCCTCTGGGCAGCCTGGCACACATGAGCGATTACATGCTGCAGTGTCTCCGCAATGACCGCCGAGTTGCCCACATTCTAACTTGTGGTGATTACTGGGTGGCCACACTGCTGGATCCCTGTTACAAGGACAACATACCGTCCTTAATTCTCTCACTGGAGCGTGATCGTAAGATGCGCGAGTACAAGCGCACGCTGGTAGATGCGCTGCTGGTGGCATTCCCATCTGACAGGGGTGGCACAGTGGAAGCACAAGGCGAAGGCAGAGGAAGAGGTCGCCAACGCAGCTGGGGCACCGCCAGCACCTCAGAAGGCAAGGTTATCATGGCCGAAATGTGGAAAAGCTTTGTCAGCACGCCACAACAACCAGCACCACCAGCTGATATGGAACGTCTTAGCAGGAGGCAGCATTTCACCAACATGGTGGAGCAGTATGTGTGCACACGCCTACATGTACCGAATGACGGGTCTGCCCCCTTCAACTTCTAGGTCTCCAAATTGGACACATGGCCTGAGATTGCCCTTTACGCCTTGGAGGTGCTGGCCTGCCCTGCAGCCAGTGTATTATCTGAACGTATGTTTAGCACGGCAGGGGGCGTCATCACATACAAGCGCAGCAGCCTGCCCACAGCCAATGTGGACAAGCTCACGTTCATTAAAATGAACCAGGCATGGATCCCACAGGACTTGTCCGTACCTTGTGCAGAATAGACATGTATACCAGCCTTAACCAGCTGTTGTTATCAGTGGCTTACACACAATCCATGGGGCCCCAGTGCGAAACTGATCTATGGGGCCCCCTCCCCGTCGCCCCACCCAACCTGCCTCCAAGCCCTCCCCCCACTACCTCCCCTACCTCCCCTACCAGTGTTGTAACTATAGTGTTATGGGCCAAAGTGCAAACTTTTTTTACAAAGAACTGGCAGATTTTCTTATTAAGGGCTCTTTCTGTGCGGCTAATCCGCTGCGTGACTGAGTGCCAAGCCCCATTCTGGACAGCAGAGACACGGAGCAGTAACATGATTGACTGTGATCTTTTTACTACAAAATCACGGTGACAACTTTATCTCTCTGTGATTTTGTAGTAAAAAGGTCACAGAGAGGCACGGAGCATTATCAATCATGTTAATGCTCCGTGTCTCTGCTGTCCGGAACGGGACTTGGCTCTCTTTCATGCAGCGGATTACCTGCACGGGATCCGCTCGTGTTAAAGAGCCCTAAGCCCAATGCATGGCTACACTTACCCAGTCCTAATAAAACCTGGTCCTACCTCATCCAGGGTGTCGCTGGCATCGGTGTGATGTCCACTGGATCCAGAACAAGGTCCCTGTGGTGAAAAAAAAAAACATAAGGAAGGAATGGTGACTGCCCCTGTGAAATCACCACCAGCAGGGGGCTCTGTGCTGGCCTGTAAGACTGAGCCATGCTAATGTATATTTAAGTGAGACCACAGAGTACTAATGCCCACCTTGTGGCCCCTCACAGTAGTTATGCCCACCCTTGTTCCTGTCACAGTAGTTATGCCCATATATGTGCCCCCCTCATAGTAGTTATGCAAAATATGTGTCCCCTTACAGTAGTTATGCCCAGATATGTGCCCCCTCAGAGTGGTTATGCCAGATTATGTGTCCCCTCACAGTAGTAATGCCAGATTCTATGTCCCCTCATAATAGTAATGCCAGATTGTGTCCCCTCACAGTAGTAATGCCAGATTATGTGCCCCTCACTTAGTAACGCCAGATTATGTGCCCCTTACAGTTGTAATGCCAGATTATGTGCCACTCACAGTAGTTATGGAAGATTATGTGCCCCTTCACAGTATTTATGCCCAGTTAGGTGCCCCCTCATAGTAAATATGCCCAGATATGTGCCCCTCAGAGTGTTTATGCCAGATTATGTGTCCCCTCACAGTAGTAATGCCAGATTATGTGCCCCTTCACAGTATTTATGCCCGGTTATGTGCCCCCTCAAAGTAAATATGCCCAGATATGTGCCCCCTCAGAGTGGTTATGCCAGATTATGTGCCCCTCACAGTGGTTATGTCAGATTACGTGACCCGTCATAGTAGTTATGCCTTCATATGTGGCCCCTCATAGTTATGCCTTCATATGTGCCCCCCTCACAGTAGTTATGCCAGATTAGGTGCCCCTCAAATTAGTTATGGCAGATTAGGTGTCCCTCAGTAGAGATGCCAACTTTTGTGCCCCCTCACTCTAGATGTGCCCATCAAATACCCCCCCCCTGCCCACAGTCTGCAGTGTTAGAAAAAAAAAAAAAAAACATACTTACCTTCTTCCATGATGACAGGAGGCAGATTGCCGGGCTTTCAGCTCTCCTCCCACAGCCAGCAGCACGATTTGGGGCCAGCAGGGGGAGCTCCTGAGCTCTGAAGATCAGTGAAGCAGGGAGCAGAGAGGTTTCCCTGCTTCACTATGGAAACTCAAACAAAACAATAGCTGATCTTAGGGAGACCAGCTACAGAAAACACTGTGGAGCCTCATTTAAGAGTCTCGACACAGCAATCCAAAGTGCAAAGTTCCCTGGGAAACAGTGATATGCAAAATAACCGTGGAGCCCCAGTTATGGGTCTTCAACACAGTGAAAGCCAGATATCCCTCAAAGGAAGGAAAACCGAGCAAAGGGGTGTCCCCATTACAGAGATCACCAAATCCATCATATTAAGTGGCCCCTATGTCAAGATCCCGCTCATTTACAAGCTTTGAGGATGTGACGGGGAAAACCTAAGCCAGTTATCACTATGGAAACGGAACTGCCTGGCTGGGTGTGAGTGAGTGTGTGCTCCCCCCCCCCTTCCTTGACCCTCCAGCCCCCCCACCCCCATATTATACATGTAATGGAGGCATGGAGTGCTCTGATGGGGCCCTAAATTGCCACTGTACTTCATGCCGGGCCCCATCAGAGCGCTCCATTACATGTGAGTACAGCGGGGCCCCTGCCAGCGGACTGGTGGGGGTCCACAGGCAGCCGGGCCCCCTGGAGAGCCGGGCCCAGTCGCAACTGCGACCCCTGCGACCCTGGTATGTACACCACTGATTGTTATACTACAGCGCAATTGCTCATTCTTGTATTTTAGATATTTCACACTCCTTCGGAGTGTACCCTAATAAGAAAAATAATCATTTTAACCAAAAACCAGGGTTGGCTACCTTGTCCTCCAATGCTGCTTCCACCTACAAAGCTATGTCCACCGCCTCCTCAAACTCCTACTCCATATGGACCTCCACCTCATCAATTTATTTTTTATTTTTTTATTTGTATGTTTTTTTATTTTATTTTGTCATTTCACGACTTTGTCTGTTACATTTTCGGGTGAGATTCACCAATTTTTGGGTGTGATGTACCACTGCTATACCTAGTAGACAGGTTAAAAAAAAATCACAAATTTGTCTGTTACATTTTCAGATGAAATTCACCAATATTTGGGTGTAATATACCCTTCCTCTACCTAGTTGACAGCTTAATAAATTTCACAAATTCTTCTTTAACTTTTTTGGGTGACATTAAACAATTTTTTTCTGTCATAGACCCCTGCTCTACCAAGTAGACAGGATCTTTGTCAGGCTCTAGAAGACCGAAGACATCAGCCGTGGTCTCTTCTGTGTGATCCAGCAGGAATTCAGGACCTGTTAACCAGGAAGAATTGGCAAATACACTTGCAGACACTAGCCTAGTAGCATGATCTGCAGGATTAATTTCAGATGGGACATAATGCCATTGATTAGGTTTAGATGATATCCTGATTCTTTCTACACGATTGCTGACGTAGACATAGAAACGTTTAGTCCGGTTATATATGTAGCCCAGAACAACCTTACTGTCTGTGTAGAAAGAGCTGTCTAAGTAAGGCTTTACCTTGTATGGGGTTGGGAGCCACAAATCCCATTGGATCGTATAGGCTGTTTACCACTGACAGAACACCACGCTTGGTAAATAGCTTGTCTGTAGAGGTGACTTGAAAGCTGAAAGTGTCCTTTAATAAGTCCCACCGTAGGCCCAGACTTCTCTGTATAGGTGGCATGTCCATTCCCAGATTTAAGTCCTTAAACCTTGTGGCATGATCGCCAGGTTGAAACGCTTTCATACCAGCAACACTATTTGAGGCAATTTTGTGAAGTCTGAGGTTGGCCTCAGAAAGCATACCTTGTGTCCTTTGGAGCAGGTCTATGGCTTCTTCATCTGTAGGTAAAGTCTTAAGTCCATCATCAACATAAAAGTCTCTCTCAACGAAGTGTTGAGCATCCGCGCCATACTCCTTTTCTCCATCAATGGCAGTCCTTCGTAAACCGTATGTTGCAACAGCGAGTGAGGGATTATTTCCGAAAACATGTACTTTCATGCGGTATTCAATAATCTCATTGTCCATGTTGTCACGGTGCCACAGAAACCAGTTCAATATCAGCAGTTATGGCAACTGGTTCTCTTCTAAATCTCATAAGTACGCCTACAAGGTTGGTTAGATTTGGGCCAGTGAGAAGAATATCGTTTAGGGATACACCTTGATGCTTGGCACTGGAGTCAAATACTATCCTGATTTGTTTTGGCTTACGTGGATGATACACTCCAAAGAAAGGCAGATACCAGCACTCATCGTATTTTTGAAGTGGTGGCGCTGGTTCGGCATGATCATTGTCAAAGATCCTTTTCATAAAGGCGATAAAATGGTCCTTCATTTCAGGCCTGTTCCTTAGTGTTCATTGAAGTGAGTTGAATCTGGATAAATCCTGTTCAAGATTGGTTGGGAGTTTGGCCCTTGTAGCACGAAGAGGTAATGACTCATCCTGAAAGAATTCCTTATCCATTATTTTGATGAATTCTCTGTCTTTAACTGACAAGGCTATTTTGTTGTCCTCACTTGTAGTACAGAACACTGTGGTACCTAGGTTGTCATCACAAAGGACAGGAGTAACATTGGGTACTTGGATGATGTCAAGAAGCTTCTTCTTTACTTCATAATGGTAAGGGCACTGTTTGAAGTGGGATGCACATCCGTTTCCCAACACGTAAGTCTTGAAGGAGTGGATCTCAGATGGCGTACACAATCTGTTCAAGCATATATCGCCCACTATTTTCAGCAGCCTAGGTCAAGTCTTTGTGCATAAGGGGCGTTGTCAGGCCCATCGCACTGATTGCGTACTTTATGTACTCTGAGAATGTCCCTTCCTAACAGGACTAAGATTTCAGCACTCTTGTCCATTGCAAGAATCTCATCAACAATGTGCCTTAAATGAGGAATTCGATACGCAGCTTCTGGAGTGGGAATCTCTCCCTTTCGTCTGGTATCTGGTCGCATTCGACAAACGTTGGTAGAGGTATGCCCTCTCCCTCGTTGCTATGAGAGACCATGAATACATCAACCTTCTGCCGAAGGTCTCTACACGACCAGAACAGGTTCTGTGAGTATATTGTGTTGCGTGACCCTCTATGCCAAAGATCTCAAAGAATTTAGGCTTAACCAGGGATCAGTTGCTCTACTCATCTATTATGGCATACATCCTAGCAGCTTTCTCAGGATGATCCCTTGCGTATATCTTGACTAGGCATATCTTGGCACAGCATTTGTGGTTCTTGCCTTCTCCACAGACTTCTGTACATGAAGAAGAGACATTATCTTTGGTTGGAGCATGACCTTGTTGCTCCCCGCCGGAGACGGGAGTGGAGGTAGGAAGTTGTTCCGGGTTGTCTGGAAGTGGAGTAAGATGCATGGCTGTAACATGTCTGTCGCTACCACATTCTGTGCACTTGATGACAACTTTACAGTCTTTAGCAAAATGACTATAAGAAGCACAGCACTTGTAGCATATGCCAAGTTTCCTGAGAATCTCCCTGCGCTCTTGTAAAGTCTTTGCCCTAAGCCCATGACATTTCTTAAGAGGGTGAGGCTTCTTGTGTACAGGACACTGATGATTAGGATCTTTATCTCTGTCATCCACAATGCCCTGATCAGTAGGTGAAGTTGTGGAGGGTGAGATGTCTGTCCTTTTAATAGATATTGCTCTATTTAAGTCTCTACGTTTAACTGCTGTATTATCATTCTTTGATGGTGAGGATGAAGCAGGCAGGTTGGGTTCACTGAAGCTGAAGCTGGGATGGTTTCTCATCCAGACTTGATTACTAATGAACCTGCAGAAATATGAGAATGGAGGAAAGGATACATTATAGTCTATTTTGTATCTTGAGCCCTGTTGTGCCCATTTCTCTTGTAGGCCATATGGCAGTTTAGACACCACTTGGTTGACACCATGAGTTGTGTCCAGGAAGCTTAGTCCAAGTAGACGTGGGTCAGTCTTTGCCAACTCTAGCTCCATGAGGAGATCACTTAGATCTTGGAGCTTGCGATAGTCTTTGTTCCCTATTTTTGGGAAGTTTTGCAGTCTCTTGAATAGAGCACTTTCTATGGCTTCAGAGTTACCATAGGCTTGCTCAAGTCTTGCCCATGCAGCAACAAGACCTGCATCTGGGTGATCAACATGTACTGTTCTGAGTCTTTTAACACACCCGCAAATTCTGGTCCCAGCCACTTTATGAGCAAATCAAGTTCTTCCTTAGCAGTAAGGTTGAGATTGGCAATAGTAGCCTTGAAGGTTGATCTCCAGGCCCTGTAGCTCTCTGGACATTCACCAAACCTTGAGAGGCTTGTGTTAATATGCTTACGGCATACCATGTATCTGGGAAAGTCATTCATGTCTGGTCTCTCACTCCTTGGTGTCAAAGTAAGTTGTGGAACCCCTTGGGTGTGAAAGTTCTCTGGTGATGTACGGTGAGGTTTACTAGGGTAAAATGATGTTGCATGAGCATTTAACTGTGGTGTAGTCTCTAAGGCATGTGCTGGCTTTGGTTTGAGCTGAGGCTTATCACCGGAAGTCACCTTGTTGACATGAGTTGATCCGGTTTGCTGCATAGATGTACTTGCGTTGTAGACATGAATAGGCTCAGGTATATAGAGCTGAGAGGTCTCTGCGTTGAGAGTCAGAACAGCATTGTTAGTAGGAGGTACAGGAGATGACTCTGTATCTTTGCAGATGTTATGCTTTAGAACGTATTCACTGGTGCATTCAGCTGGATCTTCCAGGATCTTCAATTGCTTGTTCAAGGACTTTCAGCCTTGCTAGGGAAGCTGCTTCCTCCCCTTCCATTTGCAGAATCTTTATTTGTGGATCTGCCTCTGCTTGGAGAGCTTTGCTTTGAGCTTCCACCTTGGCTTGATGAGCTGCCATCTCTGCTTATTGAGCTGCCCTTTGAGCTTCCATCTCTGCTTGACGAACTACCCTTTCAGCTTCCATCTCTGCTTGACGAGCTACCATCTCTGCTTGCTAAGCTGCCGTTTGAGCTTCCATCTCTGCTTGCTTTCTGGTAAAGGAGCTTTGCGCTTTTTTGATTCAGCATCAGCGTGGGCCTCTATTAACTTGTCGCTTAATGTTGATCTTCTGGAACAAGAGGATCTGGAAGAAAGTGCAGTGTGCTTGGTTGTGGTGGATCTGTAAGATCTGGTCTCCTGCAGTTGAGTAATGCGGAGTTCTGCCTTAAACTTAGCATTTTGCACTGCGAGATCCCTTTGTTGGTTCAGTGCATCAGTCCTAGTCAGTTCTGCTGAAGAATCCTCTATATTAGAGTCCTGCAAGAAGGCTGAGTTTTTGCAGACAACTGCTGGTAGTGTACATGCACAGCAAATAGGTGATTTATAGAGTCTTTTATTTCAGCTGGTTGATCATTAGAGTGTGACAAAACTGACATGCGGTGTGAGGTTCTGTCCCAGAGGTCTGACAGATTACTGGAGAACTCATCTCTAGTGGCTTGATAGTTTTCTCTGAGTTTCTGTGTTGGTTTTATTGTACGCTTGGGTCTTACACTCTGTTCGGTAATATCTGCAGAATCTGCTCCCTGTATGTCTGCCGGTTCAGAGGCATGATGTATCTGCGTTGGTTCAGCCATAAGAGTGTTCAGAGCCTTGTCTAGACATTTTTTACGTTTTTGCGAAAAATAATACTGTCTCTTTAAGAAGATGAACAGCAAAAAATGGTATTGTCTCTTTAAGAATACGAACAGCAGTTTAGACAGGTGAGGTAACAGTGCAATGTAGAGAAACAGTTTTCAACATTCATTTGAAGTGCAGTAAGCTTGTGCGACCATGTGCTTTCACAAGATGGCGGATGGCACTGAGCTTGATTGCATATTAGGCACACACATATACTCAGAAGGCTGTAGGAATTCTATGCATCTTTTGATTATTCTTACTCCGATTGTGGTAATAGCGATTTATCTCTAGTGAGACCTCTATGCCTGGCCTGTATAAGCTGATATAATCACTGCAGACAATCCTTATCAGATAGCTTGAACTCACCAACACCGAGTTTATGCTTGTAAGTTGCTTTATTCTGTAAGCCAGATAACAGAGTACAGCAGAACAGATGGATTTCGATATTGTGCAGTCAAAAGATGATGCTTTTGCAAGCTTACATGAGAATACATGTGTACCTGTTCAATGCCTGGATCAGTATGGAGAAACAGGAAGTGAGGTACACAGAAGAAAGGGTGGAGCAATGAAATTAATGACATCATGAACAGAAAAACATGTGCAATACCAAAAATGATGGTAAATATAACCAAATATAGAATATCATATGATTTAAACTATATAGATTTTAACTGCGAAGCAGCACAGGAGCAGTGGATTGTAATTTGCGGATGACCGAAGTGTGTACATTGATACCCATGGCCTGAGATTTCGTAGGATTTATTTTGTAGTTGGAGATAAAGCTGAAAGAGTCAAAGACTCGTAACAGAACCGGGAAAGCTTGCAGTGGATTCGTAATCATCATGAGAAGGTCGTCTGCGTAAGCAGCTTGTTTTAGATCAATCGTTTTACATTTTAAACCTAAGATATCTGGCGACTGGTGAAGTAGTGGTTCAAGTGATAGAATGAAGAGAATTGGTGATAAAGGACAACCTTGTCTAGTGCCATTTTGAATGTGAACAGTCGGTGACGTCACATCATTTACTTTTATTTGGGCACTAGGCGAGGCATACATAGAAAATATGGTATCTATGAAGATTGTGTGAAATCCAAACTATGACAGGGTGCTCTGCAAAAAGGACCAGGACACTCTGTCAAAGGCTTTCTCTGAAGCCGTGCTTAACAGTACAAGTGAGGATTGCCTTTTCTTGGTAAGAGAAATGGCATTGATCAATTTAAACGTATTGTCCCTGCCCTCTCTATTTGGGAAAAAACCACATTGGTCGGAGTGTTGGAGGGACTGTAATAACGGTTTTATCCTTGAGGCCAATATCTTTGCAAAGACCTTCACATCGAGATTCAATAATATAGTTTGATAGTTTGAGTATAAGGTGGGGTCTTTATTGGGCTTGTGGATCAGTGAGATGTGTGCGGATAACGTCTGAGGTAGAAATGGGGAGCCACTGATCGTGAAGTTATGTGAATTTAGCATATATGGGGCTAAGAGTTCGGAGAAAGTATTATAGTATATTAGAGGGAGGCCATCCGGGCCAGGTGCTTTCCTCTTGGCCATGCTCTTTTAAGGATGTCAATAATTCAGACTTTGTGGTGGGGTTGCACAGAGAATGAGCTTGGTTCGCTGAGAGGAAAGGGAGTTTGAGCTTATCCAAAAAAGAAGCCGTAAGTTCTTCCTTTTTCTTTTTTATGACTTCTGTATCCGAAGTATCGATATTATATAGGTCAGAGTAATAAGCGTGAAACGCCTTGGCAATATCGATAGCGTCCGAGGTGACAGAATTATCATGTTGTTTAATGGCCATGATTCTAGTCCTCTGTTTCCTCAGTTTCAACATGGCCAACATGAATTTAGTTGATTTATTGCCATTAGCAAAACATTTCTGTCGCAAGGAGAGGTAGAATTTGGCCGATTGAGCATTAAGCAGATCTCTCAGTTCTTCTCTCAGCTTGACCAGCAAATCTAAGTGCTTTGCGGGCAGAGATTGTTTGTGTGCAGATTTCAGATTCTGAATTTTGCTATAAAGAGAGACCAGCTTCTCAATCCTGACCCTATTTAAGTGGGAAGCTATAGATATGAAAACCCCTCTGATAACCGATTTGTGGGACTCCTTCAAAGTGTGTGGAGATATGTCATCAGTGTTATTTAGTGAGAAATATTCTTTCAAGCTAGCTTCAATTCGGTTTTTGGTTATCGGGTTATCAAGAAGTGTCTCGTTCAGCCTCCAGTGGAAGACTTTGGGGCGACTATACGGTACAGTGAAGGACATGAAAACTGGGAAGTGATCTGAGTGAATCATAGTGCCAATGTGAACTTCTGTACATAGGTGCATGAGAGTAGCGGGAAAGAGGATATAATCAATTCTATGGTAAGAATTGTGTGGTGCCGAATAAAATGTATAATCTCTAGTGGTAGGGTGGAAGGTCCGCCACACATCCACCAGAGACTGTTTGTGGATTAGTTTATTAATTGCGGCTAAGGATTTAAAAGGGACCGACGTTTTACTAGTAGAGCAGTCAAGAGAAGGCTGTAATGAGATGTTAAAGTCCCCTGCGATTATGACCAAACCTTCCCTAAACAACTCCAGTTCTCTCATCACAGTGTCATACCACTGTTTATGTGAAGAATTAGGGGCATAAAAGTTAGCCAATGTATAGAGTTGAGTCGATATATCCCTTAATGAACACATATCTACCCCCAGAGTCAATTTTAGCCCCTGCCAAGGAAAAGTTTGTATGTTTATGAATGCCTACACTAGTGCCCAGTTTGTTTGCAAAGTCAGAAGTGCTGTGGAACCATAAATTGTAGAGAGAGTGCATAAGATCAGGTGTTTTCTGGTGTTTAAAGTGTGTTTCTTGAAGAAACACGATTTGTATTCTTTCTTTGTGAAAATGTCATAAATTTGGCTTCTTTTAATCAGGGATTTCAGGCCCCTGACGTTATAGGTCACTACTTGTAGACTAGCCATGGTGAGGGACAAATTGGATGGATGCGGGAGCGGGTATTACCCTGTTGTCTGAGCGGTGGATGAAAAGTATAAATCGGTTCTCCTGTACAGAGGGCTCTGAGCTCAAATATGAATTGGATGTCTAGGAGGAAGAGAAGAACAAAAACCATTAACTGGCAATTTTTAACAATATTAACCAAACACTGAACAATATCAGGAAGTATCCTCGAGAGGAGGTAAATGATTGGGAGATCTACTGTCTCCGGGAGAGACCAAATCTGGTCATTACACCAGAATATAATACTCCGGTGCAAGTGGAGGAGAGATGGGAAAAACATAAAGTAGTGGATATGAAGGGGTATATAGACATGTGAGGAGAGTGAGATAAGAAACAGCACAGTATAAGTATATTAAGCTAAGAGCAAAATGGGAAGAAATCGTAGAAAGGAGAGGAAGATGAGGATTAAACCGTGCCATCTCCCCAACCGCGCCGCAGCAGAAGCCCAGATTACATAACATCCATAAAGGCATTATCAGTGGCTTTGACGCAGACCAAGAGGGGCCACCACAGCCAGGAAGGATATTCTCATCGTATACAGTATAGCACGGTAATAATGAGGAGTATATCTGCAATTCAATAGACGGAGAGCTAGAGTCCTCAGCTC
This sequence comes from Bufo bufo, assembly GCF_905171765.1. Lineage (NCBI taxonomy): Eukaryota > Metazoa > Chordata > Amphibia > Anura > Bufonidae > Bufo > Bufo bufo. The sequence continues at coordinate 255,259,327 of NC_053393.1, read as the reverse complement.
CCTCAGAGATAATGCGGCAGGGTGTCAATTTGCCCTGCTTCTTCTTCTGTCTCAGAGATTTCACTGTACCGACTTGTTCCGAAGGAGTCGGAGGTGTGATTTCTAGCGGGATGCAGATATCCATTGTCATCGACCAACCAGGAACATCCAAATCATCAATGTCCAGAATTTTCAGGGCATCTTGAAGGTCTTTATGAAATTTAATGACCAGTCTTTTTTCTTTCCAGTGGACCAATAATCCGAAGGGAAAAAGCCAATGAAAGGCAATATGTTTGTGCCTTAAGTGGTCTGTGAAGGGCTTCAGTAGGTGCCTTTTTTGCAGTGTGGCAGGATACAGATCTTGGAACAAAATTATTTTCGCAACCTGATATTCAAGCTTGTTGCATTCTCTTGCTTTCTTCATAACCAGCCCTTCTGAGAGTAATTCACCTGCAGATAACATCCCTAGGTGGATCAGCTGGTTTCGGTTTAGGTCTGAAGGCACGGTGAGCTCTTTCGAGTACAATTGGGGCTTCCTGTTCTTCACTCAACAAAGAAGAGAAAATTTCTAAAACTACTTTGGCGACCGCCTCAGAGGCAACGAACTCAGGGATACCTCTGAGGCGTATATTGTTACGGCGGCCCCTATTTTCTTGGTCCATTAAATGGTCATAGAGGTAGTTAATATGTTGCTGATAGGTATAGAGTGCATCAGAGTTCATTTTTGTGTAGCTCACCAAGGCCGTTTGAGTGTTTTTTAAGGCTCTTCACCCAATGTCCCACTTGTTTAATTTCTCTTTTCAGGTCCGCTATCTCCTCAAGGATGGAATTGACAGCTATAGCAAGAGCTTGTGAGATGAAAGATCTTGAAATAGGGAGTTCGGATGTAGCCTCCATTGAGTCCTCAGGATCACTTTCTTTGTCAGATTGAGAGGGGACTAGCTTAGAAGCAGCAGCTTTAGCGTGCAAAGCATTTACAATTGAGATTTTTTCATCATATATTTGTCAAGACCAGGTTGTTGTATATTAGAAAGTTGAAGTTTTTTAGGAGGATCTGGTCTTGATCCAGGGTGTCTACTGATCTTAAATGGCCCCCGTGTAGCTGGCACTTCTCCTCACATATCACAGAGGTAGAATTGTAGTTATTGGAGCATTATTGGAGCTTCATAGTTACCCCGTCATAGGGAGCAGTACATCTAACAGCGCTGGCCTGACTATATTGCGCAACGTTGCTGTATTGCGGTTAAGGTACTACTATCCTGATACAGGATAATAGGAGATGCTGCCTTTAATAAAGTGTTAGGAATAATGTCACTGTCCTAGTTCTTTTGGCAGAGACACATGTCAAGGGTCGCTGATAGAAAATATGAGGTGGTGTTCCTTATCTGCGGCCAGGTGAACAGGAGAGCCACTTATAATTTTTCTGCAATTTTAGATTAGGGGACTTACAAGAAAAGGCACACTGGTCTAACGGCTCCTTGCTTCTCTAGAGGAGGTTTGGAGTTCTTTCTGTAGTCGCCGGCAGGGGCGTATCGTGGGGGGGGGGGGGGGGGGGGGGCCGTTGCCCCGGGCGCCACTCTGCAGGGGGCGCCGTCTGCGGGGGTGGCACAAGTTAAATCGCCAAAGCTGTGTTTTTTTTTCTTCACACAGCGTCCGGCTGCAGAGCAGAGTGAGGAGGCGAGAGGGGGCGGGGCATGCACGGCAGTTCCCGATAGGCTCCGCCCACTTTCCAGGCGGGAAAGACAGTGCAGACTGCAGAGCCAGGAGCCGGAGGCAGCAAGAAGAAGCAGAAGATCATGGCTGCAGCTGAATCAGTAGGAGACTGTAGTCCAGCCATGAGCCTAGAGACAGTGATTCAACTTGAATTACTTAGTGGGGGCATTGTGCACTGTCTGTGGGGGCAGTATTACTTTGTTGGGGCCCTGGGGGGCAAGATACGTAATGGGCAGTGTGCAGTGAGTTGTGCACTGTCTGTGGGGGCACTGGGGGGCAAATTACGTAATGGGCAGTGTGCAGTGAGTTGTGCACTGTCTGTGGGGGCAGTATTACTTTGTTGGGGCCCTGGGGGGCAAGATACGTAATGGGCAGTGCCCATTATGTAATTTGCCCCCCAGTGCCCCCACCAAGTAATACTAACTGCCCCCACAGACAGTGCACAACTCACTGCACACTGCCCATTACGTAATTTGCCCCCCAGTGCCCCCACAGACAGTGCACAACTCACTGCACACTGCCCATTACGTAATTTGCCCCCCAGTGCCCCCACTAAGTAATAGTGCCCCACAGACAGTGCACAGTTGTGGCAGTATTACTTATTGGGCCACTGGGGGGCAAATAACATATTGGAGGGCATTGTGCACTGTCTGTGGGGGCAGTTAGTATTAGTTAGTGGGGGCACTGGGGGGAAAATAACATAATGGAGGGCATTGTGCACTGTCTGTGGGGGCAGTTAGTATTACTTAGTGGGGGCACTGGGGGGAAAATTACGTAATGGGCAGTGTGCACTGAGTTGTGCACTGTCTGTGGGGGCAGTATTACTTTGTTGGGGCACTGGGGGGCAAATTACTTAATGGGCAGTGCCCATTACGTAATTTTCCCCCCAGTGCCTCCACTAAGTGACTGAACAAACGCATGCCCTCGCAGGGGCAGCAGTGCAGCACAATCCACCATTATCCGGCCGGCAAGTACAGGAACAGCCGAACAGGAGGAGTCAGATCGATGACAGCCAGGTAGGGGGCGTGGCGCGGGCGGCGGCTAGGAATCAGGAGAAGATGTTAGAACTTAGATGGATGGATCACAAGTAGGGGGCATGGCGCGGGCGGCGGCTAGGAATCAGGAGAAGATGTTAGAACTTAGATGGATGGATCACAAGTAGGGGGCGTGGCGCGGGCGGCGGCTAGTCGGGATTCGGACTCGAGAGCGCCGGCGCCCCCAGGCAGAGTGCGCTCTACGCGGTGGCCTACTCTGCTTATAGGTGGCGCCGGCCCTGGATTCAAGCGACCCTGAGACAGAGTGAGTGACAGTCAGTGTCACTGTCCCAGAGTCCCAAAGTCCCACCCTGAGTGTGTAATTAGTTCAGTAGTTTACTTTGTTGGCATGGGCTGAGGGCAGGCAGGCTTTAGGGGTAATATATGATAATATGAGTTAAGTGCCAGTAAGTGTCATGAGAGCCAGGCCAAGGCTGCCAAGCAGATGGCACCATGGCACTGCAGTCAGAGTGCTGGTGAAGGATGACCAGGGACACTGAGACAGTACTGCCTCTCTGGGATGCCATCTTCCCATCTCTGCTGTCCATATACCAGGCCTACCCTGGTATATGGACAGCAGAGATGGGCAGATGGCATCCTCTGGGCAGTACTGTCTCTCTGGTCTTCCTTCACCAGCGCCCTGACTGCCACGGTCCTGCTTGGCCTGGCTCTCATGGCACTTCACTGCCTGGTGCTCGGCTATCAGCGCTGAGTGACTCAGTCACACTGCAACATTGACTGAGTCACTCAGTGCTGATAGCCGAGCACCAGGCAGTGAAGTGCCATGAGAGCCAGGCCAAGCAGGACCGTGGCAGTCAGGGCGCTGGTGAAGGAAGACCAGAGAGACAGTACTGCCCAGAGGATGCCATCTGCCCATCTCTGCTGTCCATATACCAGGTCTACCAGCATTAGCCCTTGATATACCACCTGCCTGCCTGGTCACCCCACCTAACACTCACGGAGACAAGTGACTCAGACTGTTAGGTGTGGGGTGACCAGGCGGTATATGAAGGGGTAATACTGGTAGGCCTGGTATATGGACAGGAGAGATGGGCAGATGGCATCCTCTGGGGGTTGTATCTTACATGGGACTGTATGCTGGAGGAGCTGAAGGGAGAGTGATGTATTTTACATGGGACTGTTTGCAAGAAGGACTAAAGGCAGGGGGAGTGTTGTATCTTACACAGGACTGTATGCTGGAGGGGCTGAAGGGGGCCATAATTATTACTATAATACTACAGAGGTGGTCATTATAATAATAATACAGAGGGGGCCATTATATATTATAATTATACAGAGAGCATTATACTTATGGGCACTACAGGGGAAGGGGACGTCTGTTATCTGAGGATGATAGTAAAGTGAGGAATCTAAAACCTTTTCTGCGAAACATTGCAGAGACGAGACATGGCTGAAAGAAGGTGTCATGACGGTCCTATCTCCGAATGAGGACGTTGAGGAAAGTCTACATCACAGGAGATGTCACTGGATGTAACAGGTATGGTGCTGTATTCTCCTGTATATTTCATAGCAATGTATGTAATGTCCATCCAAATATCTGTTTCACGGTAGGGGGGGAGGGGGTATACAGAATTTGGCCCACACTGCCTCAGCCTGGCCCCAGACTTGAGGTCACACTGTGTGTGTTCTGAATTCTGGGTGCTCACACCCATCTACTACATTATCTATACTCAGAGAGCTATCACTGTGTTATCTGTGGTGTTACATAGGACTGCAGGTGACATCTACTACATTATCTGTACTCAGAGAGTTATCACTGTGTTATCTGTGTGTTACATAGGACTGCAGGTGACATCTACTACATTATCTGTACTCAGAGAGTTATCACTGTGTTATCTGTGGTGTTACATAGGACTGCAGGTGACATCTATTACATTATTTGTTTAAAAAAAGGGGCGTGGTCACAGGTTGGGGGGGGGTGGGCGCAATATTTGGCTTGCCCCGGGTGCTGGTTACCCACGCTACGCCACTGGTCGCCGGGTGTTGCGCCGGTTAGATGCCGCACCAAGATGGCGCCTCAGCCGTCCGTGTGATCCCTCGGGAGCAGGGCAAGAAAGGAGAGGCGCTGATGCGCGGGCTCCCGGCAGACCCGAACTGCAGGCTCACTAGGAGACTCGACGCTGCGCCTATGTGAGTGAAGTTTGTCCCGTTCTGGCTCTCCGGTACGTCGCCGTTTCGCTGTGTCGCTGGGTATTTCCAGGCTGTGGCTCTCGCCAGTTTGTTAGGCCTGGCTAGGCCGTGACTCGCCCGTCTGCTTCCCCACAGCTAGAGACACCGGAGCAAGTGTAGGGTGGGTGTCCAAGTTCTCAGGAGCTAAAACATCTATCCATCTTGGGGCTCCAAGGAATCCGGATCCAGGGATGTCCAGGGATGATGTTTAGGTGCGGGAGCTCAGCTCAGATGCGTCCTGCCAGTATGCAAGTTCGCTCAACACTAATAAAAACTCTAGAATTTTTTACTTATCCAAGAGATTCTGAGACTATTTTCTGGGAACCCATTGTACTTCATGTTATTGATAAATTTGATTCAATATGTTTCACTGTTATTTATAAAAACAATCCCAAATTTATAGAAAATGTGAAAAAATTCTAAATTTTTGAAATTAGAATTTCTCTGCTTTTAAAGCCTCATTTACACGTCAGTGTTTCACGGACGTGTGCTGTACGTGTTCTCCATTCATTTTAATGTGTGTATTCAGACATTACTGTTTTAGCATGGTCCGTGGGTCAGTGTTTTTAGCACGGATACATGCTCTATTTTGTCCGTGTTCATGGATCCATCACGTCCATTACAGTCTATGGGTCCGTGAAAACCACAGATGCAACACAGATGCCATCTGTGTTGCATCGTGTTTCATGGATCATTAAGAAGAAATGCTTTGAAAATTATTTTTCAGCTGTTCAGTGTCAGTGAAACACAGATGCAACACGGACAGCAAAAAACGGACACACGGACCCAACACGGATCCTTCACGGACAGCTTCACGGATGCATCACTGATCACGTGCTTTAAGACTCCATTCACACGTCCGTGGTGTGTTGCGGACCCGCAAATTGCGGATCCACAACAGACCCGCCTGGCACCCCTATAGAAATGCCTGATCTTGTCCGCAGCTGCGGACAAGAATAGGACATGCTCTATCTTTTTGCGGAGCTGCGGACCCAAAGATCGGGGCCGCGCTCCGCAAATGCGGATGCGGACAACACACTGTGTGCTGTCCGCATCCATTCCGTTCCCATAGAGAATGAATGGGTCCGCACCCGTTCCGCAAAATTGCGGAACGGATGCGGACCCATTTTGCGGACGTCATTTTTTATTTTTTAGGACATTCAGAAGACTTTTTTTTTTTTCCATAAACCACCAATAAATTACTCCATTTTAGAAACTACAACCTTCAAGTTATTCAAAACTGCTTTTACAAACTTTGTTAACGGAGGAGATTTTCCATTTTAATCTATTTTTCCTGTAACACATCAAGGATTAACAGCCCAACAAAACTCAATATTTGTTACCTTAATTCTGCAGTTTACAGAAACACTCCACATGTGGCTGTAAACTGCTGTATGGGCACACAGCAGGGCGCAGGATGGAAGGATCGACATATGGATTTTGGAGGGCAGATGTCACTGGGATAATTTTCAGTTGCCATGTCGCTTTAGAAGCCCCTCTGATACATCCCTACAGTAGAAACTCCCAAAACATATCCCCATTCTTGAAACAAGATAAGGTGAAAGTTTTATTGGCACTATTTTGGGGTACATATGATTTTTGATCACTCAATATTAAGCTTTTTGTGAGACAATGTAACCAAAAATGGTTGTTCTGGCATACTTTTTTTTTTTTTACCACATTCACCTGAGGGGGTAGTTTATGTGATATTTTTATAGAGAAGGTCATCACAGATGCAGTGATACCTAATATGTCTACTTTTTTAAATGTATTTCAGTTTTACACAATAAAAGCATTTTTGAAAATAAATCGTATTTTTGTGTCTCAATTTTCTGAAAGACATATATTTTTTTCTTTTTTGGGCAATTGTCTTTTGTGGGAAGAGTTGATGTTTTTATCGATACCATTTTTGGTTACATATGATTTTTTGATCATTCAGTATTACACTTTTTGGGGCAAGGTGGCCTAAAAATGGCACCTTTTTTATGGAAATCACCTGAGGGGGTAGATCATATGATATTTTTTTTATAGAGAAGGTCGTTATGGATGCAGCAATACCTGATATGTCTATTTTTTTTTTTGTTAAGTTTTACAAGGTAAAACCATTTTTAAAAAAATATAAAAAAATTGTGTTGCCTTTTTCTGAAAGCCATATTTTTTAATTTTTGGGATTCATATGACATTTTGGTCATTTGGTATTACACTTTTTGTGAGGCAAGGTGACCAAAAAAGGCTGTTTTAGCAGTTTATTTTTTACAGCATTCACCTGAGGAGGTGGATCATGTGCTATTTTTATAGTGCAGGTTGTTATGGATGCGTCAATACCTAATATGTCTATTTTTTTATTTTTGTTAAGTTTTACAAAGTAAAAGGATTTTTGAACAGAAAAAAATTGCTTTTGTGTTGCTATTTGCTTGAAAGCCATATATTTTTTTTGTATTTTTCTGCCAATCATCTTGTGTAGGAGCTATTTTTTTCAGGATGAGGTGACTGGGTGGATCATGTTATATTTTTATAGAGCTGGAATGCACGATACCTAATGTGTCTTTTTTAATACACTTTTATATGTCTTTATTATGGGAAATGGGAATTTTTTTAAATTTTTTTTTTACTTGATACTTTTTTCATTATGAAATTTACTTTTTTAACTTTCTATTTGCCTTTTATTTTTGTCCCACTATGAGAGTTCAACTTTTAGGCCTCTTTCACACGGGCATTGCGGGAAAATGTGCGGGTACGTTGCGGGATCACGCACGATTTTTCCGCGCGAGTGCAAAACTTTGTAATGTGTTTTGCACTCGCGTGAGAAAAATCGCGCATGTTTGGTACCCAAACCCAAACTTCTTCACAGAAGTTCGGGCTTGGGATCGGTGTTCTGTAGATTGTATTATTTTCCCTTATAACATGGTTATAAGGGAAAATAATAGCATTCTGAATACAGAATGCATAGTACAATAGCGCTGGAGGGGTTAAAAAAAAATAAAAAATTATTTAACTTACCTTAGTCCACTTGATCGCACTGCCGGCATCTCCTTCTGTGCTGATTGTAGGAACAGGACCTGTGGTGACTTCACTCCGGTCGTCACATGGTACATCACATGATCCATCACAATGGTAAAAGATCATGTGATGGATCATGTGATGACCGGAGTGACGTCACCACAGGTCCTGTTCCTACAATCAGCATAGAAGGAGACAGAAGGAGACAGAAGGAGATGCCGGCAGCGCGATCAAGTGGACTAAGGTGAGTTAAATTTTTATTTATTTTTTTTAACCCCTCAAGCGCTATTGTACTATGCATTCTGTATTCAGAATGCTATTATTTTCCCTTATAACCATGTTATAAGGGAAAATAATAATGATCGGGTCTCCATCCCGATCGTCTCCTAGCAACCGTGCGTGAAAATCACACCGCATTCGCACTTGCTTGCGGATGCTTGCGATTTTCACGCAACTCCATTCACTTCTATGGGGCCTGCATTGCGTGAAAAACGCAGAATATAGAGCATGCTGCGATTTTCACGCAACGCACAAGTGATGCGTGAAAATCACCGCTCATGTGAACAGTCCCATAGAAATTAATGGGTCGGTATTCAGTTCGGGTGCAATGGTTTCACCTCACGCATCACATCCACGCGGAATACTCGCCCGTGTGAAAGAGGCCTTAAAGGTTTGATCCCTGTTTCAATGCAATACAATATATGCTGTATTTTACTGTATTGATCTATTAGTGTAGTACACTGACAGTTGCCTAGGAGACCCAACCTGTGACTAGATCTCCTAGACTTCCGTAGAAGTTAAGCACCGATGCCTTTGAAGGCATCAGGCTACATTTTCAGCCATCGGGTTCTCGTCAATGCAGCACGGGGACCCGATGGACATGTGAAGGGAGCCTGTACCCTCCACAACCCCTGTGTATGCCGTGGTCAGTGCTGACCACGGCATACAAGGAGTTAATACACCAGCATTGGTAAATACACCAGGGGCTCAGCTGTCAGTGACAGCCAGGGCAATGCTGCTAATCGGGCGGGCGCAGCTCCTGCACCCACCTGATCAGCGCTGGGACTTAAGTCACTTCCTATGGCGCTGGTATTCTATGGGTTAATTGTTAAGGTGAAATAAGTGAATTTTAAAATAATTATAATACACAAGTAAAAATAGAAAAAAGTTTAATCTATAAATAAATGGACTGACCAGCTGTTAGGGGGACAAAGTTGTGGTTTTGGATTTTAAATCCTTCAGATCTAAGCTTCAAAGTGAGAGAAGCATTTTTTTTTTATAGAAAAGCTCATTCTATTTCTGGCTTGTTTAAGCTCTTTAACCTTCTGTTGCTGTAATTCCAGTAATGAAATACGGATTGACAGCCCGCTTTCAATTTGCAAACAACAACAAAACTTCCATTTAAATGATAAAATAAGATCTATCTCATTCAAATGTGCCTTATTAGTTATTTATGCAGGAAAGCTCGTATTGATAGCAGTGCTTTGATTTTTTTTTTAACTGTTCATATTTAGTGTCTAATGTGATACAATATAAATACTGTATTAAAGCATTTGATCCCAGTTTCTATGCAGAATACACAAATACTGTAGATCAACATAAGCAGTTATACACAGAAATTATAATACATAAAAGTTAATAAATTTTCATAATACAAATGTTTTATTTAATGTGTACCTAAAACAAAATAAATGAAATCAAGAGAATTCTATTAGAATTCTATCATCTTATGAAACTGTTAGGCCATATTCACATGGCCATAATTTGTCAGCATTTTACCATCTGTGTTAGTTCCACAACACCAGGATCCCACTAGGTTTCACTGAACCAGACTTGGGTCACATAGCGTACACAGTTCACTTTTTTTCCCCCAAAAGAGGGGGGGAAATGAAAGTGCGTCTTATAAAACGATGGTTGACTTTTTTTTACAGGGCTGACACTGATATATCGCCGGCCGCTATGCTGCACAGCATGGCCGGTGATACATCAGTTACAGCAGGGCTGGGACAAGGCCATTTGGTGCCCAGGGCGAAGATGGCAAACTGCGCCCCCCCCCCCCCCCCCCCCCCCCCGTTTTTAAGAAAGAATCAATGTTGTTTCAAAACAAGAATATACTTAAAGCAATAGAACAAAGGACTGTGGGACTTTGAAAGTATTCATTTTAAAACACGTGTGTAAACACGAATATGAACTTTGCCCCACGATAGCTCTTTTGTAGAACCCCCATAAAAACTTACAGTTACTTGACTTGGCCCTTGGGGATCTCGGACGCCACTTCAACACTTGGCCGGGGGCTCGGCGGAGCTGATGTTGTGCTTTATCCTAATGAGAAAGATTTCATAATAAGGATTTGGAGAAGGGGCAGAGGAATAGCAGAGCAGGGAGAGGCTGGTGCTGCTACTAGGGGGTCATACCATGGGGGAGTAATAAAGCCCACCATAATGCCCCCCCCAGTAGTAATAATTCTCCTTATAATATGCAAAACATACCCCTTTGTAATGCCCCCAGTTGAGCTAATGTTCCCATAATGTGCCAACATAAAATACCCCTTCTCAGTGCCCCCGTAGATGACCCCCATAGTGCTCCCCCCTTCCCCATAGTACCCACCATAATGTGTCCCAGTATAAAATGCCCCTATACAGAGCCCCCCATATAAAATATCTTCTTTTTAGCCTCAGTAGATGCCCCTAAATAATCTGCAGTAAGATGTGCCCCCATAGATGCCCCCATATCATGTGCCAGTAGCCAGAGCCCCCCCCATATCATGTGCCAGTAGCCAGAGTGCCCCCATATCATGTGCCAGTAGCCAGAGTGCCCCCATATCATGTGCCAGTAGCCAGAGCCCCCCCCCCATATCATGTGCCAGTAGCCAGAGTGCCCCCATATCATGTGCCAGTAGCCAGAGTGCCCCCATATCATGTGCCAGTAGCCCCCCATATCATGTGCCAGTAGCCCCCCTTATTGCCAATAGCCCCCTTATGGGCCAGTAGCCCCCCTTATGTGCCAATAGCCCCCCTTATGTGCCAGTAGCCCCCTTATGGGCCAGTAGCCCCCCTTATCATGTGCCAGTAGCCCCCCTTATCATGTGCCAGTAGCCCCCCTTATCATGTGCCAGTAGCCCCCCTTATCATGTGCCAGTAGCCCCCCTTATCATGTGCCAGCCCAGTAGTCCCCCCTTATCATGTGCCAGCCCAGTAGCCCCCCTTATCATGTGCCAGCCCAGCCCAGTAGTCCCCCCTTATCATGTGCCAGCCCAGTAGTCCCCCCTTATGTGCCAGCCCAGCCCAGTATTGTACCTATATAAATAAAAAAAATAATAAAAAAAACTTATACTTACCTCCAGCAATGTGATGCGATGCAGGCCGCCTCTTCCGTCTGTGTCCCTCGCTATACGGCAGTCAGGCGACGCGATGACGTCATCGCGCCGCCTGCACCGGCCTCTGATAGGCTGCCAGCACTAGGCCGGCAGCCTATCAGAGGAACAGGAGGGGACACACCTCTCCCTCCTCTGCCGCAGCGCAGGCATCTGTATTGCCGTCCTGAGGACGGCAATACAGATGACTATGGAGATGAGCGCTTCCGCAATGGAAGCGCTCATCTCCTGCTCTGCCCTGCCGCCGGCCGCGGCCGCCCCCACTTGTCACCAGGGCCGCGGCCTTGCGGCACTCAGGCTTGCCGGCCCACCGGGAAATTTCCCGGTATCCCGGCAGGCCAGTCCGGCCCTGCTGCGCCCCCCTCCTTGTAGCGCCCAGGGCACCCGCTCCTTCGGCCCCTGCCTTGTACCGGCCCTGAGTTACAGCGCGGGGAGGGAGGAGGGGCTGGAGGCAACTCACAGCGGGGCCCGGTGCAGTCACTGTATTACATCGGGCCCCGCGCACAGAAGTCTCTTTGTATGTAAAATCTTTCATTATTCCTGAATTAATCGCTCTCCTTTTGATAAACTAGCCTAATCGTTTGCATCAGTACTCACTATGAATGTAGCGTGCGGTCCCTCCGGCGCATGACTTCATCCTGCTCCTGCTTCATTAATGAAGTGGGAGGAGCGTGACTGACTGAGTGACGCCAGTCACACGCCGGCCGGACCGCACGCTGCATTCATAGTGAGTACTGATGCAGGGGATTAGGCTAGTTTATCAATAGGAGAGCGATTGATTCAGGAATAATGAAAGATTTTACATACAAAGAGACTTCTGTGCGTGGGGCCCGGTGTAATACAGTGACTGCACCGGGCCCCACTGTGAGTTGCCGCCAGCCCCTCCTCCCTCCCCGCACTGTAACTGATGTATCGCCGGCCATGCTGTGCAGCATAGAGGCCGGCGATATATCAGTGTCAGCTAGTTTATCAAAAGGACAGCGATTGATTCAGGATTAGGGAGCATTCACACGACCGTGTTTTTCTTCCGCATCTGTTCCGCGTCCGTTCCGCAATTTTTGCTGACAATGCACGGACCCATTCTTTTCTATGGGTCCGCAAAAATTGTGGAATGCCTTTCATTGTCATCCGTGTGCTGTCCGTTCCTTTTATTTTAGAACATGTCCTATACTTGGCCGCAAATTGCGGTCCGTGGCCCCATAGAAAGTCATGGGGTCTGTGAAAAACGGATAGCACACGGAAATGCATCCGTATGTCATCCGTTTTTTGCGGACCCCTGGACTGAAAACATTCTAGGAAACCCCATTTCAGTCACATGTGGCTGCACCTAGGACCAGGAAGTAGAGAAAGGAGGCTGCAAGAGAATCATGGCCATCATCAATGTTGAGAAGCTCATCATTCTTGTACAAGAACGGCCCCTATTATGGGACACCAGGTCAGAACTTTACCATGACCGTGTCTGAAAAGATGTGTCATGGGAGGAACTAACAAAGGAGCTGCATCCTGAGGAGTGGGAGAAAGCAAGCAAGGTCCAGCGAAAGAACATGGGTATGTGTAGACCTGTAATGTTACCATGTGCACCCCAAAGTATGTTACAACACCAAGTGCACCCCAAAGTATGTTAGAACACCAAGTGCACCCCAAAGTATGTTACAACACCAAGTGCACCCCAAAGTACGTGCCCCCTCAAAGTAGCCCCCTCAAAGTATGATACGCCCCCCAATGTACCGCAAAGTATGTGACGCCCCCCATTGCACCGCAAAGTATATGACAACATCAAGTGCACCACAAAGTATGTTACAACACCAAGTGCACCCTAAAGTACGTGCCCCCCCAAAGTATGATACGCCTCCCAATGTACCGCAAAGTATGTGACGCCTCCAGTGTACCGCAAAGTATATGACAACATCAAGTGCTCCACAAAGTATGTTACAACACCAAGTGCACCCTAAAGTACGTGCCCCCCAAAGTATGATACGCCCCCAATGTACCGCAAAATATGTGACGCCCCCCCCAGTGCACCGCAAAGTATATGACAACATCAAGTGCACCCCAAAGTATATGACAAGACCAAGTGCACCCCAAAGAATGTTAAAATTTTTCAAGTAACACAGCAAGGGTTAACAGCCAAAGAAACCGCAATATTTATTACCCGATTTACAGAAAAACCCCATATGTGGTCGTTACCTGCTGTATGGGCACACGGCAGGGCACAGAAGGAAAGGAGCGCCATATTGTTAACGGAGGGCAGATTCTGCTGGAATGGTTTTTAGGTGCCATGTCACATTTGAAGAGACCCTCAGGTAAACCTAGAAAGAAAACTTCAAAAAGTGAACCCATTTTGGAAACTACAACCCTCACAGAATAAATCAAAGGATGAAGTGAATGCTTTGGCTATAAAAATGAAAAATTAACTTTCATATCCAATAAAACGTTGCTTTATCCCCAAATTTTTTATTTTCACAAGGGGAAAATGCACCTCACGATTTGTTATGCATTTTGTCCTGAATATGGCAACACCAATAAACCGTAAATCATTTTTTGTGGAGGTGAAGTGGGCAAAAATGGCAATTCCGTCAGTGTTTTTAATTTGCAGTAAAAGTGATATGATAATTTTATTCTGTCTGTTGATATGGTTATGCCGATACCAAAATGATAGAGTTTTATTTTATGTTTTATGACTTTTTTAGTATAAAATCACTTTTGTTTTAAAAATAAATGTATTTTACAACTTTTTTATTTTTTCACCAATGCTGTATATTTTATTGGTATCCTTTTGCGGTACTTATGGCTTTTTGATCACTTGTTATTTATTTTATGTTTAAATAGATTTTTATTAAAAGGTTTTTTATGCACAAGAATAGCACAGATGAGGCGGACGCAGCCACCTATAAGTACATTTACGATGTGTACATAAGAAGTGCAATTGTATATATAGAAACAATAACATTACAAGGTAACAATAAGCCAAGTTGTTGGCTTAACCAATAGACAGTGTGTGACAATAGCCAGGATCATATGTCGCATATTGGAAGGGGGTGGGGATGGGAGGGTGGGGGGTGTTCAAGGAGCTAGAAATACCTTAAAGGGAGTCTGTCACCTACATAACATGTTTTAAACTGATGATATAGCTCTGTGGGAGGCAGATCCATAACACTGATGGTACCCATGTTTAGTTTTTCAGAGCCTCCAAAGTACCTAAAATGAAGTTTTAAAAATATGCAAATTACCTATCGCAAGTGCCCAGGGGCGGAGAGTGTGCTGCAAGTGCCCAGTGCTCCCCGCCTTACTTGCTCCTGACTCCTCCCCTCTGTATCATCCGGCCAGCCCTGTATCCTTGTGGCGTCATTCTCATCTCCATTCATAATCTAGTGCCCGTTAGCTTCACTGCCGAGTCCGGGCATGCGCAGAACATTGCCCACTGTGGGCAGAGGCATACTGATATGCCGCGCGCATGTGCCAGTTACGTACACCGGCGGTAAAGCGCACAGGCTCTGGATTATGAATGGAGACGAAAATTACCCAGCAAGGATACAGGGCTGGTCGGACGATACAGAGGGGAGGAGTCAGGAGCAAGTAAGGCGGGGAGCACTGGGCACTTGCAGCACACTCTCCGCCCCTGGGCACTTGCGATAGGTAATTTGCATATTTTTAAAACTTCATTTTAGGTACTTTGGAGGCTCTGAAAAACTAAACATGGGTACCATCAGTGTTATGGATCTGCCTCCCACAGAGCTATATAATCAGTTTAAAACATGTTATGTAGGTGACAGACTCCCTTTAACATTTCGGTTATAGTAAAGCATCAGGGAGAGGTACAGCGTATATATTTGAGAGCCATGGCATCCATTGATTAAGGGACCTGGTTCTAGATTGCAGGTAAGGCGAGTAGATAATTTTGTGTTGCATATGCTGGTTTACCAGCTGGTTAACTTCTAGAAGAGGGGGAGTAACGTTTTGTTTCCAGTGACAAGCTATCACCTTGCGCGTAGTCGTAAGTATGTGTGCAATCACCCATTTCTGGTCGTAGGGAGCATCATTAAGCCCGATACACAGTATAGCTAGTTGTGGGGTTAAATCAATGGGTAGATCAGTAACTTCGACAATGAGATCACGTGCTTATCGCCATAAGGGAATAATAAGAGGGCAGAACCACCACATGTGAGCAGGAGTACCTTTTTGGCCACAACCACTCCAGCAAATGGGCGAGTAACCTGCTGATACATGTGCTAGCCTATCAGGTGTAAGGTACCACCTTAAATGAATTTTTCTGTTTTGTTCTGCATGGTTAATGCATTTGGATGGTTTGACTGCCCAAAACAACGCGTCTTGCCATGCTGTCAGTGGAAACGTAGTGTCAAGTTCCTTCTCCCATCTGATCATAAATTGCAATTTGTGTTCAGTATAATGTGAGGTCAGGAATTGGTACATTATGGATAGCCATTTTTTTTGTAGAAGGAGCTAGGGTGAAGAATTTAACGGCTGCCATGACCATGGATGGGGGTCTCTCATTTGTAAGAGGAGGGAGTGAGCTCAGGAGGTGCCGGACCTGGAGATACTGATATAAATAGTGGTTAGGCAGGGTGTATTGACTATGCAGAGACTCAAATTGTACTACATGTTGGCCATCAAAGAGTTTCCCTATGGTTTCAATGCCTCTAGTATACCAAGGGGAAAGAGACAAACCTGGAATAAGGAATTCTAGTGTTTTTAAAGGAAATTGTTTCCAATCCATGAATTGTGAAAATTTGAGGCTAGATAACATATGTTTCCAGGCGGCAGAGGTAGCCACCATAGGCCCTGTGGGTAAATTGATGTGAAGATGGACCAGAGATTGATCTGCGAGGTAACTACTAAGGGAAGATCCTTTAATTAACGCTTCTTCAAGTTGTAGCCATCTCTGCGGACCGGATGGACACCACCACTCCTTGGCCTGAGAGAGTAATGAGGCCCAATAGTACGTCTTCACGTCCGGCACCCCCAAACCACCCTTACGTATGGCTGGATATAGAGACGATTTACAAATCCTATGTTTGGTGTTGCCCCATATAAATCTCAGCATCTCCCGCTGGATTTGGTTGAGTGTATTTATGGGCACCTGCATTGGAATACACTGGAGTTTATACAAAATCTTTGGTAAGGTTAGCTTTTTAACTAGGTTTATCCTAGCTATCCAGGACAGATTGTGAGCAGACATGTTCACATAGTCTTTTTGCAGATCATTCTTTAGAGCTTTAAGATTTGTGGATACCAGTTGTTGGGTTGATGGGGTTAGAATAATGCCTAGGTAAGTGATATGGTCAAATTCCCAGTTAAACTGAAACTTATTCTGGATGTTGTTTTGGACACAGTCAGGTATGAACAGGGGTAGTATATTGGATTTTGAGACATTAATTTTGTAATAGGAGATTTCAGAAAACCTCTGTAAGACATCCCACACAGCTACTAGTGATTTTTCAGGATTAGTCATGGTTAAGATCACATCATCAGCGTATAAGGTCAACTTGTGATGCTGCACACCGACAGGGATGCCCCCTATGGCACTATTTGACCTGATGGCTTCTGCAAGGGGTTCCATTAACAGTGCAAAGATTAAAGGAGACAGGGGGCACCCCTGTCGGGTACCGTTTGTTATGTGGAATGACCTGGAGAGGAACCCCGAGGCCAATACTCTGGCTGAAGGGCTCGAGTATAATCCCATGATACCTCTCAAGATAGGTCCCAAGAAGCCACATTTTTTGGAGTACTTTTTCCAGGTACCCCCAGTGCACCCTATCAAATGCTCTCTCAGCATCTAGAGACAGGAACACTGTGGGGGACCTAGAAAGCTCTGCCATATGCAGGAGATCTATGATGCGCCTGGTCCCATCTCTGCATTGCCTGCTGGCCACAAACCCCACCTGGTCAATATCCACCAAAGTTGGAAGAACTTTGTGGAGTCTAGAGGCTAAAGTTTTTTGAAAAAAGTTTGATATCCGTGTTCAATAAGGATATGGGCCTAAAATTGCCAGGAGAATCTGCAGGTTTACAAAGTTTAGGTAATGTGACTATCGTCGCGGTTAACATTTCAGGGGGGATGTGGCCTGTGCATAAGAAGGTGTTAAATAGCTTCTTCAGGAGTGGGGTCAGGGAATTCCGGAAAGTTTTATAGTATTCGTTTATGTAACCGTCTGGGCCAGGGGCAGAATGTAATTTGGCTGAGCGTATCGCCCGTTCTATTTCTAGGGCTTCAATAGGGGCATTTAGGGTGTTTAGATCAGACTCTGACAGGCGGGGGAAAGATAAACGATCTAAGAACGCTGCTATGCCTTCAGACTGGGGCTGGGGAGTGGAGCTACTATTGCGTAGGTTATATAAGTTTTCATAATATTCTGCAAAAGTATCCAAAATCTTTTGGGGATGGGTAATGAGATGGGAATTCTCTGATTTCAGATGGGCAATTCTGCTTGTCGCATTTTTGCGTTTTACCCTTCTAGCGAGTAGGGATCCCGCTTTGTCGCCTATAATATAATATGTGGCCTTCATTCGTCTAAGCGAGCGCTCATGGTCGTATAACAGAATGGTCCTAAGATTAGCCCTTGCATCAAATAGTTGTTTTTGGAGTGAAGGGCTGGGGTGCAGTTTATATTCTTGTCAATTTTGGAAAGTGACTCTAGTGCCTCTGAGAGGAGCTTGAGCCATTGTTTTTTCAAACGAGAAGCAAGTTGGAGTAGAATACCTCTCATATACGCCTTGTGTGTGTTCCAGAGGGTAGATGCCGAGATCCCTGGACTATCAATTATATCAATAAATTCACCTATGGATTTGTCTATATATTCAACCCTTTCTAGCCGTTTCAGCAAGTAAGCATTCAGTCTCCACTGCGGAGGGGAGGGACTTGGCAAACCTGTTTGGATCTCAAGAGTTATGGGAGCATGATCAGACCAAGCCGTGAGACCTATGCTTGAGTCTGAGGCCTTACATAGCAAATCAGTAGAGATAAGAAAATAATCTATTCTGGATTGTGATAAGTGAGCAGGGGAGAGGAAAGTATAGTCACGTTGTCCGCCATAGAGGTATCTCCAAATGTCATGAAGCTGAAATTCAGCTATGAGGGATTTGAGGTCCCGTCTGTGTGTCAGGGTGCAGTTATTACAATCCATATCTGCATTTGCCGGTACATTAAAGTCACCCCCAATCACAGTGGAGCCTGACGCCACTGCTTTGAGTTTGCGGAAAAAACTGCGGAAGAAGGATATTTGTTTGCTGTTAGGTGCATAGACGGTGGCTATCGTCACTGGTAGGTTATCTAATAGACCCGTTATTATAATATATCTGCACTTGCTGTCCGTCGTTAAAGAGGACAAAGTGAACGCTACATTCCTTTTTATCGCTATTAAAACTCCTGCTTTCTTTTTCTTAAACGCGGGATGTGGGTCACGGATGTGGATCAGGATGTGTACATCTATGATTATCTTTCAGCAGCAAATGGGTTTCTTGAGCCATTAGTACATTACAGTGTGAGGACATAGCATCAGCCCATAACATTTTCCTCTTAAATGGGGAGTTCAATCCCCTAACATTCAGCGAATACATTTTAACCCCCATCGAGATAGTAAGTATACCAGCTTAACCCTGCTCCGTTCGGACAAAGGTATAGGGACGTATATAGGGGGTAGACATCATCACACATTTTAACCGGAGGTAGAGCCTCCAAAAACGTCAGAGTTGAAAAAACTAAGAAAACATAGAACGCAAAAGTTAACATATAAATGTCATGGCTGTATGTGAGCAACAATAGTATACACAGTAAAAGAGCTACTGACCGGACCCAAACTAGGGAGGATAAAGGGTGACCCCTGTCAGACCCTCAAAGCTCTCCCTATGCTGCTAAAGCACATGCCCGGATCCAAATGGCGGAACGAGGCATGCCCACGTGCCTAAGACTGATGACCACTGTAACCCCTACAATAGTGGAAGGGGCACGGCCACCGGTGCCCTACTCAGTATATGGAGGGAACCGTGGCCACCTCAGATCCAGTCAGAAAATAATCAGGTACACAACAATGTCTGTACACTTAGCTGAAGGTGTTGCAGCCGCAGAGAAGACGGATCCAAGGACAGCTGGCAATATCCGGAGTGCTTGCTGCAGCAGAACACAGGTCCAGTGAACTGATAGCTACAAGTGAAGATACTAAAGCAAGAGCTACAACTGAAATGAGAACTATAATCCACGCCCTACAATAGGAGGAGGGGTGATATAAAGAGAGGGAAATCAAACGCATGAGGAACAGCTGGGAGGAAGGAAACCAAAAGTAAACAGAGCAGTGAGAACTCCTCCCAGCTCTAGTAGTGACATCATCACAGGGGTGGAGAAACAGAGCTGTGAGAACGTCCCAAAGCTCTGGTAGTGACAGTACCCCCCCCCCCCTCTACGGGGGGACTCCGGACACCCAGGACCCACCTTCTCAGGATGAACCCTATGAAATGCCCTGATGTGGCGAGTGGCTTTAATGTCCGACAACGGAACCCACATCCTTTCCTCAGGACCATAACCCTTCCAATGAACGAGGTACTAAAGAGAACCGCGGACAATGCGAGAGTCCACAATTCTGGAAATCTCAAACTCCAGATTGCCATCAACCAAAATCGGAGGATGAGGCAAAGAGGAGGGTACTGTGGGCTGGACATATGGTTTTAAGAGAGATCTGTGAAATACATTATGTATCTTCCAAACCCGTGGAAGATCAAGACTGAAGGCAACAGGATTGATGACTGACAAGATTTTATAAGGCCCAATAAACTTGGGACCCAATTTCCAGGAGGGAACCTTCAGTTTAATATTTCTTGTAGACAACCACACCAGATCACCCACATTCAGGTCCGGACCAGGCACACGTCTCTTATCAGCCACACGCCTATACCTCTCACTCATCTTTTTAAGATTACTCTGAATCTTTTGCCAAATGGTAGACAAAGACGAGGAAAATCTCTCCTCCTCAGGTAAACCAGAAAGAGCCCCTCCCGAGAATGTCCCAAACTGTGGATGGAACCCATATGCACCAAAGAATGGTGACTTATCAGAAGATTCCTGACGACGGTTGTTCAGAGCAAACTCAGCAAGAGGGAGAAATGAACACCAATCCTCCTGTTTCTCTGCCACAAAACAGCGCAAATATGTCTCCAGATTCTGATTGAGGCGCTCAGTCTGACCATTCGACTGCGGGTGAAAAGCAGAAGAGAAGGACAGCCGAACCCCCAGGCGAGAACAGAAAGCCTTCCAGAACCTGGACACAAACTGCGTGCCTCTATCGGAAACAATATCAGAGGGAATGCCGTGCAATTTAACAATATGGTCTACAAAAGCTTGCGCCAACGTTTTAGCATTGGGTAAACCAGGGAAAGGTACGAAATGAGCCATCTTGCTAAAACGGTCCACCACCACCAGGATCACCGACTTCCCCGGAACGAGGAAGATCCGTGATAAAGTCCATGGACAGGTGTGTCCAAGGACGGGAAGGTATGGGTAACGGGAGAAGGGAACCTGAAGGCCGTGAACGAGGGACCTTAGCGCGAGCGCACGTCTCACAAGCAGCCACAAAACCCTCCACCGACTTACGAAGAGCCGGCCACCAAAATCTCCGAGCAATGAGATCTACCGTGGCTCTACTCCCGGGGTGACCAGCAAGAACCGTATCATGATGCTCCTTAAAGAGTTTGTGACGTAGCTCAGGAGGCACGAACAACTTCCCAGAAGGATAACGGGCAGGTGCCTCAGTCTGGGCAGCCTGGACCTCGGCCTCCAAATCGGAATATAGAGCAGAAACAACTACCCCCTCCGCCAAAATGGGACCCGGGTCCTCGGAGTTTCCTCCTCCCGGAAAACAGCGAGAGAGAGCATCAGCCTTCACATTTTTTATCCCAGGTCGGAATGTAACAACAAAATTGAATCTGGAGAAGAACAGAGACCATCTGGCCTGTCTCGGATTCATACGCCTGGCCGACTCCAAGTATGCCAGATTCTTATGGTCGGTAAAAACGGTGATAGGGTGCCTGGCCCCCTCCAACCAATGGCGCCATTCCTCAAAAGCCAACTTGATGGCCAACAACTCCCTATTTCCCACATCATAGTTTCTCTCTGCCGGGGAGAGTTTTTTAGAGAAAAAGGCACAGGGTCGCCATTTGGCAGGAGAAGGGCCCTGGGACAAAACCGCACCCACACCCACCTCGGAAGCATCCACCTCAACAATAAAAGGTAAGGAAACATCGGGATGCACCAAGACGGGAGCAGACGCAAAACTCTCTTTAATCTTAGAAAAGGCTGCAAGCGCCTCCTCCGACCAAGAGGAAAAATCCGCCCCCTTTTTTGTCATGTCAGTAAGGGGTTTGACAACAGAGGAATAATTCAAAATGAACTTTCTGTAATAGTTCGCAAAACCCAGAAAGCGCATCAATGCCTTCTGATTCTCAGGAAGCTCCCACTCAAGTACAGCACGGACCTTCTCCGGATCCATGCGAAAACCAGAAGCAGAGAGGAGAAAACCCAGAAATTGAATCTCCGATACCATAAAAAGACATTTCTCCAGCTTGGCGTACAATTTATTTTCCCGCAGAATCTGCAGAACCTGAAAAAGATGATCCTGATGGGTCTGAACATCAGGGGAAAAAATCAAAATATCATCAAGATACACCAATACAAATTTCCCCATTAAATGGTAGAAAATACTATTAACAAAATGCTGAAAGACGGCCGGAGCATTCATCAGGCCGAAAGGCATAACGAGATTCTCGAAATGCCCGTTAGGGGTATTAAAGGCCGTTTTCCATTCATCCCCCTCTCTGACCCTGACCAGGTTGTACGCGCCTCTCAAATCCAATTTGGAAAAAACCTTGGCCCCAACAATTTGGTTGAAGAGGTCCGGGATCAGAGGAAGGGTATAGGGATCGCGAATCGTGATACGGTTCAGCTCCCTAAAATCTAGGCAAGGTCTCAGAGAGCCATCTTTTTTTTTAACAAAAAAAAAACCCGCGGCCACAGGTGACTTTGAGGGACGAATATGCCCCTTCTCGAGACTCTCGGAGATATAAGTTCGCATTGCGATTCTTTCCGGTTGTGAGAGATTGTAGAGGCGTGCTTTTAGCAGCTTGGCGCCGGGAATGAGGTTAATGGGACAGTCAAACTCCCGGTGAGGAGGTAGCTCCTGAACACCGCTCTCGGAAAACACGTCCGAGAAATCAGAGAGAAATGATGGCACAGTTTTAGTAGACACCTCTGCAAAAGTCGCTGTGAGACAATTCTCTCTACAAAAGTCACTCCACTCATTTATTTGCCTTCCTTGCCAATCAATAGTGGGGTTATGTCTAGTGAGCCAGGGTAACCCCAAAACTAGAGGAGAAGGCAATCCGTTAAGGACAAAACAAGATATATCCTCCACATGAGTGTCACCTACAGCTAGCCGGATATTGTGAACAATGCCCTTCAGAGATCTCTGTGAGAGTGGAGCAGAGTCAATAGCAAAAACAGGTATATCCTTTTCTAATGTGCAAACCTGAAAACCATGCATGGCTACAAATTGAGTGTCAATAAGATTGACGGCCGCTCCACTATCGACAAAAATCTCACAAGAAATTACTTTGCTCTCTAGCGCCACCCTGGCAGACAGGAGAAAACGGGAACTGCAGGTCAGAGGAAAAGCATCAATTCCTACATCAACTTTGCCCAAAGTAGCAGATGAAGCAGAATTTGATGATTTACCTTTTGAGGTTTTTCTCTTATTATCGCTCTTAGTACAGTTCAAGAATCTCCTAGACGGACAAACATTTGCCAAATGACCTATGCCCCCACAACAAAAACACACCATACTCTGAGGACTAAATCCTCTTTTATCAGGGGCAAGTCGACCTAGCTGCATGGGCTCCTCCTCAGAGGGGAGCGAGACAGGATGAGGCCCCTGCACACTGAATGAATCCGCACCACTGCCCCTAGACTGACAATGGCTGGACAGAGAGGTCTCGTTTCTTTCTCTTAGACGCCTGTCAAGGCATACCGCCAATGACATGGCAGACTCTAAGGACGTTGGTCTCTCATGGAAAGCAAACGCATCTTTCAATCTCTCTGAGAGACCATGACAGAACTGACTCCGGAGTGCAGCATCATTCCAACCCGAATCAGCTGCCCATCTCCGAAATTCAGAACAATAAAGCTCCGCAGACAGTTTGTTCTGGCATAAAACACGTAAGTTAGATTCTGCCAGAGCAACACGATCCGGGTCATCATAAATCTGCCCCAGGGCCACAAAAAATCTTTCCACGGATCGAAGGGAGGGATCCCCTGATGGCAGCGAAAAAGCCCAAGTCTGAGCATTACCCCTGAGCAGGGAGATGACAATCCTCACCCTCTGCTCCTCCTTACCAGAGGAGTGGGGACACAAGCAAAAATGGAGTTTGCATGCCTCTCTGAAGCGAACAAAATTCTCACTGCCCCCGGAGAACGTTTCCGGAAGTGAGACCTTTGGCTCGCAACAGACTCCATGAGCCGGAGCAGAGCCCAATGCTTGAAGCTGAGTCATAGATTGACGGAGATCCGCTACATCCAAAGAAAGACCCTGCATGCGGTCAACCAGGCCAGAAAGCGGATCCATGTCAAAAAAGGACGGTTTTGGTGGATTATAATGTCACGGCTGTATGTGAGCAACAATAGTATACACAGTAAAAGAGCTACTGACCGGACCCAAACTAGGGAGGATAAAGGGTGACCCCTGTCAGACCCTCAAAGCTCTCCCTATGCTGCTAAAGCACATGCCCGGATCCAAATGGCGGAACGAGGCATGCCCACGTGCCTAAGACTGATGACCACTGTAACCCCTACAATAGTGGAAGGGGCACGGCCACCGGTGCCCTACTCAGTATATGGAGGGAACCGTGGCCACCTCAGATCCAGTCAGAAAATAATCAGGTACACAACAATGTCTGTACACTTAGCTAAAGGTGTTGCAGCCGCAGAGAAGACGGATCCAAGGACAGCTGGCAATATCCGGAGTGCTTGCTGCAGCAGAACACAGGTCCAGTGAACTGATAGCTACAAGTGAAGATACTAAAGCAAGAGCTACAACTGAAATGAAAACTATAATCCACGCCCTACAAAAGGAGGAGGGGTGATATAAAGAGAGGGAAATCAAACGCATGAGGAACAGCTGGGAGGAA
Source organism: Bufo bufo (assembly GCF_905171765.1). NCBI lineage: Eukaryota > Metazoa > Chordata > Amphibia > Anura > Bufonidae > Bufo > Bufo bufo. Next base: position 255,234,856 of record NC_053393.1, on the reverse strand, counting down.
GGAAACCAAAAGTAAACAGAGCAGTGAGAACTCCTCCCAGCTCTAGTAGTGACATCATCACAGGGGTGGAGAAACAGAGCTGTGAGAACGTCCCAAAGCTCTGGTAGTGACAATAAAGAGTAGAAGCAGTATTACAGTGCTTCAAAGTGGTATAGTGGTAGAAAGGGCTTTTGCCCCATAGAGAATGGGGGGCAAAATACTATTGGGCAGTCCTGCTCAGGTTGGGTTCCAGTCCACTGGAATCTTTGCTCGTTCGCGAAGAGGATCACCTGCTGGCGGAGTGCCGGCAGGTAGAATGCTCAGGGCCGACAATTTCTGCTCTGCAGCCCGCGGCGTTGTGCACACGTGGAATGTGCCGTTATGTGCAACTATAAGTTTCACCGGAAAGCCCCACCTGTAGCGGACTTGATTGTCCCGCAGGATTCTAGTGAGGGGGGCAAACTCCTTCCTTTTGGCCAGGGTTGTCGCAGATAAATCCGGGAATACTGAGATGCCGCCAAAGGAGCTGGTGGGCTCCGGGTCCTTCCGGAGTGCTTTCAGAAAGGCTTCTTTGACTTGGTAGAAGTGTATCCTCACCAGGACATCATGAGGGACCTCTGGAGCAAGGCTTGCCGGCTTGGGGATCCTGTGAATGCGGTCAATAGAAAGGTCCATCTCTGAGAGACTTGGTAAGGCCTCTTTGAGTAAGGTTTGCAGCAGTGAGAGTAGCTGATCAGGGCCCACCGTCTCAGGCACACCCCGGAGTCTAACATTGTTTCGTCGACTCCGGTCCTCCATGTCGGCAACTTTAGATGGTAGCTTGCCTACCTCCTCCTCAAGGGCAGCGTTAGCGTCTATCAGCAGATTATGTGAGGCGGTAAGTTCCGCCATCTTGCCTTCTAGATGCGAAGTGCGCTCTCCCAGCTGTGTTATTTCAGCTTGTACTTCCCTGAGAACGATGTGGAAGTCCTCTTTTATGGAAGATCGTAGAGAGTCCAGCATACTCCGGAGCAGCTCCTCTGTAAGCGGTGAGGAGCTATCTGATAGTTGTCGGGAAGTGGCGTGAACTTTGCTCGGCGAGGAAGCGGAGGAGCCGTCACAAGATGGCGTGGAGGGCAGCTTCGGGCATACGCTCAACGGCAGAGTTTTGTGAAAGAACTCTGTGAGTTTCGCCGGTGCCTGCCGCTTCTTGACTCGCCCCATATGTGGACAGGATGCAGGAGGAGAGATCCTCATAAATTTGGTAGCAGGAAAGGCTGAGATTAAGCCGGATTGTAGTGGTGGAAGCGGAGCTCCTCAAATAAGCAGCCAGCGCCATCAGCGTCCAGGCAACCTCCCCACTTGTTATTTTATTTTTTTGTGGAGGTGAGGTGACAAAAACAGCAATTCCATCATTGTTTTTAACAATATTTTTACAGAGTTCACTGCAAATGATTAGTAACTTGATACCTTTATAGATCAGGTTGTTACGGAGGCAGCGATACCAATTATGTGTATTTTTTTTATAACTTACAGTAGGTGAACCCGATTTTGTGTCAATCTCGCTGTATTTCTCGGCGAGATTGAGCACATACGAGCCCCATCGCGGGAGCCAGCGCCGAGCTGGCTTGCCGCGATGGAGACAGAGCCGTCATAGAAGCGACGGGAGATCCGACTTGGATTCCCGCCAATTCTACACGTGTGCGGCGTTTGTTATGAATCCTGAGGGGGAAGTCCCCGCCGGATTTTAAATAAAAATCCGGCCTGGGTCCCGCCCTCAGGAGCATACCGGGCCCTTAGGTCTGTTATGGGTTGTAAGGAGAGCCCCCCCTACGCCGAAAAAAACGGCGTAGGGGGTCCCCCTACAATCCATACCAGACCCGTATCCAAAGCACGCTACCCCGGCCAGCCAGGAAGGGAGTGGGGACGAGCGAGCGCCCCCCCCCCTCCTGAGCCGTACCAGGCTGCATGCCCTCAACATGGGGGGTTGGGTGCTCTGGGGCAGGGGGCGCACTGCGGCCCCCCCACCTCAGAGCACCCTGTCCCCATGTTGATGAGGACAGGGCCCCTTCCCGACAACCCTGGCCGTTGGTTGTCGGGGTATGCGGGCGGGAGGCTTAACGGAATCTGGGAGCCCCCTTTAATAAGGGGGCCCCCAGATACCGGCCCCCCACCCTAAGTGAATGAGTATGGGGTACATCGTACCCCTACCCATTCACCTGCAAGAAAAGTGGTAAAAACACAAATAAACCACACAGTGTATTAAAATATTTTATTTTTCTGCTCCGGAGGCCGCCCCCTGTCTTCTTTATTAGCTCTTTTACCAGGGGGGGGCTCTTCTTCTTCCGATATCCCGACGGGTCTTCTCCGCTATCCGGGGGGTCTTCTCAACTCTCCGGGGTTCTCCTTCTGTCTTCTCCGCTATCCGGGGGGTCTTCTCAACTCTCCGGGGTTCTCCTTCTGTCTTCTCCTTCTGTCTTGTTGTCTCCTTCTGTCTTCTGTCTCCGGGGGGGGCTCTTCTTCTTCCGATATCCCGACGGGTCTTCTCCGCTATCCGGGGGGGTCTTCTCAACTCTCCGGGGTTCTCCTTCTGTCTTCTCCTTCTGTCTTGTTGTCTCGGCGCACCCCGATTCTTCGTCTTCTCTTCTTGTTTTCGCCTCTCTCTGTTGTTGACTCGGCGCACCCCGGTTCTTCGTCTCGCGAGACGAAGAATCGGGGTGCACCGAGTCTCGCGAGACGAAGAACCGGGGTGCGCCGAGTCTCGCGAGACGAAGAACCGGGGTGCGCCGAGTCAACAACAGAGAGAGGCGAAAACAGAAGGAGAACCCCGGAGACAGAAGACAGAAGGAGACAACAAGACAGAAGGAGAAGACAGAAGGAGAACCCCGGAGAGTTGAGAAGACCCCCCGGATAGCGGAGAAGACAGAAGGAGAACCCCGGAGAGTTGAGAAGACCCCCCCGGATAGCGGAGAAGACAGAAGGAGAACCCCGGAGACAGAAGACAGAAGGAGACAACAAGACAGAAGGAGAAGACAGAAGGAGAACCCCGGAGAGTTGAGAAGACCCCCCGGATAGCGGAGAAGACCCGTCGGGATATCGGAAGAAGAAGAGCCCCCCCCTGGTAAAAGAGCTAATAAAGAAGACAGGGGGCGGCCTCCGGAGCAGAAAAATAAAATATTTTAATACACTGTGTGGTTTATTTGTGTTTTTACCACTTTTCTTGCAGGTGAATGGGTAGGGGTACGATGTACCCCATACTCATTCACTTAGGGTGGGGGGCCGGTATCTGGGGGCCCCCTTATTAAAGGGGGCTCCCAGATTCCGTTAAGCCTCCCGCCCGCATACCCCGACAACCAACGGCCAGGGTTGTCGGGAAGGGGCCCTGTCCTCATCAACATGGGGACAGGGTGCTCTGAGGTGGGGGGGCCGCAGTGCGCCCCCTGCCCCAGAGCACCCAACCCCCCATGTTGAGGGCATGCAGCCTGGTACGGCTCAGGAGGGGGGGGGGCGCTCGCTCGTCCCCACTCCCTTCCTGGCTGGCCGGGTAGCGTGCTTTGGATACGGGTCTGGTATGGATTGTAGGGGGACCCCCTACGCCGTTTTTTTCGGCGTAGGGGGGGCTCTCCTTACAACCCATAACAGACCTAAGGGCCCGGTATGCTCCTGAGGGCGGGACCCAGGCCGGATTTTTATTTAAAATCCGGCGGGGACTTCCCCCTCAGGATTCATAACAAACGCCGCACACGTGTAGAATTGGCGGGAATCCAAGTCGGATCTCCCGTCGCTTCTATGACGCGCTTGCTGGGATGTGCTGTCACTATCCCAGTGAGTGCGAGATCTCGGCACCACGTCGCCGAGTATCAGCGCGACGCTGTCGTGCTGAAAACACAATGTCAGAAACACCTACTGTATAAGTGAACGGATATGGGTTATATGCCATACATGCCATTTGGACATAGGGTTGTGTCCAAATGCGTGAAGGGGTTAATATGCCTGGCATATATTTCTATACTTTTTTTAAAGCTACTTTTAATTTTTTTTAAAGGGGTTGTCCAGTATCATTAATGGAGTTTTCTGGAAGGGACATGTTTTAACATAGAGACACTGTATCGAGACGAGTCTTATTAGACTTGTATGCTCTCCATTAAAGATAAACCAATAACTGTAGAGTCTAAGGATTCGTTAGATATAAGATAATCACGCTACTACCAGATGATGGTGAAGGGTACTGTTTATTGTTTATTGGTGGTAAATGTCCTCTTCGGTCCCTCTATGCCACTAGTGGTTGGTAAGATCAACACTGAGGGCAGAGTCCAACAAGTTACCATTTTCTTGTTGATGTTGTTATCCGTTGGCACGCAGGAGAGGAAAAACCCCCTGTGGAGGAAACCTCTAGGGAACCATGGCGTAAGGACTACCCTTCCCTTGGGTACAAGAGGCAGCTTGTGGACTAGAAGCGCTGGCGGTCAATTCATTGATTCGTGGAAGAATCTTCATCGACTTCCTGCTGCTTCTCTGCTCCTGCTACTCTGCAGGTTATGACCCTCAGGTTACTCCTAGTGGCAGTTGGAAATGAAACTGAAGGACCAGGACTGTTATATCACAGTACCGATAAGTCGTCAGGAGAGTACATAAGGTCAGAGGTTGGAATTTGAGGCTCATACAAGGACAGAAATTCTCGGTGGATTTTCTGGTGAGTGTGATGTCATCAAGAGGCTCTGCTATAACATGATGGTTTTCTCCCACTGATGTATTGCGGACATCTGTATATATAGTGGAGCTGCTCACTTCCAGTGGTTTATCCTCCTCCAGATCCTGTGGACGATCTCTCTCACAAATCTGCCAAATGTTCTGCCAAGAGATAAAATAGCATTGTAATAGTGGTAACCACCTGCACTTTTACCCTGTAGACCCATCAGCAGACTATAAGCTTCCATCAGTGAATGGACTCCACACCACACTCTGCTGATAGAATTACAGGTAATGGAGGGAACTTTCAATAATCCCCATATTTCCCTCTCCGTTACGATGACCCACCTGCGATGACGTATGACAGGTTCTTGTATTGGCTTTATGACCTGCCATCTGGCATTGGCAAAAGTGAATCCACAGAATAGCTTTTGATCTTTATCGGCCATTGGTGGCTTATTGGCTTCGGTGGAGGATAGGACATCATTTATTTTTTTCGATGTCATCACTGGTGGCTGTGGAGAGAAGATCCAAGATCCTGTGTTTAACAAAAAAGGGCACAATGGAACTTTACTACTACCCACATCTTCCCAGGATCCTGTACTTACTGGTCCTGGTTGGAATGGTGGACAAGCTGCTGCTTCCTCTATATCTGTCCACTCGATGTCCATGAAAAATGGATGTTCCCTGATGTTACATACCGCTAACTGGCGACTCTCTGGTGACTTGATTAAGAGCTGGAAAAAAATATATTGAAGACATTTCAGAATTGTAGATCACACTTTCCAATGTAGTCCCTAGTTTTCAATGTCATATTTAGCCGCTGTTGTACTGCTATATATTTTTATACTTACCCTCTCTATGAGGTCTCTGGCTTGTGGGTCGAGTCGTTTTGGGTAGGTGGGAACATCGTTGATCAGGGACTTCTGAATTTTTTCAGGAAATATACTGGCAGAGAATGGATATTTGCCAGTAGCCATCTGATATATCGTCACACCAGCTGAGAACCAGTCCACTGCCGTGTTGTAGGGCTTCTCCAGAAGAATCTGTAGAAATATCAGGTTGACAATAAAAAAATAAGAGCATTGTCCAGAGCAGCAGAAGTCATGGAGATGTCCAGCCCTATGCACAATGAGAAGCACATAGATGATTCCTCACCTCGGGTGCCATGTAGCTAAGAGTTCCGGCATATTGTGAGATCTTCCTTTCCCCAAAGATGTTCATCACGGCAAGACCGAAATCGGCAATCTTCAAGTGACCGGCGCTGTCCATTAAGATGTTTTCTGGTTTTATGTCTCTATGTATGATGCCTCTGTTATGGAGAAACTACAGCCCACAGATGATCTCAGCTGCAAAAAATCTGATCACAAAAAAAGAGAAAACATCAACATTAAGACCAATAAATGATATAAAGATGGATGTTCCTGACAACTATTGTCTTTATCTAAGATATCTATGTTCTGCCTTACCTGGTGACTGGAATGGTGAATGGGGCTTTGGCATGTATGAGGTCACCTAGGTCTCCTCCGCTGAGAAACTCCATGATGAAGAAGGCATAGTCCTGTGATAAAGATAGAGCATATCATGTAAGTTTCAAAAAAACTTAACTATGGAATATTAGAGTGCATATATATACCCTGCTTTGGAGATGTTATGCTTCTCAAGTAGAAGAAGCCAGAGGTTCAGGTTGACCTACCATCATAGTGCAAGTCTTGGAACTCATTTAAGTACAACAATGTTGGCAAAAGTAGGATGGGGTTGGAAAGAACTGACCTACTCACAAAACCCATTAGTGAATAAGACTCTTACCTTGGTCTGGAAGGTTGCATAAGCATGGGTGAATAGTGGACTTTTCCCAGTCACCTCCAGGACCTGTCGCTCAATCAGAACGTTGTTTCTAAAGTTCTGAAGCAGGACCCTCTTCTTCACCAGCTTCACTGCCAGTTGTTGTTGGCAGTCGGGATGTGTGGCCAGCATGACCTAGAGGAGACAGAACATTAGAACTTGAGGAACGGCGCATCCTGCCATGAGAAGACGTGAAATCTTGATTTTGCTATAGTCATATTACTACACATAAGGAAAAAGTGACAACAACTCCTGATACTTACTTTACCAAAACCACCCTCTCCAAGAATTTTATGGAAGGTGAAGCTTTCCAGTCCAGTCACAATGATGGGGGTTTCTGCTGGGGTTTTCACTGGTAGAGAGAAGAGACATTATAGTTAATATTCCTGCATTTGGCCTCCAATAGTAATTACGTTATGAGAGGATAAGAGTTTTATGGGGCATGAAAGACAAAAATGCTCATTAATCATGTTCATAAGTGGGCAAACCCATTGATATGTTATTGGGGGATATTGGCTCTAGGTGTCTTAGATCTGCACTCACCTGACAGCTGTTCCATCTCAGTGTTATAGGATGTGCTGGGTCCATCTTCAGCTTTTCCCCCTGTCTTTTCTCCCCTCTTCCTCTTTTTTAGGATACTCTCCTGTATAGGGCTTCCAGGTCTTTTCGAAGCTTTGATCATTTTTTCTTTGCCGCCATCTTTTGCATTCTCTGATGTTTCTATTCTCCTCCTCTTATTTGGCGTCTGAACTCTCCTCTTTCTCTTCCTTTTTGTTTTTTTGGGAAGATTCTTTGGAATCTCCATGTTCAGCCCATAGATGTCACTGGGTTGAGGAAGGTCCTGTGCGCCTTCAGCGCGTTCCATGATGACACTTGGAACGGCTTGGCTTACAGGCCCTCTTTTCTGGTCTTTGAACAAAACCAAAATTTGCTGAGCGCAAGTAAAAGTCGCTTTCACCCGTCAAGTGATGAAGAAATATGGCCGAAAGTCAGGCTGCAGAAAGCTAGAATCAATTGTTATATGACATCACAAAGGCATCTGTGACATCACCACATTCTAAAGGTCACATGACTTTACAGAGGTACCTGTGTCATGGCTGGCTGTCAAAGGTGACATGACATTACAGGTACCTGTAACATCATCAGCCTGGCTGACAGGCCTGTGTTTATCAGCAGTTTTAAAGGTCCATGATTTTCTATTTACTAAGTCTCTCTAGCATTTATCATTTATATTATATCCAGTTTATTTCCAGAATAAAAACTCTCCTCTGTGGGGTTAAATCAATGGGTAGATCAGTAACTTCGACAATGAGATCACGTGCTTGTCGCCATAAGGGAATAATAAGAGGGCAGAACCACCACATGTGAGCAGGAGTACCTTTTTGGCCACAACCACGCCAGAAAATGGGCGAGTAACCTGCTGATACATGTGCTAGCCTATCAGGTGTAAGGTACCACCTTAAATGAATTTTTCTGTTTTGTTCTGCATGGTTAATGCATTTGGATGGTTTGACTGCCCAAAACAACGCGTCTTGCCATGCTGTCAGTGGAAACGTAGTGTCAAGTTCCTCCTCCCATCTGATCATAAATTGCAATTTGTGTTCAGTATAATGTGAGGTCAGGAGTTGGTGCATTATGGATAGCCATTTTTTTGTAGAAGGAGCTAGGGTGAAGAATTTAACGGCTGCCATGACCATGGGTGGGGGTCTCTCATTTGTAAGAGGAGGGAGTGAGCTCAGGAGCTGCCGGACCTGGAGATACTGATAGAAATAGTGGTTAGGCAGGGTGTATTGACTATGCAGAGACTCAAATTGTACTACATGTTGGCCATCAAAGAGTTTCCCTATGGTTTCAATGCCTCTAGTATACCATTGGGAAAGAGACAAACCTGGAATAAGGAATTCTAGTGTTTTTAAAGGAAATTGTTTCCAATCCATGAATTGTGAAAATTTGAGGCTAGATAACATATGTTTCCAGGCGGCAGAGGTAGCCACCATAGGCCCTGTGGGTAAATTGATGTGAAGCTGGCCCAGAGATTGAGCAGCGAGGTAACTACTAAGGGAAGATCCTTTAATTAGCGCTTCTTCAAGTTGTAGCCATCTCTGCGGACCGGACCGACACCACCACTCCTTGGCCTGAGAGAGTAATGAGGCCCAATAGTACGTCTTCACGTCCGGCACACCCAAACCACCCCTACGTATGGCTGGATATAGAGACGATTTACAAATCCTATGTTTGGTGTTGCCCCATATAAATCTCAGCATCTCCCTCTGGATTTGGTTGAGTGTATTTATGGGCACCTGCATTGGAATACACTGGAGTTTATACAAAATCTTTGGTAAGGTTAGCTTTTTAACTAGGTTTATCCTAGCTATCCAGGACAGATTGTGAGCAGACATGTTCACATAGTCTTTTTGCAGATCATTCTTTAGAGCTTTAAGATTTGTGGATACCAGTTGTTGGGTTGATGGGGTTAGAATAATGCCTAGGTAAGTGATATGGTCAAATTCCCAGTTAAACTGAAACTTATTCTGGATGTTGTTTTGGACACAGTCAGGTATGAACAGGGGTAGTATATTGGATTTTGAGACATTAATTTTGTAATAGGAGATTTCAGAAAACCTCTGTAAGACATCCCACACAGCTACTAGTGATTTTTCAGGATTAGTCATGGTTAAGATCACATCATCAGCGTATAAGGTCAACTTGTGATGTTGCACACCGACAGGGATGCCCCCTATGGCACTATTTGACCTGATGGCTTCTGCAAGGGGTTCCATTACCAGTGCAAAGATTAAAGGAGACAGGGGGCACCCATGTCGGGTACCGTTTATTATGTGGAATGACCTGGAGAGGAACTACGAGGCCAATACTCTGGCTGAAGGGCTCGAGTATAATCCCATGATACCTCTCACGATAGGTCCCGAGAAGCCACATTTTTGGAGTACTTTTTCCAGGTACCCCCAGTGCACCCTATCAAATGCTCTCTCAGCATCTAGAGACAGGAACACTGTGGGGGACCTAGAAAGCTCTGCCATATGCAGGAGATCTATAATGCGCCTGGTCCCATCTCTGCATTGCCTGCTGGCCACAAACCCCACCTGGTCAATATCCACCAAAGTTGGAAGAACTTTGTGGAGTCTAGAGGCTAAAGTTTTTTGAAAAAAGTTTGATATCCGTGTTCAATAAGGATATGGGCCTAAAATTGCCAGGAGAATCTGCAGGTTTACAAAGTTTAGGTAATGTGACTATCGTCGCGGTTAACATTTCAGGGGGGATGTGGCCTGTGCATAAGAAGGTGTTAAATAGCTTCTTCAGGAGTGGGGTCAGGGAATTCCGGAAAGTTTTATAGTATTCGTTTATGTAACCGTCTGGGCCAGGGGCAGAATGTAATTTGGCTGAGCGTATCGCCTGTTCTATTTCTAGGGCTTCAATAGGGGCATTTAGGGTGTTTAGATCAGACTCTGACAGGCGGGGGAAAGATAAACGATCTAAGAACGCTGCTATGCCTTCAGACTGGGGCTGGGGAGTGGAGCTACTATTGCGTAGGTTATATAAGTTTTCATAATATTCTGCAAAAGTATCCAAAATCTTTTGGGGATGGGTAATGAGTTGGGAATTCTCTGATTTTAGATGGGCAATTCTGCTTGTCGCATTCTTGCGTCTTACCCTTCTAGCGAGTAGGGATCCCGCTTTGTCGCCTATAATATAATATGTGGCCTTCATTCGTCTAAGCGAGCACTCATGGTCGTATAACAGAATGGTCCTAAGATTAGCCCTTGCATCAAATAGTTGTTTTTGGAGTGAAGGGCTGGGGTGCAGTTTATATTCTTGTCAATTTTGGAAAGTGACTCTAGTGCCTCTGAGAGGAGCTTGAGCCATTGTTTTTTCAAATGAGAAGCAAGTTGGAGTAGAATACCTCTCATATACGCCTTGTGTGTGTTCCAGAGGGTAGATGCCGAGATCCCTGGACTATCATTTATATCAATAAATTCACCAATGGATTTCTCTATATATTCAACCCTTTCTAGCCGTTTCAGCAAGTAAGCATTCAGTCTCCACTGCGGAGGGGAGGGACTTGGCAAACCTGTTTGGATCTCAAGAGTTATGGGAGCATGATCAGACCAAGCCGTGAGACCTATGCTTGAGTCTGAGGCCTTACATAGCAAATCAGTAGAGATAAGAAAATAATCTATTCTGGATTGTGATAAGTGAGCAGGGGAGAGGAAAGTATAGTCACGTTGTCCACCATAGAGGTATCTCCAAATGTCATGAAGCTGAAATTCAGCTATGAGGGATTTGAGGTCCCGTCTGTGTGTCAGGGTGCAGTTATTACAATCCATATCTGCATTTGCCGGTACATTAAAGTCACCCCCAATCACAGTGGAGCCTGACGCCACTGCTTTGAGTTTGCGGAAAAAACTGCGGAAGAAGGATATTTGTTTGCTGTTAGGTGCATAGACGGTGGCTATCGTCACTGGTAGGTTATCTAATAGACCCGTTATTATAATATATCTGCCCTTGCTGTCCGTCGTTAAAGAGGACAAAGTGAACGCTACATTCATTTTTATCGCTATTAAAACTCCTGCTTTCTTTTTCTTAAACACGGGAGAGTAGAAGATATGTGGGAAATCAGGATGTGTACATCTATGATTATCTTTCAGCAGCAAATGGGTTTCTTGAGCAATTAGTACATTACAGTGTGAGGACATAGCATCAGCCCATAACATTTTCCTCTTAAATGGGGAGTTCAATCCACTAACATTCAGCGAATACATTTTAACCCCCATCGAGATAGTAAGTATACCAGCTTAACCCTGCTCCGTTCGGACAAAGGTATAGGGACGTATATAGGGGGTAGACATCATCACACATTTTAAACGGAGGTAGAGCCTCCAAAAACGTCAGAGTTGAAAAAACTAAGAAAACATAGAACGCAAAAGTTAACATATAAAGAGTAGAAGCAGTATTACAGTGCTTCAAAGTGGTATAGTGGTAGAAAGGGCTTTTGCCCCATAGAGAATGGGGGGCCAAATACTATTGGGCAGTCCTGCTCAGGTCGGGTTCCAGTCCACTGGAATCTTTGCTCGTTCGCGAAGAGGATCACCTGCTGGCGGAGTGCCAGCAGGTAGAATGCTCAGGGCCGACAATTTCTGCTCTGCATCCCGCGGCGTTGTACACACGTGGAATGTGCCGTTATGTGCAACTATAAGTTTCACCGGAAAGCCCCACCTGCAGCGGACTTGATTGTCCCGCAGGATTCTAGTGAGGGGGGCAAACTCCTTCCTTTTGGCCAGGGTTGTCGCACATAAATCCGGGAATACTGAGATGCTGCCAAAGGAGCTGGTGGGCTCCGGGTCCTTCCGGAGTGCTTTCAGAAAGGCTTCTTTGACTTGGTAGAAGTGTATCCTCACCAGGACATCATGAGGGACCTCTGGAGCAAGGCTTGCCGGCTTGGGGATCCTGTGAATGCGGTCAATAGAAAGGTCCATCTCTGAGAGACTTGGTAAGGCCTCTTTGAGTAAGGTTTGCAGCAGTGAGAGTAGCTGATCAGGGCCCACCGTCTCAGGCACACCCCGGAGTCTGACATTGTTTCGTCGACTCCGGTCCTCCATGTCGGCAACTTTAGATGGTAGCTTGCCTACCTCCTCCTCAAGGGCAGCGTTAGCGTCTATCAGCAGATTATGTGAGGCAGTAAGTTCCGCCATCTTGCCTTCTAGATGCGAAGTGCGCTCTCCCAGCTGTGTTATTTCAGCTTGTACTTCCCTGAGAACGATGTGGAAGTCCTCTTTTATGGAAGATCGTAGGGAGTCCAACATACTCCGGAGCAGCTCCTCTGTAAGCGGTGAGGAGCTATCTGATAGTTGTCGGGATGTGGCGCGAACTTTGCTCGGCGAGGAAGCGGAGGAGCCGTCACAAGATGGCGTAGAGGGCAGCTTCTGGCTTACGCTCAACGGCGGAGTTTTGTGAAAGAACTCTGTGAGTTTCGCCGGAGCCTGGCGCTTCTTGACTCGCCCCATATGTCGACAGGATGCAGGAGGAGAGATCCTCATAAATTTGGTAGCAGGAAAGGCTGAGATTAAGCCGGATTGTAGTGCTGGAAGCGGAGCTCCTCAAATAAGCAGCCAGCGCCATCAGTGTCCAGGCAACCTCCCCACTTGTTATTTTATTTTTTTGTGGAGGTGAGGTGACAAAAACAGCAATTCCATCATTGTTTTTAACAATATTTTTACAGAGTTCACTGCAAATGATTAGTAACTTGATACCTTTATAGATCAGGTTGTTACGGAGGCAGCGATACCAATTATGTGTATTTTTTTTATAACTTATAAGTGAACGGATATGGGTTATATGCCATACATGCCATTTGGACGTAGGGTTGTGTCCAAATGCGTGAAGGGGTTAATATGCCTGGCATATATTTCTATACTTTTTTTAAAGCTACTTTTATTTATTTTTTAAAGGGGTTGTCCAGTATCATTAATGGAGTTTTCTGAAAGGGACATGTTTTAACATAGAGACACTGTATCGAGACGAGTCTTATTAGACTTGTATGCTCTCCATTAAAGATAAACCAATAACTGTAGAGTCTAAGGATTCGTTAGATATAAGATAATCACGCTACTACCAGATGATGGTGAATGGTACTGTTTATTGTTTATTGGTGGTAAATGTCCTCTTCAGTCCCTCTATGCCACTAGTGGATGGTAAGATCAACTCTGAGGGCAGAGTCCAACAAGTTACCATTTTCTTGTTGATGTTGTTATCCGTTGGCACGCAGGAGAGGAAAAACCCCCTGTGGAGGAAACCTCTAGGGAACCATGGCGTAAGGACTACCCTTCCCTTGGGTACAAGAGGCAACTTGTGGACTAGAAGCGCTGGCGGTCAATTCATTGATTCGTGGAAGAATCTTCATCGACTTCCTGCTGCTTCTCTGCTCCTGCTACTCTGCAGGTTATGACCCTCAGGTTACTCCTAGTGGCAGTTGGAAATGAAACTGAAGGACCAGGACTGTTATATCACAGTACCGATAAGTCGTCAGGAGAGTACATGAGGTCAGAGGTTGGAATTTGAGGCTCATACAAGGACAGCAATTCTCAGTGGATTTTCTGGTGAGTGTGATGTCATCAAGAGGCTCTGCTATAACATGATGGTTTTCTCCCACTGATCTATTGCGGACATCTGTATGTATAGTGGAGCTGCTCACTTCCAGTGGTTTATCCTCCTCCAGATCCTGTGGACGATCTCTCTCACAATTCTGCCAAATGTTCTGCCAAGAGATAAAATAGCATTGTAATAGTGGTAACCACCTGCACTTTTACCCTGTAGACCCATCAGCAGACTATAAGCTTCCATCAGTGAATGGACTCCACACCACACTCTGCTGATAGAATTACAGGTAATGGAGGGAACTTTCAATAATCCCCATATTTCCCTCTCAGTTACGATGACCCACCTGCGATGACGTATGACAGGTTCTTGTATTGGCTTTATGACCTGCCATCTGGCATTGGCAAAAGTGAATCCACAGAATAGCTTTTGATCTTTATCGGCCATTGGTGGCTTATTGGCTTCGGTGGAGGATAGGACATCATTTATTTTTTTCAATGTCATCACTGGTGGCTGTGGAGAGAAGATCCAAGATCCTGTGTTTAACAAGAAAGGGCACAATGGAACTTTACTACTACCCACATCTTGCCAGGATCCTGTACTTACTGGTCCTGGTTGGAATGGTGGACAAGCTGCTGCTTCCTCTATATCTGTCCACTCGATGTCCATGAAAAATGGATGTTCCCTGATGTTACATACCGCTAACTGGCGACTCTCTGGTGACTTGATTAAGAGCTGGAAAAAAATATATTGAAGACATTTCAGAATTGTAGATCACACTTTCCAATGTAGTCCCTAGTTTTCAATGTCATTTTTAGCAGCTGTTGTACTGCTATATATTTTTATACTCACCCTCTCTATGAGGTCTCTGGCTTGTGGGTTGAGTCGTTTTGGGTAGGTGGGAACATCGTTGATCAGTGACTTCTGAATTTTTTCAGGAAATATACTGGCAGAGAATGGATATTTGCCAGTAGCCATCTGATATATCGTCACACCAGCTGAGAACCAGTCCACTGCCGTGTTGTAGGGCTTCTCCAGAAGAATCTGTAGAAATATCAGGTTGACAATAAAAAAATAAGAGCATTGTCCAGAGCAGCAGAAGTCATGGAGATGTCCAGCCCTATGCACAATGAGAAGCACATAGATGATTCCTCACCTCGGGTGCCATGTAGCTAAGAGTTCCGGCATATTGTGAGATCTTCCTTTCCCCAAAGATGTTCATCACGGCAAGACCGAAATCGGCAATCTTCAAGTGACCGGCGCTGTCCATTAAGATGTTTTCTGGTTTTATGTCTCTATGTATGATGCCTCTGTTATGGAGAAACTGCAGCCCACAGATGATCTCAGCTGCACAAAATCTGATCACAAAAAAAGAGAAAACATCAACATTGAGACCAATAAATGATATAAAGATGGATGTTCCTGACAACTATTTTTCTTTATCTAAGATATCTATGTTCTGCCTTACCTGGTGACTGGAATGGTGAATGGGGCTTTGGCATGTATGAGGTCACCTAGGTCTCCTCCGCTGAGAAACTCCATGATAAAGAAGGTATAGTCCTGTGATAAAGATAGAGCATATCATGTAAGTTTCAAAAAAACTTAACTATGGAATATTAGAGTGCATATATATACCCTGCTTTGGAGATGTTATGCTTCTCAAGTAGAAGAAGCCAGAGGTTCAGGTTGACCTACCATCATAGTGCAAGTCTTGGAACTCATTTAAGTACAACAATGTTGGCAAAAGTAGGATGGGGTTGGAAAGAACTGACCTACTCACAAAACCCAGTAGTGAATAAGACTCTTACCTTGGTCTGGAAGGTGGCATAAGCATGGGTGAATAGTGGACTTTTCCCAGTCACCTCCAGGACCTGTCGCTCAATCAGAACTTTGTTTCTAAAGTTCTGAAGCAGGACCCTCTTCTTCACCAGCTTCACTGCCAGTTGTTGTTGGCAGTCGGGATGTGTGGCCAGCATGACCTAGAGGAGACAGAACATTAGAACTTGAGGAACGGCGCATCCTGCCATGAGAAGACGTGAAATCTTGATTTTGCTATAGTCATATTACTACACATAAGGAAAAAGTGACAACAACTCCTGATACTTACTTTACCAAAACCACCCTCTCCAAGAATTTTATGGAAGGTGAAGCTTTCCAGTCCAGTCACAATGATGGGGGTTTCTGCTGGGGTTTTCACTGGTAGAGAGAAGAGACATTATAGTTAATATTCCTGCATTTGGCCTCCAATAGTAATTACGTTATGAGAGGATAAGAGTTTTATGGGGCATGAAAGACAAAAATGCTCATTAATCATGTTCATAAGTGGGCAAACCCATTGATATGTTATTGGGGGATATTGGCTCTAGGTGTCTTAGATCTGCACTCACCTGACAGCTGTTCCATCTCAGTGTTATAGGATGTGCTGGGTCCATCTTCAGCTTTTCCCCCTGTCTTTTCTCCCCTCTTCCTCTTTTTTAGGATACTCTCCTGTATAGGGCTTCCAGGTCTTTTCGAAGCCTTGATCATTTTTTCTTTGCCGCCATCTTTCGCCTTCTCTGATGTTTCTATTCTCCTCCTCTTATTTGGCGTCTGAACTCTCCTCTTTCTCTTCCATTTTGTTTTTTTTGGGTAGATTCTTTGGAATCTCCATGTTCAGCCCATAGATGTCACTGGGTTGAGGAAGGTCCTGTGCGCCTTCAGCGCGTTCCATGATGACACTTGGAACGGCTTGGCTTACAGGACCTCTTTTCTGGTCTTTGAACAAAACCAAAATTTGCTGAGCGCAAGTAAAAGTCGCCTTCACCCGTCAAGTGATGAAGAAATATGGCCGAAAGTCAGGCTGCAGAAAGCTAGAATCAATTGTTATATGACATCACAAAGGCATCTGTGACATCACCACATTCTAAAGGTCACATGACTTTACAGAGGTACCTGTGTCATGGCTGACTGTCAAAGGTGACATGACATTACGGGTACCTGTAACATCATCAGCCTGGCTGACAGGCCTGTGTTTATCAGCAGTTTTAAAGGTTTATGATTTTCTATTTACTAAGTCTCTCTAGCATTTATCATTTATATTATATCCAGTTTATTCCCAGAATAAAAACTCTCCTCTACAAACAGTTTAACAATGGAACAAGATGCAATTCTACTCTAATTATGCATCTTGTTAGGGAAAATGATACATTGTGTCCAGGGTAGACATGGCGTCCCTTCATTCAGCTGTTTGTCGCCTACCAATTACACAAGGATAGACATTCATAAGGTTACATCATTAATATTTAGGACAAGAATAAGACATGCTCTTTCTTTGAAAATGAATGGTTCCGCACCCGTTCCATAAAATTGCGGAACAGATGCGGACCCATTCATACAGTCGTGTGAATGAGCCCTAAGGTCTGTTAAGAACGGATAAACTGTCAATTTTTAACAGACTTTTTTTCCACTGATGCCTTTCTGAGAAATGGGCATTCAAAACGGACCCATTCAATTGTATGGCGGCAGTCGGTCAGTGAAAAACAGACAAGATAGAACATGTTATATTTTTTGACATCCGTTATTCACTGGCCGTCAAAACAACTGCCGGGTAAATAACCTCATAGACTACCATTGGCCTTAAAATGGATGTGTGATGGCCGTTAAAAAAACATCCATCACATGTCCGTTTTTTTTACTGTCATGTACATGTAGCCTAAGGCCTTTTTATGCTACTTTAGTATTTTTCTTTGCTAGCATTTTAGAGTACACTATGTTTTTATGTAATTTATTAATAATTTTTTTTTACCTTTTTTTTATACCATTTAGCAATCATTTACATAATGTTCAAAGAAAGACCGGCACTTCACTCCTTGTTGAATGATTGCTTTATTGAAAGCATGGATACAGCGCTACAAGCAGCACATGTTTCGGCTCGAATTTGAGCCTTTGTCAAGCATTCGAGCCGAAACATGTGTTGCTTGTAGCGCTGTATCCATGCTTTCAATAAAGCAATTATTCAACAAGGAGTGAAGTGCTGGTCTTTCTTTGAATATTGAAGCGGGTTGTTTCATACCCTGGACACGAGCACCACGACACATGAGGAGGAGTGCCGACTGTTTTGTATCATTTTACATAATGTGATATATTTATAGAGTAGGTTGACACTGCTATGTGTGTATATTATTTGCTGCTTTGTATAATATTCAATCGCATCAAACCCTTCAAGCAACAGCCAGTTTGGACCAAATGTCGGATTCCAATTTTTCAAATCTGACGTGTCAGTTTATCTGGTGTTAATTTTGGAATGGTTTTACTTATCCAAGCCATTCTGAGATTGTTTTCTCGTGACACCATACTTCATGTTAGTGGTGAATTTGAGCTGATATGTTTTTCCTTTATGCATAAGAAAAAATCCAATATTTTCAAAATTAGAATTTCTCTGCTTTTAAAACGGATAGTGATACTTCATAAAATAGTTATTACTTTACATTCCCCATATGTCTTCTTTATATTGGCATCATTTTGTAAATGTTATTTTATTTTTTTAGGAAGTTAGAAGGCTTAGAAGTTTAGAAGCAAATTTTTAAATTTTTAAGAACATTTCCAAAACCCACTTTTTTAAGGACCACTTCAGTTAAGAAGTCACTTTGTGGGGCCTTCATAGTAGAAACCGCCTATAAATCACCAAATTTTAGAAAATACACCCCTGATTTTACACCTTCCCTGATTTTACAAACTTTATTAAACTCTTTAGGCGTTCCATAAGAATTAAAGCAAAGTAGAGGGGACATTTTAAAATGTGACACCCCCTAATGCACTGCAAAAATAGAATCTAAATATATAAAAAATATATTTACAGTAAAAATAGCAAAGACAAGGTGGAACAGCACCCGTGATCAGTTTAGAAGGGAGTTGTTGGAAACTTCACGTAGCGGTGACGCGGGTGCAAAGAAACGTCCCTACATATACACCAAGCAGCTGCGGTTCTTAAGAGATATCATGTAGTTGCGGCCGTAAGAAAATATATATTATTACATTTTTATTTTTACTGACAAGTGATGTACTATTATTACACTGGGGCGAACCTATGGCACGGTTGCCAGAGGCGACACTCAGAGCCCTCTCTGTGTGCACCTGCACACAGGAAAAAGTCTATGGTGTACCAATTTGACTTGTAATTTCCCTGCCATTCATCATCGAGGCCCTTGCTGGGTATTCTAGGCAACCTGTTAGCAGGGATGGGCAAAATGCGGCTCGCCAGCTGTAGCAAAATTACAACTCCCAGCATGCAAAGTCTGTCTACAGTTAACAGCCTACAGCAGGGCATGGAGGGAATTGTAGTTTTTCAACTGCTGTAGAGCCGCAGTTTGACCATCCCTGTGTTAGTGGATTAGGCAATGCATTACAATACAGAAGTTTAGTAATGCATTGAAAAGGGGTTCAGACCCCCAAAAGTTGAAGTTTCAAAGTACCAATTGTGGGACAGAAATAAATGTTGAAAAAAAGGCCAATACATTTCTTTAATTAAACAAACTAAAATTTGTATATATATAAAAAAAAAACATATATATATATATATATATATATATATATATATATATTGTGACAGAGTGTCTGGAGAAGTAGTGGACGGGGTCTATGTGTGCCCAAGATTCCTCACTTCTGTCATTTAAAAGCAACCAGGGAAATGTTCAGGAGAGGTCTCTGCAATTCGGGTCTGCATAAAACCTGTTCTTAGGGCCTGTGTTGCTGGAGTGGGGAGAGAAGGGTGGGCCCCACTCCATCCGGACAGTCCGGGTTTTGGGCTGTCAGGTAATTACTCCTCAGGTGTGCTAGCCTGATATAAGGCTGAGAATGCAGACACAGCTCTCTCAGCCTGGGAACAGGTTACCTGCATGGAGCCTGTGAGAGCACTTCAAGAGGTACGGACTTTGCTATTTTGTTTGGGTGCTTGGTATTAGGCTGGCACTTGGTCAGGGAGGTTTCATGCTGTATAGTTAGAGCCGGACAGGCTTAGGATTTTTGTTTGTTATATTTTATGTTCTGTACCTCAACCTGACAATAAAACTGGCTGAGGTCAGTTAAACGAAGTTCCTGCCGTGTGGACTGTAACTGCTTTGGTGTGCCTGCTAGACTGTGCCTGTCTACCCAGGAGACGACAGCCCCGCTACCTAATCCCTTACAATATATATACACATATATATATTGTAAGAAGGAACAAGGAGCCGTCATTGACAGAAGATACGTGTCACCAAGGTTCCTGGCCTCGGTGAGGTAAGAACCGGATTTTTTCCTGACGTGTCAGTTCTGTAGTGCAGTCTGACACTTCAGCTGTCAGAATGGCTGTAAAGCCAATCCGGGCCGGTTCTTATTGGGATCAGCCAAAGAGCAGGGTGGGTGGCTGTTCCCCACAGTTCCAGGCCAGGTTTTGGCTGGGATATAAAAACCCAGCCAGCACGTTCAGCTGTGTGGATTATCCTCCATGACAGAGGAGCTGAGGAGTCTGTGGTTTGAGACACTGAGGCATCTATTTGTGAGAGCTAGAGTTGAGCGAACACCTGGATGTTTGGGTTCGAGAAGTTCGGCCGAACTTCCCGTAAATGTTCGGGTTCGGGATGCAGTATCCCAGGGGGTCAGTAGCCGCTTTGGTTATGCGGGGAGTCGTAGTGCAGGGCAACCCACTAACCTGGGATTCACTGTCGTCTTCAATCTGGGTAAATACTGGAACAGGCAGTTCATAAATGTCGTGACGCCAGTGCCAATTGAACGGTGACACACCGTGTAGTGATAGGTGGAATAATGGAGGAGTCCAGGTATTCATACAACAGATCAACTTTACTGCATGGATTTGTAGTAGGCTGAACAGCCAGAGAATACAGTTCCAAAGTCACTCCACACTTTACCATACAGTTAACAGTAGTGGTTCAGGCTTTTACTTACAACAAGGTTAACTTCGAGACAGGCCTCCTAGGTTCAGGGATTCCCTCTTATGCCACTTGCAGCAATACCCTCAAGGTCCAGACACCTAATTCCTGGTGATAACCCTTGAGCAAATACTTGGTAGAGGTCTTCTTCCCTCCTGATGGCAGGCTCCATCTTTTGAGTTCTTCAGGTATAACTAACCTGGTAAGCTGGGTGGGTATGACCCTCCACACCAGTAGTGCAATCTCTGCACTCTTGACTGAGCCCTGAATCTCTCAGCACTCTCTCCAGAAACTTCTAACTAACTTCCTAGGCTAGGCCCTAGCCTATTTATACTGAACTGGGGGCTCCCTCTGCTGGCTGGAATAAAGATTGCCTGCAACAGGCCTAACTGGCTTAAAGGGAAATACACCTTACAATCTAGCAGTGTCGGGTAACCTACCCGTATGCTGCAGGGATCCGAACCCGAACCGAACTTCGTCCCGAACCCCATTGAAGTCAATGGGGACCCGAACTTTTGGGCACTAAAAAGGCTGTAAAACAGCCCAGGAAAGAGCTAGAGGGCTTCAAAAGGCAGCAACATGTAGGTAAATCCCCTGCAAACAAATGTGGATAGGGAAATGAATTAAAATTAAAATAAAAAAAATAAAAATGAACCAATATCAATTGGACAGAGGTCCCATAGCAGAGAATCTGGCTTCACGTCAGCAGAGAATCAGTCTCTTCATGCCATAGCAAAGAATCTGGCTTCATGTCAGCAGAGAATCAGTCTCTTCATGCCATAGCAGAGAATCTGGCTTCATGTCAGCGCAGAATCAGTCTTCATGTCATAGCAGAGAATCAGGCTTCACGTCACCCACCACTGGAACAGGCCACTGTCACACATTTAGGCCCCGGCACCCAGACAGAGGAGAGAGGTCCCGTAACAGAGAATCTGGCCTTATGTCAGCGCAGAATCTGTCTTCATGTCATAGCAGAGAATCAGGCTTCACGTCAGCCACCACTGGAACAGGCCACTGTCACACATTTAGGCCCAGGCACCCAGGCAGAGGAGAGAGGTCCCGTAACAGAGAATCTGGCCTTATGTCAGCGCAGAATCTGTATTCATGTCATAGCAGAGAATCAGGCTTCACGTCACCCACCACTGGAACAGGCCACTGTCACACATTTAGGCCCCGACACCCAGACAGAGGAGAGCGGTCCCGTAACAGAGAATCTGGCCTTATGTCAGCGCAGAATCTGTCTTCATGTCATAGCAGAGAATCAGGCTTCACGTCACCCACCACTGGAACAGGCCACTGTCACACATTTAGGCCCAGGCACCCAGGCAGAGGAGAGAGGTCCCGTAACAGGGAATCTGGCCTTATGTCAGCGCAGAATCTGTATTCATGTCATAGCAGAGAATCAGGCTTCACGTCACCCACCACTGGAACAGGCCACTGTCACACATTTAGGCCCCGGCACCCAGACAGAGGAGAGGTTCATTCAACTTTGGGTTGCCCCGCAATATAATGGTAAAATGAAATTAAAAATAGTATTGAATGAGGAAGTGCCCTGGAGTAGAATAATATATTGTTAAGGGGAGGTAGTTAATATCTAATCTGCACAAGGGATGGACAGGTCCTGTGGGATCCATGCCTGGTTCATTTTTAGGAACGTCAGCTTGTCCACATTGGCTGTAGACAGTCGGCTGCGTTTGTCTGTAATGACGCCCCCTGCCGTGCTGAATACACGTTCAGACAAAACGCTGGCCGCCGGGCAGGCCAGCACCTCCAAGGCATAAAAGGCTAGCTCTGGCCACGTGGACAATTTGGAGACCCAGAAGTTGAATGGGGCCGAACCATCAGTCAGTACGTGGAGGGGTGTGCACAGGTACTGTTCCACCATGTTAGTGAAATGTTGCCTCCTGCTAACACGTTCCGTATCAGGTGGTGGTGCACTTAGCTGTGGCGTGTTGACAAAACTTTTCCACATCTCTGCCATGCTAACCCTGCCCTCAGAGGAGCTGGGCGAGACACAGCTGCGTTGGCGACCTCTTGCTCCTCCTCTGCCTTCGCCTTGGGCTTCCACTGGTTCCCCTGTGACATTTGGGAATTCTCTCAGTAGCGCGTCTACCAACGTGCGCTTGTACTCGCGCATCTTCCTATCACGCTCCAGTGTAGGAAGTAAGGTGGGCACATTGTCTTTGTACCGGGGATCCAGCAGGGTGGCAACCGAGCATTCCGCACACGTTAAAATGTGGGCAACTCTGCTGTCATTGCGCAGGCACTGCAGCATGTAGTCGCTCATGTGTGCCAGGCTGCCCAGAGGTAAGGACAAGCTGTCCTCTGTGGGAGGCGTATCGTCATCGTCCTGTGTTTCCCCCCAGCCACGCACCAGTGATGGGCCCGAGCTGCTTTGGGTGCCACCCCGCTGTGAACATGCTTCATCCTCATCCTCCTCCACCTCCTCCTCATCCTCGTCCTCCTCGTCCTCCAGTAGTGGGCCCTGTCTGGCAACATTTGTACCTGGCCTCTGGTGTTGCAAAAAACCTCCCTCTGAGTCACTTTGAAGAGACTGGCCTGAAAGTGCTAAAAATGACCCCTCTTCCTCCTCTTCCTCCTGGGCCACCTCCTCTTCCATCATCGCCCTAAGTGTTTTCTCAAGGAGACATAGAAGTGGTATTGTAACGCTGATAACGGCGTCATCGCCACTGGCCATGTTGGTGGAGTACTCGAAACAGCGCAACAGGGCACACAGGTCTCGCATGGAGGCCCAGTCATTGGTGGTGAAGTGGGTCTGATCCGCAGTGCGACTGACCCGTGCGTGCTGCAGCTGAAACTCCACTATGGCCTGCTGCTGCTCGCACAGTCTGTCCAGCATATGCAAGGTGGAGTTCCACCTGGTGGGCATGTCGCAAATAAGGCGGTGAGCGGGAAGGCCGAAGTTACGCTGTAGCGCAGACAGGTGAGCAGCGGCAGGGTGTGAACGCCGGAAGCGCGAACAGACGGCCCGCACTTTATGCAGCAGCTCTGACATGTCGGGGTAGTTGCGAATGAACTTCTGCACCACCAAATTCAGCACATGCGCCAGGCAAGGGATGTGCGTCAAACCGGCTAGTCCCAGAGCTGCAACGAGATTTCGCCCATTATCGCACACCACCAGGCCGGGCTTGAGGCTCACCCGCAGCAACCACTCGTCGGTCTGTTGTTCTATACCCCGCCACAACTCCTGTGCGGTGTGGGGCCTGTCCCCCAAACATATGAGTTTCTGAATGGCCTGCTGACGTTTACCCCGTGCTGTGCTGAAGTTGGTGGTGAAGGTGTGTGGCTGACTGGATGAGCAGGTGGAAGAAGAGGAGGAGGAAGCTAAGTAGGAGGAGGAGGAGACAGGAGGCAAAGAATGTTGCCCTGCGATCCTTGGCGGCGGAAGGACGTGTGCCAAACAGCTCTCCGCCTGGGGCCCAGCCGCCACTACATTTACCCAGTGTGCAGTTAGGGAGATATAGCGTCCCTGGCCGTGCTTACTGGTCCACGTATCTGTGGTTAGGTGGACCTTGCCACAGATGGCGTTGCGCAGTGCACACTTGATTTTATCGGACACTTGTTTGTGCAGGGAAGGCACGGCTCTCTTGGAGAAGTAGTGGCGGCTGGGAACAACATACTGTGGGACAGCAAGTGACATGAGCTGTTTGAAGCTGTGTGTGTCCACCAGCCTAAATGACAGCATTTCATAGGCCAGTAGTTTAGAAATGCTGGCATTCAGGGCCAGGGATCGAGGGTGGCTAGCTGAGAATTTACGCTTTCTCTCAAATGTTTGTGAGATGGAGAGCTGAACGCTGCCGTGTGACATGGTTGAGATGCTTGGTGACGCAGGTGGTGGTGTTGGTGGTACATCCCATGTTTGCTGGGCGGCAGGTGCCAACGTTCCTCCAGAGGCGGAGGAAGAGGCCGAGGCGGCAGCAGCAGCAGAAGAGGCCGAGGCGGCAGCAGCAGAAGATGTAGCAGGGTGAGCCTGAGTGACTTCCTTGTTTTTAAGGTGTTTACTCCACTGCAGTTAATGCTTTGCATGCAGGTGCCTGGTCATGCAGGTTGTGCTAAGGTTCAGAACGTTAATTCCTAGCTTCAGGCTCTGATGGCACAGCGTGCAAACCACTTGGGTTTTGTCGTCAGCACATTGTTTGAAGAAGTGCCATGCCAGGGAACTCCTTGAAGCTGCCTTTGGGGTGCTCGGTCCCAGATGGCGGCGGTCAGTAGCAGGCGGAGTCTCTTGGCGGCGGGTGTTCTGATTTTGCCCACTGCTCCCTCTTTTGCTACGCTGTTGGCTCGGTCTCACCACTGCCTCTTCCTCCGAACTGTGAAAGTCAGTGGCACGACCTTCATTCCATGTGGGGTCTAGGACCTCATCGTCCCCTGCATCGTCTTCCACCCAGTCTTGATCCCTGACCTCCTGTTCAGTCTGCACACTGCAGAAAGACGCAGCAGTTGGCACCTGTGTTTCGTCATCATCAGAGACCTGCTGAGGTGGTATTCCCATGTCCTCATCATCAGGAAAAATAAGTGGTTGTGCGTTAGTGCATTCTATCTCTTCCACCCCTGGGGAAGGGCTAGGTGGATGCCCTTGGGAAACCCTGGCAGCAGAGTTTTCAAACAGCATAAGAGACTGCTGCATAACTTGAGGCTCAGACAGTTTCCCTGATATGCATGGGGGTGATGTGACAGACCGATGGGCTTGGTTTTCATGCACCATCTGTGCGCTTTCTGCAGAAGACTGGGTGGGAGATAATGTGAACGTGCTGGATCCACTGTCGGCCACCCAATTGACTAATGCCTGTACCTGCTCAGGCCTTACCATCCTTAGAACGGCATTGGGCCCCACCAAATATCGCTGTAAATTCTGCTGGCTACTGGGACCTGAGGTAGTTGGTTCACTAGGACGTGTGGCTGTGGCAGAACGGCCACGTCCTCTCCCAGCACCAGAGGGTCCACTAACACCACCACGACCATGTCCGCGTCCGCGTCCGCGTCCCTTATTAGATGTTTTCCTCATTGTTCCCGTTCACCACAATTTTGAGAATGGCAAATTTGGGAATGCTTTTTCAACCCAGAACAAAAAGTCTGCTTTTACGGTCACTACAAATAACTTGACCAGCTAAAACTGTGCAGATTTGGTTGAATAGAGATGTGAGACCTGTTTTTTTTTTGCGCTGTGTGACAGTTATAGGTTTAATCACAGAATGACACTTCTATCAGCACGCTAGCGTGTGTCTTAGGTTTTTCTGAATGACACTATCAATACCTTCAATGTAAGATTTTCTATTTGGGATAGATTTCAAGTAGGCCTCAAATACCACAAACTAGTTATTTTCAGAATGGCAAATTTGGGAATGCTTTTTCAACCCAGAACAAAAAGTCTGCTTTTACGGTCACTACAAATAACTTGACCAGCTAAAACTGTGCAGATTTGGTTGAATAGAGATGTGAGACCTGTTTTTTTTTGCGCTGTGTGACAGTTATAGGTTTAATCACAGAATGACACTTCTATCAGCACGCTAGCGTGTGTCTTAGGTTTTTCTGAATGACACTATCAATACCTTCAATGTAAGATTTTCAGAATGGCAAATTTGGGAATGCTTTTTCAACCCAGAACAAAAAGTCTGCTTTTACGGTCACTACAAATAACTTGACCAGCTAAAACTGTGCAGATTTGGTTGAATAGAAATGTCAGGTCTATTTTTTAGGCGCTGGGTGACAGGCTCAACTTGCCCCTGATGTAATATATGGCCAAAAAATAACCACACTGTTGATGGTTAAATGCACTTGGGTGACACAGGCTCAGCCTGCAGCTGATGTAGTATATGGCCAAAAAATAATCAGACTGTTGATGGTTAAATGCACTTGGGTGACACAGGCTCAGCCTGCAGCTTATGTAGTATATGGCCAAAAAATAACCAGACTGTTGATGGTTAAATGCACTTCGGTGACACAGGCTCAGCCTGCAGCTGATGTAGGATATAGCACAAAATAACCACACTATCGATGGTTAAATACACTTGGGTGACACAGGCTCAGCCTGCAGCTGATGTAGTATATGGCCAAAAAATAATCAGACTGTTGATGGTTAAATGCACTTGGGTGACACAGGCTCAGCCTGCAGCTGATGTAGTATATGGCCAAAAAATAACCAGACTGTTGATGGTTAAATGCACTTCGGTGACACAGGCTCAGCCTGCAGCTGATGTAGGATATAGCACAAAATAACCACACTATCGATGGTTAAATACACTTGGTGATAGCTCGTGCTGGCGCACCACAAGTCACAAAATGGCCGCCGATCACCCCAGAAAAAAAGTGATCTAAAAACGCTCTGGGCAGCCTCAAAAAAGTGAGCAAGTCAATAATAGCACTTCAATGATCCACAGCTGCAGATCGATCACAGAATGAAGTCTTTTGGAGGAGTTAATCTGCCTAATCTCGCCCTAACGTCGCAGCTGCAACCTCTCCCTATACTGATCATAGCAGAGTGACGTGCGGCGCTACGTGACTCCAGCTTAAATAGAGGCTGGGTCACATGGTGCACTGGCCAATCACAGCCATGCCAATAGTAGGCATGGCTGTGATGGCCTCTTGGGCCAAGTAGTATGACGCTTGTTGATTGGCTGCTTTGCAGCCTTTCAAAAAGCGCCAAGAAAGCGCCGAACACCGAACCCGAACCCGGACTTTTACGAAAATGTTCGGGTTCGCTCATCCCTAGTGAGAGCCATAGGCTGGGGAAACAGGCCACTAAAGCCTGCTGCGGACTGTGGGTGAAAATCATCTGCTGACCAAGTGAAGTCTTTTTGCACTGTGAACTTTGTGTGGTGTGAACAGGCACCAAAACTGAACACTTACTTTTGGCTTGTTTTCTTGCTATGTGTGAATAAACACTGAACTTTGATTTACAACCTTGGTTTTTGCATCTGTACTGCGTCCGCTTACCCTGCCTACCAGAGCAAATCCCCACAATATATACACATTGTGGCAATATAAGTAGACTTATTAGGTATCGCCGCGTCCATGAAAACCTGATCTAAAAAAATTTCACATCACCTTACCCCTTGGGTTAAAATATTAATACATAAAAAACGGAGCCAAACAAAAAAATTATTTTTCACCTTGCCCAATGATGTCTAATAATGAATGCGCAAAAATTATATCTCCTCAAAAAAGGTAGCAAAAAAACCTCTACTCTTTCAGCAAAGAGACCCTGCAAAAACCAATTGGTGGTAAAACAAAAAAAAGGTGTATAGAAAATTTAGACAAAAACATTAATTTTTTTAATTTTTATTACAGCACTGTTGATAATCTGAAGGAGCAAACTGGGTCGGTAGATTCGGATGAGACCCAAATAGAGACTCAGAAATCACCGGATGACGCCACAACAAACCCACCAGAGATGTCACAGCAAATTCAAACATCAAGTGGTCCAGAGGATACACCAGCAGAGATCCGTCCAGCACCAAGACGCTGGGTCCGGAATCCTCCTGTGCAAGCATCAACAGATAATCGTGCTGTCATAGATAGTCGAGTACTAGACTATCTAAATAGAAATCAATCAGAGAGCCCTGAGGAATTAATGCTCCAATCTCTGGCTCCATTCCTCTCTCGTGTGCCAGAAGTGCGTCGGCCCGTGTTCATGTCTACCCTGAACACGATCCTTGATATCTTCTCATGCCCCAAGACCCCGCAGAATTGGTACATATAATAGAGCAATACAAATGGAGAGTAATTGGAACACCATGGGTTCCAGTAAGCACCCCTGGGCCTCGTCCATCTCTGTCCGGATGCCCTGTTACTTCCCCACAACTGTACAGCCAGCAGCTCTTATACTGGCCAGATACACTGACGTGAACATGAAGAGGGGCGGGCCACCTCCACAAGGCCTGCAGGCCAATTTACTAGGGAATTATTTGACTTGTAAAATATTATTTTTGTTTTATATATGCCTATCTTCAGACATAAAGTTTATTTTGGTTCTAACGTATTTGTGCAATGTATTTTTTTAAAAGGGATGTGAAACCTCAAATTTTTTTTGTACAGTTAGGAGCCTCTATTAAGGCTCTTTCGCACAAGTGGATGCCATGAGAGTAATCCGCTGTGTGAAAGAGTGCGATACCCCGTTCCCTGTGGTAAGCACGGTGATGTAACCGCAGGTCCTGCAGAATGAATATAGAGAAACCTATCTCTGTACATCCAAATGGTATATTTTAGCTTCCTATTACTTCAACCTCATAGGTGACATAGTACCCGGATATGGTCCCAGTGTATGATAGGTATGTATCGACCGGGTGACACCAATACCTATCACATACTGGGACCATATCATGATGATATGCCCCCATCTCATACATGAGCTGAAGTACAGATTTTTATTATAATCATTTCATGGCAATGGTTGATAGTAATGAGGTATTAGAGGGTATCTAATTGCAAAATCACATTTTAGATTTTAATATGCAGACAAAATAGTTTTTAAAATTTAGATTAGAAAAAAAAAATTTCAGTAGAGAATTAAATTTGAATTTGGCATTGAAAGATACCCCAGCCCGTAAGCCCACGTCAAGGGTCCTCATTCTCTTGCAAGTCCCTACTCTAACAATAACAACTTGGAAACGAACTAAACTAAACTAACTGATCAATATTGTTCTGAGTCAATATTCATTTAGTGCCTGCCATGAATTGCTTCTAACTGCCATGACAATGCGCCCTCTGGGCTGATAAAATAGTCAGCATATAAATCACGAATATGCAGGCCTGATGATCCTGGTCTTCCATGCAGCGTCTGGTCCAGGCTAAACGATGAAGAGGTCATGTATTGGTCCAGGTCTGCATCGAAGGAAGCATCGTACATCCTGATGAAATTGTGAAGAAGAACACACGCTTGAATCACCAGGGTAGCATTCTGAGGATCCATTTGTATAGCTGACATAAAGACCCTCCACTTATTGGAAAGTAGTCCAAAAGCGCACTCAACATAACAGCGTGCACGAGTCGGCCTGTAGTTGAAGACAGACCTCCTTTCATGTAAATCACGTCTTGGGAAGGGCCGCATCACATGTGGTGTCAGTGCAAAACCTTTGTCAGCCACAATGACAAAAGGAGCCGGACGTCCAGCTGATCCAGACAGTCTTCTTGGCTGTGGCAGGTCGAGTTGGTTGGACTGAAGCCGTTCACCCATTCTGGAAGCACGAAATATTCGTGCATCAGAAGTGCTCCTATAGGCCCCGATGTCGACAATTATAAACTTGTAGTCACTTTCAACCAAGGCCAACAGGACCACAGAAATATATTGCTTATAATTGAAGAATCGGGACCCTGAGTGCGCCTGCTTCTTCACACGTATGTGCTTGCCATCCAGCGCCCCAAAAGTTTGGAAACTGGGCACATTGTTCAAATCTCTGAGCAATACGTAGCCAATCTTGCACTCTGGGCTCTGGCATCACCATCTCTCGAAGTCGCTCCCAGATTACTTTACAAGTGTGTGGAACGATCGTAGAAATGGTAGAAATCCCCAGCAAGAACTCAAAGTGCAGTGAGGCAAAAGAGTTGCCTGTTGTCAGGAATCTGGTAAAAAAAACAAAGGTTTAAATTAACTCATACATATATGAGGAGGTGGAAAAAAATAAAAGTGTACATACTTTAGAATATTGGTATTTACCTCAAGGTGACGATTAGCCTTTCTTCAGGTGATATGCTGTGCCTCATATTAGTGTTCTGGAAGATGAGACCAGGACAAAGAGACTCCAGCAGACGGTCAAAGGTGGACACCGACATCCGGCAAAATAGATGAAATTTCTCCGGGTGTTGCCTCAAGTCGGCGTACAAAGTATGAAAGTGGCCCTTCCTGCACCATTGTGAGACAAAGGGGTGAACCCAAAGGTGCTTCCTACTCGGTTCCTCATCCAACATTGGTGACTGCTGTCCGTATCGCCAAGAGAGAAGCCAGTACAGGAGAACTGTATCCACACGTGTTTTGGGCATGTGTCACGAGGGTGTCAAGACCCACGCCTGACTCCGTTATACCCGGGGTCAGGAAGTCACAGCGATTGGCTGCGCGCTCTATGTAAGATAGGGCTGTTTCCTTATGGTAGCTTTCTGGGTTTGCTTTGCAACCCTTTTTGGCTCACTTAGGGATCCGTAGCTCTTTCTCCTCAGCTGTTCCTTGTCCAGCACTCCCAACCTCCTTATATTCCCCTCTCACACTTCTCTGGTTGCCAGATATAGAGCTTCCTGCCTGGACATCTATACTGACCCTCTGGAGCTGTGTTGCTGCGTTCTCTGGTTGTTGGTCCAGAACGTTACCCTCCGGATCCCTGTTGGACCTTTGTGGTCTGCTGTGGCCGCCCACCTGGGTGTATGTGTTTGTCTGTATTGTCTGTCCTCTCCCTGGTG
The DNA here is from genome assembly GCF_905171765.1 of Bufo bufo. Lineage (NCBI taxonomy): Eukaryota > Metazoa > Chordata > Amphibia > Anura > Bufonidae > Bufo > Bufo bufo. The sequence goes on along the minus strand of NC_053393.1, from coordinate 255,203,945 downwards.
TTTCCCTCTTAGTGTTAGTGGTGCGGACTAGTGATCCCACCGGCCCGTTCACTATCTAGGGCTCATTCTAGGGAAAGCCAGGGTTTAGGCACGTGATCGCCGCACGGGTGAGGAACCCATCTAGGGACGTCAGGGCAGTCAGGTGCCAGCCGCAAGGTGAGTCAGGGGTCACCACCTTTCCCTCTCCCTTGGGCAGGGCCTTCCCTTTTCCCTCCCTGTGCGTGACGCCGGTCATTACAGCATGCTGAAGCAACAAAAATCGCCAGAAAGCTATGCAAGCAAAACTGAGGATTCTAACAAAGCACACTACGCTCTAAAAGCAGTAGAAAATGGTGCCTGAGCGATCATGTGACCTTGTTATGTCAGTTTGAAAGGGGTTGGACATTCAAATTTGTCAATTTTAACCCTTCCGTTTTTTTTGCGGACTGTGAAAAACGGATGACACACGGAAGCACCACGTCCATATTATACGGACTTGCGGAACGGAAAAGGAAAGATAACTGAAGACATACGGAAAACACAGATCCGTGATTTGCGGACCGCAAAACCAACACGGTCGTGTGAATGCTCCCTTAAAGAAAGATTTTACATACAAAGAATAAAGTACTGTAATGCTGTGACACATAGGGCCATGAGGGGGACCAGCATAAGATGCTATATGTGTGTCATCCACACATATAGCATCTTATCCTGGCCCCCCTCATGGCCCTATGTGTCACAGCACACATCCCCCATAACAGTGCATCATCCATAGATCCCCCCTTAACAGTGCATCATCCACAGATTCCCCCCCATAACAGTGTGTCATCCACAGATCCCCCCATAACAGTGTGTCATCCACAGATCCCCCCCATAACAGTGCGTCATCCACAGATCCCCCATAACAGTGCGTCATCCACAGAGCCCCATAACAGTGTCATCCCCAGACCATTAGTTCAAAATCCACCAAAAGCACACCTTTTGGTTCAAAATATTTTTTTTCTTATTTTCCTCCTCAAAAACCTAGGTGCGTCTTATAATCAGGTGCGTCTTATAAAGCGAAAAATACGGTATATATATATATATAATCAAATAGAAAGCAGGACTGCACTCCAAAATGTGATGAAAAAAATCAAAGCTGTTTATTCACCCATGTTATGGCAAAGTTTGCGACGTTTCAGCTCTTGCGAGCCTTTCTCAAGCATGGAGACAGTGAAAGTGAGCACATTTAAAGCATTACAAAAAGTGTTCCACCCATCAGGGTGTGGTTACAATCATCTTAAATTACAGACATGTGATACAATTATAAAGTGCATGTTTAGCATAGTGACTGGTGTTATACGTTCTATCATACCAGGATACTATCCCTCTTATATAGAACAAAACATATGTAGAACTTGTGTTCCAATTAGAATCATAATTATGATTCTAATTGGAACACAAGTTCTACATATGTTTTGTTCTATATAAGAGGGATAGTATCCTGGTATGATAGAACGTATAACACCAGTCACTATGCTAAACATGCACTTTATAATTGTATCACATGTCTGTAATTTAAGATGATTGTAACCACACCCTGATGGGTGGAACACTTTTTGTAATGCTTTAAATGTGCTCACTTTCACTGTCTCCATGCTTGAGAAAGGCTCGCAAGAGCTGAAACGTCGCAAACTTTGCCATAACATGGGTGAATAAACAGCTTTGATTTTTTTCATCACATTTTGGAGTGCAGTCCTGCTTTCTATTTGATTATACTATTGGGGATTGTCGTTGCCCCCTTTTGGACATTGCACCCGCACTTATCATCAAAAGGCTTGTTGAGAGTGAGGTGTTCATCTTTTCTAGCAAGTTGGTATCAGTTGCCAACAGTTATGACAGTAGTTAAGTCTTTTACATGCAGCGAAGTTGACATTAGGTAGCATTGCTGTTTTCTTGATAATGTGGTGGAACCCTTTCTGCATGGGGCCCTTTGCAGCTGCACAGACTAAATATTTAGTTTGTCCACCTGTGATATGGATGTTCGTTCCAAGGTTAGCTCTAGATTCTGTAGAACATACGGGATTTATTAGTGGTCTTTAATTTAGCTTGATCTTGCGTCCACCAAAGGATCCTCTGGTACTCTGGTGGGCCAGTTCAACCATGCATACATGCTAAAATGTGTCTATATACAGTTGTGTAAAACAAGCCTTAGTTATAAATATCTTGGCAGTCTGCTGAAGTTGTTTTGTCTTATCTAAAGTTGTATATGGTTTCTCTTTACCTCAAATAAAAAAATGTACTTTTAAAGGTTTGTTTCTAGGATCAAACTTTCCTGCACTAAAAATTCATATGACCATCTAAGACATCTTTGTAACTAATGATTTGTCTCCTGTCAGATCTATTATTTCAGTGCTGTTATCACAACATATCAAAAGCTGGGGCTTACACTGCAATCTAGGCCACAACATCCATTGCATGACCAAAAGATGGCTGTGTAGCAGTGCACCCTATGAACAGAATGGGGTCAGAGCACAACTTGAAAGTTGCTGCAACCACAGCCCCAGAATTGCAAAAAATCCAGCAGTGTTGGATTATTTAGCCATTCTGGGGTTGAGGTCATGGAAGCTTTCTTGGGTCATGTTGCAACCCCATTCAGCTCAATTGTTGCACTGCTGAGGAAATGGCAACCTGCAAATGATTGGCTGTCTTCCTATAACTTGCTTCTCCTTTGTGGGCTTCAACCATTTTCATTTCAGTCTGTTAGACAGCTCCTTAGAATGGCTGCTGTTCTTTGGGACAAGGTTAGAGGAGTCTGGGTATTTATAAAGCTTTGAAATTTGCATCACCTGGCCTTTCCGAACGATGATTGTTAACAAGCCTTAACCTTAAGGTACTCCTTTCCTTTTACTCTAAAATTGGACAAAACCAAAAGAAAATACTGATATTGCTTAAAATGTTTGCATGCCACTAGACATCGCAGATCAGCATATGTCTTGTTCTAAAATAGTTATAGCAAATGCGTGAAGAAAGCTGAGAGGGGATTAGAAGAGGACGGAAAATTGAAATACCAGGGATGCACCACCAGTTCAGCACTGGGATATAAATAAATGATGTGTTGAGGGAGGTTGGATTGTAAAAGCTAGCAGAACTATCATTTTAGCAAAAAAAAGTGGACAAGTGAATTCTAAGCCTTTTTTGGGGAGGTCAAAAAAACTATTTAATGGCAGTTGCTGGTTCCTAATGCAAATGAAGAAAAAATGGGAGGGGCACTTTAATTGTTTTAATTGAAACTAATGCTTACAGGAATTACATAATATCACAAAGTCTTTTTTTTTTTTTCTGACGATAAAAATCTGTAGAAGTGTTGAGTATTTGTTTTACTGATGTGCCTTGCAGGAGTTATTAGCTGAAAACCAGCTCCAAAGGATGAGCATTACTTCAAGCTCAATTGAACTTAATTATTTTCAGAATAATTATAAAATGCATGACTTTAGCAGCACTTATAATGTAGGGATTAGACAAAAAAAAATACAATTGAAATATTAATTTACAAGCACTACAAACAAAAGATAACTTTCTCTATACCACCGCACATAAGACACTTAGGCCTCTTTCACACGGGCGTTGCGGGAAAATGTGCGGGTGCGTTGCGGGAACACCCGCGTTTTTTCCCCGCGAGTGCAAAACACTGTAATGCGTTTTGCACTCGTGTGAGAAAAATCACGCATGTTTGGTACCCAAACCCGAACTTCTTCACAGAAGTTCGGGCTTGGGATCGCTGTTCTGTAGATTGTATTATTTTCCCTTATAACATGGTTATAAGGGAAAATAATGGCATTCTGAATACAGAATGCAAAGTAAAATAGCGCTGGAGGGGTTAAAAAAATAAAAATAAATTTAACTCACCTTAGTCCACTTGATAGCGCAGCCGACATCTCCTTCTGTATTCTTTCTTTAGGACCTGGGTAAAGGACCTTTGATGACGTCACTCCGGTCATCACATGATTCATCACCATGGTAAAAGATCATGTGACGTACCATGTGATGACCGGAGTGACGTCATCAAAGGTCCTTTACCCAGGTCCTAAAGAAAGAATACAGAAGGAGATGCCGGCTGCGCTATCAAGTGGACTAAGGTGAGTTAAATTATTTTTATTTTTTTTTAACCCCTCCAGCGCTAGTTTACTATGCATTCTGTATTCAGAATGCTATTATTTTCCCTTATAACTATGTTATAAGGGAAAATAATAATAATGATCGGGTCTCCATCCCGATCGTCTCCTAGCAACCGTGCGTGAAAATCGCACCGCATCCGCACTTGCTTGCGGATGCTTGCGATTTTCACGCAACCCCATTCACTTCTATGGGGCCTGCGTTGCGTGAAAATCACCGCTCATGTGAACAGCCCCATAGAAATGAATGGGTCGGTATTCAGTGCGGGTGCAATGCGTTCAACTCACGCATTGCATCTGCGCGGAATACTCGCCCGTGTGAAAGGGGCCTTAGAGTGCTGCCAAGTGTTTTTTTACAAGTGTTTTGTAGTGCCATTTTTAGTCACCCAATAGTATATTTGTATTTTCAGACTTTTATTCTGTAGAGAAGTCTATGGGTAACAGCCTGAAAAATGCAACAGCCAGATCATGCTGCTTAAAGGGTTTCTGTCACCAGAATTAACCCTATTAAACTAGCTGACATTAGCGATGTGCTAATGTCAGCTGAACCTAACTAGCCTATTCCTACTTTTATCTATGCCCCAGTTACTCCAGAAATATAACTTTTATTATATGCTAATTAGCCTCTAGGTGCATGGGGGGGGGGGGGGGTTGCCCCTGCTCCTAGAGGCTCCGTTTTCCCACCTCTGGCTATGCCCTGCTACACTAGATTGACAGGGCCAGGCAGCATTGGCTCCTACTGCGTATGTGTAGAGTGTTTTGTAATTTCTTATTAGCCAAAATGCATTGGTTGCATAATCTTAGGGTACTTTCACCCTAGCATTAGAAGAATCCGGCAAGCAGTTCCATTGCTGGAACTGCCGGCCTGATCCTGAAATCCGTATGCAAACGGATATCATTTTTTTCCGGATGCGGATCCGTCTGACAAATGCATTGAAATACCGGATCCGTCTCTCTGGTGTCATCCGGAAAAACGGATCTGGTATTTATTTATTTTCACATTTTTAATGGTCTGCACATGCGTAGCCTGGAAAGCTGGATCCGTCAATGCGGCAATTTCCTGAACACTTGGTACCAGATCTGGCATTAATACATTTCAATGGAATTTTTTTTCCCGGATGCGGCAATCCAGCAAGTGTTCCAGAAATTTGGCCGGAGAAAATACTGCAGCATGCTGCGGTATTTTCTCTGCCCAAATACCGTAAAAGGGACGGAACGGAGGACATCCTGATGCATATTGTACACATTGCTTTCCATTCGGAATGCATTAGGACAAAACTGATGCGTTTTTTTCCGGTATTGAGCCCCTATGACGGAACTCAATACCGGAAAAATTTAACGCTAGTGTGAAAGTAGCCTTAGAGGGTTTGTCTGACATTAAAAAAGATCTGCAGTTTTTCCAGAAACAGCACTACACTTGAATGTTTTGTAAGAAACTGAGCTGGATTACTAGATATGACCTGAATAAGAGTGGCATGGTTTCTGGAAATAAAACAAACAAAAAGAAAAATAAATAAATTTCTAAGTGTACCTCAACTTTATTAAATCCGATTCTAAATTTGCTAAAAATTGGATTGCTCCTGCCCAGAGGTCGCAATAACACCTGTACAAGCGTCATAGACGCCTGTACAGGCAGTTTTAATCCCTAAAAAAGTCTAATGCGTATGAATACGCACAATGATTTTACTGCCATTCATGAGCGCACTGAGCGCTGTGAATGGCACAGGCAGCATAGCAATACCGCTGGTGCCTGAAAGCTCCAATAACAGAGCTCCGTACAGTACAGAGCTTTGTTGTTAGTGAAGAAGCTGCTGATTTGCCAGTATCAGCAGGCTGCCATGCCATTGGCCGATCCTCTCACTCCCCCCTTCTCCCACCCAAAGGCAGCAGCTTCCATTTCAGTTATTATGAAAACAGGGAGCGTGCCCACCCCCGCACCATTGCCGGCTGCTGATGAAGTGGCAGGGACAGCATGGCGGGAACAGAGCCTGAGCAAAGACCATGTGCCCAGGTGATGCCCTGCAGGCTTCTATCTGCTGCTGGGAGCTCAATGTGGAGGTTTATGAATGGAAAAACTAATAACCAAGAGGCTAAAGAAAACCCTGTTTCTGACCCTAATAGCAGTTAAAGCAATCAAATGAAAGTTATGTTTTAACACCTAAACACCTAAAGAAAAAAAAAAGAATTTTAAAAATCTGCTGTTTCTCTAGATGACCTTATGTTAATAGTAGTGTTAATAGAGTCCCAAGGGTCTATAAAACCAGCTACCCTACTTTTACAGACCTTTGATACTCTATTAACACTACTATCGACATAAGATTATCTAGAGAAACAGCAGGTTTTTTAAATTATTTTTTTCGTTTAGGTGTTAGAGCAATCACATGAAAGTTATGTTTTAACATAAGGGTCAGAAACAGGGTTTTCTTTAGCCTCTTGGCTATTTGTTTTTCTATGTAAGTTCTCTGGACCACTGAGAGGTCTATTTTCCAGTATGGTTTATGTATGGAGCACAGTGTCCAGTGATCACAGAGAGGTCTATACGGTACACTATACTGTGCAACAGTCCAATATATCGTGTATAGGACTGTCTTATAACTGCCTCCTGTGCATTCGTCCCAGACCCCACCCACTGCCACCATGCCATCCACTGTTCCCTGCCACAACGACCAGACGTCCCAGTTCAATTCTTATTGCATTGAGTTTTGCACAGTCTACTGCTCCGATCCCTACATGACAGATTTGGTGCTTCAAGAAAGGTAGGGATTCAGTCTTCTGAGAGAGAAATTTAAAATGGTCAAAATTTGATATTTCTGCATTGAAGACATTATAGAGGAGACTGGTAATGGATTCCCAGCATGAATAGCAACCCCATAATGTTATGTAGTACTACGTAACGGTATTATATATATGAATAACTGCAATTTTTGTACTCCTTCTCAGCTAAAAATACTCCTCAAAATTGGTAAGAGGAGCATGTTTACTCTTCCGGAAAAAATGTAGTGCGACCTCTGCTCCTGCCTGTACAATTTCTACACATAAAGCCTGGAATACATGGGCTATGTCAGGCTTTAGCAGAGTGGGCACAAGCAGGAGAGCTAGAGGCATGCCGCCAATATAGGCAGGGTACGACACTGCCATGGGGCCCGCAGCATAGGGGGGCCTGGAGCGCATGGAAGGCCCCGCCCCCTGCAACTGCGCTCACTGCAGGCTCAGCTTGAAGGCCCCCCCCCGAACGCTCACTGACTCTGCGTGCTCCCTAGGACCCAGCCTGGCTGCGCGCTCCCTCGGCTCGTGCGCCTGCACAGCAACACATTGAGCCATTCAGCATTAGGAGTGTGCAAAGATCCTGCTGCTGATTGGCCCAGTGTATCGCTGGCAGGCAGCAGGCGCACACCCAGCCTGGAAGAAGTTGAGAGTGACTTGTGCTGCCCGCCGTGCCAGCGTCGCCAGCCAAACCGTCATCCCTCAGCCAGTCCGGACCTGTACCACTGCCAGCACACCTATACAGTAAGACTGCCTTAGCCCCCAGTCACTATCTTTTCAACCCAAACCCAGATCATTAAAGAAAAAAATGTCTGTACTAATAACAGTCTCTCTTACTTGCATTGGCGTAATTAGAAATGACTGGGCCCCACAGGAAACTTTTAAACAGGCCCCACAGCTAATTTTTGAATGGGCCCCCCCAGTTGTCCGGCACCTCTGACCGGCAGAAACCCTTGACTTCTTCCCTAATACAGTCCAATTATCGTCCAATAGACAATAGACAGGGTCAAAATATCATACTACAGTATACATATATTTCCATGACTTGTCTATTGGACGATAATTGGACTGTATTAGGGAAGAAATCGAGTGTCTCTGCTGGTCAGAGTTGCCGGACAACTGGGGGGGCCCATTAAAAAATTAGCTGTGGGCCCCATTCAAAAATTTTCCTGTTGGGCCCAGTCATTTCTAATTACGCCAGTGTCCCTAACGTTTTCGGTAGGTCATGTATGCATTTCTTTATTGGCAAATGGGGGTGTGGCAGGGGAGGAGCCAGGGCAGGAGTTGGGATGGGCCATGCTAGAGGGCAGGGTTAGGGGGCCCAATTCTTGCTATGGGGCCCAATGATTTCTATGTACGCCCCCTGAGGAGAGCAATGTCTTAAGTGAGCTCCTGCCCTGCTCTGCACTCGTTACACTCAGGTCTGCTAATAGCCTGCATAACACATCAGTGTGCAGGGCAGGAGCTCACATAAGACAATGCTCTCCTGCTTGTGCCCACTCAGCTGAAGCCTGACATGCCCATGTATGCCAAGTTTATCTGGAGCAGTGCTGATACAGGAAGGAACAGGGCATCCCGGCCTATATAGCACTCAGCGTGGCCACAGGGATATCAGTAGACCCATACAAAGTGTTGTATGGAAGTACTGATTCTAAAGAACGATAGGCACATGAACTAAAGGTGCCTATTTCACATGAAAAAGTAAAAAATAAATAAGTATATTTATAAAACGATTTTACGTTTAGTTAAAAGTTTAGGTACACTTTAATGCTATAGCTAGTGTTGAGAGATTATAGGGAAAATTCGATTAGCAGCAAAGCTGAATTTCCTCGTGCTTCATTGTAACAAATCAATTTTCCTTGAAATGGGGGGGAAAAAATGAAACTCTCCTCATCCATTTGATCCAGTGAGAGAAAAAAAAATTCTTCCACTTGATCGCATAGAGGCCCAAAATCGTGCACATTGTGACATATGATGTCACCACTGCGCGGGATTTCGCCCTGGATCTTCAATCAAGATGTGCATGGAGGCCTGTAGGCGATCAAATGGATGTGGTATTTTTTTCTCTCACTGGATTAACCACTGAAAGCCACAATGTGCATCTCAGATACCGTGATCAGCAATGAACGCGACATCGGAGGGGTTCAATGACAAGGGGGGGCTGCGCAATCGCCGTTCCACATCATTGTGCCCGCTAATTACAAAGAAATGCACTTTGTGACGAAGTAATTTGTCACAAAGCGAATTTATATATATTTTTTATTTTTTTTTATTCGGCAGCCGAACCAAATTTTCAAGAACCTTCCTTATCCTTAGCCATAGCACACCTGAGTGACTGCAAGCTTCACTCAGATATTCCATTTAGTTATTTTGTCCGTGTATAAAGCATAGACCTCATGCATGATGTCATATTCTTAAATGGTCAATGTCCACTGAATGTCTATGTAATGGCCAATTTAATTAACCACCTCAGCCCCTATAGCTTAAACACCCTTAATGACCAGGCCACTTTTTACACTTCTGACCTACACTACTTTCACCGTTTATTGCTCGGTCATGCAACTTACCACCCAAATGAATTTTACCTCCTTTTCTTCTCACTAATAGAGCTTTCATTTGGTGGTATTTCATTGCTGCTGACATTTTTACTTTTTTTGTTATTAATCGAAATTTAACGATTTTTTTGCAAAAAAATGACATTTTTCACTTTCAGTTGGAAAATTTTGCAAAAAAAACGAGATCCATATATAAATTTTGCTCTAAATTTATTGTTCTACATGTCTTTGATAAAAAAAAATGTTTGGGTAAAAAAAAAATGGTTTGGGTAAAAGTTATAGCGTTTACAAACAATGGTACAAAAATGTGAATTTCCGCTTTTTGAAGCAGCTCTGACTTTCTGAGCACCTGTCATGTTTCCTGAGGTTCTACAATGCCCAGACAGTACAAACACCCCACAAATGACCCCATTTCGGAAAGTAGACACCCTAAAGTATTCGCTGATGGGCATAGTGAGTTCATAGAACTTTTTATTTTTTGTCACAAGTTAGCGGAAAATGATGATTTATTTTTTTTTTTTTCTTACAAAGTCTCATATTCCACTAACTTGTGACAAAAAATAAAAAGTTCTATGAACTCACTATGCTCATCAGCGAATATCTTGGGGTGTCTTCTTTCCAAAATGGGGTCACTTGTGGGGTAGTTATACTGCCCTGGCATTCTAGGGGCCCAAATGTGTGGTAAGGAGTTTGAAATCAAATTCTGTAATAAATGGCCGGTGAAATCCGAAAGGTGCTCTTTGGAATGTGGGCCCCTTTGCCCACCTAGGCTGCAAAAAAGTGTCACACATGTGGTATCTCCGTATTCAGGAGAAGTTGGGGAATGTGTTTTGGGGTGTCATTTTACATATACAAATGCTGGGTGAGATAAATATCTTGGTCAAATGCCAACTTTGTATAAAAAAATGGGAAAAGTTGTCTTTTGCCAAGATATTTCTCTCACCCAGCATGGGTATATGTAAAATGACACCCCAAAACACATTCCCCAACTTCTCATGAATACGGAGATACCACATGTGTGACACTTTTTTGCAGCCTAGGTGGGCAAAGGGGCCCACATTCCAAAGAGCACCATTTTGGAAAGAAGACACCCCAAGGTATTCAATGAGGGGCATGGCAAGTTCATCGAGTTTTTGGCACAAGTTAGCGGAAATTGATTTTTTTGATTTTTTTCTCACAAAGTCTCCCTTTCCGCTAACTTGGGACAAAAATTTCAATCTTTCATGGACTCAATATGCCCCTCAGCGAATACCTTGGGGTGTCTTCTTTCCAAAATGGTGTTATTTGTGGGGTGTTTGTACTGCCCTGGCATTTGAGGGTCTCCGCAATCATTACATGTATGGCCAGCATTAGGAGTTTCTGCTATTCTCCTTATATTGAGCATACGGGTAATGATATATTTTTTTTCCGTTCAGCCTCTGGGCTGAAAGAAAAAATGAACGGCACAGATTTCTTCATTCGCATCGATCAATGTGGATGAAAAAATCTCTGCCAAAAAAAAAAAGGAGGGGAAAGGCATCTGCCAGGACATAGGAGCTCCGCCCAACATCCAAACCCACTTAGCTCGTATGCCCTGGCAAACCAGATTTCTCCATTCACATCAATCGATGTGGATGAATAAATCATTGCCGGGATTTTTTTATTTTTTTTTTATATACAAAGTGTTTGCCAAAGCATAGGAACACCGCCACCTCCTCAGCTCATATGCCTCGGCAAACGTATCTTTTACTGCAGAGGAAAAATCTCGTCTTGCAGCGCCGCATACACCGACTTGCGTGTAATCTGACAGCAGCGCAATGCTTCTGTCAGAATGCACATCAGTGCTGCAGCTAGTCGATCGGTTGGTCCACCTGGAAGGTAAAAAAAAAAAAAAAAAAGAAAAAACCAGGCCGCAACACAATAATTTTATTAACTTTGGAAGAGAACATATAAACTTTATCTTTTTGAACTGAACATGAACCTTTTTGCTTACTGGTGTTTTTTTTTTTTTTTTTTTTTACCTTTATAGAACAAACCTCTCCTTCCCCATGGGTCAATGTGCAAAGCGCAAATCGCCCAAAGATGTGGCGAAGTACGTTATGCACTTTGTCCCATGTGAAAGGAGACGTTTGCAGCAGCTGTGAGTGAATGGGCCCTAATAGCCCTGTGTGCCTGTCCTGGTGAGATGTGATCCCTATGCTAGGTGTACCTGTGTGTGGTACTTCCGGAAACACTCTCCTAAGCATAGGGCAGGGTGGTCAGGACAGTCAGGACAGAAATAGCGGGTGTCACGCCTTATTCCACTCCTGCTACAGACACGACATCTTTTTCGGGGTGACGGTTGGGTTAAGGTACCAGCAACGACATTGGGGAAATGTCGCTCGTGTAGACGGATAACTACACTGGTGGATGGGGCCACGGAACCTTCTGGATACAGGAGGTTCTCGATGATCTCTTCCTGGAATTTGAGGAAGGATCGTGTTCTCCCAGCCTTACTGTAGAGAACAAAACTATTATACAGAGCCAATTGAATCAAATATACAGACACCTTCTTATACCAGCGTCTGGTTCTGCGGGAAACTAAATACGGAGACAACCTCTGGTCATTGAAGTCCACCCCTCCCATGAGCAAATTATAGTCGTGGACTGAGAGGGGCTTTTCAATGACACGGGTTGCTCGCTCAATTTGGATTGTCGTGTCTGCGTGAATGGAGGAGAGCATGTAAACGTCACGCTTGTCTCTCCATTTCACCGCGAGCAGTTCTTCGTTACACAAGGCAGCCCTCTCCCCCCTTGCAAGATGGGTGGTAATGAGCCGTTGGGGGAAGCCCCGGCGACTAGGTCGCACGGTGCCACAGGCGCAAATCCGTTCTAGAAACAAATGCCCAAAGAGGGCCACACTTGTGTAGAAATTGTCCACATAAAGATGGTACCCCTTGTCGAATAAGGGTGACACCAAGTCCCAGACTGTCTTCCCACTGCTCCCCAGGTAGTCAGGGCAACCGACCGGCTCCAGGGTCTGATTTTTTCCCTCATAGACACGAAATTTGTGGGTATAGCCCGTGGCCCTTTCACAGAGCTTATACAATTTGACCCCATACCGGGCACGCTTGCTTGGGATGTATTGTTTGAAGCCAAGGCGCCCGGTAAAATGTATTAGGGACTCGTCTATGCAGATGTTTTGCTCGGGGGTATACAAATCTGCAAATTTCTGGTTGAAATGGTCTATGAGGGGCCGAATTTTGTGGAGCCGGTCAAAAGCTGGGTGGCCTCTGGGACGGGAGGTGGTGTTGTCGCTAAAATGCAGAAAACGCAGGATGGTCTCAAATCGTTGAATTGGGTTCGTGGACCAATATGACCGCAATTCATGCTTTTTAGTTAGACCCATGTTAGTGTTTAGTTAGACCCATGTTGAGGAGAAGGCCCAGAAAAATTTTAATTTCGGAAACTTGGACTGGTTTCCACCGGAAAGGCTGGGCATAAAAGCTTCCCGGGTTGGCGGTTATAAATTGTGTGGCATACCGATTTGTTTCTGCCACAACTAAGTCTAAGAGCTCCGCAGTCAAGAACAGCTCAAAAAATCCCAGGGCCGAACCGATATGAGCCGTCTCACCCCGAACTCCAGACTGGGCGGTGAAAGGGGGAACTAATGGTGCGGCTGAAGTTGGTGACTGCCAATCAGGGTTTGCCAGCACCTCAGGGATTCTAGGGGCTCTACGGGCCTGTCTGTGCGGTGGCTGCGACGGGGTAACTACTGCACGTGCCACCGTACCAGCTTCAACTGCCCTTCTGGTGCTCGCTACTTCACCATGTTGTACGGCAGTGCTAGTACTAGGTCCAGGAAGGGCTGCGCTGCTGGTGTATGCCTCACCACGTGATCTGGCAGCGACAGCCCCACTCTGCTGCTCTTGAAGCGGATCCTGCGTAACCTGTGGTCTAGCGACACGGGGCCGGGTACGCCTGGTGCTATCAGGGACCTCAGCCTCCTCGTCCGAACTTTGGGTCAGAGAGACACTGCTTTCTACAGGTTCATATTCTGACCCGCTAGATTCGTCAGATGAGGGTTCCCACTCCTCATCCGACTGGGTCAGAATCCTGTAGGCCTCTTCAGAAGAATACCCCCTGTTTGACATTTTGGACTACTAAATTTAGGGGTATTCCCTGAGACTACCCAAGAAAAAAAGCAAGCCTGTCTTACAAAGGGGAGGCTAGCGAAGTACCGGAGGCCGCTGCGGTTGATAAAAAATATCAAAACTGATTTTTTTATCGCCGCAGCGCGTGTAAAGTGAATGTGCAGTGATCAAAAAATATATATTTTTTGTCACTGCGGCGGGGCGGGCGTGGGTGAACGTACGTGTGGGCGACCGATCAGGCCTGATCGGGCAAATACTGCGTTTTGGGTGGAGGGCGAGCTAAGGTGACACTAATACAATTATAGATCTGACCGTGATCAGTTTTGATCACTTACAGATACTATAAAAGTACAAATGCTGATTAGCGATACGCTAAACAGCGAATAAGTGACTGCGGTGCGGTGGGCTGGGCGCTAACTCACGCTAAACTACCTAACCAAGGGGCCTAAACTATCCCTAAAACCTAACAGTCAATACCAGTGGAAAAAAAAAAGTGACAGTTTACACTGATCACTTTTTTTCCTTTCACTAGTGATTGACAGGGGCGATCAAAGGGGTGATCAAAGGGTTAATTGGGGTGCAGGGGGGTGATCTGTGGCTAAAGTGTGGTGTTTGGTGCTACTCACAGTTCAGTCTGCTCCTCTGCTGGATCCAACCGACGAAAAGGACCAGCAGAGGAGCAGACAAGCCATATAACAGATCATATTTACTAATATGATCTGTTATATGGCTTGTGATTGTTTTTTTTGAAAATCGCCAGCCTGCCAGCCAATGATCGTTGCTGGCAGGCTGGTGACGAAATTGTTCTTTAACTTTTGCCGGCCCGCGATGCGCATGCGCGGGCCGGCTCTGACCGAAATCTCGCGTCTCGCGAGATGACGCACGGATGCGTCCAGGAGGAATGAATCAACCACCTTCCGGACGCATCCGTGCGTTAGGCGGTCGGGAGGTGGTTAAATGCTAATAATTTTATATACTGAAGATGACATTTAATTTCTATCCAAAAAATTGCTCCAAAGCGCTGTCTCACTACTAATTTTGTGTCCATTGCCTGTTATCAAGATCCATCCATATCTTGTAAATGACAAAAAGGCATATAGCACAAAAAAAGACTATATAAGCCAATGAAAGTACAAGTCAAAACTGTTATAAAGGAAAACTGGCCTAGTTACCCATAGAAACCAATCAGATTCCATCTTTCATTTTTCAGAACTCCTTTGGAAAATAATAGATGGAATCTAATTGGTTGCTATGGGCAATTAAGCCAGTTTTCATTTACACCAGTTCGATAGTTCTCCCCCTTAGTGTTAATGAATATTGAGGAGTGAACCCATGGATGTTCGGCTTCAACAGGTTCGGCCAAACTTTGTTTCAAAGTTCAGTTCAGGTACTGAACTTGACCCGAACTTGACCACGAACACCGAACCCCATTGAAGTCAATGGGGACCCGAACTTTGGGGTTGAAAAATGGCTGTAAAAGAAATCATTAAACGGGCTAGAGGGCATCAAAAGTTACCAAAATGGAGGTAAGAGCAGTACAATTGTCATATACCATATTTTTCACCCTATAAGACACACCGGCCCATAAGACGCACCTAGGTTTTTGAGGAGGAAAATAAGAAAAAAAAAAATTTGAACCAAAAGGTGTGCTTTTGGTGGGTTTTGAACTAATGGTGGTCTGTTATTATGGGGGATCTGTGGCTTACACTGTTATGGGGATCTGTGGCTGACACTGTTATGGGAGATCTGTGGCTGACACTGTTATGCGGGGATCTGTGGCTGACACTGTTATGGGGGATCTGTGGCTGACACTGTTTTGGGGGCATCTGTGGATGACACTGTTTTGGGGGCATCTGTGGATGGCACTGTTATGGGGGCATCTGTGGATGGCACTGTTATGGGGGCTTCTGTGGATGGCACTGTTATGGGGGCTTCTGTGGATGGCACTGTTATGGGGGCATCTGTGGATGGCACTGTTATGGAGGCATTTGTGGATGGCACTGTTATGGGGGATCTGTGGATGACACATATAGCATCTTATGCATAGCATCTTATGCTATGTGTCATCCACAGATCCCCCCATAACAGTGTCCCTGTGTAGTGTGAATGACCCCCAATACAGGGGTGGGCGCCGGCATCTAGTTTTGTAATGGCATCGGGGCCCGGTGTAGTCACTGTATTCTATTGCACCGTACGCAACTGTACGCATTGTTTAACTATCATATGGTGGTGCTGGATGTTTTGGTGTCCAGACAAAGCTTTTTCACATTTTGCCATGCTAACCCTCCCTTCTGAGGTGCTGGCAGCGCCCCATCTGCGTTGGCTTATAATTATATTTAGGACCTAGCCTGGGTAAGGTATTTTAACAACTATATTAACTAATGCCTATCTAGGCAGCAAGACCTATCTTGACCCAGGTTAATTTAATACTTCACTTTTATTACTATATGTATTAAAACCTGAATATTATAGATAGATTAACATATTACTTATCTTTATTAGTTATTCCTACAAACCAAAAATACCTAAATTAAAAATACAGTCCCCACTACACTAGTGAGTTATAGTAATAAGCAGTGAAGAGGGAACGGGAGAGTGCACTAACTCCCACCCTCTCCGTTGGCAACTTCCTCCTTCGCCTCATGCATCCACTGAGCCCCCACTGCCAGGTGGGAACACAATCAGTAGCATGTCTACAAACAGGTGCTTGTACTCATGCATCTTCCGATCACGCTTCAGTGATGAAAGCAAGGACGGCACGTATTTCTTGTAGCGGGGATCCAGCTGAGTGGCCACCCAGTAATCAGCACTGGTAAGAATAAGGACAACTTGGGGGGTGGAGCTACAGTGAGCCTGGAGCCCTGAGAATGATGAAGATCAGGGGAGCAAGACCTAGTGACCCTATCCCACCGACCAAGTGCCCTAATCCAGGTGCAGGAATGGCTAAATACTTGAAGAAACAGGCTGGAACGTCTGCAGTGAAAGAATATAAGATGACGGCGGTGGACAGTCACGCTTGAGGAAGATAGTGATGAAGTCTGAGGGCTCTCGATCCATTCCTGTGTCCAGGCTTTTTATCAAACAGGCCCTGCCTGAGATCCTGTCACCTCTTAAGCGTGAACTCTCCATGCTGACACAGGAGATACAACATATAGGCCACAGAGTGGAATTTCTGGAATCAATACACTGCGTGCAGAATTATTAGGCAAATGAGTATTTTGACCACATCATCCTCTTTATGCATGTTGTCTTACTCCAAGCTGTATAGGCTCGAAAGCCTACTACCAATTAAGCATATTAGGCGATGTGCATCTCTGTAATGAGAAGGGGTGTGGTCTAATGACATCAACACCCTATATCAGGTGCGCATAATTATTAGGCAACTTCCTTTCCTTTGGCAAAATGGGTCAAAAGAAGGACTTGACAGGCTCAGAAAAGTCAAAAATAGTGAGATATCTTGCAGAGGGATGCAGCACTCTTAAAATTGCAAAGCTTCTGAAGCGTGATCATCGAACAATCAAGCGTTTCATTCAAAATAGTCAACAGGGTCGCAAGAAGCGTGTGGAAAAACCAAGGCGCAAAATAACTGCCCATGAACTGAGAAAAGTCAAGCGTGCAGCTGCCAAGATGCCACTTGCCACCAGTTTGGCCATATTTCAGAGCTGCAACATCACTGGAGTGCCCAAAAGCACAAGGTGTGCAATACTCAGAGACATGGCCAAGGTAAGAATGGCTGAAAGACGACCACCACTGAACAAGACACACAAGCTGAAACATCAAGACTGGGCCAAGAAATATCTCAAGACTGATTTTTCTAAGGTTTTATGGACTGATGAAATGAGAGTGAGTCTTGATGGGCCAGATGGATGGGCCCGTGGCTGGATTGGTAAAGGGCAGAGAGCTCCAGTCCGACTCAGACGCCAGCAAGGTGGAGGTGGAGTACTGGTTTGGGCTGGTATCATCAAAGATGAGCTTGTGGGGCCTTTTCGGGTTGAGGATGGAGTCAAGCTCAACTCCCAGTCCTACTGCCAGTTTCTGGAAGACACCTTCTTCAAGCAGTGGTACAGGAAGAAGTCTGCATCCTTCAAGAAAAACATGATTTTCATGCAGGACAATGCTCCATCACACGCGTCCAAGTACTCCACAGCGTGGCTGGCAAGAAAGGGTATAAAAGAAGAAAATCTAATGACATGGCCTCCTTGTTCACCTGATCTGAACCCCATTGAGAACCTGTGGTCCATCATCAAATGTGAGATTTACAAGGAGGGAAAACAGTACACCTCTCTGAACAGTGTCTGGGAGGGTGTGGTTGCTGCTGCACGCAATGTTGATGGTGAACAGATCAAAACACTGACAGAATCCATGGATGGCAGGCTTTTGAGTGTCCTTGCAAAGAAAGGTGGCTATATTGGTCACTGATTTGTTTTTGTTTTGTTTTTGAATGTCAGAAATGTATATTTGTGAATGTTGAGATGTTATATTGGTTTCACTGGTAAAAATAAATAATTGAAATGGGTATATATTAGTTTTTTGTTAAGTTGCCTAATAATTATGCACAGTAATAGTCACCTGCACACACAGATATCCCCCTAAAATAGCTAAAACTAAAAACAAACTAAAAACTACTTCCAAAAATATTCAGCTTTGATATTAATGAGTTTTTTGGGTTCATTGAGAACATGGTTGTTGTTCAATAATAAAATTAATCCTCAAAAATACAACTTGCCTAATAATTCTGCACTCCCTGTACAGGCTGCTTCCCTTGAACATAGCTCTGCGGTGGCACAGTCTCTCTCCTCCTACCAATTGCATCTCAACTCCTTATACTCAGCGATGGAGGATCAAGAGAACTGGAGTCGGAGAAACAACCTCCGGTTTAGAGGTATCCCGGAATCAGTGACCCATGAGGAGATCCCAGCCACCCTCAGGAATATTGCAGACACTCTCCTAGGGGAGAATCATTCAGTATCATTTATTATAGAATGGGCCCATAGAGCCCTCAGGCAAAAGCCCAGAGACTCTGACCCTCCTAGGGATATTATATGTTGCTTTTTAAGCAAAAAAGATAAAGAAAAGATTATTGCTGCAGCAATAACCTCAAACAACATTGCACTAGGGGATGACACTATCTCAATATCCCAGGACTTATCTCCCATTATGCTGCAGAAAAGAAGGGCTCTTAAGCCACTCACCGACTACATTCATGACAAGAGAAATCTTATCTCTGGACTTTTCCTTTTGGCCTAGCATTTACCTATTCTGGAAGGCGCATCAGAATCTCCTTGTTCTCGGATCTGCAGGAAGAATTTTCTCAAATGGATATTTCTCCACTGGGCATTAAGAACTGGGAAGCCAAAACAGATCTTTCTTCACTCCTGGACTTTCCTAAACCTACCCCTTGGGAGAAAAACACTACACCAAAACAGCAGTGCCTGAAACAGCGCAGAAGTCCACCTTCTAGCTTGGTCCACCTCCTGAGGCCTCATTGCTACCTAGTTGTAGGATGTTTGTTTATCTCTAATGCTTCCATATTCATAGCTACTCTTCTCTCTTCTTTGCTCTTTTTTTTGCTCTTTTCAAATTCAGCACCCTAAGGGGCCTCTTCTCTAATACTGCTCTTCTCTCAACTTTCATTTTTCCCCCTTCTCTTGAGCTTATTTCTGCACTTTCAGGTCTTTGATTTCTCATTTGTCCCACATTACAGAAAATTTCTACTTTGTGTTTAACCCCCCCCCCCCTCCCGTCCCGTCCCGTCCCGTCCCGTCCCCAAGGGGAAGACTCCTTAGCTCAATGTTACACTTGACTGGGCTTATTGCCCCTAACAAGGGTTATTGCTGTTTTGGTTTAAGTTTTGTTACTTTTATGTTCTTTTTCAGGCTCAGAACGTGTGGGTACACCTTGACATATCCTCTGGCATATGACATATGGGAATACTAATCTCCTCAAGGCTGCTATATGGCAACACCCTTCTTTATTATGGCAAGACCTTCATGCTTAGTCTCTGCTTTTTTTTCCTTCTATCATTATCTATGGTTGACCTTCAGTTAGTCTCCTATAATGTAAAAGGACTTCAGTCCCCATCAAAGAGATCCCAAATCTTCTCTCTTCCCTGGAAGGAGAGATGCTCTGTGGTCTTCCTCCAGGAAACCCACTATAAACATGGTAAATGCTCAGATCTATGCTTTTCTAGATTCCCCACATTGTGGTGTTGATGGTGCAGCCTTGAGGGGAGTAAGTATAGGGTTTAGTAAAGACGTTCCATTTTGCTATTCCACACACATTCAAAATCCTAAAGGTCGATATATTATTCTGAATGGCGTACTATGTATAACTTTGCCAATACAGTCCTGATCAAAAGTTTAAGACCACTTGAAGCATTGCGCTGCTGTCAGATTACACAAAAGTCGGTGTATGCGTCGCTGCAAGACGAGATTTCTCCTCTGCAGTAAAAGATACGTTTGCCGAGGCATATGAGCTGAGGGGGCGGCGGTGTTCATATGCTTTGGCAAACACTTTGTATATAAAAAAAATAAAAAAATCCCGGCAATGATTTATTCACCCACATCGATTGATGTGAATGGAGAAATCTGGTTTGCCAGGGCATACGGGCTAAGTGGGTTTGGATGTTGGGCGGAGCTCCTATGTCCTGGCAGACGCCTTTCCCCTCCTTTTTTTTTTTGGCAGAGATTTTTTCATCCACATTGATCGATGCGAATGAAGAAATCTGTGCCGTTCATTTTTTCTTTCAGCCCAGAGGCTGAACGGAAAAAATATATATCATTACCCGTATGCTCAATATAAGGAGAATAGCAGAAACTCCTAATGCTGGCCATACATGTAATGATTGCGGAGATCCTCAAATGCCAGGGCAGTACAAACACCCCACAAATGACCCCATTTTGGAAAGAAGACACCCCAAGGTATTCGCTGAGGGGCATATTGAGTCCATGAAAGATTGAAATTTTTGTCCCAAGTTAGCGGAAAGGGAGACTTTTTAAGAAAAAAAAAAAAAACTATTTCCGCTAACTTGTGCCAAATTTTTTTTTTTCTATGAACTCGCCATGCCCCTCATTGAATACCTTGGGGTGTCTTCTTTGCAAAATGGGGTTACATGTGGGGTATTTATACTGCCCTGGCATTTTAGGGGCCCTAAAGCGTGAGAAGAAGTCTGGAATCCAAATGTCTAAAAATGCCCTCCTAAAAGGAATTTGGGCCCCTTTGCGCATCTAGGCTGCAAAAAAGTGTCACACATGTGGTATCGCCGTACTCAGGAGAAGTTGGGGAATGTGTTTTGGGGTGTCGTTTTAAATATACCCATGCTTGGTGAGATAAATATCTTGGTCAAATGCCAACTTTGTATAAAAAAATGGGAAAAGTTGTCTTTTGCCGAGATATTTCTCTCACCCAGCATGGGTATATGTAAAAAGACACCCCAAAACACATTGCCCTACTTCTCCTGAGTACGGCGATACCAGATGTGTGACACTTTTTTGCAGCCTAGGTGGGCAAATGGGCCCACATTCCAAAGAGCACCTTTCGGATTTCACAGGGCATTTTTTACACATTTTGATTTCAAACTACTTCTCATACATTAGGGCCCCTAAAATGCCAGGGCAGTATAACTACCCCACAAGTGACCCCATTTTGGAAAGAAGACACCCCAAGGTATTCCGTGAGGGGCATGGCGAGTTCCTAGAATTTTTTATTTTTTGTCACAAGTTAGCGGAAAATGATGATTTTATTTTTTTTCTTACAAAGTCTCATATTCCACTAACTTGTGACAAAAAATAAAAACTTCCATGAACTCACTATGCTCATCATGAAATACCTTGGGGTGTCTTCTTTCCAAAATGGGGTCACTTGTGGGGTAGTTATAATGCCCTGGCATTTTAGGGGCCCTAATGTGTGAGAAGTAGTTTGAAATCAAAATGTGTAAAAAATGCCCTGTGAAATCCGAAAGGTGCTCTTTGGAATGTGGGCCCATTTGCCCACCTAGGCTGCAAAAAAGTGTCACACATCTGGTATCGCTGTACTCAGAAGAAGTAGGGCAATGTGTTTAGGGGTGTCTTTTTACATATACCCATGCTGGGTGAGAGAAATATCTCGGCAAAAGACAACTTTTCCCATTTTTTTATACAAAGTTGGCATTTGACCGAGATATTTATCTCACCCAGCATGGGTATATGTAAAATGACACCCCAAAACACATTGCCCAACTTCTCCTGAGTACGGCGATACCACATGTGCGACACTTTTTTGCAGCATAGGTGGGCAAAGGGGCCCACATTCCAAAGAGCACCTTTAGGGTTTCACAGGGCATTTTTTTACACATTTTGATTTCAAACTACTTCCCACACATTAGGGCCCCTAAAATGCCAGGGCAGTATAACTACCCCACAAGTGACCCCATTTTGGAAAGAAGACACCCCAAGGTATTTCGTGATAGGCATACTGAGTTCATGGAAGTTTTTATTTTTTGTCACAAGTTAGTGGAATATGAGACTTTGTATGAAAAAAAAAAAAAAAAAAAAATCATCATTTTCTGCTAACTTGTGACAAAAAATAAAAAGTTCTATGAACTCACTATGCCCATCAGCGAATACTTTAGGGTGTCTACTTTCCGAAATGGGGTTATTTGTGGGGTTTTTCTACTGTCTGGGCATTGTAGAACCTCAGGAAACATGACAGGTGCTCAGAAAGTCAGAGCTGCTTCAAAAAGCGGAAATTCACATTTTTGTACCATAGTTTGTAAACACTATAACTTTTACCCAAACCATTTTTTTTTTACCCAAACATTTTTTTTTTTAGCTACTCATTACTGAGTTCATGTATGGAAGTTGGATTTCTGTTTTGGGGGGTTTAGGGTTTTTGTTGTTAAGATCCAGCCATGCTAAATATGATTTTTCTGCCATTTTTCAAGTGGTCTTAAACTTTTGATCAGGACTGTATCTACGCACCTAACACTGACCAAATTTCCTGGTTACTGTCTGACTTATCCTTAGTGGAATTTTTACAGGAGGGGGACCCTTGGCTTAGCAGAAGATTTCAACGTGGCAATGCATCCTCTTCTTGATACCTCCTCTAGACAATCCTCTTTCTCACCTAGATCCCTGAAAAAACTTAATTCTAGGTTGATTGATAAGGGTCTTATAGATGTTTGGAGATGTCTTAACCTCTGTCTTGTTGACTATTTCTTTTATTCTGCTGCAGGACTCTCCTAATTCAGGATAGATTATATATTTGTATCAATAAAACACTTGCATCTCTGCCCAGATTCTAGGATTGGAAGCATAACCTCTCTTATCACTCTGTCCTATTCTGTTAATTTTGGTTCTTTCCGAATCAGGTAGGTCTACCATACAGGGTAATGATAACCACAAGAAACATTTTACATCACTGCTGAAAAACTGTTCCGTCAATAACATCTCAGAGGTATCCCCCCTGGTTTTGTGGGACGCCCATAAAGTAAACATTTGGGGCCACTTTATCAGCCTATGCTCCTCTTTAAAGAAGCAAGCTGACAAATGCCTTTCTTCTCTTTTGACCCAAATCCATGCCCAAATCCATGCCCTAGCAATCACTAGCTGCCCATCACCTTACAGAACTCACCTCCATTTGGATAGACCTTAAAATCCTTCATGAAAGATCAGTCAAATAACATTTATCTTCTAAAAAGAAGTTCTTTGCACATGACAATAAGGCCTCTAAGTTTATGATGCACCACATCAAACGCAGGAAACTTGCAAGATATGTGACTAGTAGAGATGAGCGAATCGAATCAGATGAAGTGGAATTCGATCCGAATTTCAGGAATAATTTGATTCGCAATGAATGACAATTTCCTCGCGCTTCGTGGTATTGAATCACAATTTTTCCTAAAATGTCAGCTACAATGGCGGCTACACGTGTGAGGACATGGGGCAAGGAACTTTGGGAAGGTGGGCTGACCCATAATGCCATGCATGCAGCCAGCCAGCCCTTTTATGTCACAATCCTATAAATAAGGCGGCCACCTTAGAGTCAGACGTTTTCCAGTGTTTTGTAAAAAAAAAAACTGAAAAAAACTATTTATAAGTGCAGGGAAAGGATAGGGAGGAATCATTTCACAGCATCTTAGTGCAGGGAGAGACATCTGAAGTCGCTAGGGACACTTCTAGAAAAACCACATTGTGAAAAAAAAGCGATTTACAAGTGCAGGGAAACATTATTTGTAGATCCTAATAGCCATTATACAGCTCTGGCATTCCAGAAATTTGTTCTTGTTATTGGGTTGCAAGTGCTATGTTGAAAAGACTTTAGTGGCTTATATCCGTGGAAAAATAAAAATATATACGCACTTCACTGATGCATTTATTTGTGTTGAAAGAGTTTAGTGGCCTATTTCAGTCCAAACGA
Source organism: Bufo bufo (assembly GCF_905171765.1). NCBI lineage: Eukaryota > Metazoa > Chordata > Amphibia > Anura > Bufonidae > Bufo > Bufo bufo. The sequence continues at coordinate 255,179,987 of NC_053393.1, read as the reverse complement.
AAAATATATACGCATTTCACTTCTGCAGTTATATGTGGTGAAAGCGTTCAGTCTCCTATTTCAGTAAAAAAGGAAAAGAATATACGCACTTCACTGTTGCATATATTTGTGGTGAAAGAGTTTAGTGGCTTATTTCAGCACAAAAAAGAAAAATATTTATGCATTTCACTTCTGTAGTTATATGTGGTGAAAGTGTTCAGTGTCCTAATATACGCACTTCACTGTTGCATTTATTTCAGCTAAAAGCGTTTAGTGGCCTATTTCAGTACAAAAAGAAAAATATATTCTCTGTTAACGTCTACAGTTATATGTGTTGAAAGTATTTATTTGCCTATTTCAGTACAGAAAGTAAAATATATTCTCAGTTCACTTCTGCATTTATTTCTGCTAAAAGCGTTTACCGGCCTATTTCAGTACAGAAAGGAAAAATATATGCACTTTACTGGTGCACTTATTTGTGGCAAAAGCGTTTAGTGGCCTATTTCAGTATAGAAAGTAAAATATATACACACTTCACTGGTGCATTTATTTCTGATAAAACTGTTTACTGGCCTATTTCAGTACAAAAAGAAAAATATATTCTCAGTTCACTTCTGCAGTTATGTGTTGAAATTGTACAGAAAGAAAAAAGATATACACACTTCACTGGTGCACTTATTTGTGGCAATAGCGTTTAGTGGCCTATTTCAGTACAGAAAGAAAAAAAATATATGCACTTCACTGGTGCATTTATTTCTGCTAACAGCGTTTACTGGCCTATTTCAGAACAAAAAGAAAAATATATTCTCAGTTCACTTCTGTAGTTATATGTGTTGAAAGTGTTTACTGGCCTATTTCAGTACAGAAAGAAAAACATATACGCACTTCACTGGTGCACTTATTTGTGGAAAAATAGTTTAATGGCCTATTTCATTATATAAAGAAAGATATATATGCACTTCATTGGTGCATTGTTTTGGGGTGAAAGTGTTTAGTGGCCTATTTTAGTACAAAAAGAAAAATAGTATTGTCATTTTTAGGGGTGTTTTAATATGCTATTAATTTATTTAGTTCAGGTAAAAGTATGTTAGCGAAGTGACAGGCCATGCACAGAGTAGTGGCAGAGGTATAAATGTTTATGTCGCAGGCAGAGGTCGCAGCAGTAAGAGGGCATGGCAGCAGGAGTCGTAGCAAGAGGCCTGCATAATCATCAGGAGAAAAGGGTGGCAGCTTGCCGGTAAGGCAGCGGCTGAGCCAGCAAGTAGTAGAATGGCTGGGAGTCAGCAAGGTGGCAGCAGTTGCAGGTCGGGAACCAAACGTGCCTGGGGTAGACCACCTGCTTCGCAGCAGACTACCTGCCTGGGAAGTAGTGGTGCAGGGGTTCATGGAGGCAGTGGCTGTAGCAGTCAGTCAGTGCAGACTGTTGGGTGGATAATCACCTACTCGGTGGTGTGGCAGTTTTTTGTTAAGCCGCCGGAGGAGGTTAACATGGCCATATGTAGAAAATGTGGGCAGAAGGTGAAGCGTGGCCAGGGTGCCAATGTTGGTACCACAGTCCTGCATCAACATATGCAGCGTCACCATAAAGTGGCCTGGGAGAACCGTGGCTCCGATGTGGTGGTCCAGATTGCCGCAGCAACCGCTGCATCACCCAGTGGCACACACCCGGTTTCAGGCAATCGAGGCTCCAGCACCTCAGCCAAAGGGAGCTCTTTGTCATTTCTATCTTCTGCTGGTCCAGATGCTCCTGCTCCTCCTCCTCCTTCTCCTCGTCAATCATTCCGTAAGCAATCGATCACTGAAGCGATTGCCAAGAGACAGCAGTATGCGTGCATGCATCCAACGGCGCAGAAGCTGAACGTGCTCCTGTCCAAGTTGCTGGTGCTGCAGTCTCTTCCTTTCCAAGTGGTGGACTCCGCACCTTTCAGAGAACTGATGGCTTGTGCCGAGCCAATGTGGAGAGTTCAAAGCCGTCATTTATTTGCCCTGCACAAATATGTAGAACACAAGGTGGGGCAGTCCTTGAGCCTGTCTGTGTCTGCCAAAGTGTATGGCAGCGCCGACGTATGGAGCTGTAACTACGGTCAGGGACTGTACATGTCCTTTACGGCCCACTGGGTGAATGTGGTTCCTGCACAGCCACAGCAGCAACTTGGCCAGGTCACACCGCTGGTCCTGAGACAATGTCCGCATCTACCTCCTCATCCTCCACCACGTCCTCAGCCTCCACTGCAGGACCAAGTCACAGCACCCCTCCAGCATACCACATGTGCAGGGCACGGTGGTGTCACACTGTTCTGCACCTCATTTCCCTGGGCAAACTGAGTCACACAGGGGAGGAACTGCTCCATGTTCTTCGTCAAGAAATCAAATCCTGTCTTTCTCCCCGACAACTCAAAATCGGGACCATGGTGACCAAAAACAGGAGGAACATTGTGTCTGCGCTGCATCAAGGAAGGCTGAGCCATGCGCCCTGCATGGCACACGTGTTCAATCTGGTTATCAAGCGGTTCCTGAAGTCTTCCACCCATCTGCAAGACATCCTAAAAATGGCCAGGAAACTTTGCATGCACTTCAGCCGCTCATACACAGCAAAGCACACCCTCCTTGAGCTGCAGTGGCAGAGCGGCATCCCCCAACATACGCTGATATGCAACGTTTCCACCCGTTGGAATTCCACCCTCCATACGTTGGACCGGCTATACGAACAGAAAAAGGCAAACGATTTCTTGATGATGGAATCGGATATGAGTACCCCCCTGTACCTTCTATGTCAGCCAGTGGCAGCTCATGCGTGATACCTGCCGTTTGCTGAGGACCTTTAAGGACGCAACGTTATTTGTCAATTGCCATAGTGAAGAAACTACTCACCAGCAGCAGGTAGACCTGGAGAAGGACCTGAACCAGCAGGTGGTGGCATATTTGGACAGCATCTTGCCAGCCCACAATGAAGATCCGCTGGACTACTGGGCAGCCAAACTGGATTTGTGGCCGCAACTAGCAGAGTTTGCCCTGGAAAAGCTGTCCTGCCCGGCCAGTAGTGTGGCATCAGAGCAGGTGTTTAGTGCGGCGGGGTCCATAGTTAGCACCAGGAGAAATCGCCTGTCCACTCAAAATGTGGAAAGACTGAACTTTGTCAAGATGAATCATGCGTGGATCATCCAGGATTTCCAACCACCAATTCCTGATGCATCAGACTAGATCATCCATGGTACTACACCAACACTTTGATAAAAGAGACCGGATTCTTCTGACTACCTGCCTCAGCTACTACTCTGATGCTGCAACCCGCCTGAGGCCACACATCTGATGCCAAGTGCTCTTTCTTTCACCCACCTTCATCAGTGGGTACTGGTATTGCCCCAAACCACCCCACTCTGTCATCGGGTCACTTTGTGGTCTCCTGATGCAGCTGCTGCTGCCATCTCCACACTATGTCACCTTGCCACTCTGTGGTATTCTCCTGATGCTGCTGCCATATCCAAACTATGTCCCTTGCCACTCTGTGGTCTCCTGATGCTGCTGCCATCTCCACACTATGTCATCTTGCCTTTCTGTGGTATCCTGATGCTGTTACTGCCATCTCCACACTATGTCACCTTGCCTTTCTGTGGTATCCTGATGCTGCTGCTGCCATCTCCACACTGTTACCTTGCCACTGTGTGGTATTCTGATGCTGTGCCATATCCACACTATGTCACCTTGCCACTCTGTGGTCTGCTGCTGCCATCATCTCAACACTATGTCACCTTACCACTGTATGGTATCCTGATGCTGCTGCTGCCATCTCCACACTATTGCACCTTGCCAGAAGGAAGGAAAAATGAGACGCACAACAGATCCTGTCTGTGTAGCAGCGGTAAGGCCTGTATAGTCCCACCAGAATTGGCTTATGATTTGGTAGCCAAAAGAGTGTGTACAAAACACAGAAGACATGCAAATATTCCATTCACTTGTCATCTCTGTTTTAGATCCACTCCTGTTTTTTTTTGCATTAGCAATACTGATGGATTATTGAGCAAATGCTGACCAAGTGAGGGCGTATGCTCCACAGACAGGATCCATTTTTTGTGGACTATTGTTCTATTGACACCCTCTCCACTCTGTCAAGGGGGCTCTACTTGTATAAGCGTTTAATAGAACAGTTTCTGATAACATCTATGTGCAATCAGCTGGCGACAGTGTAAAAGGAGTGTGCTTCTTCTTGGCACTAACATCGACCTGTAAAGCTGAGTTGATACTTGAGTTATTTGGTCAGTTTTGGCCCCGTGACTGCCCTAATAACTGAAGTGTGCAGTGGTTCTAAGAGCGATGCCTGTCATCTGCATGTTATATGGACTCACTGTATTATTTCACCACCAAAGCAAACTCCCTATACAAAATAGCAGTTTTTTAAATGTAATTCACCGCAAATATATTCGGATCGAACCAAATTTTAGTAAAAAAAAATTGGCGAATCAGCAAATAAAATTTTTAAAAAATGTGCTCATCTCTAGTGACTAGCTGCAATTCCCCGTGAGAAAAACAACATTTTTCAACAAAAGCTATAGCTGAACGATTTAAACTTGAGTCCTTGTATAATCTTCCGCCCCCCACCCCCTCTTCCTGTTTGGTGATATGTCCGCGCAAGACAGGGATATCTCTATTCCTTTATTTTTAGATTCTCTCAGACTTCCAACATTATTTCCTGATTAACCGGAAGTATTAGCAAAACCCGTCACGCTCTTTGAACTTGCCCTAGCTCGGAAAAAATCTCCTAGAGGCAAATGCCCTGGACCAGATGGTCTGCCAGTTACCTGTTCTCCCAATTCTCCTACCCATCTGCAACTTATCCTTGCAGATCCAAACTGCTGACATGATCAGAGCCAGGGGCGTACATAGAAATCATTAGGCCCCATAGCAAGAATGTGTATTGGGCCCCCATGCCCCATCCTTAGCCCCTCCCACTACCTGTTCCCTCCTCCTGGCTGCCTGCTTCTAATTACTATATAATGTGCCATACCTCACCCCCATAAACTGTGCCTGTTGCTGCGTATAATATACAGTGTGCCATACCCAAATAAATTATGCCTATTGCTGAGTAAAATATATAATGTGCCATACCCCCCACCCCCTTGAATTACTATATGCCTATATAACGTGCCATACCAGCCAAGTATTATGCATATTGCTGCATATAATATATAGTGTGTCATACCCCAGCCCCCCCGGCTGCCTGCTGCAGCATATTATATAGTGTGCCATACATCCCATCCCCCCCTTAAAAGTATGCTTGCTATGTATAATGTATAGTGTGCCATGGCTCCCTAATGATCTGTGCCTGCCATTGGGCATTATATAATGTGCCATAAACCCCCCCGAACTGGCCCTGTTTCTCCCTATTATATAGTGTGTCATATCTTTCCCCCCCCCCCCCCCCAGGAACTGTATCTGGCTGCCTGCTGCAGCTTATTACATTGTGTGCTAAACACCCCCCCTAAAAGTGTGCCTGCTGCCTATAATGTATAGTGTGACTTAGCCTACAATGATCTGTGGTTGTTGCTCCCCATTATATAGTGTCCTTATTCACTGCCTCAGCCGCAGCCTCCATAAACTATTATTTTGAACCTGTATTAAACAGGACTGACTTTACTTACACAGTAAGTCTGCATTGCCTAGCCTCAGTCATTACTTGCTGGCAGAGGGACTCCCACGCTGCACTGCTCACTGACGTTTCTCTGCTGGTGCAGGGTAGACCAGCCAATCGGCAGCAGGCTCTGCTAGCACTGCAAATGCTGATTGGCTAGCCCAGCAGAGAGACAACACACGCACATAGCAAGCACTGGTCTGGACTTGAGAGAAGACAGCCAGACACTGATGTGCTGGGTAAGGAGGGGGAGAGCAGGGAGCTGGAAGGCAAGGACTGAGCCCAAGGCAGGACTTGGGAAGTGACAGGAGCTTGTGTGTAATTAGGAGGCATCCATGGCCAGGCCCCTTTCCCCCAGGGGGCCCATAGCAACTGCATAGTTTGCCTCTATTGGAGGTACACCACTGATCAGAGCTGTGATCATTATTATTCCAAAGGAGGGCAAAGATCTCACATCTTGTGCAAATTACCGCCTCATTTCCTTAATGAATACCGATCTAAAAATCCTGCCCAAAATGCTAGCCACTAGATTACATTTTTTTTGTCCCAAATTTGATCCAACCAGACCAAGTAGGTTTTGGACGGGGCCGAGAAGGGAAAGATAGTACTACCAAAGTTATTTTACTCCTCATACATAGTTATACCCTGACTTTATAGACTCGTCCTTTATCAAAGTTCCTTTTCTCTGCTTCTTATATTGACGCTGTTCTTGCCATATACAAGCAGTCTTCAGCCTCTGTCTTGAAAAACAGCTCAATTTCTGCCCGGTTTGTAATAAAAAATGGGACACGACAGGGTTGTCCCCTTTCCTCTCTTATTTTTGAACGAGTGATAGAAACTCTCATGCCATCCCTGAGTCAAGAAAAGGATATCAAAGGACTAAAGGTAGGCACCCAGGAATTTAAACAAGCGGCATATGCTGTTGACCTCCTGATCCTTACTATGAACCCAATTAAATCTATGCCCTTAGTGATCTCTGTCTTTCAAAGATTTGGCTCTTTATCCAAAATCCTGGATTTTTTTTCTGGTTCCCACAGGCTGCCGTACATGTGTGACGTCACACCAACACTTCGCAAAGCCCGTTCTGACTTCTAAGACATGAGTGAATGCCGCCGGGCAGGGCGTCAACACGTGCATAAGCCAAAGACCCAAGCAAGCAGGATTAAAGGGATTCTGTCACCAGGTTTCACCCCTGTCAGCTAAACATATGCTGATGTTCAGGGCCTCATCAGGATTCCTAATGTGGGCTTCTAAATGTGATCCGTAGCCTTATTTTGCTAAAAAACAGGTTTTACCAACCTGTCACTCAAAGAAATAAGGTGCCCAAGGGGATGTCAGGGGATGTCAAGGGATGCAAGGTGCCCGCCGCACCCACCGCCGTTCGTGCCCAGTGCCGCCTTTCCAGACTTCTGCACCGCCTCCTAATCCTCTGTGCTGCCTCCCGCTCTCCCTCCATCCCCCCTCCTCCCTCCTCCGGCTGTAAGATCTCGCGCGTGCGCACAGGGCTCTGCCTGATGCGCCCGTGCGGACTTCTCGATTTGGCTTCTTGAAGCGAAGTGCGCATGCGCCGGCACTTCGCTCAACCCAGGTATGACCTGCACTCTGGCGCCAGCCTCTCAGAGCCCTGTGCGCACGCGCGATATCTTACAGCAGGAGGAGGAGGAGGGGGAGGGAGAGCGAGAGGCGGCACAGAGGATTAGGAGGCGGTGCAGAAGTCTGGAAAGGCGGCGATGGGCACGAACGGCGGTGGGTGCGGCGGGCACCTTGCATCCCTTGACATCCCCTGACATCCCCTTGGGCACCTTATTTCTTTGAGTGACAGGTTAGTAAAACCAGTTTTTTAGCAAAATAAGGCTACAGACCACATTTAGAAGCCCACATTAGGAATCCTGATGAGGCCCTGAACATCAGCATATGTTTAGCTGACAGGGGTGAAACCTGGTGACAGAATCCCTTTAAGCGTCGGAGCTCATAGGCAGGACTAAACTACAGGATCGCTACAAATATAAATACAAACAAGGCAAGTGACTGTATGTCTGTAGCGACTATGTTTAAGCACTTTGGAACATTGTACTAAATTGTATGTATCAGAATAAGGCAATGAAGTTTCTTTGTGGGAGTCTTATTTTTATTAATATGTACTAGCATCCAACTGATATCAGCACCAATACACCACAAGAAGTGATAGGTGCCTACTAGTGAGCGCAGGTTGATTGCTATTTATTGTTGTATATTCATCACATCAAGTACGGGAAGATTACTTTTATTTAAACACAGCAGCTACACAGACGCCAATAGAACAATATATATTTATATATAAAACAATCTATACTGATAGGATATTTGCTACAGCACACTCAAAATATTAAGGAACGCAGCAGTGGAACGTTATTTAAGTTGTGTAATCTGTCTGTTAGTTTGGAGGGTGACATATACCAATTTTTGATGTGAGGTAAACCTGCACTGCATCCGTGATAGGGAAATTAATATAGTTAATCTGTCTGTTAGTTCGATGGGTGACATATACCCATTTTTGGTGTAAGTTACACCTGTACTGCATACGTGACAGGGAAATTAATATAGTTAATCTGTTTGTTAGTTCGGTGGGTGACATATACCCATTTTTGGTCTAAGGTACACCTGTACTGCATACGTGACAGTGAAATTAATATAGTTAATCTGTTTGTTAGTTCGGTGGGTGACAGTTACCCATTTTTGGTGTGGATCACGAGTAGCACCACCCATCAGCTGTGAGTAGTGAAAGGACAGGACGCAGGCAGCTGAAGAGAGGTAGAGTGCTAGGAATTTCATCTGGCTATTTATTCTGTGGGTGACCTATAGTGATTTTTGTGGGTACAATACACCAGCTTTGCACTCCTGACACAGAAATATAATAATTCATCTGGCTGTTAATTCTGTGGGTGACCAATAGCGATTTTTTGTGGGTGCAATGCACCATTTTTGCACCCCTGACTCAAAAATATAATAGTTAATCTGTCTGTTAGTTCGGTGGGTGACATACAGTTGTGCTCATAAGTTTACATACCCTTGCAAAATTTATGATTTCTTAACCATTGTTCAGAAAATATGAATGATAACTAGTGTTGAGCGAGCACCAAAGTGCTCGTGTGTTCTACCGAGCACAATGGAAGTCAATGGGAGAACCTCAGGCACCCCCTGCTTGGAAGAGAAGAGGGTGTCTGGTTCATAAAAAAAGGTGAGAAATTGATGGAAACCCCATTAAAATGGTTTGGAAACAGCATTAAGAGGATAGCTGGATGCGTCTTAGACTCTTATTATGTACGACATACAATAGACAACCACACAAAGGCTATATACCAAAAGCCAGGTATGTGGAAGCCAACAATCTATCCATGACACAGATAACAGCCAGCATACTTTACAATGACAGCCTTGTGCACTATGAGACATTCCAAACCAGCTCTCATCTGACTAATAACCAGTAAACCTCAAAGTTATTTTGCAGACAGGTAAGCTGGAAAAGTGTGTATAAAATTATTTAGCATTTGTTGGCTGGCTTGGATGGACCTGCACAGCTAGATCAATATCATTGGGGCGAAAAAAAAGTTTTTGGATTGTCCTAACATAATATTCAATCACCTTTCTATACAGTTTTGTCATGTAAAAACTAATTTGCATAAACATGGGCTTATGGGAAAGACATGCAAATGAGCAGAATCTACCTTGTTTTTCAGCTGTCTTAAGACTATGAAAACCAATAGATGGCACTATTGAGTTATGAACAGCGCCATCTATTGGTTTTACAGAATTATGACAACAGACTAATAGATTTGTCAGAAGACTATGAAACCAATAGATGGTGCTGTTCATAACTCAATAGCGCCATGCGCAATCTATTGGTTTCATAGTCTTCTGACAAGAATATTAGACTATGAGTCTTATGACAAGCTTATTAGTGTAGCTTTTTGCATGGAATATTTGCAATAAAAATTTGCGATTAGAATATTTGCGATCTACACTAAGTTATTACCTAACTTTCCCAGTGTCAGATATCTTCACTGAGTTATTACCCAACTTTCTCAGTGTCAGATTTTATCACTGAGTTGTTACCCAGCTTTCCCATTGTCAGATTTTATCACTGAGTTATTACCCAGCTTTCCCAGTGTCAGATTTTATCACTGAGTTATTACCCAGCTTTCCTAGTGTCAGATATCATCCTAGTGTAGATTGCCCCCAGGCTATGAGCTGAGCGCTGCGATTGGCCAGCGCTACAGCATGGGAGAAGGAGACACCGTCAGGCTCATCTGGGTGGAGCCGAACATATGAAGATACCGGAGGCTATACCGGGAGAACGGAGCGGCGCCCAGGGATAATAGTAAGTGCAGGGAGATCCCTGGGCGCCGCTCTCCATGTCTGTATACTTAGTTTAGATTTTCTATTCTAGTGAAAGGTCTCTACTGCCGTTCCAAATCAAGAATATATCGTCGATATGTCTGGTCCAAAACACGATATTGTTGTTCCACCATACTTCATGGTACGGAAGACAAATTTATCTTCCCACCAGCCCAGGAGGAGATTAGCATATGTCTGAGCATAAGGGCTCCCCATCGCTGTCCCCCTGAGCTGGTGGTAGAAGGACCCATTAAATAAAAATAAATGATGTGTGAGTGTGTACTCCAAACGGCCTATAATGAATTGGCTATGATTCTGAAATTGTGTTCCCCTAGAGGAGAGAAAATGCATAGCTGCTGCCAATCCCTTATCATGTGGTATCGACGTATATAGAGATTCCACGTCAATACTAGCCAATAAGACATCCGGATCAATCAAAATGGTCTCTATTTTACGCAAGAAATCCATTGTGTCCCTGGGGAAAGAGGGCAAACATGACACAAAGTCTCGTAATACTTTATCCAGATATACTCCACAGTGATGGGTAAGGGAGCCTATCCCGGAGACAATTGGACGGCCTTCAAGGGGATTTAGTCCAATATTCCCGAATGTCTATTTTATTTTGTTTTACGGACGGCACTCCCCTGTCATTATCATTATTTTTACTCTTTTCTCTAAGAACTCCATACGCAAATTGTCGTATATTTTGTACATGTTCTTCTGGTATGTTTTTTAGACTTGGCAAAGGGGTCAGAAGCACCCCAAAACGCGTTGTCGCTTATCATCTAATAAAATATTAGTAATACCAACATCCATTGAAGTCGTGTTTTGTGGCAAGAAGGTACTGCATCTGTACTTATCTAGTACATATCCCCCCACTGAAGCTTTTTAGTGTAGCCTTTTGCATGGAAAATTTGCAATAAAAATTTGTGATTATAATATTCGTGATCTACACTTATTACCCAACTTTCCCAGTGTCAGATATCTTTACTGAGTTATTACCCAACTTTCTCAGTGTCAGATTTTATCACTGAGTTATTACCTAGCTTTCCCAGTGTCAGATATATTCACTGAGTTATTACCCAACTTTCCCAGTGTCAGATTTTATCACTGAGTTATTACCCAGTTTTCCCAGTGTCAGATATCATCCTAGTGTAGATCGCGAATATTCTAATCACAAATTTTTATTGCAAATTTTCCATGCAAAAGGCTACACTAATAAGCTTGTCCATAAGACTCATAGTTAGAGTTGAGCGAACACCTGAATGTTCGGGTTCGAGAAGTTTGGCCGAACTTCCCGGAAATGTTCGGGTTCGGGATCCGAACCCGACCCGAACTTCATCCCGAACCCGAACCCCATTGAAGTCAATGGGGACCCGAACTTTTCGGCACTAAAAAGGCTGTAAAACAGCCCAGGAAAGAGCTTGAGGGCTGCAAAAGGCAGCAACATGTAGGTAAATCCCCTGCAAACAAATGTGGATAGGGAAATGAATTAAAATAAAAATAAAATAAATAAATATTAACCAATATCAATTGGAGAGAGGTCCCATAGCAGAGAATCTGGCTTCACGTCAGCAGAGAATCAGTCTCTTCATGCCATAGCAGAGAATCTGGCTTCACGTCACCCACCACTGTAACAGTCCATTGTCATATATTTAGGCCCCGGCACCCAGGCAGAGGAGAGAGGTCCCGTAACAGAGAATCTGGCTTCATGTCAGCAGAGAATCAGTCTGCATGTCATAGCAGAGAATCATGCTTTACGTCACCCACCACTGGAACAGTCCATTGTCAGATATTTAAGCCCAGGCACCCAGGCAGAGGAGAGAGGTCCCGTAACAGAGAATCTGGCTTCATGTCAGCAGAGAATCAGTCTGCATGTCCTAGCAGAGAATCATGCTTTACGTCACCCAACACTGGAACAGTCCATTGTCAGATATTTAGGCCCAGGCACCCAGGCAGAGCAGAGAGGTTCCGTAACAGAGAATCTGGCTTCATGTCAGCAGAGAATCAGTCTTCATGTCATAGCAGAGAATCAGGCTTCATGTCACCCACCACTGGAACAGACCACTGTCAGATATTTTTAGGCCCCGGCACCCAGGCAGAGGAGAGAGGTCCCATAACAGAGATTCAGGCTTCATGTCAGCAGAGAATCAGTCTTCATGTCATAGCAGAGAATCAGGCTTCACTTCACCCACCACTGGAACAGGCCACTGTCAGATATTTAGGCCCAGGCACCCAGGCAGAGGAGAGAGGTCCCATAACAGAGATTCAGGCTTCATGTCAGCAGAGAATCAGTCTTCATGTCATAGCAGAGAATCAGGCTTCACGTCACCCACCACTGGAACAAGCCACTGTCACATATTTAGGCCCAGGCACCCAGGCAGAGGAGAGAGGTCCCGTAACAGAGAATCTGGCTTCATGTCAGCAGAGAATCAGTCTGCATGTCCTAGCAGAGAATCATGCTTTACGTCACCCAACACTGGAACAGTCCATTGTCAGATATTTAGGCCCAGGCACCCAGGCAGAGGAGAGAGGTCCCGTAACAGAGAATCTGGCTTCATGTCAGCAGAGAATCAGTCTGCATGTCCTAGCAGAGAATCATGCTTTACGTCACCCAACACTGGAACAGGCCACTGTCAGATATTTTTAGGCCCCGGCACCCAGACAGAGGAGAGAGGTCCCATAACAGAGAATCTGGCTTCATGTCAGCAGAGAATCAGTCTTCATGTCATAGCAGAGAATCAGGCTTCATGTCACCCACCACTGGAACAGGCCACTGTCAGATATTTTTAGGCCCCGGCACCCAGGCAGAGGAGAGAGGTCCCATAACAGAGATTCAGGCTTCATGTCAGCAGAGAATCAGTCTTCATGTCATAGCAGAGAATCAGGCTTCACGTCACCCACCACTGGAACAGGCCACTGTCACATATTTAGGCCAAGGCACCCAGTCAGAGGAGAGAGGTCCCATAACAGAGATTCAGGCTTCATGTCAGCAGAGAATCAGTCTTCATGTCATAGCAGAGAATCAGGCTTCATGTCACCCACCACTGGAACAGGCCACTGTCAGATATTTTTAGACCCCGGCACCCAGGCAGAGGAGAGAGGTCCCATAACAGAGATTCAGGCTTCATGTCAGCAGAGAATCAGTCTTCATGTCATAGCAGAGAATCAGGCTTCACGTCACCCACCACTGGAACAGGCCACTGTCACATATTTAGGCCCAGGCACCCAGGCAGAGGAGAGAGGTCCCATAACAGAGATTCAGGCTTCATGTCAGCAGAGAATCAGTCTTCATGTCATAGCAGAGAATCAGGCTTCATGTCACCCACCAATGGAACAGGCCACTGTCAGATATTTTTAGGCCCCGGCACCCAGACAGAGGAGAGGTTCATTCAACTTTGGGTTGCCCCGCAATATAATGGTAAAATGAAAATAAAAATAGTATTGAATGAGGAAGTGCCCTGGAGTACAATAATATATTGTTAAGGGGAGGTAGTTAATGTCTAATCTGCACAAGGGATGGACAGGTCCTGTGGGATCCATGCCTGGTTCATTTTTATGAACGTCAGCTTGTCCACATTGGCTGTAGACAGGCGGGTGCGTTTGTCTGTAATGACGCCCCCTGCCGTGCTGAATACACGTTCAGACAAAACGCTGGCCGCCGGGCAGGCCAGCACCTCCAAGGCATAAAAGGCTAGCTCTGGCCACGTGGACAATTTGGAGACCCAGAAGTTGAATGGGGCCGAACCATCAGTCAGTACGTGGAGGGGTGTGCACAGGTACTGTTCCACCATGTTATTGAAATGTTGCCTCCTGCTAACACATTCCGTATCAGGTGGTGGTGCAGTTAGCTGTGGCGTGGTGACAAAACTTTTCCACATTTCTGCCATGCTAACCCTGCCCTCAGAGGAGCTGACCGTGACACAGCTGCGTTGGCGACCTCTTGCTCCTCCTCTGCCTTCGCCTTGGGCTTCCACTTGTTCCCCTGTGACATTTGGAAATGCTCTCAGTAGCGCGTCTACCAACGTGCGCTTGTACTCACGCATATTACTATCACGCTCCAGTGCATGAAGTAAGGTGGGCACATTGTCTTTGTACCATGGATCCAGAAGGGTGGCAACCCAGTAGTCCGCACACGTTAAAATGTGGGCAACTCTGCTGTCGTTGCACAGGCACTGCAGCATGTAGTCGTTCATGTGTGCCAGGCTGCCCAGAGGTAAGGACAAGCTGTCCTCTGTGGGAGGCGTATTGTCATCGTCCTGCGTTTCCCCCCAGCCACGCACCAGTGATGGGCCCGAGCTGCGTTGGGTGCCAGCCCGCTGTGAACCTGCTTCATCCTCATCGTCCTCCAGTAGTGGGCCCTGTCTGGCCACATTTGTACCTGGCCTCTGCTGTTGCAAAAAACCTCCCTCTGAGTCACTTTGAAGAGACTGGCCTGAAAGTGCTAAAAATGACCCCTCTTCCTCCTCCTCCTCCTGGGCCACCTCCTCTTCCATCATCGCCCTAAGTGTTTTCTCAAGGAGACATAGAAGTGGTATTGTAACGCTGATAACGGCGTCATCGCCACTGGCCATGTTGGTGGAGTACTCGAAACAGCGCAACAGGGCACACAGGTCTCGCATGGAGGCCCAGTCATTGGTGGTGAAGTGGTGCTGTTCCGCAGTGCGACTGACCAGTGCGTGCTGCAGCTGAAACTCCACTATGGCCTGCTGCTACTCGCACAGTCTGTCCAGCATGTGCAAGGTGGAGTTCCACCTGATGGGCACGTCGCATATGAGGCGGTGAGCGGGAAGGCCGAAGTTACGCTGTAGCGCAGACAGGCGAGCAGCGGCAGGATGTGAACGCCGGAAGCGCGAACAGACGGCCCGCACTTTATGCAGCAGCTCTGACATGTCGGGGTAGTTGTGAATGAACTTCTGCACCACCAAATTCAGCACATGCGCCAGGCAAGGGATGTGCGTCAAACCGGCTAGTCCCAGAGCTGCAACGAGATTTCGCCCATTATCGCACACCACCAGGCCAGGCTTGAGGCGCACCGGCAGCAACCACTCGTCGGTCTGTTGTTCTATACCCCGCCACAACTCCTGCGCGGTGTGGCGCCTGTCCCCCAAACATATGAGTTTCAGAACGGCCTGCTGACGTTTACCCCGGGCTGTGCTGAAGTTGGTGGTGAAGGTGTGTGGCTGACTGGATGAGCAGGTGGAAGAAGAGGAGGAGGAAGCTGAGTAGGAAGAGGAGGAGACAGGAGGCAAAGAATGTTGCCCTGCAATCCTTGGAGGCGGAAGGACGTGCGCCAAACAGCTCTCCGCCTGGGGCCCAGCCGCCACTACATTTACCCAGTGTGCAGTTAGGGAGATATAGCGTCCCTGGCCGTGCTTACTGGTCCACGTATCTGTGGTTAGGGAAGGCACGGCTCTCTTGGAGAAGTAGTGCCGGCTGGGAACAACATACTGTGGGACAGCAAGCGACATGAGCTGTTTGAAGCTGTCTGTGTCCACCAGCCTAAATGACAGCATTTCATAGGCCAGTAGTTTAGAAATGCTGGCATTAAGGGCCAGGGATCGAGGGTGGCTAGGTGGGAATTTACGCTTTCTCTCAAATGTTTGTGAGATGGAGAGCTGAACGCTGCCGTGTGACATGGTTGAGATGCTTGGTGACGCAGGTAGTGGTGTTGGTGGTACATCCCATGTTTGCTGGGCGGCAGGTGCCAACGTTCCTGAAGAGGCCGAGGTGACGGCAGCAGCAGAAGAGGCCGAGGCGGCAGCAGCAGAAGAGGCTGAGGCGGAAGCAGCAGAAGAGGTAGCAGGGGGAGCCTGAGTGACTTTCTTGTTTTTAAGGTGTTTACTCCACTGCAGTTCATGCTTTGCATGCAGGTGCCTGGTCATGCAGGTTGTGCTAATGTTCAGAACGTTAATGCCTCGCTTCAGGCTCTGATGGCACAGCGTGCAAACCACTCGGGTCTTGTCGTCAGCACATTGTTTGAAGAAGTGCCATGCCAGGGAACTCCTTGAAGCTGCCTTTGGGGTGCTCGGTCCCAGTAGCAGGCAGAGTCTCTTGGCGGCAGGTGTTCTGCTTTTGCCCACTGCTCCCTCTTTGTCTTTTGCTACGCTGTTGGCTCGGTCTCACCACTGCCTCTTCCTCCGAACTGTGAAAGTCAGTGGCACGACCTTCATTCCATGTGGGGTCTAGGACCTCATCGTCCCCTGAATCGTCTTCCACCCAGTCTTGATCCCTGACCTCCTGTTCAGTCTGCATACTGCAGAAAGACGCAGCAGTTGGAACCTGTGTTTCGTCATCATCAGAGACGTGCTGAGGTGGTATTCCCATGTCCTCATCATCAGGAAACATAAGTGGTTGTGCGTTAGTGCATTCTATCTCTTCCACCCCTGGGGAAGGGCTAGGTGGATGCCCTTGGGAAACCCTGCCAGCAGAGTCTTCAAACAGCATAAGAGACTACTGCATAACTTGAGGCTCAGACAGTTTCCCTGATATGCATGGGGGTGATGTGACAGACTGATGGGCTTGGTTTTCATGCGCCATCTGTGCGCTTTCTGCAGAAGACTGGGTGGGAGATAATGTGAACGTGCTGGATCCACTGTCGGCCACCCAATTGACTAATGCCTGTACCTGCTCAGGCCTTACCATCCTTAGAATGGCATTGGGCCCCACCAAATATTTCTGTAAATTCTGGCGGCTACTGGGACCTGAGGTAGTTGGTACACTAGGACGTGTGGCTGTGGCAGAACGGCCACGTCCTCTCCCAGCACCAGAGGGTCCACTAACACCACCACGACCATGTCCGCGTCCGCGGGCCAATGTATTGAATTAAAATTCAGGCCTTTTTTTACAGACACCTAACACTTAGTCTATCTGGCTATCTATTTAGGTACCGTATTACACTAATACACGCACACCAGTAATGACAGATTTAGCTGAATATAAATTTGAGGCCTATTATTTAGGCGCTGGGTGACAGGTATATGTTTACGGACAGAATTAGACTTGGATCTGCACTGTAGCGTGTGTGTGAAGTTCTTGAGAATTACCCTATCAGCACCTTGAATCTAATATACCCTTTTAGGGATATATTTAAAGTAGGCCTGATACAGCAGAAACCACTAATTTTGAGAATTGCAAATTTGGGAATTGTTTTTCAACCCAGAACAAAAACTGTGCTTTGACGGACAGTAAAAATAACTTGACCAGCTAAAACAGTACAGATTTGGATGAATATAAATGTGAGGCCTATTTTTTAGGCACTGGGTGACAGGTATACGTTTAATCACAGAATTAGACTTGGATCTGCACTGTAGCATGTGTGTGAAGTTCTTGAGAATTACCCTATCAGCACCTTGAACCTAATATACCCTTTTAGGGATAGATTTAAAGTAGGCCTGATACAGCAGAAACCACTAATTTTGAGAATTGCAAATTTGGGAATTGTTTTTCAACCCAGAACAAAAACTGTGCTTTGACGGTCACTAAAAATAACTTGACCAGCTAAAGCAGTAATGACAGATTTGGATTAATATAAATGTGAGGCCTATTTTTTAGGCTCTGGGTGACAGGCTCAACTTGCCCCTGATGTAGTATATGGCCAAAAATAACCACACTATTGATGGTTAAATGCACTTAGTGACAGGCTCAACTTGCCCCTGATGTAGTATATGGCCAAAAAATAACCACACTACTGATGGTTAAATGCACTTGATGAAAGCTTGACCCTGATGTAGGATATAGCAAAAAATAACCACACTATTGATGGTTAAATGCACTTGGGTGACAAGGTCAGCTTGCCCCTGATGTAGTATATGGCCAAAAAATAACCACACTATTGATGGTTAAATGCACTTGGGTGACAAGGTCAGCTTGCCCCTGATGTAGTATATGGCCAAAAAATAACCACACTATTGATGGTTAAATGCACTTGATGAAAGCTTGACCCTGATGTAGGATATAGCAAAAAATAACCACACTATTGATGGTTAAATGTACTTGGTGGCAGCTTGTGCTGGCGCACAAGCAAGCCACAAAATGGCCGCCGATCACCCCAGAAAAAAGTGACTGAAAAACGCTCTGGGCACACTAAAAAAACTGAGCAATTGAATAGCAGCAGTTCAATGATCCACAGCTGTAGATCGATCACTGAATGAAGTCTTTTGGAGGAGTTAATCACTGCCTAATCTCGCCCTAACGTCGCAGCTGCAACCTCTCCCTACACTTGTATCAGCAGAGTGACGTGCAGCGCTATGTGACCCAAGCTTATATAGCGGCTGGGTCACATGCTGCACTGGCCAATCACAGCCATGCCAATAGTAGGCAAGGCTGTGATGGCCTCTTGGGGCAAGTAGTATGATGCTTGTTGATTGGCTGCTTTGCAGCCTTTCAAAAAGCGCCAAGAAAGCGCCGAACACCGAACCCGAACCCGGACTTTTACGAAAATGTTCGGGTTCGGGTCCGTGTCACGGACACCCCCAAATTCGGTACGAACCCGAACTATACAGTTCGGGTTCGCTCATCCCTACTCATAGTCTAATACTCTTGTCAGAAGACTATGAAACCAATAGATGGCGCTATTGAGTTATGAACAGCGCCATCTATTGGTTTCATAGTCTTCTGACAAAACTATTAGTCGGTTGACATAAGACTGTGAAACCAATATATGGCGCTGTTCATAACTTAATAGCGCCATCTATTGGTTTTCATAGTCTTATGACAGCTGAAAAACAAGGCAGATTCTGCTCAATTGCATGTCTTTCCCATAAGCCCATATTTATGCAAATTAGTTTTTACATGACAAAACTGTATAGAAAGGTGATTGAATATTATGTTAGGACAATCAGAAAACTTTGTCACCCTAATGATATTGATCTAGGTGTGCAGGTCCACCCAAGTCATCCAACAGATCTGAAGTAATTTTGAAGCTTACTGGCTCTCAGTCGGATAAGAGCTGGTTTGGAATGTCTCATAGTGCACAAGGTTGCCATGGTAAGGTATGCTGGCTGTTATCTGTCTCATGGATTGATTGATGGCTTGTATATACTTGGCTTTTGGCATATAGCCTTTGTGTGGTTGTCTATTATATGTCATACATAATGGGAGTCTAAGATGCATCCAGACATCCTCTTAATGCTGTTTCCAAACCATTTTGATGGAGTTTCCATCAATTTATAACTTTTTTTGTGAACTAGACACCCTCTCTTCTTCAGAGCAGGGGGTGCCTGGTTTGATGCTCGGGTCTCCCATTGACTTTCATTGTATTAAATTGTACTCGAGCACCCGAAGTTTTCGGCCAAACACTCGGATCTGCTGAGCATAGCGATGCTCGAGCTGAACAGCAGTTCGGCCGAGCATGCTTGCTAATCACTAATGATAACATAAAAACTTTTCTTTGACTTATGGTTAGTGGTTGGCTGAAGCCATTTATTGTCAAACAACTGTGTTTACTCTTTTTAAATCATAATCACAACACAATCTACCCAAATAACCCTGATCAAAAGTTCACATACCCCAGTTCTTAATACCGTGCACTGCACGTTTAAGGTCTCCCCAGAGTCGCTCAATGATATTGAGGTCTGGAGACTGAGATGGCCACTCCAGAACATTCACTTTATTTTGCTGTAGCCAATGACAGGTCGACTTGGCCTTGTGTTTTGGGTCATTGTCATGTTGGAATGTCCAAGTACGTCCCATGCGCTGCTTCCGGGATGATGAGTGCAAATTTTCCTCCAGCATTTGTTGATACGTTACTGCATTCATATTGCCATCAATTCTGATCAAATTTCCTGTGCCTTTGTAGCTCACACATCCCCAAAACATCAGCGATCCACCACCATGTTTCACAGTAGGAATGCTTTACCTTTCATAATAGGCTTTGTTGACTCCTCTCCAAATGTAGCGTTTATGGTTGTGTCCAAACAGTTCAATTTTAGTTTCATCACTCCAAATGACTTTGTACTAGAAGGTTTGAGGCTCGTCTCTGTGCAGTTTGGCATATTGTAAGCGGGATACTTTGTGGCATTTGCATAGTAAGGGCTTTCTTCTGGCAACTCGACCATGTAGCCCATCTTTCTTCAAGTGCCTCCTTTTTGCGCATCTTGAAACAGCCACACCACATTCTTTCAGAGTCCCGTATTTCACCTGAAGTTATATGTGGGTTTTTCCTTGCATCCCGAACAATTTTGAATCCCGGCAATATGAATGCAGTAACGGATCAATAAATACTGGAGGAAAATTTTCACTCATCATCCCGGAAGCAGTGCATGAGACGTACTTGGACATTCCAACATGACAATGATTTAAAACACAAGGCCAAGTCGAGCTGTCATTGGCTACAGCAAAATAAATTGAAGGTTCTGGAGTGGCCATCTCAGTCCCCAGACCTCAATATCATTGAGCCACTCTGGGAGAACTCAAACGTGCAGCTCATGCAAGACAGCCCAAGAATTTAGGGGAACTGGAGGCTTTTTGCCAGGAAGAATAGGCAGCTTTACCATCTGAGAAGATAAAGAGCCTCATCCACAACTACCACAAAAGACTTCAAGCTGTCATTGATATTAAAGGGGACAATACACAGTATTAAGAACTGGGGTATGTAAACTTTTGATCAGTTTCATTTGGGTAGTTTGTGTTGTGATTATCATTTAAAAAGAGTAAACACAGTTGTTTGACAATAAAGTGCTTCAGCCAACCACTAACCATAAGTTTTTGTGTTTATCATTCATATTCTCTGAACAATGGGTAAGAAATGATAAATTCTGCAAGGGTATGTAAACTTATGAGCACAACTGTATACCCATTTTTGGTGTGAGATACACGTGCACTGCATAAGTGACAGGGTAAATAATATACTTAATCTGTCTGTTAGTTCGGTGGGTAAAATATACCCATTTTTCGTGTGAGATACACTTGCACTGCATCCGTGACAGGAAAATTGATATAGTTAATCTGTCTGTTAATTTGGTGGGTGACATATACCCATTTTTGGTGTAAGGTATACCTGTACTGCATCTGTGACAGGGAAATTAAAGAGGACCTTTCATGGGTCCAGACATTATAAACTAAGTATCAGGAAACATAGGGCAATTTAACTGCACTTACAATTTTTTCTGGGCGCCACTCCGTTCGTCCGCTGTGGCCCCCGTCACAGCCAGGAAAAAAAAAAACTGGCCTTCTCCCTAGCTGTGACGCTCTCCGCTGCGATTGGAGAGCGCTACAGGAAGGGAGAAGGAGACGCCCACGGAGAAAGACTCAGTCTCATCCTCTTTGTTCCGATGCTAAAATTAGCATACCAGGCGGGATAATACAACGGGAGCCACAGAGAGCGAATGGAGCGGCGCCCAGAAAAATTATAAGTGCAGTTAGATCCCTGCAATATGCCCTACATATCCTGATACTTAGTTTATAATGTTTGGACCCATTAAAGGTCCTTTTTAATATAGTTAATCTGTCTGTTAGTTCGATGGGTGGCATATACCCATTTTTGGTGCGAGATACACCTGCACTGCATCCATGACAGGGAAATTAATATAGTTAATCTGTCTGTTAGTTTGGTGGGTGACAGCATGTTCAGTGTAATTTTGTAGGCCCGAATACCGGTGGATGGCTGACAGTGCCTCCAGTTCCTTCACATTGTCTTCCACTCGGTCCCCTGCTGAAAGCGCAGAGTTGGCACCTGCAGCCCATGGGCATCTGTCTTTCACCTCACCCCCCTGCACATCAGCCATGCAGTCTGAGCCCCAAGTCATGCAGCAGTCTCTTATGCTTTTTGATGACTCTGCTGGCGGTGTTTTGGTGGGCCATCCACCTAGCCCTGTCTCAGTAGTGGAAGAGATTGAGTGCACTGATACCCAACCACTTTCAGGATGTGGTCATAGGAGGACAACTGCAACATGTCTCTGATGATGATGACGAAATACAGGTGCCAACTGCTGCTACTTTCTGCAAACTGCAGACCAGCAACGAGGGCAGGGGTGAAGAGTAGGTGGAAGATGATGTGAAGGATGATGAGGTCCTAGGCCCCACATGGAATCAAGGTCAGGGCCGGGCCGACACAGAGGCAGGGGAGGCTCCAGCCTTAGGGCGCAGCTTGGGGTGGGCGGAAAAACAAACTTTTTTTTTTTTTTTTAATCACTTACTTGCCAGCAGCGCAGCGCTGCCGGGCGCCCTCCCCAGCCAGTGTTCACTCTAAGCTGCGCTTGTGTTAAGCCACAGATAGGAGCAGTGCAGCGTACTCAAGTTGTGTTTAGAAGTGTTTCTGGGTGATGTAGTGCAATAGACACTAACCTGGTACGGCTGACTCTCTGCAAGGGCAGGTGATGATAGAAAGTTCGTGACGCCAGTGCCAATTAAACGGTGGCACGCCGTTTGCTGATAGCAGGAATAAATGAGGAACCACGTGTTGTTAAAACAGAACTCCAACTTTAGTAGTTTCCATATAGAGACATTAACGGAAGCACAGTTCCTTTGCATACAGTTGATTTTGCAATACGGTCGATGCAGGCAATACAGATTAAGCAAGGTGAATTCAGAGTGTGAAACACAGGACTTGCAGTACAGGAGCTTGCACTCTATTTCTGACTGATCCTGGGACATAGAAAATCTTCTCCAAGGCCCAATACCTTAACTCTGGCGTATATCCTTGGTTTTCTCTTTATAAAGTACCTCCTCTGTTATCTTGAGTACCTCTTGCTTTTCTGCGCTTTGCCTCTGTCTCTCTCTCAGCTTCCTCAGGTTCTAGAAGCTTCTGCACTGAGGTCTTCCTGCTTCTGCATATATATCTTCAGGAGGGGAACCTTCTTCTTGGAGTTGGAACCCGGTTACAGGGACTGAAACACCCTCTCCTGGTCCGCAGGCTTCAGGCCTGGACTGGTCTCTGACATGGTCTAATCTCCAACTGGTTAGACTAGACTACTTCCTTAGACTGCCTTTCCTTTCCCTGACTGGGCCTTATATAAACTAGGGCTCCCTAGCTCTCTCTAGTGACTAGAAGCTGGAATGACACCCCTAGCAGGCCTGTACATGCAAGTTTCACAGTAACAGGGAAATACATAGCATTACATTACATGACATTTTATAAAGATGACATATACCAACTTCCCCATAAATAAGGAGGGACGACAGCACACCAAATGACCTTTGGTAGTGACGGGTATTACAGTCCCCGTACACTACATACCCCACTGCTTTAAGCTGAGTACGCCCTCGTACTCCATCAGGGCTCGCCCAACTGGAATCTCTACCTGAAACAGAAAATAGAGACATGCAGGCATACATATATGCAATTCATCTGCATTTACATTCAGATCAGGTCCAATTGATAAAGGTGCAGGGTAGTGACAAGGGGTGTCGTTCTCTTCTTCTTAGGATAGTGAATGGAACTGGGGCGCTGACCTGGCACAGCGTAACATTATAACCAGGATAGTCCATGACAATGAATAAGTCCATAATAGAACAGTAAAATAGATAAAACAGTATAAAAGTTTTTGGAGGCTCAAAGAACAAACATGAGTCCGTACCCAGGTTATTTTCCTATAAATCACAGAGGCTCTCATGTGGTGGAGTCCATCTCTGGGCACATTTCCTTTTAAAAGAGCAAAAATCTCAGAGGCTCAGGTTCTTTTGAGTCTGTCTCCGGGCACGGTTCCTTAGTATCAAGTTGCACAATAAAATGACAGCAAGACAAGTGCTGTAATACCCCTGATCAACCTGAAAAGGGGGTGAAGGGTAAAAGGTGCAACTCAGGAACAGGCACAACTTGGTGTGGGGTAACAACAGCAGGCAGGAGGTCCTGAAAACAAACTTGGCTTTGTTGACTTTATTACTTCAGTGGTCAACACCTACCACTGAGCCGTGGATGAACTGGCAGCCGCAACAAACAACCAGGAAACATAGGACTCCTGTCCTGGAAGGGTTAATAACATCATACATTGATGCAATAAATCAAAAGGCCTAGCAGGCTGATTCACAGTGGCATATCATAATTACCCGGCTCTGCTGGCAAATATGGCCTGTAGTAGTCCTCTACAGGAGGATGTGCCCACATCACTGTGTTAGGGGGCAGTTGCAGAGTAAAGGGGCCCCTAATAGGCACTGGCCCCATGGGCCTAGGGGTAAACCTTTGGGTGGACCGCACCGGTCCCGGCATGATAATTGTGGGATGAAGTGGAGTTGATACCGCCGCCGCAAGCGGTACGGTGGGCTCTGGGCAGCAACTTCCAGCAACAGGGGGTCTTCTTTGGGGCACAGACGGAGCGGTGGTAGCAGAAGGTGGTCTACGGGTGGTGACAGGCACCCTTACCTCGTCCTTCTTTGGCGGCGTCTGGATCCTGGCGGTCGCGATCTTGCGCAGCTCCCGCAACTTCTCCTCCAGCCGGACAATCTGCTCACCGATGCTCTCTGTATCAGAGTCGCTGTCATCTGCTGGCGCCGCCGGCGCAGGTACAGTCACCGATGGCGCGGACTCGGCCTCTGCAGGTTCTGGCGATGCGTCGGGTCTCTGACCTCTCCGGATGTTCTCAAAGGTATTTTGAAGTCCTTTTAAACTTTCCATCTCTCTCATGGTCTTCTCCCGACGAGGCAGCTCGGGGGAAGGATAGGGGCTCACCCATTTTTCCAACACGGTTGGCTGCCAGAAGACGTTAGGCCCAATGAAGGAGCTCCGCTCCTGGAAGGCGTGATGGGCCGGCTCTGGAGAGCGTTCCGGTTCCCGCTCGCAGCCAGAGTAGTCTTCTTCTTCTTCTGCTTCCCAGTCCTCAGGTCCTCGCTTGGGACGGGTCACGGCAGTTGCATAAGGCCCTCTTAGGCTCTCGGCAGGGGTGAACTCCACTTCCTCTCCCTCGCGGAGGCTGTGTTGATAGGAAGGGAGGTAGTCTCTCTTGACAGACCTTCTATTAACATACAGGTCTCTGCCAGTCACATAATCTTGGATAAACCCGTAGCCACGGGTTTTGTCAAAGGACACCACCACCCCCTTTCTCCTTTCCAGGCGGGGTTGGGTGTTGGTGTGTCGTTCATGGATTGTCTTGGTCAACTCTTCATAGTAGATCTTGGTCTTTGTGTTCCGCTTTATAGCGGCCTCCCGGATCTCCGCCATTAGTGAGGACCATTTGAAAGAGGGCTGAAAGAAGTCTCTCCAAGAGCCATAGCAGGGCTCTGGTTCTTTCTCCCGTGGGCGGCAGGCGGGTTTCTCCGGTCCCGGAGAGTAGGCCGGTGGAGCCTCCTCTGGCTCTACACCAATGTCATACATCCTTGGGATTTCAGGCGCGGACGCTGCAGCAACGCTCGGCTCACTTTCCAACATCGATCCTTCTGAGGAGAGCGATAGGGTCACGTCCATTACATCAGCCAGCTCCTCCCATTGCACTGGGAGGCCGCCCCCCAGGTATTCCAGTATATGGAAGGCGGTGTCCAGGCTGGCAGACATGCAAATGTCCAGATAAGCAGTGGCGCCTGACCTTGAACTTCTTCCCGCTATTTCCTCAGAAAGGCGCCAATTTTTCCCGCCTTTTCGGGATGAAGATGACGCAGCAGCTATTTCAGCAGCCTCAGCGGCCATCTTTGAGTAGAAACGCTGTCTATTCACTGACAGCAAGCAGGATGATAAAAAGTCCACAAAACCACACTCCAACGTGGCGATTTTCTTCCTCTGTGTAGCGCAACACTGCACAACGTTTTTTAGGGGTTTTTGGTACACTTTGGGTATGATTTTCAGTCCACAAAGTCCACTTGAATAAAACAGGCAAATTGTCACTTTGGTCACAGGGCAACGTATAAGGCACAAAGTTCACGCTTCTTGCGCTAGAAAGCGTGCGAATCCTGTTCGTGACGCCAAAAGAGAGCGGTGCAGCGTACTCAAGTTGTGTTTAGAAGTGTTTCTGGGTGATGTAGTGCAATAGACACTAACCTGGTACGGCTGACTCTCTGCAAGGGCAGGTGATGATAGAAAGTTCGTGACGCCAGTGCCAATTAAACGGTGGCACGCCGTTTGCTGATAGCAGGAATAAATGAGGAACCACGTGTTGTTAAAACAGAACTCCAACTTTAGTAGTTTCCATATAGAGACATTAACGGAAGCACAGTTCCTTTGCATACAGTTGATTTTGCAATACGGTCGATGCAGGCAATACAGATTAAGCAAGGTGAATTCAGAGTGTGAAACACAGGACTTGCAGTACAGGAGCTTGCACTCTATTTCTGACTGATCCTGGGACATAGAAAATCTTCTCCAAGGCCCAATACCTTAACTCTGGCGTATATCCTTGGTTTTCTCTTTATAAAGTACCTCCTCTGTTATCTTGAGTACCTCTTGCTTTTCTGTGCTTTGCCTCTGTCTCTCTCTCAGCTTCCTCAGGTTCTAGAAGCTTCTGCACTGTGGTCTTCCTGCTTCTGCATATATATCTTCAGGAGGGGAACCTTCTTCTTGGAGTTGGAACCCGGTTACAGGGACTGAAACACCCTCTCCTGGTCCGCAGGCTTCAGGCCTGGACTGGTCTCTGACATGGTCTAATCTCCAACTGGTTAGACTAGACTACTTCCTTAGACTGCCTTTCCTTTCCCTGACTGGGCCTTATATAAACTAGGGCTCCCTAGCTCCCTCTAGTGACTAGAAGCTGGAATGACACCCCTAGCAGGCCTGTACATGCAAGTTTCACAGTAACAGGGAAATACATAGCATTACATTACATGACATTTTATAAAGATGACATATACCAACTTCCCCATAAATAAGGAGGGACGACAGCACACCAAATGACCTTTGGTACTGACGGGTATTACAGTACACTACAGCAGGAGGTTATTGATTGGCCAGTATCAGCTAGCTGCCCTGCCATTGGTCCATCCTTTCACACCCCCTTCTCTCTGGAGCTGAACACAGCAGGAGGCAGGCGTTCTCACAGTGGATCATGTGACCATGAAGGAGCATGTGACCAGTGACGTCACAGACCTCCTTCTAACAAATCCATTCTAGCATCTACCCAGCATGTATGGCAGGACTCTGCTGAGCAAAGACCATGTGCCCAGGTGAGGTGACCACAGAAGTGCCCTGGCATCTGTCTGCTGCTGGAAGCTCAATGTGGAGCTTTATGAATGTAAAAACTAATACCCAAGAGGCTAAACAAAACCCTGCTTGTCTGCTTCTGACCCTAATCTTAACACATAACGTTCATTTGATTGCAATTTACTCTAACACCTAAAGGGATTTTTTTAAAGCCTGCTGTTTCTCTAGATTACCTTATGTTGATAGTAGTGTTAATATAGTCTCAAAGGTCTGTAAAAATAGGGTAACTGCTTATATAGACCCTTGAGACTCTATTAACACTACTATAAATATAAGGTCACCTAGAGAAAGAGCAAGTTTTTAAAATATTTTTTTTTCCTTTTAGGTGTTAAAACATAACTTATTTGATTGCTTGAACACCTAAAGGAAAACAAATTAAAAACCTGCTGTTTCTCAAGATGACCTTATGTTGATAGCAGTGGTAATAGAGTCTGAAAGGTCTATAGAAGCAGTTACCCGATTTTTACAGACCTTTGAGGCTCTATTAACACTACTGTCAACATAAGGTCATCTAGAGACACAGCAGGTTTTTAAAATGATTTTTTCCTTTAGGTGTTACAGCAATCAAATGAAAGTTATGTTTTAACACCTAAAGGAAAAACATAATTAAAAAAACCTGCTGTTTCTCTAAATGACCTGATGTTGATAGTAGTGTTAATAGAGTCTCAAAGGTTTGTAAAAATTGTGTACCTGCTTCTATAGACCTTTGAGACTCTATTACCACGACTTTTAGCATAAGATCATCTGGAGAAACATCAGTTTTTTTTTAATTATTATTTTTTCTTTAGGTGTTAGAGCAATCAAATAGAGGGGGAGAAATGTGACATGGGTGAGGATGGGGTTACATGATATGCCGGAGACAATGTCTGTAGTCTGTCTGTGCCATGGACGGGGAGAAATATGACATGGAGGGCTGATGGCTGACATGGGGGTCTGATCTGAGGCATTGGGGCTGTGCCTGTGAGCTGAGGTCTAATTAACATTGGGGGTCTGATGGCTGGTCTGACCTGAGGTGGAATGAAAAATATTGTTTCCTATTATCCTCCTCTAAAACCTAGGTGCGTCTTGGGGTGGGTTGGGGTGGGAGATGATTAATAACAAACATACATATCTAAATGGCGTGGGGGGGCTTGCTTGAGTCATCTACTGATCAGTGATCATCAGAGCATTAGAGCTGCAGGAATAAATAACATCTAAATGTCTGGTGGGGTAGATGGGGGGGGGGGCCTGCACTTGAGCAGCTCAGCCTCTGTTGGTGGTGGACCTTGTCCCAGCCCTGATCAAGGTCATGCAGTTCGGAGGAAGAGGTGGTGGTCACACAGCGCCAGCCACACAGCAAAAGAGGGAGCAGGGTGCAAAAGCAGAGTGGCCATCCTCTGGCCAGTACGCCTGCTACTGCCCATCGCACCCAGGAACTGAGCACACCAAAGCTAGCTCCAAGGAGTTCCCTGGCGCAGCAGTTCTTTTAGACAATGTGCTGACGACAATACTCGAGTGGTTTGCACGCTGTGCAATCAGAGCCTGAAGTGAGGCATAAATGTTCTATGCAATACAAAAGTTGAAGTAGATCCAGCAAATAAAAGATAACTTCTTTATTTCGTCAGTTAAAATATAATATCAAAAGTTCCAAATAATTCTCCTGCATAGAAATCTACGCGTTTCAACCAGATACGGTACTCTTCATGGATACAGAAGTATAAAATGACATTTTATACTTCTGTATCCATGACAAAGACCGTATCTGGTTGAAACGCGTAGATTTCTATGCATCTCCCTAACTGCACACTGGGTAAATGCAGTGGCGGCTGGGCCCGAGGCGGATAGCAGTTTGGTGCATGTCCTACCACCACCGAGGATTGCAGGGCGTTTTCGTTGCCTCCTCCTTCTACTCTGCTTCCTCCTCATCTGGTCAGCCTAACACCGGCACCACCAACTTCAGGACAGCCAGAAGGAAACGATAGCAGGCTGTTTTGAAACTCATCTTTTTGGGGGAAAAACCCCACCTCGCAGGAGCTGTGGACGGGCATGTAACAATAGACCAATGAGTGATTATTGCCGCTGAGCCTCAAGCCCTGCCTGGTGGTGTGCGATAATGGGCGAAATCCCGTAGCAGCTCTGGGCCTAGCCAGTTTGACGCACATCCCATGCCTGGCGCATGTGCTAAATTTGGTGGTGCAGAGGTTCTTGAAAAATTACCCCGACATATGTCAGAGCTGCTGCAGAAAGTGCGGACCATCTGTTCACGCTTTCTGTTCTCACCCTGCTGCTGCTCGCCTGTCTGCGATGCAGCGTAACTTCTGCTTTCCCACTCACCGCCTCATATGCGACTTACCCACAAGGTGGAACTCCACCTTGCATATGCTGGAGAGACTGTGCGAGCAGCAGCAGACGATAGTGGAGTTTCAGCTGCAGCATGCAAGGGTGAGTCGCTCTGTGGAACAGCATCACTTCAACACCAACGAGTGGGCCTCCATTAGGGATGTGTGTGCCGTGTTGCTCTGTTTTGAGTACTCCACCAACATGACCAGTGCCGATGACGCCGTCCTCAGTGTTACTATCCCACTTCTGTGTATCCTTGAAAAAACGCTTTGGAATGATGGAAGAGGATGTGGCACAGAAGGAAGAGGAGGAGGAAGTGGGATCATTTCCACTTATCAGGCCAGTCATTCACAAGTGGCTCGGAGGGTGGGTTCCTGCACCAACAGAGGCCCAGTACACAACTGTCCAGCCAGGACACAGGACTGGAGAATGATGAGGAACAGTGTTCACAGCAGGGTGGCACCCAAAGCAGCTCACATGATCGACTCCATGCTGCAGTGCCTGTGCCGTGACCGCCACGTTACTGACATTCTAACCAGTGCTGATTACTGGGTGGCCACTCTGCTGGACCCAGCTGCAAGGACAACGTGCCGTCCTTAATTCCATCACTGGAGCTTGATCAGAATATGCGCGAGTACAATCGCACGCTGGTAGACGCACTGCTGATGGCATTCCCACCTGACTGCGGGGGCTCAGTGGAAGCACAAAGCAAAAGCAGAGGAGGAAGAAGTCGCCAACGCAGCTGGGGCACTGCCAGGTCCTGAGAAGGGAGGGGTAGCATGGCTGAAATGTGGAACAGCTTTGTCAGCATGCCACAACAACCAGCAGCACCAGCTGAGGTGGAACGTCTTTGCAGGAGGCAGCATTTCAGCAACATGGTGGAACAGTACGTGTGCACACGCCTACACATGCAGACTGATGGGTCTGCCCCATTCAACTTCTGGGTCTCCAAATTGGGAACATGGCCTGAACTTTCCCTTTACGCCTTTAAGGTGCTGGCTTGCCCTGCAGCCAGTGTATTGTCCGAACGGCAAGGGGGTATCACAGACAAGCGCAGCCGCCTGTCCACAGCCAATGTGGACAAGCTCACGTTCATTAAAATGAACCAGGCGTGGATCCCACAGGACTTGTCCATACTTTTTGAGGAGTAGACAAATATACCAGCTGCACTCAGCCATTGTAATACTCCAGCGTACTTTCTCTTTACGTTCTCTTTTCCTTTTCCCAATATTTTGAGGCCTTCAGAATTTATAAATAAAGGAAAAAAAAACTGTGTTTGCTACCTCCTCCTCCACGGCTGCTTCCATCTACACCGCCACGTCCACCACCTCCTCAACTTCCTACTCCACTTTGACCTCCGCCTCCTAGTTCAAGATTATTATTATTATTTTTTCTATTCTATGTTATTTTAAGTCATTTCCCTATCCACATTTGTTTGCAGGGCAATTGTCCTGCTCTGACCCCCATTTTGCTTCCTTTTGCAGCCCTCTAGCCCTTACTATGACTATTTTACAGCCATTTTAGTGCACTAAAGTTCAGGTCCCCATTGACTTCAATGGTGTTTGAGTTCAGGTCCCGAACACAAACTTTGACCCGAAGTTCGGCCGAACCCCACGAACCCAAGCATCCACGGGTCTGCTCATCCCTACTGACAGGTTCCCGATACCCCTCTAAACTGATTACTGTGGGAGGTCGCTCTGGTAGACACTTGGTAGCTGTGCAGGAAGCAGGGACACAGACAGGATAAAGTCCAATTTAGTGTTTTTATTTCACACTTAGCTACTCCAACAAAAACATAGCCTTAACAAATAGGCTTAAACAAACAAAACCCTGCTCGGCTGAGCCAGTACCTAATACAACACGACAATCCCTGACTATACGTGGGACCAGCTGCCTGGCCTACAGGTGCAAATGGTAAGTATTGGGTGACACATGTAATACCTTCTGTAGTTCAGCAGTCAGCTTCTCCAGGTATGGCTACACTGAGCTTTAAATTAGGTCCTAATGACCCATGTGACAACCCAGCTGTGGGCTATGGAAGCCCAGGACCAAAGCCCGGGTAGAGTGAGCGTCCCACTGCCAACCTCACTCACTCCAGTATAAGCAGGCCCAGTACATATTTTACAATCTGTCTATGTTAGCTATGACTAACATAGACAAAACAGGCTATTAACTCTGCTTATCCTGTGTCTGGGTTAACACTTCAGTTCCCAAAGACACACCTAAGGCTTACCACACACAGTTTTACAATTTCAAAGGCAGATATCAGTTCTCCCAAACCATGCCCTTCTCACATTACATAAAATGCTGACGCTACCTTCCCCAGATGTCAAGCCAGCTGTGATAAGTCTCTGCGAGAAATATCTGGGGAACCAATTCTCTTCCTCAGAAATCTGGTCCCCCAAACATATGAGCTTCAGAACAGCCTGTTGTTGTTTCCTCTGGCTGTGCAGTAGTTGGTGGTGCAGGTGCTGCACTGATTTGATGAGGAGGCGGTAGAGGAAGAACAGGAGGCATTGAGAAACATCCAGCAATCCTAGGTGGCGGTAGGACGTGTGCCAAACCGCTTTCCGCCTCAGGCTCAGCAACCACTACATTTACCCAGTGGGCAATTTGGGAGATATAACGTCCATGCACATGCTTACTGGTATATGTTGTCACGGTGCAGTTCACCGTGATGTGGTTTGCCGTGCAGGCTGGCTGCACACCTTTTGCGTACTGGCTACGGGCGATTCTGTGCAGGCTGGTTGCTTTTGGCTGCGTGCTGGCTGCGGTATCTTGTGTGTTCCTGCCCGTGTGTGTGCGTGTACCCCCCTTTGGCTGTATTGTCTCCCTGTGGGTTTTCAGGTCTGCTGCGCTCTTGCATACTGGCTGCGATGTTCTGTGGTTGCTAGGGGCAATATACTGTATTGCAGCTACATTAGCTGTGGTTTCTGGTTACCTCTGACCTGATTTGGTACCTCCCCGTTTTGGTTCTGCTGGATTTATCCTCCCCGATTCAGTTCCTGGGTGTGTCCTTTTAGAAGCACTCATTAGGCTGCGATTTCTGCCTTTGAGCATGGAGTGTTGTGGTCAGTCTGTCTTTCTCATGTCTTGTGAGATTTTCACCCTTATGCTCTGTCATGTCTGTCTATGTTTGCCTTGCCAGGTTTTGCCCTTTGTTGGTGACCCAAGGGGTCCGGCCATCTACGTCTCGGTATGTTCTGCATTGTTGTCTTCTGTCCTGTACCATGCTATGCCTTGTCCTTTCCTGTACCATGCTATACCTTTTCCCTGTCCTGTACATTGCTATGTCTTGTACATGCTTTGTACCATGCCTTGTATCATGCCTTGTTTCTGTCCTGTATTTGTTCGCCTAGCAGTGTGTATTTGTGTCTTGTCCATGTGCGCCTAGCAGTGTGTAACTGCATCTGATAGCCTAGCAGAGCTTATCTGCGTCTGGATAGCCTAGTAGAACTGATCTGCGTCTGTTCCTGTTCATGTCTGTTCTATGTTCCTGTTTTTGTCTGTCTGGCAGTCCTTACTGCTTCTGGTATTCTGTCAATGTCTGCCTTCGGAAGAGGGTGCCTGTGTTTCCCGGGGGGAAATTCCCATTCTCTGCCTTGATATGCCTTGTCTGTGTCTCTTTCTTGTCCCTGTTCTGTACCATGCCATGCCTTGCTTATGTACTGTCGGTACCTTGTCTGGTATCTCCTTGCTGCTGGCTCCTGCTGCCACTGACTTGGTTTACGCTCAGGAGTAGCCCCTGGCAACTACTGTGGCGCGAGTCTATCCTCACCACCAGAGGCGCTAGTGAAGACCTGGTGTTGCTTAGTTACGCCCCTCTAGAGTATTGCTAGTCAGTGGCGCAGTGAGTTCTCACCCACTGATCTGGTTCAGTACATTGAGGTCTTCTATTATTGTCATTGTCACATGTATTGGTTCCTTTGTATTGTTGTGTTCCGTGGTCCTGTTTTGCCTTGTCCAGCTCGTATGCCGTCCTGGAGGTCTGCCTGGGATCTCTGGCACGTGACACACATATCGGTGGTTATATGGACCTTGCAACTGATGGCATTGCACAGCGCACATCTGATTTTTTCTGCCACTTATTTGGGCAGGAACAGCTCACATGGAAAAGAAGTGGCGGCTGGGAACCACATACCATGGGACAGCCACCATTAGTAAGTTTATAAAACTGTCTGTCTCCACCAGTCGTAATGGCAGCATTTCAAAGGCCAGGAATTTGGAAATGCTGGTATTCAGGGCCTAGGCTTACAGGTGGGTAGGGGGGTACTTCCTCATTCTCTCCAGTGTTTGGAGAATTGACAGCTGAACGCTTCCATGGGACAGTGTGGATGTGCTCGGTGATGCTGGTTGTGATGGAGTTGCTGTCACATCATCTGTTTGTGGTGTGGCCCTGTTGCTCCAGAGGGGAAGGAAGAGGCCGAGACCAGAAGAGTGAGGCGGAGGAACTTCAGCTCTTTCGGGGTTTTTCAGGTGTCTACTACACTTCAGCTTGTGCTTTACAGTTAGATGCTTGGTCATGCAGGTGGTGCTCAGTAGAGATGAGCAAATCGAAGTTGATGAAGTAGAATTCTACTAAAAATTAATGAGTTTGCACTTAAGGTAGGCGATAAACCATTTTTGGTAATGGGAGACTTTAATAATGTAATAGATGGCCAAATGGATAGATGCAGAGTAAATTATTTCCAACCAAATAATTCAGGGTCCAAATTAAAAGATATTATAGCAGAACTAGGCTGGATCGATGGTTATGTACCCAAAATTAAAAATATATTCATGTTTCTCTAAAACTCACAGGTGTTTGTCACGGATTGATTTAGTTTTCACAGATAATAAAGGGGCACAAGATATTGAACATGTGAAGTATGGGCGCCGGGGGATTTCAGATCACAATTCAATTATTGTAAATATAAAAACAAAGAAAAAAATAAATAGAAGGTTGAATGGATTAACATAATGGGTACCCACGATAAGATATTGAAAGACATTGGGGAATACTTTGAGTTAAATGAGGGTTCAGCTGGGAACAATATGGTTTGGGAGGCCGCAAAGGCATATATAAGAGGAATCATCACTAAATACACTATAACATATCGGAAGAAAAATAGGGAAAAAACAATTACTGATTTGGAAACTGAAGTGGTAAAATCTGAAAATAAATATATTGATAACCCTACTGCACATAATTATAAAGAATGGACAGATAAGGTGGTTAAACTGGAAAGTGATTTACGGGTAATGGCTGAACAACAAAAAGAAAACTACGTAAGGGATAATTATATTTTTGCGCATATACCGGGTAAGAAGTTGGCTGCCCTAGTGGCAACTCAGACCAAACATAACAAATATATCCACTGTCTGATAGATAAATCTGGTCATAAAATTGGCTAACAAAAAGAAAAATTAGAGCTTCTTAGGGAATATTTTGAAGATATATACAGTAGTAAGGTAATCAAGAGCGTGGGGGAATTACAACAATTCCTAGGGAAAATTACTATTACTAAAATAACTGTAGATCAGAGACAAACCCTCGAAGTCCCTATAGATTCGGCTGAAGTAGATATAATACTGTCCAAGATAACTAAGAACAAGACCCCAGGATCAGATGGCATTCCATTTGAAATATATGCCCAATATAAGGAAGTATTAACATCGAAACTGCTCACAATGTGGACAGCTTCGAGGGAAATGGGGAAACTTCTAGATTCTGTTAGAGAAGCCTTAATAACCTTAACACTAAAACAAGGGAAAGACCTGGAGATCCCAGATTTATATCGCCCTATCTCACTAATCAATACCGATAATAAAATATTAGCACGGATTCTTGCAGATAGACTTGGGAGAGTGGCGCCTGGGATCACTCATGAGGATCAGTCGGGATTTATGCCTGATAGAACTACAAGTGACAACATAATCAGATACTTTATGGGAACCCAGCTGGAGCCCCTGAATTGTGGAGAATGTATGATCATAACTATAGACGCTACAAAAGCATTTGATACGATAGAATGGCCCTTTCGTTGCTCGAAACGCATTTAACCTGCACTTTACCTAAAGGATATTGACCAGATGTACCACGTGTGACTGCCGTTAATTCCGGATACTCTACGGGCGACCCAGGCGCAGGAGGAAGCAGAGTGGGTGTCTTGAGCTTTATCCCACCCTTCCCCTACTGGGTGAAGTGAGTGTCTTTCATCGTTTTTACCTTAACATTTATTCTAACTTTTTAGTACATAATTTTACCATATTTTATAACACCGTCATCATTAGATGACTGGACTATTCTACTTAAAGGTATATTTGTTTTTATGTTACTGCTATCGATTTTAAGGGTAACCAATTGAAGACATCCCATAATCAGCCACTGATTATTATTTAGTGGGATAATATTACTATTCCATAGGTACCTGGCACCATTTACAGGTTTCTTTTTCCTCAGTTTCCACTTTTGTACCATGTCCACATAGGATTTTCCTTATCTGGACTATATACCTGTGGCAGCCTATTACCTCCCCAGTTACTAATTACACCTAGAATCATTATTTACGGTCCTTCCTTTGGCGCCCTGCCAGGATTTTCCAGACCCTTTTTCTCCTAAAAGGGCCTGTGACTAATCCCCTCTTCCTTTTTCTTCCTCTTGTCCCTTTCTATTTGCTACATTGAAGACAATGGGATTTGGAGACCATTTTGTATCTTGGGTTAAATTACTATATACTGAAGTCTCCCCAAGGTTAATATTGAACGGTGAGTATTCTGAGAAAATACACATTGCTAGGGGGGTTAGACAGGGTTGCCCCCTGTCCCCTTTATTATTTGCTATAGCTATGGAACCCTTAGCGGACATGATTAGACAAGACAAAGAGATTGTAGGATTTAGGTTTGCGGTATATGAGGAAAAAATATCATTGTATGCTGACAATATTATGTTTGTCGGATCTCATGGCTCACTGAGGAAGATTTTTTCAGGTATTTGAAGTATATAGTGAATATACGGGACTTAATATAAATTGGTCCAAGTCGGCGTGTATCCCGATTGATCCTCTGAATGGGTTTGTTAGGGGCCACTTGAAATTAAAGAAAGGCAAGAATCAGTCAAATATCTGGGTATTTAGATAACATCTAATTCTAGGGACTACCTGCAGTTGAATGTGCTCCCTAAAATACAAGAGATATGTAAGAAAATAGAGGTTTGGAAAAAAAATCATATATCGAAGGCAGGGCACATTTCACTGGTGAAAATGTTTATCTTACCCTCTTTAAATTACATGTTATGGAATGCACCAATAACAATCCCTAAAAGACTTTTTAAAATAATAGCTACTTTAATAACAGATCTGGTATGGCGAGGTAAGAAACCGAGAATAAGAGCACAGATATTGCATATCCATGAGAAAGAGGGTGGCTTCTTACTCCCGAACTTAAAGTTGTATTTTACTTCTGGACAGATTAGAAACATGATAATATGGAGTCACTCATATAGATATAAGATGATGGTAGCCGGGGCCAATAAATGTTTAGAGAACTGTAACATCTTCCAAATGATAGAAACAGATATTCTGTTTCAAAAACAAGTCAAGAAAATACCTCTAATGGATATGTGGATTAAGTCTTGGAATAAGGTAAAAGATCTTTGGTTGCATAAGGGAAGACACTCAGACACTTTTTTATGGGAAAATATCTACCTTACGGACATAAAATCAATTGAACAAAAAGTCTGGTGGAAATATGGAATTTTTAAATTGGGACAGATATGGAGCGAGGGAGACATAATCACTTATCAAGAACTCAAAAAGAAATATGTAAAAGATGACAAAGATTTGAGTTTTTATTATCTGCAGTTGAAACAAGCCCTGCGAGCAGAGATAGGGAAAGGAACGCAAATCGTCGCTCTTCCATTAACCTTAGCTAATATCGTGAATTTATCAATAGGGAGGAAACTGATATCTAAAATATACGGAAGTCTGCTACATCAGTTGACAAAAAATAAAGCTATCACTTTGCTAAAATCATAGATTGCATGATGTTTTGGGGGCGCAACGACAAGTATTTTGGAAAAAGATCATACAAGCAAATAACAGAGTGTCAAATAGTTTTGCCTTTAGAATTACTCAGTTTAACATTCTATATCGCTTGTATTATTCCCCCAAGTTACTAATGAAATGCTACAAATTCAAACAATTCAGTTGTAAAAAATGTGGGGAAGAAGGGGTAGATGATGTTCATATACTCTGGATGTGTATAAAGATTCAGAAATTTTGGGGTATAGTGTTCGAAAAAATAGAGAAATATTACTTTTTTAAAGTTTCACCTTCGCTCGAGATTTGTATTCTGGGTATGATGGATAAAATAGAAAATGCTAACGAACGGGAAGTAGTATCCAAATTACTTTTCGATGCGAGGAAATGTATTGTAGCACACTGGGGAGACAACACTATGCCTATAGTTAGGGAGTGGGAGAACCTGATTAGAGTCTCACTAGTCGGAGAAAAATGTCATCTAGTATCACCCAAGAAAAAATACATATTTGCTAAGAGGTGGCGGATATGGCTGAATTATTAGACTGTCGCAGGGAAGGGATCTGGGGGGATTTGGAGGGGAGGGAGGAATCGGGGGTTGGAGTGTGACGAGTAGGTAAGCATCGCAATTATTATTATTATTATTTATTTATTTTTTTTCCTCTTGTTCTTCGGTCTTTCTTCCGTCCGCCCCCAGGAGTGAACTAAGCAACAGGCAGAGTGGGAGGGGTAGGGCAAGATAAATTGCATCTAATTGCAGCCAGCCAGTAGCGCAGGGGCAACACGTGAGGTGCACGGTGGACCGATGAGGGGCCAAATAATAACACACAGTTCATCAGTTTACTCACAGTTAGCAGAAAGCCTCCCTGGGCTGGCAGCACAGTGTTGAGGTGGACAGCACAAAATCCTCCGGGGCACGCTCTGTGTAGGGAAGCATCAGCCAAGATGGTGGTTGAGGTGCCCTTGATGTTAGGGGTGCTTAGGGTGCTTGTTGCGGCTGAGTCCCTTGATGGTTTTTGTCGTGATGCCAGTACCGTTAATGGTGGTACAAGCATTAGTAGTAATAAAGAGGTAGGCAGTGGTAAGATGCAACTCACAACTTTTACTTTTGATGTCTTTGGTTGCAGCAGTACAAAAATGCAGT
Organism: Bufo bufo; assembly: GCF_905171765.1. Lineage (NCBI taxonomy): Eukaryota > Metazoa > Chordata > Amphibia > Anura > Bufonidae > Bufo > Bufo bufo. The sequence goes on along the minus strand of NC_053393.1, from coordinate 255,141,468 downwards.
CTCTTGATGATACAGAGTTGGTTCTGCAAATCCACTGTTTCTAGGCTTTTCAGGTTTTAGTTTGGAGCAGTGGGTTATTTTCAATATCAGTGCAATTTTGGGTGAGGATGCCGGAGGCTATGGTATCCTTCACCTGAATATCCCAAAGGTCCTGGATGCCGGACTTGTGGCTTTTATCCTTTGGATAGATAAATCTGTTCTTTGGTCCCTTTCTGGACTAAACTTTCATTTAGAGAAGATGTGCTAGATCTGCACTCTCTCACTCTCAGTATCAGTTTATTAACTGATCTCCACTGATCTGAACTCTGGTCTCAGCTGAACTGTCTTACTAGGCCTGACCTGAGTATATATAAGACCTAAGCTATATCCCCATCTAGTGGTGGGATGTATAAATTACACCTAATATGCCTGGTAACAGGGATTTTGCAGATATAATAGTACAAAAATCATACAATACTGCACAATACATTATTAAGATCAAAAAGTGCTTTTAAGCAGTGCCCACACACACGTAGTGGGACGCTGCATAATTGTTTATTGTATAAAAGAAAAGAGGAAACTGTATACAAGATGTATGAACAAAGGTATAAATGTGCATATAATAATAAAGAATATAAAAAAAAAAAAAGATGAAGTAGAATTCGATCCAAATTTCCTGACGCTTCGTGGTAACGAATTGCATTTTTTCCTAAAATGGCTGCTGCACGTGTTAGGACATGGAGAAAGGAACTCTGGGGACGAGAGATCACCCACAATGCCATGCATGCACCCAATCAGCAGCCAGCCAGCCGCTCAGCCATCTTGAATTCAGCCATTTTCCGGTGTACTTAGTGCAGGGAGAGACGTTAGCAGGCACTAGGGACAGTGGTAGAAAAGACTTTAAAATTTTTATTTTGCTGTATAGAAGTTAAGGGAAAGGCTAGGGAGGAATCATTCCACAGTATTGAAGCAGAACAGGGTTCAGTAGGGTAGTTTACAGCCTGGGTAATAGGGACAATCCTATTACACCTTGCTGCAATGACTGCGGATCAAAATTGCCATTATACAGCTCTGTAATTCCAGCAAACCGTTCTTGTTATTGGGGTTTATTACAAGGAAATATTTCTACATCTGATTAGAGTTGGCGGAGATGGCCTTTGTGTGGTGCAGTTATATGTTCTAAAGCATTTTTTGGCTTGTATTAGTGGGAAAAAAAGGGCTTATTAGCCGTTGTGTGGTAAAGTGAGAAAATTATTGCCCTTTTTGGCGTGTATTATTGGCAAAATAATATATATTTGCTGTTCAGCAGCGAGGTTATATGTTCTAAAGCCCTTTTTTGCATGTATTAGCAGCCCAAAAAAAAATATTATTTGCTGTTCAGCACTGCAGTTATATGTTCTAAAGCCCTTTTTGGCATGTATAAGTGGCAAAAAAATATATATTTGCCATTCAGCGTTGCAGTGATATATTCTAAAGCCCTTTTTTGCGTGTATTAGTGGCCCAAAAAAATAATATTTGCCATTGTGTGGTGAAGTGAGAAAATGGCGTATATTAGTGGCAAAAAAATAAAAATTTACATTCAGGGGCGTAGTTTTATGTTCTAAAGCCCTTTTTAGCGTGTATTAGTAGCAAAAAAATATATATTATTTGACATTCACCGGTGCAGTTGTTTTAAAGCCTTTTGTGGTGTGTATAATTGAAAAAAAATAAGGGTCTATTTACCATTCAGCAGTGAAGTTATATGTTCTAAAGCACTTTTTGGCATGTATTAGTGGCACAAGAAAAAGTATTTGCCATTGTGCTGTGTAGTGAGAAAATTACAGCCCTTTTTGGTGTGTATCAGTGGCAAAAAAATATATATTCTTTTCCGTTCAGCGGTGCAGTTATAGGTTCTAAAGCCCTTTTTGGCATGTATTAGTCCCACAAAAAAAAGTTTTTGACGTTGTATGGTGAAGTGAGAAAATTACAGCCCTTTTTGGCATGTTCAGGGGTGTAGTTTTATGTTCTAAAGCCCTTTTTAGCATGTATTAGTGGCAAAAAAATATATATTATTTGATGTTCAGCAGTGCAGTTATATGTTCTAAAGCCTTTTGTGGCATGTATAAGTGGAAAAAAATAAGGGCCTATGCCATTCGGCGGTGTAGTTATATGTTCTAAAGCCCTTTTTGGCGTGTATTAGTGGCAAAAAAAATATATATTCTTTGCCGTTCAGTGGTGCAGTTATAGGTTCTAAAGCCCTTTTTGGCGTGTATTAGTGGCACAAAAAAATTATTTGTCGTTGTGTGGGGAAGTGAGAAAATTACAGCCCTTTTTGGCATGTATTAGTGGCAAAAAATATATATTTGGCATTCGGCGGTGTAGTTATATGTTCTAAAGCCCTTTTTGGCGTGTATTAGTGGCAAAAAAATATATATACTTTGCCGTTCAGCAGTGCAGTTATAGGTTCTAAAGTCCTTTTTGGCGTGTATTAGTGGCACAAAAAAATTATTTGTCGTTGTGTGGGGAAGTGAGAAAATTACAGCCCTTTTTGGCATGTATTAGTGGCAAAAAATATATATTTGGCATTCGGCGGTGTAGTTATATGTTCTAAAGCCCTTTTTGGCGTGTATTAGTGGCAAAAAAATATATATACTTTGCCGTTCAGCAGTGCAGTTATAGGTTCTAAAGTCCTTTTTGGCGTGTATTAGTGGCACAAAAAAAGTATTTGTCGTTGTGTGGGGAAGTGAGAAAATTACAGCTCTTTTTGGGGTGTATTAGTGGCTAGAGATGGCCTTGCGGTTCGCCCATCAGTCATTTCGCGGTGGACTTTGCAATGTCCGCCGGCACCATATTCTTTGCATTGTGCAGAACTTTGACCCATGACACATCCATCAGGTGGGACAGGTAAGCCAATTTAGACGTTTCAGCACATGGACACCCCCCTACCCTTTTTATTTGTATTAGTGGCACAAAAAAAGTATTTGCCGTTGTGTGGTGAAGTGAGAAGATTACAGCCCTTTTTGGCGTGTATTAGTGGCAAAAAAATATATACTTGCCGCTCAGCGATGCAGTTATATGTTCTAAAGCCCTTTTTGAAGTGTATTAGTGGCAAAAAAATATATATATTTGCAATTCAGCTGTGCAGTTATTTGTTCTAAACCCCTTTTTTTGCATGTATTAGGGGCACAAAAAAAAGTACCATATTTGCCGTTGTGTGGTCAAGTGAGAAAATTATAGCCCTTTTTGGCGTGTATTAGTGGCAAAAGAATATATATTTGCCATTCAGCGGTGCAGTTATATGTTCTAAAGCCCTTTTTTAGAGTGTATTAGAGGCAAAAAATATATATTATTTGACATTCACCCATGCAGTTATATATTCTAAAGCCTTTTGTGGCGTGTATAAGTGAAAAAAAATAAGGGCCTATTTGCCATTCAGCAGTGCAGTTATATGTTCTAAAGCCCTTTTTGGCGTGTATTAGTGGCAAAAAAATATATTCTTTACCGTTCAGCGGTGCAGTTATAGGTTCTCGTGTATTAGTGGCTAGAGATGGCCTTGCGGTTCGCCCGGCAGTCGTTTTGCGGTGAACTTTGCGATGTCCACCTGCACCTTATTCTTTGCATTGTGCAGAACTTTGACCCATGACACATCCATCAGATGGGACAGGTCAGCCAATTGAGATGTTTCAGCACATAAACACCCCCCCCCCACCCTGTAAATAAACCCGATCTGGCCACCATTTTACATTCAGTCTTTTGGCAGTGTAGGGAGAGGTTGCTGTGTGGAGCAGGGACAGATTGTTAGAAACACCAAATGCTAGCTAATAGGGCCACAAAAGTACTTTTAAGGACTGGCATAGGTGTGCTATCGATAGGTGTGACATACTGAGGGGTGTAATATACTTATAATATACTTTCTAACATAGAAAGTATATTATAGTGCATTTGTATTGTGATGTGAATCCAGCCTTAGTCTGCTCAGCTTACCCTACCCGCAGATTGCAATGCATTTAGTGATGATAGGCTCATTGGTACAGTGCATGTATTAGACCATGGTTTCAATCCCTGGCATCTCCATAGATTACTGCTGTATAACAACAAATTACAAATATCTGTTAAATGGATCCTATCATCACCAAATGCATTGCAATCTGCATTTATATTGTGCAGCAGTTGTGTGCGGCTTTGCTGCGATACTGCAGCTATACAGAGGGACAAAGGCTATTGGAACAACTAATTGCAACTGGTGTGCCATACCAGTTGCCCACCCAAAAATCTGATTGAGGCAGGGGTGCGATTATACCGATAATATAATTTCTATATAGTGACTTGGTATTGTGCAGTATTTGTGTGCGGTTCTGCTGAGATACCGTAGCTATACAGAGGGACAAACGACATTGGGACAACTAATTGCAACTGGTGTGATATAACAGTTGCCCCCCAAAAAATCTGATAGAGGTAGAGATGTGATATGCCTACAATATAATTTCTATATAGTGCATTTGTATTGTGCAGCATTTGTGTGCGGTTCTGCTGAGATACCGCAGCTATACAGAGTGACAAACGACATTGGAACAACTAATTGCAACTGGTATGATGTAACAGTATCCCCCCAAATTATCTGATTGGGGCAGGTGTGCGATATTCCTATAATATAATTTCTATATAGTGCATTTGCATTGTGCAGCATTTGTGTGTGGTTCTGCTGAGATACCGTAGCTATTCAGAGGGACAAACGCCATTGGAACAACTAATTGCAACTGATGTGCTATACCAGTTGCCCCCCAAAAAAACTGATTAAGGGGTTCTATATACCTGCTTCCACAAATACTGCTCTTCTATAGTGACTTTGTCACAGGGTCATTTTGAAAATGACAGGCAGAGAGGAAGAGGCAGGCCATTCAGCAGGGATGGTAGGGAAGTTGGAGAATGTGCGTGCGATTACGTCAAAGGACGCACCAGATTTGGTTAAGTGGCTCACTCGGCCTTCCGCTTCTGCACCCTCCTCATCCTCTATATCTGCACCCTCCTCACTGCTGTGTGCACCCCTAAAGACACCCCCACCACCACCATAGCCCCTCGAGTCAGAGGAATTATTTTACCATCAATTCCCAGATGCGCAGCCATTCTTGGCATCGCATCAGGAAGAGAAGGGAGCAGCGGCCGCCACCCAGCGGTCTGACAATAGTACCCAGATCAGCCCAAGGAGGGTTGTCCCCACTGTTGCTGCCTACTCCAAGATCTCTAATGTCAGTGGTGGTAAAGGTGACGATGATGACGTGGGTGCCCATAAGAGAGGAAGAGGAGAAGAGTTTAGAGGGAGAGACGGAGCAGCAGGTAGGGAGGAGAAGGAGGAGAAGCAGACAGAACTCGCAGTGCACAGGAGGCAAAAAGCAGACTGCAAATGTATCTGGAGCGAGCCATCCACCATGCCTAAATGTTCGAGCATAAAAAATGATGACGCCGGATAATCCTCTTGCCCAACGGCTGACCGCTGGCTTGTCGGAACTGCTAGCCCGCAAACTACTGCCATATAAACTGGTGGACTCGGAGGCACTTAGAAAATTTGTGGCCATTGACACACCGCAGTGGAAGGTCCCCAGAAGGAAATATTTCTCCCAGAAGGGCATCCCAGTGCTATATGGCCACGTTCAGCGGCAAGTGAATGCATCTCTGGCACACAGTGTTGGTGCCAAGATACATCTGACCACAGACACGTGGTCTAGCAAACACGATCAGGGAAGGTACATAACTTTTACTGCCCACTGGGTGAAACTTCTGACGGCCGTCAAGCATGTAACCCGTGGCACCAATGTGGATTTGGTGTTACCGCCACAGATTGCATGCAGGCCTGCCTCTTCTTCTCCTCCTCCTACTCCATCCTCCGTCTTCTCCTTGGCTGACTCCTCCTTTTCCACTGCTACTGCCTCTTCCGCTGCACCCCCCAAGCTCCTCAGAATCTATTCAACGTGCCAGGTGAGACATTGCCATGCTGTGCTGCGGCTGTTGTGCCTGTAAGCCAAGAGCCACACCGGTCCTGTACTCCTTTCAGCTCTGCGATCACAGGCCGATCAGTGGCTAACCCCACTCAATTTGACAGTTAGTAAAGTGGTGTGCAACAACGGTGCCAATCTGCTGAGCACGCTGAAACAGGGCAAAATGACACACATGCCGTGCATGGCACACGTCCTGAACTTAGTCGTGCAGAGATTCATTGCCAAATACCCCGGGGTCCAGGACATCTTGTGGCAGGCCAGGAAAATCTCTGGCCATTTTAGAAGATCTTACACGGCCATGGCTCGCCTTGCTGACGTTCAGCGGTGACACCACTTGCCCGTCAGACGTCTGATTTGTGACTGCCCAACGCGCTGGAACTCTACCTTATATATGCTTGATAGACTTCTCCAGCAGAAACGTGCCGTTAACGAATACCTGTACGAATTCTGCGGCAGGACAGGTTCTGGGGAGCTTTTTTTTTTTTTTCACTGCGCCAGTGGCTGCTCATGAGCGACGCATGCAGAATTCTGCAGCCATTTGATGAGATCGCCAAACTGGTCAGTCGCAGCTAGGGTGCCATCAGTAACATCGTACCTTACGCCTTCTTTCTGTAGCATGCATTGCGTCGTCTCATTGATCAAGCCGTCGAGGAGCAGGAGCAGGGAGATGAGAAAGTCTCAATGGTGAATAAATTCCCAGGATGGTGCCTGGAGGGAGGAGGAGGAGGAGCAAGAACAGCAGGCTTTAAACTTTTCGAGGATCCCTGGTGTTATCCGTGGTTGGGGGGAGGAGACCGAGGACGACATTCTCCTGGGCGATGAGCAGGAGCCAGGCCGCTCCACCACTTCCAATTTAGTGCAAATGGGGCATTCATGCTCCAGTGTTTGAAGAGGGACCCTGTATAAAAAGCATAAAGAGAAAGGACCAGTAATGGGTGGCAACGTAATTAGACCCCGGTACAAAGACAAAATGGCGGAAATGTTACCAGCATCACAGAGGGCTGTCAGAATGCAGCATTTCCAGGCCTTGCTGCGAGAGATGCTGCATTCTGCTGTTGCGGGCGCTGGAAGAGGAATTTCCACCCACAGAGAAACAGTTGTGAGTACCAATCCTACAGCGCAAGGAAGAAGAGGGCGGTTTGAAGATGTGTCGGTCACTTCGGATATTAGATCATTCATGCAGCCAACCCATTGACTGCCGCCCTCTGGATCCAGTCTCAGGGAATGCCTAGACCGACAGGTGTCCGACTACATCGGGTTAACGGCCGATGTGGACGCTCTGAGAAGCGAGGAACCTCTGGACTACTGGGTGTGCAGGCTTGACCTGTGGCCAGAACTGGCACAATTTGCCATGGAACTCTTGGCTTTCCCCTCGTCGAGTGTCCTGTCCGAAAGGACTTTCAGTGCAGCAGGGGGGATTGTGACCGATAAGCGCACTCGCCTAGCTCACGACAGTGTGGACTACCTCACATTTCTAAAAAAGAATGAGGCATGGATCACGGAGGAATTCAACACCTGTGACGACCAGGTTTAATTAAATTTCCTCATAACAGCCCACAAATATCCACCCAGAACAAATATTGGTCCCCGTCTTAGGCAAATACCGCGGCATTAAAGGCCTTTTCTGTCCGGTGAATGCCTAATGTTTGAGACCTCGGAGGAATTCCAACACCTGTGATGACCACGTGTTATCTCATTTCGTTAGCCATGTTTTTAATCCAATTTTAAATTTTTTGTTCTTTTAAACATATGTATTTGACATCTATTTGTACTGGCCTGCAGTAAAATGTATATCTAATGACCGTCTAATATACCTCCTGCCACATAATTACTTGTTCTTTTCTGTCCGGTGAATGAATAATTTTTGGGGACTGTATTCCACTGGCCTGCAGTAAAATTTATATCCATTGACCGTCTAATATACCTCCGGCCACATAATCACTTGATCTTTTCTGTCCGGTGAATGCCTAATGTTTGGGGCCTGTACTACACTGGCCTGCAGTAAAATTTATATTGAATGTCTGTCTAATATACCTCCAGCCACATAATAACTTAATCATTTATGTACGATGAATGCATAATTTTTGGGGCCTGTAATCTTACAGGCAAACAGTAAAATTGTTATACGGTGACCGCCTAATTTACCTCCAGCCACATTATCAATTGTGCTTTTCTGTACGGCGAATGAATAATTTTTGGGGACTGTATTCCACTGGCCTGCAGTAAAATTGATATCCATTGACTGTCTAATATACCTCCGGCCACATAATCACTTGATCTTTTCTGTCCATTGAATGCCTAATGTTTGGGACCTCGGAGGAATTCAACACCTGTTGACGACAACCACGTGTTATCGAATTTCAACTATTATAATTTAAATTTTTTTTAAGAGGGGGGATTTCGTTAGCCATGTTTTTAATCCAATTTTGTTCTTTTAAACATATGTATTTAACATCTATTTGTACTGGCCTGCAGTAAAATTGATACCCAAAGACCATCTAATATACCTCTAGCCACATAATCACTTGGTGTTTTCTGTCAGATGAATGCCTAATTTTTAGAGCCTGTACTCCTGTGGCCTAAAATAAAACTTTTATAGGCTCCAGCAGGCCACATTTTTGACAGTTTCCCTTTAAGATGCATAAAAATGGCCCCTGATTAAAATACATATTTTTTGTGGGAATGTTTGCCATTGATCCCCCTCTGGTATGTCACTGTCCATGTTGTGGGACGATTTGTGCACTTCTTGTAAGTATTTGGTGGCTGTAATAATGACCTGAAGGTTTTTCAAGTTTGCTTGCCATTAAAGTGAATGGGGCCCGCCGCGAACCGGGACTGCCAATGTTCGTCCTTCACTATTAGTGGCACAAAAAAAAGTATTTTCCATTGTGTGGTGAAGTGAGAAAATTGCAGTCCTTTTTGGTGTGTATTAGTGGCAAAAAATATATATTTGCTGTTCAGCGGTGCAGTTATATGTTCTAAAGAACTTTTTTTGCGTGTATTAGGCTACATGCACACGACCATATGTGTTTTGCTGTCCGCAAATTGCGGATCCGCAAAAAATAACTTTACTTTGTGGTCACTACTCACCTGGACGGTTATCTGTAGGAATGTCTTCTATACTCTGCTCATCACCGTACGTCATCCGTTTTTTTGCGGATGCCTTGTAACAATGCCAAAAACGGACAAGAATAGGACATGTTCTATTTTTTGCGGGGCTACAGAATGAACATACTGATGCGGACAGTACACTGTGTGCTGTCCGCATTTTTTGCGAACCGATTCAAATGAATGGGTCTGCATCCTATCCGCAAAAAAAATGGAACGTACACGGAAACAAACAACGTTCGTGTGCATGTAGCCTTAGTGGCCCAAAAAAAGTATTTGCCGTTGTGTGGTGATGTGAGAAAATTACAGCCTTTTTTGATGTGTATTAGTGGCAAAAAAAATATATTTGCCGTTCAGCGGTGCAGTTATATGTTCTAAAGCCCTTTTTGGCTTGTATTAGTGGCAAAAAAATGTATATTTGCCGTTTAGTGGTGCAGTTATATGTTCTAAAGGCCTTTTTTGCGTGTATTAGGCCACGGAGTGCTGTCCGCATCTTTTGCGGCCCCATTGAAGTGAATGGGTCCGCACCCGAGTTGCAAAATAAATGCGGCTCAGATGCGGACCATAAATACGGTCGTGTGCATGAGGCCTTAGTGGCACAAAAAAAAGTATTCGCCGTTGTGTGGTAAAGTGAGAAAATGATAGCCCTTTTTGGCATGAATTAGTGGGGGGAAAAAGTGCTTATTAGCCGTTGTGTGGTGAAGTGAGAAAATTTAAGACTTTTTTGGGGTGTTTTAATTTCCTTTTTCTTTATTTATTTGATCTAACAGTATGTGTCAGAAAGAGAAGTGTCGGGGGAGTGGCAAAGGCCTAAATGTTTCTGGCGCAGGCACAGGTCGCAGCAGAGTAAGGGGGCATAGCAGCAGGAGTTGCAGCGAGAGGCCTGAGCTCCTGGTGTCATTATAGTGGTCATGTCTTGACCAGAAACCCAGTGGTTTGACTCGGTTGACTCGGTCATCCACTTCGTCCCAAGTGACATCAGACACCCCCAGACAAGAGTCGGTGGGTTCGTCAGACACAACCTTTAGTTCGCATGACCTGGGAGAAGGCCCTATGCTCTCTCCTGTCTTCAGCCTGCCTCTGTCCTTTTCTGTTTCCTCAGCCAGAGAAGTATTATATGCTGTGAGCTTAGCTCCACTATACAGTGAGGACGAGCTATTAGAGGACAGTCAGCAGCTACTGGCCAGCCAAGATGTTGAAGAGACATCCGCTGCTTTCTCCAGTAGGCGGGCAAGTAGTGATGAGGAGAGTGGCGTGGGAGGTAGTGTTGCGAGCAGACAGGCTCCTGACCCAGAGACAGTTGAGGAGGACATCAGTGACATGCAGACAGTACCCTATGATGATAATGTACGTAGCTGATCGCACTTGGAAGCCGGGTGAATTAGGTGCTTCATGATCATCGGGAGAAGAGGGTGGCAGCTTGCCTTTGAGGCAGCGGCGGATCCAGCAAGACGCTAGCGTGGCCGGGATTCAGTAGGGTGGCAGCAGTGGGAGGTCGAGAGCCAAACTTGCCCAAGGTAGACCACCTGTTTTCCACGCCCGGAAAGTAGTGGTGCAGGGGTTCACAGAAGCAGCTGGTACTGGTCAGTCAGTGCGGAGTGTTGGGGGTAAAATCACCTACTCGGTGGTGTGGCAGTTTTTTGTAAAACCACCAGAGGAGGTGAACATGGCCATTTGTAGAATCTGTGGGTAGAAAGTAAAGCATGGCCAGGGTGGCACTACAGCCCTGCTTCAACATATGCAGCGTCAATATAAAGTGGCCTGTGAGAACCCTGGCTCTGATGTGGTGGTCCAGCCTGCCGCAGCAACCTCTGCATCACCCAGTGGCACGCACCCTATTTCAGGCAATCAAGGCTCTACCACCTCAGCCGAAGGGAGATGTCTGTCCTTCCCATAATCTGCTGTTCCTGATGCTCCTTCTCCTCTTCCTACTCCTCATCAGTCATTCTGTCAGCAATTGACCACCGAAGCGTTTGCCAAGAGACAACAGTACGCGTGTACTCATCCAACGGTGCAGAAGCTGAATATACTCCTGGTGCTGCAGTCCCTCTTTTTCAAGTGGTGGACTCTGCACCTTTCAGAAAACTGATGGCTTGTGCTGAGCCAAGGTGGAGAGACCCAAGCCATCATTTTTTTGCCAAAAACACAGTACCAGCCCTGCACACGTATGTAGAACAGAAGGTGGGCCAGTTCTTGAGCCTGTCGGTGTCTGCCAAAGTGCAGGGCAGTGCAGACGTGTGGGGCTGTAACTATGGTCAGGGACAATACATGTCTTTTATGGACTACTGGGTAAATGTGGTTCCTGCACAGCCACACCGCCAACTTGACCAGGTGACGCCTCCACGTTGTCACGCCATTGCTCCTGCGACAATGTCCGCATCTGCCTCCTCATCCTCCACCGTGTCCTCAGCCTCCACTGCATGGACATATCACAGTGCCTCTCCAGCATACCACATGTGAAGGGCACGGTGGTGTCACGCTGTTCTGCACCTCGTTTGCCTGGGCGAACAAAGTCACACAGGGGAGGAACTGCTCCCTGTCCTACATCAAGAAATTGAATCCTGGCTTTCTCCGCAACAACTCAAAATCGGAACCATGGTGACCAACAACGGGAAGAACAATGGTGTCTGTGCTGCATCAAGGAGGGCTGAGCTATGCGCTCTGCATGGCACACGTGTTCAATCTGCTTGTCAAGCGGTTCCTGAAGTCTTCCACCCATCTGCAAGACATCCTAAAAATGGCCAGGAAACTTTGCATGCACTTTAGCCACTCATACACCGCAAAGCACACCCTCCTTGAGCTGCAGCGGCAGAACGGCATCCCCCTACATAGGCTGATATGCGACGTTTCCACCTGTTGGAATTCCAACCTCCATATGTTGGAGTGATTAACTATAGTATGATAGTAGATGGACGTACTAAGTGAATACTGTTTACTGCCTAACTAAAGTACGTTAAAAACACTTTATTTCATTTTATTAAAAAGTTATCTCCACAATTATAGGCTGATAGGGTGAACTGGAACTAATTCAGACCAATAATATGCTGGTTCCTAAATAGACCCTACCACAAGAACTCCTTATGTGTGTAGGAATATAAGAAGCAAAGGAAAACTCCTATTACAGTCCTAGACGTGTATCTTCACTAGTCCCTCAGGGCTGCAGACCTGCAGCCTATAATTGTGGAGATAACCTCCATATGTTGGACCGACTATGCAAACAGAGAAAGGCCATCAACAATTTCTTGATGATGCAAGCGAATAGGAGTACTCCCTTGTGTAACTTCAATGTCAGCCAGTGGCAGCTCATGCGTAACACCTGCCGTTTGCTCAGGCCCTTTGAGGACGCCATGTTATTTGTCAGTCGCCAGGACTACTGGATGAATGACATCATTCCACTGCTTCATGTGCTGGAACAGATGGTGGTAACAATGGCTGGTCAGGGGACTGGAGATGTGATGCCTAGATCTCATGGCCACATGAGCCCTGTGGGGGCTGAACTGGAAGAGGAGGAGGAGGGGGAGGAGGGCATTGGAGAACAGGCAATGTGTAGCGAAATGGGTGGTTTTTCTACTCAGGTGACAGGAGAGGAGGAGCAGCCAGAGGAGCTACAGGGCAATGAGGAAGACGAGACAGAGGACCCAGACTGTCACAGCGGACAGGATATAAGATACACAAATAACAAAGCAAACAAGTTTTCTAGGCGAGAAGCTGGGGATAAGGTCACCTCCTAGCAAATCCCTAACTGCTCTCCCTATTCTGCTTTGCCCACATTCAGACCCTGAAGGTGGGAATAATGTGTCCTCGCGCCTGGGCTGAGAATACCCTAGAATCCCTGAGATGGTGAAAGGGGAAAAAGGGGCAACCTGCTCCCTCAGAATCAGGAGGGGACAGACGACACACAAAAGGCCAAGACAGCAAACCAAAGAAATCAGAAACCAACTTATCTTATCTGAGCAGGAAAAGCCAATCCTTCACTCCTTGCTTCCACAGCCTGACAGAAGCTATAACCCGCACGGCACCCTGGGAGTGAGAGTAATTTAAGCCAACGACCCCACCCAGAGCACCTGAAGGGAGGCGTATCTAGCACGACTCCAAAACAAAACAAATGACTAGACACGTGCTGCTAATCTGGCAGACCTCCGCACATCGTCTGAGCAGTGCATGACACAGACACACCTTGGCAGTATGCAGTGGAGATGGAGGCAGGGAGTCCCTTCGAGTCACTTGCACAAATGGCCCGATGCATGCTCACTTGCTTGCATAGTGACAGCCGAATTGTCACTATTCGGCAGAGGGATTACTTCTGGCTCTCCACCTTGTTGGACCCTCATTACTGGTCCAAAATGGGGGCCTTTTTTACACCCGCTAAGAGGGAGGACAAACTGTGCTACTATAGAGACATCCTATGTAGTCAGTTGGCCGCTGCCTATCTGCTCCATCGTCCATCCTCTCACAGGTCTGACCGGGTTGGCCCTCTGTGCTCATGTTCCTCTGCCATGGCTGCTGTGGTAGGGTGGGAGGGTAGGAGCAGTCCAAGCTCCATCAGCAGCAACTTGAGTCTAGAGTCTCTGATAAGCAACTTTCTTCACCCACCTAGTGAAGAAACTACTCACCAGCAGCAGCAGCTAGATCTGGAGCAGGACCCGAACCAGCAGGTGATGGCATACTTGGATAGCACCCTGCCACCCCACATTAAAGATCCGCTGGACTACTGGGCAGCCAAACTGGATTTGTGGCTGCAACTGGCAGAGTTTGCCCTGGAAAAGCTGTCCTGTCCAGCCAGTAGTGTGGCATCAGAGCGGTGTTTAGTGCAGCGGGGGCCATAGTTACCCCAAGGAGAACTCGACTGTCTATCCAAAATGTCTAGAGATTGACCTTTTCAAGATAAATCAGGTGTGGATCAGCCAGGATTTCCACCCACCAATGCCTGATGCATCAGACTAGATCATCCTTGGTGCCACACCAAAACTTTGACCGGTTTATTCTGGCTACCTGCCTCAGCTACTATTCTGATGCTGCCACCCGCCTGATGCCACACATCTGATGCCAAGTGCTCCTTCTTTCACCTACCATCTTCAGCTGGTACTGGTATTGCCACCCACCTCCCAACTCTGTCACCGGGTCACTCTGTGATCTCCTGATTCTGCTGCCATCTCCACACTATGTTATCTTGCCACTCTGTAGTCTCCTGATGCTGCTGCCACCTCCACACTATGTCACCTTGCCACTCTGTGGGATCCTTATGCTGCTGCCACCTTTACACTATGTCACCTTGCCACTCTCTGGTCTCCTGATGCTGCTGCCACCTCCACACTATGTCAGCTTGCCACTCTGTGGTCTCCTGATGCTTGCTGCCACCTCCATACTATGTCACCTTGCCACTCTGTGGTCTACTGATTCTGCTGCCACCTCCACACTATGTCACCTTGCCACTCTGTGGTCTCCTGATGCTGCTACTACCTCAACACTATGTCACCTTGCCATTCTATAGCCTCCTGATAATGCTGCTGCCACCTCCACACTCTGTCATTGTGCCACTCTGTGGCCTCCTGATGCTGCTGCCACCTCCACACTGTCATTGTGCCACCCTGTGGCCTCCTCCTGAGGCTGCTGCTGCCGCCACCTCCACACTCTGTCATTGTGCCACTCTGTGGCCTCCTCATAATGCTGCTGCCACCTCCACACTGTCATTGTGGCACCCTGGGCCTCCTCCTGAGGCTTCTTCTGCCACCTCCACACTGTCATTGTGCCACTCTGTGGCCTCCTCCTGATGCTGCTGCCACCTCCAGACTCTGTCATTGGGCCTCTCTGTGGTCTCCTCATGCTGCTTCCACATCACTACTATGTCTTATAGCCACACAGAGCTGTCCCCCCCCCCATGAAGTGGGGCTTCTCATGCTGTTCCCCCCCCCCCCCATCCCCACTTCATGACTGGGCCACTGTTTTACCTTTCAACCTGGCTGACATCATAATTTATTTGACCCTTCTTCTGATCTGTCAGAAGGAAGGAAAAATAACATAGCAACATAGTAACATAGTACATAAGGCCGAAAAAAGACATTTGTCCATCCAGTTCGGCCTGTCATCCTGCAAGTTGATCCAGAGGAAGGCAAAAAAAAACTGTGAGGTAGAAGCCAATTTTCCTCACTTTAGGGGAATAAAAAATTCCTTCCCGACTCCAATCAGACGAACAACAGATCCTGTCTATGTAACAGCTGTAAGGCCTGCATGACATGGTCCCTATGTTGCATCAGAATTGGCTTATGATTTAGTAGCCTAAAGCAGGAGTGGGTACAAAACACAGAAGACATGCATATAGTCCATTCTCGTGTAATTTCTGTTTTGGATCCACTCCTGTTTTTTTTGGCTTTAGCAACACTGATGGATTGCTGACCAAATACTGACCGAGTGAAGGCGGATGCTCCACAGACAGGATCCTTTTTTTGGGGGTTATTGTTCTGACGGATCAGAGGAAGGGCAAAATAATAAGTGACATCAACACAAACCTACTGCTGACACCCTCTCCACTCTGTCGGGGGGGAGGGTGCTCTACTTGTATAAGTGTTTAATAGAACAGGTTCTGTAGATATCTATGTGGAATCAGCTGCCGACGGTGTAAAAGGAGTGTGCTTCTTTTTAACGCTAACATTGACCTGTAAGGATGAGTTCACACTTGAGTTATTTGGTAAGTTTCGGGCCTGTAACTGCCCAAATAAGTAAAGTGTGCAGTGATTCTAAGAGCGTCGCCTGTCATCTGCATGTCATACTGACTTGCAGTATTGTTTCATTACCACAGCAGACTCCCTATGCATGTTACTGCAAGGCACAGTGTTTTACACGACTATAAATGCTGTCTGCAGCCAGGAAATAGCAGTTTTTTAACGCAATTCACTGCAAATAAAATTGTATCAAACCAAATTTTTTCTAAACATTTGGCGAGCCGGCCGAATCAAATATTATAGAAATTCGCTCATCTCTAGTGCTCAGTTTAGAACATTTATGCCTCGCCTCAGGTTCTGACTGCACAGGAGGCAAACCACCCGTGTATTATTGTCAGCATATTGCCTGAATGTCTGCCATGCCAGGGATCTCCTTGGAGATGGCTTTGGTGTGCTCTGTGATCTGAATGCCATGTGAGGTCTAGGACCTCATCATCCTCCATATCTTCCACCCACTCCTTACCCCTGCCCTACATGCTGGTCTGCAAAGTGCGGAAAGCCGCATCAGTTGATAACTGTATTTTGTTATCATCATTAGAGACACCCTGGAGCTGTCCTCCCACATCCTCATCCTCAAACATAGGTGGTTAGGCACTCAATCTCTTCCATTTCTGTGGTAAGGCTAGGTGGATGGCCCACAGAAACTCTGCCAGCAGAGTCATCAAAAAGCATAGGTGACTTTTTTGCCTGACTTGGGGCTCAGACTGCTTGGCTGATGGTTGAGGTAGTTGAGGTGGAAGACAGACGCCATGGGCCGCACTGCCACCTCTGCATTCTCAATCTGTGAGTCCTACACCACACTCCTCCTCTGCCTCCTCATCCTCAATCTTGTCCTCAGCCTCCAGTGCAGATACAAGTCGGAGTGATCCTCCAGCATACTACCTGTGCAGAGCACGGTGGTGTCACACTTTTCTGCACCTAGTTTGCCTGGGCAAACAGAGTGACACTGTGGAGGAACTGTTCTGCTTCCTTCAAGAGGAAATCAAATCCTGGCTCTCTCCTTGCCAACTGAAGATCAGGATCATGGTCACCGATAACGGGAAAGACATTGTGTCGGCACGGCGTCAAGGAGGGCTGACCCATGCACCCTGCATGGCGCACATCTTTAATCTGGCTATAAAGTGTTTCCTGAAGTCGTCCAGCCCACTGCATTTCTGGAAATGGCCAGGAAACTGTGCATGCACTTCAGCCACTCTTACACTGCAAAACACGCCCTCCTTGAGCTGCAAAGGAAGAATAGGGTTCCCCAACATCGCCTGATATGCATAGTTTCTACCCATTGGAGCTCCAGCCTCCACATGTTAGACCAATTATATGAGTAAGTGCATCCAATTTCGTGATGATGCAGGTGGACAGGAGCACTTCCCTGCGTAACTTCGATGTTAGCCAGTGGCAGCTCATGTGTGACACCTGCCATTTGGTCCAGCCCTTTGAGGAGGCCACTTTATTTTTTAGTCACCAGGACAAAGGAATGAACGACTTCATTCCACTCTCTCACATCCTGGAGCAGATGCTGATAAATCTGGCTTGCCAGTGGACAGGAGACATGGCACCTACATCTCATATTCACCTGAGCCCTGTGGGGGCCTCCACATGTTAGGGATGAACGACTTCATTCCACTCTCTCACATCCTGGAGCAGATGCTGATAAATCTGGCTTGCCAGAGGACAGGAGACATGGTGCATACATCTCATGGTCACCTGAGCCCTGTGGGGGCCTCCACATGTTAGACCGATTATATGAGCAGAGTAAGTCCATCCAATTTCGTGATGATACAGGTGGACAGGAGCACTTCCCTGCGTAACTTCGACGTTAGCCAGTGGCAGCTCATGTGTGACACCTGCCGTTTGGTCCAGCCCTTTGAGGAGGCCACTTTATATTTTAGTCGCCAGGACAAACGGATGAACGACTTAATTCCACACTCTCACATCCTGGAGCAGATGCTGATACATCTGGCTTGCCAGAGGACAGGAGACATGGTGCCTACATCTCATGGTCACCTGAGCCCTGTGCCTGAGGAGGACATTCATGCACAATTAACGTATACAGAAATGTGTGTTTTTTCTGCACAAGTGACAGGAGAGGAGCTAGAGGGCAATAAGGAAGACCTGACAGATGACCCCAACACACTGTGGCAGTATGCAATGGAGATGGAGGCAGGGAGTCCCGCCAAGTACCTTGCACAAATGGCCAGATGCATGCTGAGTTGCTTGAGTATTGACAGCCGAGTTATCACCATTTGGTAGATGCATGACTACTGGCTCTCCACCATGTTAAACCCTCGCTACTGCTCCAAAATGGGGGTCCTTTTTTACACCCGCTGAGAGGGAGGATATACTCAACTATGAACCAGACATCCTATGTAGTCAGTTGGCCACTGCCTATGTGCACCGTCATCCATCCTCACGAAGTAGCGTGACATCAGAGTAGGTATTTAGTGCAGCAGGGGGCATACAGTAGTTACCCCATGGATAATTTGCCTTTCCACCCAAAATGTGGATAGACTGACTTTTGTAAAGATGAATCCGGCGTGGATCAGCCAGGATTTCCACACACCACTGCCTGATGCATTAGACTAGATCATTCTGGGTGCCACACCCAACCTTTGTGAAAAAAGACCTGTTTCTTCTGGTCACCTGCTTCAGCTAATATTCTGATGCTGCCACCCATCTTATGCCGCAAAGCTTCTGACACTGCTGCCATTTTCTCCTACTGCCCCCACCATCTTGTACTGTTACTGCCCCTGCTGCTGCCCCCCACCTCCCCACTCTGTGACTTGGCCACTGTGTTGACTCCTCATGCAGTTGCCACCTTACCACTCTGCAACTGGGCCACTATGTTGACTCCTCATGAGGTTGCCACCTCACCACTCTGTGACTGGGCCATTGTGTTGACTCCTCATGCGGTTGCCACCCTCCCTACTCTGTGACTGGGCTACTATGTTGACTCCTCATGCATTTACCACTTCCCCACTCAGTGTTCTTGTTTGGCCTTGTTGAAATCACCATTTATTTTCCCTTCTTCTGATCTATCAGAAGGACAGAACATTGAAAAACACAACGGATCCTGTCTTTGGAGCATCCGTAAGGCCTCTATCCCACTGTCCCTGTTTTGCATCAGGATATGCTTAAGATTTGGAAGCCAATAGCAGGAGTGGGTACAAAACACAGAAGACATGCAAATATTACAGTTACAAGTCATCTCTGTTTTGGGTACACTCCTGTTTTTTTGGCCTTAGCAATACTGATGAATTACTGACCAAATGCTGACCATGTGATGGGAGAGGCTTTAAAAAAGGATCTTTTTTGGGGGTTGTTATTATGACGGATCAGAAGAAGGAAAAAATAACCAGTGAAGTCAGCATAAAGTTATTGCTGACAGTGTTCACTCTGTCAAGGGGCCACTACTTGTATCAGCATGTAACAGAACAGATTATGTAGAAATCTATGTGGAATCAGCTGACCGTGTAAAAGTAATGCTCTCTTTCACTCTATAGTGCAATCTTGGTCCTCTGCAGGGTTGTTTATACCTGATCCTAACATTGACCTGTAGGGCTGAGTTCACACTTGAGTTATTTGATCGGTTTTGGCCCCATAACTGACCAAATAAGTGAGGTGTGAACTGATGGGGGAGTTGCTTTAGGTGGTCATGACACTGGATGAAAAGCCAGCACAATAAATGTTGGGATTAAATGATTGGAGCACTGGAAACAACCATGGCTGGAAGTCATAGATGTAAACAAAACCACCCCTCAGTTATTGAACTGAGAGTTGTTTAGGAGCAGAAAAAGGAGGCATGTGGAGATTTAGCATTGAGGGAAAAGGTTTTAAGAAATTGCTTAGTCTTTGGAAAACCACTTTAATAAATTATTACCAATGTAAATCTAGATCTAGGTGTTTATTAGATAATTAGATAACTTAAATATAATACTAATGAGGGTTATGTTTTGTTTGGAAATAGAAACATATTTTACCAGGTTCTACTTATCTACCTACCTATCTGCAATAACATAGCAACATAGTTTGTTAGTCTGAAAAAGACATCTATCCATCATGTTCAGCTTGTTATTCTGCTTGTTGATCCTAAGGAAGGCAAAAAATAAACCTGAAGTCAAAGCCAGTTTTCCTCATTTAAGGGGGGAACAAATCCTTTCTAACCCCAATCAGGCATGTCTTTGATAAAAAAAAAAATGTTTGGGTAAAAAAAAAAATGGTTTGGGTAAAAGTTATAGCGTTTACAAACTATGGTACAAAAATGTGAATTTCCGCTTTTTGAAGCAGCTCTGACTTTCTGAGCACCTGTCATGTTTCCTGAGGTTCTACAATGGCCAGACAGTACAAACACCCCACAAATGACCCCATTTCGGAAAGTACACACCCTAAGGTATTCGCTGATGGGCATAGTGAGTTCATAGAACTTTTTTTTCTTACAAAGTCTCATATTCCACTAACTTGTGACAAAAAATAAAAAGTTCTATTAACTCACTATGCCCATCACGAAATACCTTGGGGTCTCTTCTTTCCAAAATGGGGTCACTTGTGGGGTAGTTATACTGCCCTGGCATTCTAGGGGCCCAAATGTGTGGTAAGGAGTTTGAAATCAAATTCTGTAAAAAATGACCAGTGAAATCCGAAAGGTGCTCTTTGGAATATGGGCCCCTTTGCCCACCTAGGCTGCAAAAAAGTGTCACACATCTGGTATCTCTGTATTCAGGAGAAGTTGAGGAATGTGTTTTGGGGTGTCTTTTTACATATACCCATGCTGGGTGAGATAAATATCTTGGTCAAATGCCAACTTTGTATAAAAAAATGGGAAAAGTTGTCTTTTGCCAAGATATTTCTCTCACCCAGCATGGGTATATGTAAAATGACACCCCAAAACACATTCCCCAACTTCTCCTGAGTACGGAGATACCAGATGTGTGACACTTTTTTGCAGCCTAGGTGGGCAAAGGGGCCCATATTCCAAAGAGCACCTTTCGGATTTCACTGGTCATTTTTTACAGAATTTGATTTCAAACTCCTTACCACACATTTGGGCCCCTAGAATGCCAGGGCAGTATAACTACCCCACAAGTCACCCCATTTTGGAAAGAAGAGACCCCAAGGTATTCGCTGATGGGCATAGTGAGTTCATGGAAGTTTTTATTTTTTGTCACAAGTTAGTGGAATATGAGACTTTGTATGAAAAAAAAAAAAATCATCATTTTCCACTAACTTGTGACAAAAAATAAAAAATTCTAGGAACTCTCCATGCCCCTCACGGAATACCTTGGGGTGTCTTCTTTCCAAAATGGGGTCACTTGTGGGGTAGTTATACTGCCCTGGCATTTTCCAGGGGCCCTAATGTGTGGTAAGTAGGTAAATGACCTGTGAAATCCGAAAGGTGCTCTTTGGAATATGGGCCCCTTTGCCCACCTAGGCTGCAAAAAAGTGTCACACATCTGGTATCTCCGTACTCAGGAGAAGTTGGGGAATGTGTTTTGGGGTGTCTTTTTACATATACCCATGCTGGGTGAGATAAATATCTTGGTCAAATGCCAACTTTGTATAAAAAAATGGGAAAAGTTGTCTTTTGCCAAGATATTTCTCTCACCCAGCATGGGTATATGTAAAATGACACCCCAAAACACATTCCCCAACTTCTCCTGAGTACGGAGATACCAGATGTGTGACACTTTTTTGCAGCCTAGGTGGGCAAAGGGGCCCATATTCCAAAGAGCACCTTTCGGATTTCACTGGTCATTTTTTCCAGAATTTGATTTCAAACTCCTTACCACACATTTGGGCCCCTAGAATGCCAGGGCAGTATAACTACCCCACAAGTGACCCCATTTTGGAAAGAAGACACCCCAAGGTATTCACTGATGGGCATAGTGAGTTCATGGAAGTTTTTATTTTTTGTCACAAGTTAGTGGAATATGAGACTTTGTATGAAAAAAATAAATAAAAAATCATCATTTTCCACTAACTTGTGACAAAAAATAAAAAATTCTAGGAACTCGCCATGCCCCTCACGGAATACCTTGGGGTATCTTCTTTTCAAAATGGGGTCACTTGTGGGGTAGTTATACTGCCCTGGCATTTTCCAGGGGCCCTAATGTGTGGTAAGTAGGTAAATGACCTGTGAAATCCTAAAGGTGCTCTTTGGAATATGGGCCCCTTTGCCCACCTAGGCTGCAAAAAAGTGTCACACATGTGGTATCGCCGTATTCAGGAGAAGTTGGGGAATGTGTTTTGGGGTGTCATTTTACATATACCCATGCTGGGTGAGAGAAATATCTTGGCAAAAGACAAATTTTCCCATTTTTTTATACAAAGTTGGCATTTGACCAAGATATTTCTCTCACCCAGCATGGGTATATGTAAAATGACACCCCAAAACACATTCCCCAACTTCTCCTGAGTACGGCGATACCAGATGTGTGACACTTTTTTGCAGCCTAGATGCGCAATGGTGCCCAAATTCCTTTTAGGAGGGCATTTTTAGACATTTGGATACCAGACTTCTTCTCACGCTTTGGGGCCCCTAGAATGCCAGGGCAGTATAAATACCCCACATGTGACCCCATTTTGGAAATAAGACACCCCAAGGTATTCAATGAGGGGCATGGCGAGTTCATAGAATTTTTTTTTTTTTGGCACAAGTTAGCGGAAATTGATATTTATTTTTTTTTCTCACAAAGTCTCCCATTCCGCTAACTTGGGACAAAAATTTCAATCTTTCATGGACTCAATATGCCCCTCACGGAATACCTGGGGGTGTCTTCTTTCCGAAATGGGGTCACATGTGGGGTTTTTATACTGCCCTGGCATTCTAGGTGCCCTAAAGCGTGAGAAGAAGTCTGGAATATAAATGTCTAAAAAATTTTACGCATTTGGATTCCGTGAGGGGTATGGTGAGTTCATGTGAGATTTTATTTTTTGACACAAGTTAGTGGAATATGAGACTATGTAAGAAAAAAAATAAATAATTCCGCTAACTTGGGCCAAAAAAATGACTGAATGGAGCCTTACAGAGGGTGATCAATGACAGGGGGGATGATCAATGACAGGGGGGGTGATCAATGACAGGGGGGTGATCAGAGAGTCTATATGGGGTGATCACCCCCCTGTCATTGATCACCCCCCTGTAAGGCTCCATTCAGATGTCCGTATGTGTTTTTCGGATCCGATCCATGTATCAGTGGATCCGTAAAAATCATACGGACATCTGAATGCAGCATGACAGGGGGGGGTGATCAATGACAGGGGGGTGATCAGGGAGTCTATATGGGGTGATCACCCCCCCTGGAAGGCTCCAGGGAGACGCCTGTATGTGTTTTGTGGATCCGATCCATCTATCAGTGGATCCGTAAAAATCATGCGGACATCTGAATGGAGCTTTACAGGGGGGTGATCAATGACAGGGGTGTAATCAATGACAGGGGGGTGATCAGGGAGTCTATATGGGGTGATAACCACAGTCATTGATCACGCCCCTGTAAGGCTTCATTCAGACGTCCGTATGCGTTTTGCGGATCCGATCCATCTATCAGTGGATCCGTAAAAATCATGCGGACATCTGAATGGAGCTTTACAGGGGGTTGATCAATGACAGGGGTGTAATCAATGACAGGGGGGTGATCAGGGAGTCTATATGGGGTGATAACCACAGTCATTGATCACGCCCCTGTAAGGCTTCATTCAGACGTCCGTATGCGTTTTGCGGATCCGATCCATCTATCAGTGGATCCGTAAAAATCATGCGGACATCTGAATGGAGCTTTACAGGGGGTTGATCAATGACAGGGGTGTAATCAATGACAGGGGGGTGATCAGGGAGTCTATATGGGGTGATAACCACAGTCATTGATCACGCCCCTGTAAGGCTTCATTCAGACGTCCGTATGCGTTTTGCGGATCCGATCCATCTATCAGTGGATTTGTAAAAATCATGCGGACATCTGAATGGAGCTTTACAGGGGGGTGATCAATGACAGGGGTGTAATCAATGACAAGGGGGTGATCAGGGAGTCTATATGGGGTGATAACCACAGTCATTGATCACGCCCCTGTAAGGCTTCATTCAGACGTCCGTATGCGTTTTGCAGATCCGATCCATCTATCAGTGGATCCGTAAAAATCATGCGGACATCTGAATGGAGCTTTACAGGGGGTTGATCAATGACAGGGGTGTAATCAATGACAGGGGGGTGATCAGGGAGTCTATATGGGGTGATAACCACAGTCATTGATCACGCCCCTGTAAGGCTTCATTCAGACGTCCGTATGCGTTTTGCGGATCCGATCCATCTATCAGTGGATCCGTAAAAATCATGCGGACATCTGAATGGAGCTTTACAGGGGGTTGATCAATGACAGGGGTGTAATCAATGACAGGGGGGTGATCAGGGAGTCTATATGTGGTGATCAGGGGTGATCAGGGGCTAATAAAGGGTTAATAAGTGACGGGGGGGGTGTAGTGTAGTGTAGTGGTGCTTGGTGCTACTTTACTGAGCTACCTGTGTCCTCTGGTGGTCGATCCAAACAAAGGGGACCACCAGAGGACCAGGTAGCAGGTATATTAGACGCTGTTATCAAAACAGCGTCTAATATACCTGTTAGGGGTTAAAAAAAAACACATCTCCAGCCTGCCAGCGAACGATCGCCGCAGGCAGGCTGGAGATCCACTCTCTTACCTTCCGTTCCTGTGAGCGCGCGCGCCTGTGTGCGCGCGTTCACAGGAAATCTCGCGTCTCGTGAGATGACGCGTATATGCGTGACTCTGCGCAGCGCTGCCACCTCCGGAACGCGATCCTGCGTTAGGCGGTCCGGAGGTGGTTAATTTTGCAAATCTGACATATCTCACTTTATGTGGTAATAACTTTAGAACGCTTTTAGGCCTAGTTCACACGAACGTATGGCTTTTATAGTTTTTTGCGGTCCGTTTTTCACGGATCCGTTGTTCCGTTTTTGAGTTCAATTGTGTTTCCGTTTCTGTTCCGTTATTCCGTTCCGTTTTTCCATATGGCATATACAGTATACAGTAATTACATAGAAAAAATTGGTGCATTTCCGTATGTGTTCAGTTTTTTTTGTGGACCCATTGACCTTAATGGAGCCACGGAACGTGATTTGCGGCCAAATATAGGACATGTTCTATCTTTCAACGGAACGGAAAAACGGAAATACGGAAATGGAATGCATACGGAACACATTCCGTTTTTTTTGCGGAACCATTGAAATGAATGGTTCCGTATACGGACCGTATACGGAACACAAAAAAAGTTTGTGTGAACTAGGCCTTACTTATCCAAGTCATTCTGAGATTGTTTTCTCGTGACACATTGTACTTCATGATAGTCATAAATTTGAGTCAATATATTTCACCTTTATTTATAAAAATATCCCAAATTTAGCCAAAATTTGGAAAAATTAGCAATTTTACAAATTTCAATTTCTCTGCTTTTAAAACACAACGTGATACCTCATAAAATATTTATTACTTAACATTCCCCATATGTCTACTTTATGTTGGCATCATTTTGGAAATGTAATTTTTTTTTTTAGGACGTTAGAAGGCTTAGAATTTTAGAAGCAATTCTTAAAATTTTTAAGAAAATTGCCAAAACCCACTTTTTAAGGACCATTTCAGGTCTGAAGTCACTTTGTGGGGCTTACATAGTGGATACCCCCATAAATGACCCCATTGTAGAAACTACACCCCTCAAGTTACTTAAAACTGATTTTACAAACTTTGTTAACCCTTTAGGCGTTCCACAAGAATTAAAGGAAAATGGAGATCAAATTTTAAAATTACTTTTTTGGGCAGATTTTCCATTTTAATCCATTTTTTTCTTTAATACATCGAGGGTTAACAGCCAAACAAAACTCAATATTTATTACCCCGATTCTGCGGTTTACAGAAACATCCCACATGTGGTCGTTAACTGCTGTATGGGCGCACGGCAGGGAGCAGAAGAAAAGGAGCACCGCATGGTTTTTGGAAGGCAGATTTTGCTGAACTGGTTTTTAGATGCCATGTTCCATTTGAAGCCCCCTGATGCACCCTTACAGTAGAAACTCCCAAAAAGTGACCCCATGTTGGAAACTAGGGGATAAGGTGCCAGTTTTATTGGTACTATGTGGGGCAAGGTGACCAAAAAATTGTTTTAGCACAGTTTTTATTTATTTATTTTTACAGCATTCACATGAGGGGTTAGGTTATGTGATATTTTAATAGAGCTGGTTGTTATGGTCGTGGAGATACCTAATATGTATACTTTTTTAATTTATTTCACTTTAACACAATAATAGCATTTTTGAAACAAAAAAATGATGTTTTAATGTGTCCATGTATTGAGAGCTATGTTTTTTTTATTTTTTGAGCGATTTTATTATGTAGGGGATTATTTTTTGCGGAATGAGGTGATGGTTTTATTGGTAACATTTTGTGGGACATACGCCTTTTTGATCACTTGGTGTTGCACTTTTTGTGATGTAAGTTGACAAAAATGGCTTTTTTTGACACAGTTTTTTTATTTTTTTATTTACGGTGTTTACCCGAGGGGTTATGTCATGTGATATTTTTAGAGAGTTGGTTGTTATGGACACGGCGATACCTAATATGTATACTTTTTTTAATTTCACTTTAACACAATAATAGCATTTTTGAAACAAAAAAATTTTTCTTTTAATGTGTCCATGTTCTGAGAGCTATAGTTTTTTTATTTTTTGAACGATTTTCTTATGTAGGGGCTCATTTTTTGCAGAATGAGGTGACGGTTTTATTGGTTCCATTTTGTGGGATATACACCTTTTTGATCACTTGGTGTTGCACTTTTTGTGATGCAAGGTGACAAAAATAGCTTTTCTGACACAGTTCTTATTTATTTATTTTTATGGTGTTTATGGGACTGAGTGGATTATGCGATATATTTATAAAGCCGACCGTCATGGACGCAGCAATACCAAATATGTCTATTTTATTTAATTTTTTCTATTTTAATATTTTTTTTTTATTCCTTACTTGGGTTTTTTTTTTCTTACATGCAAAACCTTTTTGTATTTTTTTTATTTTAACACTTTATTTTTTATTTTTTTTGTGTATACAGTGATCTAGAAGGCAGGGACAACTGGGAACTGTCCCTGCCTTCTCTATAAGGGCTGTTTCACACGAGCGGATGCCGTGCGTGACATCCGCTCCGTGAATGGTAGCCAAGACCCGATGCAGACTGCAGAAGCACGGAGCATTAACATGATTGATAATGCTCCGTGCCTCTCTGTGATCTCTTTACTACGAAATGACAGTGACAACTTTATCTCACTGTGATTTCATAGTAAAGAGATCACAGAGAGGCACGGAGCATTATCAGTCATGTTAATGCTCCGTGCTTCTGCTGTCCGCATCGGGTCTTGGCTGTCATTCACGGAGCGGATGTCACACACGGCATCCGCTCGTGTGAAACAGCCCTAAGGGTTGCCCTGCTGTCACTGACAGCGGGCAACCTGATCTGCAGCTGCAATCTCTGAATGGAAGTTCCAGAATGTCCATTCAGAGATTAACCGACCGCCCAAGGATGTTTATAGTTAATGGGCGGTCGGGAAGAGGTTAATAAATATATTGAAGAGAATAGGGCCCAATATTGACCCCTGTGGTACCCCACTAGTGACAGTGACCCAATCATTTAAAACCACCCTCTTTTTTCTATTACTGAGCCAGTTACTTTCCCACATTACAGGCATTTTCTCCAAGTCCAAGCATTCTCATTTTATATTGTAAATTTATATGTGGCCCTGTATCAAATGGTTTGGAGAAGTCAAGATATATGACATCCATTCACTCACCCCGGTTAACCAGATATTATAACTTTTTTTTTTTCCCCCGCTAATGTCAATTCTTTCTAAATGTTAGTGCTTAGTGTGTATTATTACAATGCACTGTAAATGTTAATATTTCTTGTTTAATATGCAGCTTGACTTTTGACTCCCATTTCTCACACTGCATCAGCTGGTGCTCTCAGTAGGTAAACAACGCTGTAATACCCATGGCTATGTTTTCTAATAGTATTTTTAAAATGTTTAACTATAGTTTGTTTCTATTCGTGTACTCCTTATCAGCTGTTGCATGTGAAGTTCACTAGAATGTGTGGCTTCAATTTTTTCAGTTTCTCCAGAACATTTTCGAATTACAGATTTTCACTCTTACTGGGAAGCACTTTAGCATAATTGCTTAAATGTTAGTTTAGTTAAGGGATTGAACTAGCTCTTAGTGCAGTGAAATTGTCTCCAGGGCAAGTCTGACCTACAAAACAACCAAAGTGGAATAAAAGAATGCTGATGAATTTTAAATTGCTTGGCTACATCTGCTGTTCTTTGGCGAAAATTTGTTTATCGGGCATATTTTAATGCAAGTAGCAAACTGAATTAACCCACACCAGTGCTCTGAAATTGTATATATACAATGTGTTCTGTATAAATAATACTGCAGGTGCATTTCCATTTTCATACTAATGAGAAAACTAAGCCAACTCAAGGTCAGATTGTTTAATTTATATCCAGATCTGCAGGGCTGGAGATTAGTAAGAATACCTATACAAAAAAAAAGTAACTTGTGATAACCACTTTATATATACAGTTAACAAAAAGAAAATTTAAAATGGTCCAAATGCCTAGAATTTTTAGATCATACAGTCTAGTAATAATATAA
The DNA here is from genome assembly GCF_905171765.1 of Bufo bufo. NCBI lineage: Eukaryota > Metazoa > Chordata > Amphibia > Anura > Bufonidae > Bufo > Bufo bufo. Next base: position 255,112,999 of record NC_053393.1, on the reverse strand, counting down.
TGAGCAAACCTGTTCGGACCGAACCGAACTTCACTATTTTTCAGATGGCAGAGAACCCCAAATCTTTCCGGGTTCATTTTGGACGAACTTACTAAAACAGTATTTAGTGCCATTTTAGTGCACCTATCAGCGGGTGATAACTAGGGAAGAAGAAGGGTTCTCACATGACCATGAGAGGTAGTGGTGGGGAGGGCTTGCCCTAATTGGCTCCCAGGCTGAACGCCCTAGCAGAAAGCTATTTTGTGCTGGGCTAGTGGGCTGTGACAGATGGTGGTAGGGATGTTACAGTGTCAGCATCAGGAAAACGATCTCAGGGAGTCAGGGAGAGAAAAATCAAGCAAGCTTATTACCAGGGACTAGTGTTGAGCGAATTGAAGTTAACAAGGTGGAATTCGATCCGAATTTCATGAAAAATTTGATTAGTCACAAATCCGAATTCCCTCACGCTTCGTGGTAATGAATCACATGCTTCACATGTTACAAAGTGAAAGTAAGAAGCCCATCAATGAGGGATCACCCATAATGCCGTGCAGCCAGCCAATCAGTAGCTAGCCAGACCCTGTAATTTCACTGTCCTATAAAAAGCCTCATCCTGCCAGGTCTCCACCATTTTACTGTGAACATAGTGCAGGGAGACACGTGACAGGTGCTAGGGACAGTGATTAAGAAAGCCTTTATTTGTAAAATTTGCGGTTGGAAGAGTTCAGTGATAGCACAGGGACAGTGTAGGGAGATCATAGGGATGCTTTTTACACACTATATTGGGAGCATTGGGAGAGTGCAGGGACTATTTGAACAACACCTTGATGCACTTTGTGGTGAAAAAGCTGTCTAATACTACTGCTATTTGGTTGTCCACATTGTTTTATACATAAGTAATTCTACAGTATAATGCAGGGGTGCACAACCATGCAGCCCCCAGAGCCATGGTTTGCAGCCCCCATCCTGCTGAGCAGAAACACAGCTGATCGTGCAATCAGCTGTGTTTCTGCCCAGAGCCGCACAATTTGAGGGTTACAGCTCCTGCTCCTGCACTGTAGCAGGAGCAGGACGGGTCCCCAGCTGTCAGAGATAGCGGGGGAGCTGAGGAGAAGGAAGAAGCAGTGTATCAGCACTTCTGCCTTCTCCTCATACAGGTAAGTGGCGCGCTGAGCTGTTTAGACCCGGCGATCACGTGATCGCCAGGTGTCAGGGGCAGAGGACTGAAGAGCCTCACCAGCTCTGCCCTGTACAAAGACACCCTCAGCAGGCTGGTTTTCCCTGTGACTGGGGCTCTTTTGGATGCTCCAGTTACAGTGGAAATAGTGCAAAAAAAGTCTGTGTCCACAAAGGTCTTTTATGGACCTTTTGGGGACAAATTATGTGGCAAATATATACACTGCTCAAAAAAATAAAGGGAACACAAAAATAACACATCCTAGATCTGCATTTATTAAATATTCTTCTGAAATACTTTGTTCTTTACATAGTTGAATGTGCTGACAACAAAATCACACAAAAATAAAAAAATGGAAATCAAATTTTTTAACCCATGGAGGTCTGGATTTGGAGTCACACTCAAAATTAAAGTGGAAAAACACACTACAGGTTGATCCAACTTTGATGTAATGTCCTTAAAACAAGTCAAAATGAGGCTCAGTAATGTGTGTGGCTGACCTCCCTACAACGCCTGTGCATGCTCCTGATGAGGTGGCGGACGGTCTCCTGAGGGATCTCCTCCCAGACCTGGACTAAAGCATCTGCCAACTCCTGGACAGTCTGTGGTGCAACGTGACGTTGGTGGATAGAGCGAGACATGATGTCCCAGATGTGCTCAATTGGATTCAGGTCTGGGGAACGGGCGGGCCAGTCCATAGCATCAATGCCTTCGTCTTGCAGGAACTGCTGACACACTCCAGCCACATGAGGTCTAGCATTGTCTTGCATTAGGAGGAACCCAGGGCCAACCGCACCAGCATATGGTCTCACAAGGGGTCTGAGGATCTCGTCTCGGTACCTAATGGCAGTCAGGCTACCTCTGGCAAGCACAAGACCCAATGCCAAACCGGTCATGCTGGAGGATGTTGCAGGCAGCAGAACGTTCTCCACGGCGTCTCCAGACTATGTCACGTCTGTCACATGTGCTCAGTGTGAACCTGCTTTCATCTGTGAAGAGCACAGGGCGCCAGTGGCGAATTTGCCAATCTTGGTGTTCTCTGGCAAATGCCAAACGTCCTGCACGGTGTTGGGCTGTAAGCACAACCCCCACCTGTGGACGTTGGGCCCTCATATCACCCTCATGGAGTCTGTTTCTGACCGTTTGAGCAGACACATGCACATTTGTGGCCTGCTGGAGGTCATTTTACAGGGCTCTGGCAGTGCTCCTCCTGTTCCTCCTTGCACAAAGGCGGAGGTAGTGGTCCTGCTGCTGGGTTGTTGCCCTCCTACGGCCTCCTCCACGTCTCCTGATGTACTGGCCTGTCTCCTGGTAGCGCCTCCATGCTCTGGACACTACGCTGACAGACACAGCAAACCTTCTTGCCACAGCTCGCATTGATGTGCCATCCTGGATAAGCTGCACTACCTGAGCCACTTGTGTAGGTTGTAGACTCCGTCTCATGCTACCACTAGAGTGAAAGCACCGGCAGCATTCAAAAGTGACCAAAACATCAGCCAGGAAGCATAGGAACTGAGAAGTGTCTGTGGTCACCACCTGCAGAACCACTCCTTTATTGGGGGTGTCTTGCTAATTGCCTATAATTTCCACCTGTTGTCTATCCCATTTGCACAACAGCATGTGAAATTGATTGTCACTCAGTGTTGCTCAGTTTGATTTCACAGAAGTGTGATTGACTTGGAGTTACATTGTGTTGTTTAAGTGTTCCCTTTATTTTTTTGAGCAGTGTATATTAAAAGTTGAAAAAAAACATTGAAAACACAGTAAAAAAAAAGGGAAAAAAAGTGCAAAAAAAAAAAAGTCAGTGTCCCCCAGAGGTCTTTTAAAGACCTCTTGGGGGACATACAGTGCTGCAAAAATATATAAAAAAAAAAAGAAAAGACAATTTTAGCAAAAAGATGTATAATAAAAGATAATAGTAAAAGTAAAAGAAAACTATAAAAAGGAAAAAGTGCAAAATAAAATTGCTCACTGTCATATTATAAGGCAAAAATATATTTTAAAAGTAAATAATAAAATATTAAAAAATATTAAATAAATAAAATACAAATAATAGAAAATAAAGAAAAATGTGCAAAATAAAAAAAAGTCATTGTCCCCCAAAGGTCTTTTCATAGCAGAAATATATTTAAAAAAAAAGTTATAAAAAATAGTAAAATACATAAAAGAAAAAAACGCCCACACCAAGCCAAACCATAACAATTATCACCCCATTCATGTGAAACTATACATATTGTATAATAAAACAATCCAAAACATATAGGGAACTAATTATAATAGTTTACATATTTAAATAATGAGCTATAGTTTGAATAACAATGACTTTAAAAAAAAAAGTCGTTTTCCCCAATAAAACTAAAAAAATATATTAAAAAGCTCTGTGTTATGTAATAAAAAGCTTTAAAAGTTATTTTGGTAGTCGAAAACATAAAAAAAGCTACAAGTGTTTGAACCATGTGTGCTAAATCACAAAAAAAGTGACTGGTCATTAAGGCCTTTTCAGGCCTGGTCATTAAATGGTTAACCAATAAGTGTTTTCCCGGCTAGTAAGGCCTCATACACACGACCATACCTTTTCTTTTGGTCCGCAGGACACCAGCCATGTGTGTTCTGTATTTTGCAGAACGGAGTAATGGATTAGCACATGGAATGCTGTCCACATCTTTTGCGGCCCCGTGGAAGTGAATGGGTCCACATCCAAGCCACATAAAAAATAATGCATCTCAGATACGGACTAAAACAATGGCCGTATGCGTGAGCCTTCAGGAAAAGTGCTTACTGATTATTGCAGGGCAACTATAGTATATCTGGGGGTGCAGAAGGTGGTAATAACCAGTGAGCGCCGTCCTCTGCAGTGAAGTAAAGCTCTCATTAGTGAATAGGAGGCAGGAAGGAAACGTTGGCACTTATAGGAGTTAAAAATTTATTTTTAACAAGTTCCTGCAGCATAGTCCCTGAAACAGAAGAGTCCTACTTTCCTGCTTCATGCTGCTCTCACTGTCTATATCTGTAATACCCCAGAGTGGTGTTACCACTTCTGCACCTTGCTACTGTCTTTATAGGTCTAAACTCATGTCATCTTATGCATTTATTCCAGGTCCTTCATTTCTAATGTTATGTAACTATTCATGTAATGTGCCCGGTTCACCAACAGGTGGCAGCAAACATAGCAGAGCTGCAGTTAGGTAGAATGGAGCTTTCCACTCCATTCTAACTCACCCCAGGAAGGGTGGGTCACAGTTTCTAGTCAGTTCTAGCTTACCCCCTGCTTGGGGAAGGTGTGCAGGGCACATCTCTATTGGACGTGCCCAAGCCAGCCAGAGAACCCTCAGCTCTGCTGGCCATGAAGGCCAAAGCTTAAAGCCTCAGAAGCCAGGAGCATAGTTCCCTGGCATAACCTAGAGTCAGACTACAGATAGAAGGTGCAGCAGACAGAAGAAGCAAAGTCATATAGTCAGCCTGTCAGTACAGCAGAGCCAGAGAGAAACAGATGTAGTATAGACGAGTTTGGCTGCCAGTTTTAATGCTAAAGCCTGCTGGGGCCAAGACAAAGCTTGAAGATTGTTTCTGATGAACGTTTATTCAAGTAAAGCTGCTGTTCAACTACATACAAGGTCTGGACTCAATTTTTCTTTCAAATCCCTCAATTATTCCCCTTATTTATTGCTTCAGAGCCAAATCCTGGGGTCCAGTCATATCCAGGTAGGATAGACAGACATTTTAGGCTGCACTATACCACTCAGCAATTCCCACACCTGGGTCGCGCATTATATAGAGACCCCTCGGGGGAAGCACCCGTTGCACATCTTCCACTCCCTGAGCACCTCTCCAGCAAATGACTGACTTTAGCAGTGAAACGCTGCTTGTGGCCACATCACCACTGAAGCCAGTCATTGGCTGGAGAGGTACAAGTGACTATGCCCATATCCAACTGGATGTAAACAGCGCCGGAACCAGAAGATGCAGACGGCGGGAGTGGCAGGAAGCAGGAAAGTATGAATCTTCTGTTTCACGCTTATGCTGCAGGAATGTGTTAAAAATAATTTTTTACCAGGAAATCTCTAAGCCCCTGTTACACGGCACGATATTCAGGACAGTTACTGGAAACAAGTGTTCATAGGAACGTTCATTCCTGATATCTTACCAGTATAATTGAGCCGCTGATCAACTGATAAACAAGGAATCACTCATTTGTCGGCTGATTTGCATATTTTATCAGGATGAAAGACGTACAATTATCGTCAGCACATCTCACCGTGTAATCAGGAATGTGCTAGCGATAATCGATAGAAGTGAATGGGGGAGAAATGACTGTGGTAATGATCATTCCTCCCCAGTCACTTTGCATTAGCTTGTGTAATAGGCTTATGCAAACAAGCGCTGATTAACTTTTTTTTTGCGGCCCTTTGAAATAATGGGATGTGACGATGTTGCCCCCCTGACCAAAAAAAAATTGTGCACCCCTGCTATAACTCCTTGATTCTGTAATTGGGATGAAATAGCACTCAAATGTTTATTTGGTTTTACACCTTGTGTTATACATAGTGAATTCCATTAGGCCTTGATTCTGTAATTGGGGCAAAAAAGCACTCTTTTTTTCATACTTTGTTTTATACATTATTTTGTAGATAAGAAATTCTATAACATCTTGATTCTGTAATTGGGGAACAAAAGCGCTCTAATACTACTGCTATTGTGGTCTCCACATTGTTTTATACATATGGAATTCTATAATGCCTTGATTCTCTAATGGGGGCTAAAAAGCGCTGTATTTTTCTGTTATTTTGTTTTACACCTTGTGTTATAGATAAGTAATTCCATTAGATTTTGATTCTGTAATTGGGATGAAATATCACTTTATTTTTTTTTTGTTATTTTGTTTTCCACCTTGGTTTATAGATAAGTAATTCCATTAGGCCTTGATTCTGTAATTTGGAGTGAAAAAAGCGCTCTAATACTACTGCTTTAGGGGTTTCCACATTGTGTTATAGATATGTCATTTTATAATGCCTTGTTTGTGTAATTGGGCTGAAAAAGCGCTGTTATTTTGTTTTCCACCTTGTTTTATAGATAAGTATTTCTATTAGGCCTTGATTCTGTAATTGGGGTGAAATAGCAGTCTAATACTACCGCTTTTAGGGTGTCCACGTTGTTTTATACATAAGTAATTCCATTAGGCCTTGATTTAGTAATTGGGGTGAAAAAAGCAATCTGATACTCCTGCTATATGCGTGTCCACATTGTGTTATAGATAAGTCATTCAATAATGCCTTGACTCTGTAATTGGGTTGAAAAAGCGCTGTATTTTTTTAGTTATTTTGTTTTATACATTGTGTTATAGATAAGTAATTCCATTAGGCCTTGATTCTGAAATTAGGGTCAAATAGAGGTCTAATACTACTGCTATTGGGGTGTCCACATTGTATTATACATAAGTAATTCATTAGGCCCTGATTCTCTAATTGGAGTGAAAAAGCGGTCTAATACAACTGCTATTTTACATTTACGGTTACTGTTACTGTACAGCATGTCTAACAGACAGGTGCCAGAGCCTTCCAAGGGAATGGGGCAGTGGAGAAAATGTTTCTGGAGCTGGCAGAAGTATCAGCAGAAGGAGGGGGGGGTTGGAAGTAGCAGTTTCAGCAACAGGCCAGAGCTGTCAGTGTCAGGTAGTGGTCGTGTTTTGACCAGCAACCCAGCTGTCCTTTAATATTTGACTCGGTCTTCAACCTCATCTCAACTGACATCAGACTTCCCCAGCCAGGAGTCTGTGGGTTCTTCTGACACCACGCTTAGTTGGCATAGCCCAGGCACAAGCTCTGTGCCCCCACCTGTCCTAAACCTGCCTTTCTTTTTCTGTTCCTTCTGCTCGGGAAGTATATGCTGTCTGCTCTGTTCCACTTTTCAGCGAGGACAAGCTTATTGAGGACAGTCAGCAGCTTCTGCCCAGCCCAGATTTGGAGGAGAGATCTGCTGCTTTCTCTTGTAGTCGGGCAAGTAGCGACGATGAGAGTCGCATGGGAGTCGGTGATGCGAGTGCTCACGCATGCAGCCATGGGACTAATGAGGGGATGAGGGTGACATCAGTGATGTGCATACAGTAGTGGATGATGATGTAGCCGATCACACGTGGGAGCTGGGTGAAGAAGGGGCTTCATCATTATCAAGGGATGAGGGTAGCAGATTGCACGTGAGACAGCATGTGAGTCAGTAGGGTGGCAGCAGTGTTAGATCTGGAGCCAGACATGCCCGGGGTAGACGGTCTGCTATTCAGGAGCCTACCTGTCTGGAAACAACTAGTGGTGCACAGGTTCATAGAGGCAGCGGCAGGCAGTCAGCACTCAGCGTTAACGGAAAATGCCATTTTCACCAGTGTGGGAATTATTCATCAGGTCGCCGGAAGACCTCAGTGTGGCCGTGTGTAGAATTAGTGGGCAGAAGGTGACGCGTGGCCAGGGTGACAATGTCAGCACCACGGCCCTGAGACAATACATGGAGCTTCACCATAAAATGGCCTGTGAACACTGTGGTGCTAATGTTTTGGCTCAGCCTGATTCATCTCCTAGTGGCCCACAACACTTTTCCAACAGTCAAGGCTCCACCACCTCAGCAGAAGGAAGCTGTGTTTCCTTCCCATCATCTACTGGTCCTGATGGTCCTGCTCCTCGTCAATCATTTCGCCAGCAATTCATCAGGGATAGGATTGCAAAAAACAACAGTATGTGTGCACTCATCCAACGGCGCAAAAGCTGAATGTGCTCCTGGCCAAGTTGCTGGTACTACATTCCGTCTCTTTCAACGTGGTTAACTCTGTACCTTTCAGAGAACTGATGGCTTGTGCTGAGCCAAGGTGGAGAGTCTCAAACAGTCATTATGTCTCCAAAAAGGCTGTAACAGCCCTGCACACGTATGTTGAGCAGAAGGTGGGTCAGTCCTTGAGCCTGTCGGTGTCTGGTACAGTCCACAGCATTGTCGACATGTGGATCTGTAACGATGGTCAAGGACAATATCTGTCCTTTACGGCTCACTGGGTAATTGTGGTTCCTTTCCAAGCACACCAGCAACTTGGCCAGGTGACGGCAGTGCCGCCTTTGCATTCTCAAGCTGTGATTCCTGCCTTCTCATCCTTAATCTTGTCCACAGCCTCCAGTGTAGGCACAATTTGGAGTGGGTCCTCCAGTATACCACGGCGGTTTCATGCTGATCTGCACCTGGCATGCCTGAGCAAACAGAGTGACACCAGATAGGAACTGCTCCACGTCCTTCAAGAAGAAATCAAATTCTGGCTATCTTTTCGCCAATTGAAGATCGGAATCATGGTTCCTGATAACGAGAAGAACATTGTGTCAGTGGTGTGTCAAGGAAGGCTGACCCATAAAACCTGCATGGCACACGTCTTAAATCTGGTTGTAAAATGGTTCCTGAAGTCTTCTATCCAACTGCAAGACATCTTGAAAATGACAAAGAAACTGTGCATGCCCTTCAGCCCCTCTTACACTACAATGCACATGCCCTCCTTGAGCTGCTAAGACAGAATGGCATATCCCAACATTGCCTCATATGAGACGTTTCCACACGTTGGAACTCTACCCTCCACATGTTGGACCAATTATATGACCAGAGGAAGGCCGTAAACGATTTCTTGATGATGCATGCAGATCTGGCCTGTCGCTAGCTTGTCTGAAAGGGAGCCCCCTTCTCTCCTGCCATGAACAGCAAAAGCAGCAGCAGCAGCAGCCATTTCAGACTCCTCAACAGGATGGGGCAGTTTTTTCATGTCCCTTGCCCAGCTGAGGCCAGTCAGCAAGCCAACAATTCCTGTCTCAATGCTCAGGTTCGAGCAGTCTCTGTCGCATACCCAGTTCCCTGACACCATGGATTTCTGGGCAGGTTGACTGAAACAGTGGCCCAACTGGCACAGCGTACTCTCTATCTTTGCTGCTCTAACTCCAGTGTCATCTCGGAGAGGGTTTTCTGCGCCGTGACACCAAAACAGATCAAGTTGTCCTCCGCCAGTGTCCAAAAAATCACTTTTGTCAAAATGAACGAAGCTTGGGTTCCGGAGGATTTTCACACTCCTGTGGCTGATTCCAGAGTATAGACCTTGCCTTGCTGCCTGAGCCCCATCTTACCACTGGTGCTGTCTGTCTGCATGATGCTACTAATTCCTCTCAATCATCAGTTTTTCATGTATTCAGTTTCCACACGGTTGAAATTATAAAATTCTGTATGTCATTACTAGAGATAAGCGAATTTTAAAAAAATTCGATTCACTGGTTCGCCGATTTTTTTGGGAAAAATTTGCTTCAATCCGAATAAATTTGCGGCAAATAACGTTAAAAAAATTGCTATTTTCTAGTGGTGTAGAACACTGTGCCATGCAGTAACATGCATAGGGAGTCTGCTTTGGTAATGAAATAATACTGTAAGTCCGTATGACATGCAGATGACAGGCATCGCACTTAGAATCACTACACACTTCACTTATTTGAGCAGTCACGGGGCCAAATTTGACCAACTAACTGAAGTATCAACTCAGCCTTACAGGTCGATGTTAGCGTCAAGAAGAAGCGCAGTCCTTTTACACCCTCGTCAGCTAATTCCACATAGATATCTATAGAACCTGTTCTATTAAATGCTTATACAAGTAGAGCCCCCCTGACAGAGTGGAGAGGCTGTCAGCAGTAAGTTTGTGTCAGAACAATAACCCACAAAAAACGGATCCTGCCTGTGGAGCATACGCCTTCATTCGGTCAGCATTTGCTCAATAATCCATCAGTATTGCTAATGCCAAAAAAACTGAGTGGATCTAAAACAGAGATGACACGTGAATGGAATATACAGGCCTTATAACTGTTGCACAGACAGGATCCGTTATGCGTCTCAGTTTTCCTTCCTTCTGACAGTTCAGAAGAAAGGTAAAAAAAATGATGTCAGCCAGGCCGAAAGGCAAGATAGTGTCAGTGAAGTGAAGTGGGAACAGAATGAGAAGTCCACAGAGTGGACATATGACATATTGATGAGGTGGAAGCAGCATGAGGAGACCACAGAGTGACCCAATGACAGAGTGTGGAGGTGGCGGCAACAGCAGCAGCATCAGGAGGATACCACAGAGTGGCAAGGTGACATAGTGTGGAGATAGTAGCTGCAGCAGGATACCACCGAGTGGCAAGGTGACATAGTGTAGAGATGGCAGTAGCAGCAGCATCAGAAGAAAACAGAGTGGCAAGGTGACATACTGTGGCGATGGCAGCAGCATCAGGAGACCACAGAGTGGCAAGGTGACATAGTGCGGAGATGGCAGCAGCAGCAGCATCATCTGACCACAGAGTGGCAAGGTGACATAATGTGGATATGGCAGCAGCAATAGCAGCAGGAGGATACCTCAGAGTGGCAAGGTGGCATAGTGTGAAGATAGCAGCAGCAGCAGGAAGATGCCACAGCGTGTCAAGGTGATATAGTGTGCATATGGCAGCAGCAGCAGGAGGATACCTCAGAATGAAAAGGTGGCATAGTGTGGAGATGGCAGCAGCAGGAGGATGCCTCATAGTAACAAGGTGACATAGTGTGGAGATGGAAGCAGCAGCATCAGGAGAACACAGAGTGGCAAGGTGACATGATGTGGAAATGGCAGAAGCAGCAGAAGAAGGAAGATACCCCACAGTGGCAAGGTGACATAGTGTGAAGATGGCAGTAGCAGCATCAGGAGAACACAGAGTGGCAAGGTGACAAAGTGTGGAGATGCTAGCAGCAGCATCAAACCACAGAGTGGAAAGGTGACATAATATGGATATGGTAGCAGCAGTAGCAGAAGGAGGATTTCACAGAGTGGCAAGGTGACATAGTGTGGATTTGGCAGCAGGAGCATAACACAGAGTGGCAAGGTGACATAGTGTGGATATGGCAGCATCAGGAGAACACAGAGTGGCAAGGTGACAAAGTGTGGAGATGCTAGCAGCAGCATCAAACCACAGAGCGGAAAGGTGACATAATATGGATATGGTAGCAGCAGTAGCAGAAGGAGGATTTCACAGAGTGGCAAGGTGACATAGTGTGGATTTGGCAGCAGGAGCATAACACAGAGTGGCAAGGTGACATAGTGTGGATATGGCAGCAGAAGGAGGATACTTCAGTATGGCAAGGTGGCATCGTGTGAAGATGGCGGCAGCAGCAGCAGGAGGATACCTCAGAGAGACAAGTTGACCTAGTGTGAAGATGGCAGCAGCAGCATCATCAGACCACATAGTTGCAAGGTGACATAATGTACATATGGTAGTGTGCCAAACTAGGGGGACTGGTGGGTGGTGGTACCATCCAGGTCTCGCCTATTCTTGGATAAACCCTTTTAAGCGCCAATAGTGGTCGGTCAATAGTGGTAAGTCAGTGTAGAGCTACTTAGGTATATAGTAGGTCTTACATCAACATAACATTTGTAAACAAGAGAAAAAAAAGATGTGTGGATGTGTATAGAGATGCCAAGAATTATAATAAATAGGATAAAAACATATATATATATATATATGAGATTTACATAAAAGATTAAAAGATTATAAACACAGATAGGGTTACTACATAACGTCTCGAGTGCCTAAGAGACTGTATTTTGCTGTATCGTACACGATATAGTGTGGTAAAGTGGGGCAAATTAATAGGTAAAATCTGTTTAAAAGGATACCAATACATATATTGAAATAATGTGGTATCGTAGGTTCATTTACTCACTTCACGAGGGGGCGGTTTACCAGGATAAGCATAAACACCTGTAAACCAAACACCCCCCCAGCCTGGATCGCTTCTAGAGTTTTAACGGATGAAGGCAGCCAATCACACGGGTGCTTCTCTTCAAAGGTCTTTATTGCATTTACATATTAAAAATCCGGCTCAACGCGTTTCGGGACAGGCACGTCCCTTCATCAGGAGCAATAGTATCCCTGTCTGTGGTCACAGGTATTTATACCCTAAGTTTATTGTTGAAATGTTTGTTAAAATGGCCACTAATTGGCAAAAAGGCGCCAAAAAACAGAAAAAGGGCGCCAAAATTACGGCAGGGGACCGCCCATATGGGAAAGAGGGCGTCTGGAGCCGATCTGTATGGCCGGGCGGAAGGGGGAGTGTCCGGCTGCACTTTTGCGCATGACCGGAAGTTGGTGCGTTTCAGGCTGGAACGCATCGCAGCGTCCGGCCTTGTTGTTATCCTTCCTTTCCATCTGCAGTGATTCTATGGGCGGTGTGCTTGTCCGGAAGTTCGGCTTAGCGTTTCAAGCTGGAACGCATGCGGGACTTCCCGTCTTTGCAATCTTCGGTGTCGCTTATTCTTGTGTTTATCGTTCTGTTATTTAAACTAAATGGGCACATGAAGCATCATAATTGTGGGGGCATCCGAAATCGGCACTGTGTGTAATGGGGTAAATCTATCTGTGGGGAATAAAGACTTGATATTTATTCTGCTGGACATTTGATAGTAAAGAATTAGAATAGAATAAAATGAAATAGAATAAAATAGATTAAAAAAAAATAATAAAAATAAAAAAATAAAAAATAAAAATCATCAAAAATCAACTTTTCTGGTGGCATGTAAAGTGGACCCTGCATATAATAATATAATATGCCATATATATGGGTCATATAAAATCGATGTTTATTCATTCTACCTAACATCATGTGGGTATCTGGATATAGGTGTATAGGGCTAATGGTTAGTGGATAACAGTAGGAAAAGAGGGTGGGAGGGGGGGTGGGAAAGGGAGGTTTGTTATATCTGTATTCACATCATGATCTTTAAGTTAAGGTATTTGGGTGTGTTGTATATTCTAATGGGGTATATCATGAAGAAAATATATATAAATAAATGAAGAAGCGAAAAAGGAGGTTGTGAGAAAATGGAGGTTGTGAGAAAAATTAGAAAAATGAGAATATGAATAAAAATAAGAATAAAAGTAAAAATTATATCACTAAAAGTAAAAATAATAAATCGAGCATAAAAACGGTGCTGATGGTGGGGTTGTTTCTTTCGGGATAAAATGCATTCGAGTTTATCGATCAGAGACATACAGTCAGGTCCATAAAAATTGGGACATCGACGCAATTCTAACATTTTTGGCTATATACACCACCACAATGGATTTGAAATAAAACGAACAAGATGTGCTTTAACTGCAAACTGTCAGCTTTAATTCGAGGGTATTTACATCCAAATCAGGTGAATGGTGTAGGAATTACAACGGTTTGCATATGTGCCTCCCACTTGTTAAGGGACCAAAAGTAATGGGACAGAATAATAATCATAAATCAAACTTTCACTTTTTAATTCTTGGTTGCAAATCCTTTGCAGTCAATTACAGCCTGAAGTCTGGAACGCATAGACATCACCAGACGCAGGGTTTTATCCCTGGTGATGCACTGCCAGGCCTCTACTGCAACTGTCTTCAGTTCCTGCTTGTTCTTGGGGCATTTTCCCTTCAGTTTTGTCTTCAGCAAGTGAAATGCATGCTCAATCGGATTCAGCTCAGGTGATTGATTTGGCTATTGCATAACATTCCTCTTCTTTCCCTTAAAAAACTCTTTGGTTGCTTTTGCAGTATGCTTTGGGTCATTGTCCATCTGCACTGTGAAGCGCCGTCCAATGAGTTCTGAAGCATTTGGCTGAATATGAGCAGATAATATTGCCCGAAACACTTCAGAATTGATCCTGCTGCTTTTGTCAGCAGTCACATCATCAATAAATACAAGAGAACCAGTTCCATTGGCAGCCATACATGCCCACACCATGACACTACCACCACCATGCTTCACTGATGAGGTGGTATGCTTAGGATCATGAGCAGTTCTTTTCCTTCTCTATACTCTTCTGTTCCCATCACTCTGGTACAAGTTGACCTTGGTCTCATCTTTCCATAGGATGTTGTTCCAGAACTGTGAAGGCTTTTTTAGATGTTGTTTGGCAAACTCTAATCTGGCCTTCCTGTTTTTGAGGCTCACCAATGGTTTACATCTTGTGGTGAACCCTCTGTATTCACTCTGGTGAAGTCTTCTCTTGATTGTTGACTTTGACACACATGCACCTACCTCCTGGAGAGTGTTCTTGATCTGGCCAACTGTTGTGAAGGGTGTTTTCTTTACCAGGGAAAGAATTCTTTGGTCATCCACCACAGTTGTTTTCCGTGGTCTTCCGGATCTTTTGGTGTTGCTGAGCTCACCTTCTTTTTAAGAATGTTCCAAACAGTTATTTTGGTCACAACTAATGTTTTTGCTGTCTCTCTGATGGGTTTGTTTTGTTTTTTCAGCCTAATGATGGTTTTCTTCACTGATAGTGACAGCTCTTTGGATCTCATCTTGAGAGTTGACAGCAACAGATTCCAAATGCAAATCGCACACTTGAAATGAACTCTGGACCTTTTGTCTGCTCATTGTAATTGGGATAATGAGGGAATAACACACACCTGGCCATGGAACAGCTGAGAAGCCAATTGTCCCATTACTTTTGGTTCCTTAACAAGTGGGAGTCACATATGCAAACTGTTGTAATTCCTACACCGTTCACCTGATTTGGATGTAAATACCCTTAAATTAAAGCTGACGGTCTGCAGTTAAAGCACATCTTGTTTGTTTCATTTCAAATCCATTGTGGTGGTGTATAGAGCCAAAAATGTTAGAATTGTGTTGATGTCCCAATATTTATGGACCTGACTGTATGTATTTAAAATGTGGTTAGAATATAATCAATAATTAAATAAATAAATAATGTGGGATTAGTTTACTCTATTTATGTTGCTGTTTCTTTATTTCTCATATATATATATATATATATATATATATATATGTGTGTGCATATTCTCTTTATACACAGTCCGCCTTTTTGCCGATGAGTGTCCATTTTAACAAACATTTCAACAATAAACTTAGGGTATAAATACCTGTGACCACAGACAGGGATACTATTGCTCCTGATGAAGGGACGTGCCTGTCCCGAAACGCGTTGAGCCGGATTTTTATATGTAAATGCAATAAAGACCTTTGAAGAGAAGCACCCGTGTGATTGGCTGCCTTCATCCGTTAAAACTCTAGAAGCGATCCAGGCTGGGGAAGGGGGGGGTTTGGTTTACAGGTGTTTTATGCTTATCCTGGTAAACCGCCCCCTCGTGAAGTGAGTAAATGAACCTACGATACCACATTATTTCAATATATGTATTGGTATCCTTTTAAACAGATTTTACCTATTAATTTGCCCCACTTTACCACACTATATCGTGTACGATACTGCAAAATACAGTCTCTTAGGCACTCGAGACATTATGTAGTAACCCTATCTGTGTTTATAATCTTTTAATCTTTTATGTAAATCTCATATATATATATGTTTTTATCCTATATATTATAATTCTTGGCATCTCTATACACATCCACACATCTTTTATTTCTCTTGTTTACAAATGTTATGTTGATGTAAGACCTACTATATACCTAAGTAGCTCTACACTGACTTACCACTATTGACCGACCACTATTGGCGCTTAAAAGGGTTTATCCAAGAATAGGCGAGACCTGGATGGTACCACCACCCACCAGTCCCCCTAGTTTGGCACACTACCATATCCTTTACAGGCAGACACCCTTGTCAACCTGACTAAACCCTGAGCAGCCTCTAGTATCTAGCACCTAACCTCCTTTCCACCCCACTCCTACAAACCCGAGGCGCCTCAAGTTTTTCAGATCTATTGGAATCCCTTCCAATAGATCCGTCTGACCCTCAAACTTTCTCTCTCTCTCTTATAATGTAGATAAGGCAGTAACAGTAGCAGTAGAAGAATACTTCAGTGTAGCAAGGTGACATCGTGTGAAGATTGCGGCAGCAGCAGCAGGAGGATACCTCAGAGACACAAGATGACATAGTGTGAAGATGGCAGCAGCAGCATCATCAGACCACAGAGTTGCAAGGTGACATAATGTAGATATGGCAGCAACAGTAGCAGCAGGAGGATATCACAGAATGGAAAGGTGACATAGTGTGGATATGGCAGCAGCAGCAGGAGGAAACCTCAGAGTGGCAAGGAGGCATACATAGAGATGGCAGCAGCAGCATCATCAAACCACAGTGTGGCAAGGTGACATAATGTAGATATGGCAGCAACAGTATCAGCAGTAGCATACCACAGAGTGACAAGATGACATAATGTGGATTTCACAGCAGCAGGAGGATACCACAGAGTGGCAAGGTAACATAGCGTGGGTATGGCAGCATCAGCAGGAGGATACCTCAGAGTGGCAAGGTGACATAGTGTGGAGATGGCAGCAGCAGGAGGTTTCCACAGAGTGTCAAGGTGACATAGCATGGGTATGGCAGCAGCAGCAGGAGGATACCTCAGAGTGGCAAGGTGAAATAGTGTGGATATGGCAGCAGCAGCATCAGGAGAGCACAGAGTGGTGAGGTGACATAGTGTGTAGATGGCAGCAGCAGCATCATCAGACCACAGAGTGGCAAGGTGATATAATGTAGATATGGCAGCAGCAGTAGCAGCAGAAGGATACCACAGAGTGGCAAGGTGACAAAATGTGGATATGCCAGTATCAGTAGCAGCAAAAGGATACCACAGAGTGGCAAGGTGATATAGTGTGGAGAAGGCAGCAGCAGTATCAGAAGGATGCCCCACATTGACAAGGTGACATAGTGTGGAGATGGCAGAACCAGCAGCAGCATCAGGAGACCACAGAGTGTCAAGGTGACATAGTGTGAAGAAGGCAGCAGCAGCATCATCATCAAACCACAGAGTGGAAAGGTGACATAATGTGGAAATGGCAGCAGCAGCAGGAGGATACCTCAGAGTGACAAATTGGCATAGTGTGGAGATGGAATCAGCAGGAGGATGCCACAGAGTAGCAAGGTGACATAGTGTGGAGATGGAAGCAGCAGCATCAGGAGACCACAGAGTAGCAAAGTGAGATAATGTGGATATGGCAGCAGCAGTGATGGACCATGTGATTGGACCATGTGATCTGACATCACCACAGGTCCTTTAGCCGGCAGCTCATGATTAAAAAAGTAAGAAGAGACCAGCAGCTACGCGATCAAGAGGAGAAGGTGAGTTAATTTTTTTTTATTATTTAACCCTCAATTGACCACCTACTAAGCATTCTGTATTAAAGAATGCTATTATTTTCCCTTATAACCATGTTATAAGGGAAAATAATAACATCTACACAACACCGAACCCAAATCTGAGCTTCTGTGAAGACGTTCGTGTCTGGGTACCACAGTCAGTTATTTATCTCGCGCGTGCAAAACGCATTGCACCTGCGCGATAAAAACTGAACAACGGAACGCAATCGCAGTCAAAACTGACTGCAATTGGGTACCTACTCGCACGGGATTGCCGCAACGCATCCGGACCTTATCCGGACACGCTCGTGTAAACTCAGCCTAATACAGGTTATATTAATCGCATTGCGAATTCAACTTATAGCTGGGTTCCTAATAGTTGTATTGCTAGAATATAACGAAGATTGAGAATATAGTGCTATATTCGTTATATTCGTCAATTCTAGCAATACAACCATTAGGAACTTAGCTCTAAGTTGAATTCGCAATGCGATTAATGCAGGTTATATTAATCGCATTGTGAATTCAACTTACCACACTCTGCGTCAACTACGTAATTTTCCATGGGAGTTTTGCCATGGATCCCCATCCGGCATGCCACAGTCCAGGTGTTAGTCCCCTTGAAACAACTTTTCCATTACTATTGCGGCCAGAAAGAGTCCCTGTGGGTTTTAAAATTTGCCTGCCTATTGAAGTCGATGGCTCGCGAACATTTGTGGAAATTCACGTTCGCCGATCGCGAACAGAAAATTTTATGTTTGCGACATCTCTACTCACTGGCTGACTGCTACCGCCGCTTCCGTGAACCCGTGTACCACTCCTTTCCAGGCAGGTAGGCTACTGCAAAGCGGGTGGTCTACCCCGTGCCTGTTTGGCTCCCGACCTCCCACTGATGCCACCCTGCTAACTCCCGGCCACGCTAGCGACTTGCTGGCTCAGCCGCTGCCTGACTGGTAAGCTGTCACCCTCTTCTCCTGATGATGATGAACTGCGTATATACACTCACTTAAAGAATTATTAGGAACACCATACTAATACGGTGTTGGACCCCCTTTTGCCTTCAGAACTGCCTTAATTCTACGTGGCATTGATTCAACAAGGTGCTGATAGCATTCTTTAGAAATGTTGGCCCATATTGATAGGATAGCATCTTGCAGTTGATGGAGATTTGAGGGATGCACATCCAGGGCACGAAACTCCTGTTCTCCACCACATCCCAAAGATGCTCTATTGGGTTGAGATCTGGTGACTGTGGGGGCCATTTTAGTACAGTGAACTCATTGTCATGTTCAAGAAACCAATTTGAAATGATTCAAGCTTTGTGACATGGTGCATTATCCTGCTGGAAGTAGCCATCAGGATGGGTACATGGTGGTCATGAAGGGATGGACATGGTCAAAAACAATTCTCAGGTAGCCCGTGGCATTTAAATGATTCCCAATTGGCACTAAGGGGCCTAAAGTGTGCCCAGAAAACATCCCCCACACCATTACACCACCACCACCAGCCTGCACAGTGGTAACAAGGCATGATGGATACATGTTCTCATTCTGTTTATGCCAAATTTGGACTCTACCATTCGAATGTCTCAACAGAAATCGAGACTCATCAGACCAGGCAACATTTTTCCAGTCTTCAACAGTCCAATTTTGGTGAGCTCGTGCAAATTGTAGCCTCTTTTTCCTATTTGTAGTGGAGATGAGTGGTACCCGGTGGGGTCTTCTGCTGTTGTAGCCCATCTGCCTCAAGGTTGTGCGTGTTGTGGCTTCACAAATGCTTTGCTGCATACCTCGGTTGTAACGAGTGGTTATTTCAGTCAACGTTGCTCTTCTATCAGCTTGAATCAGTCGGCCCATTCTCCTCTGACCTCTAGCATCCACAAGGCATTTTTGCCCACAGGACTGCTGCATACTGGATGTTTTTCCCTTTTTCACACCATTCTTTGTAAACCCTAGAAATGGTTGTGCGTGAAAATCCCAGTAACTGAGCAGATTGTGAAATACTCAGACCGGCCCGTCTGGCACCAACAACCATGCCACGCTCAAAATTGCTTAAATCACCTTTCTTTCCCATTCTGACATTCAGTTTGGAGTTCAGGAGATTGTCTTGACCAGGACCACACCCCTAAATGCATTGATGCAACTGCCATGTGATTGGTTGACTAGATAATTGCATTAATGAGAAATAGAACAGGTGTTCCTAATAATTCTTTAGGTGAGTGTATTTTGCTTGTTGTACTGAAATAGGCTACTATACACTTTGACCAGAAAAAACTTAGAGTGAAGTGCGTATATATTTCTCTTGTAATATTGATATACGCCCCATACGCTTTCCCCAGAAATAACTGCAGAACTGAAATGTGTATATATTTTTCTTGTAGTATTGATATAAGATATTAAAGATACTAAGATATAAGCCACTAAAGGCTTTTCAACACAGCATTTGCAGCCCAATAACAAATAGCTGGAATGACAGAGCTGTCTAATGACTGTTTGGATCACCAAATAATCGTTCCCTGCACTTGTAAATCGCTTTCATATCAATGTCCCTAGCGCCTTCTGATGTCTCTCCCTGCACTAAGATGCTGTGATTCCTCCCTATCCTTTCCCTGCACTTATAAATATTTTCTTCTGTCTTTTTTTTTCCACAATCAGGTTTTTCCAATTGCTGTCCCTAGCACCTTCACACGTCTGTCCCTTCACTCTGAACGTCTGACTCAGAAAATGTCTGACTCTAAGATGGTCGCCGTATTTATAGGGCTGTGACATCACAGGGCTGGCTGGCATGTTGCATGCAGGCATGTCAATCTGAGTGATCCCTTCTTCCCAGAGTTTCTTGGCCCATGTCCTCAGTCCTCACACGTGTAGCCGCCATTTTAGGAAAAATACGATTCGTTACCACGAAGCACGAGGAAATTTGCATTCTCTGCTAATCAAATTTTTCCTGAAATTCTAAACGAATTCTACTTTGTCAGCTTCGATTCGCTCATCTCTAGTCATTTCTTACAGATCAAAAAAATAATAAAAATACATTTTTGGGTTGTAGGGGGGGGGTTAATTTTTTTAAGGTGCAGCATAAATGTACATGATTTCTGCTTCAATGCCCAAAATTTTTCACAGTCCCGGCAATGCTGTGGCTTGTATCATACCACTCCCACTATGCCTGAGGGTCAGTTTCCGTGTACTCACTTTCCACAAGGTTGAAATGTATTTATTTTTATTTTTGCAGGGGGTTAACACGGTTGAATTTTTTTTTTATTTTTTTTATTTTTTTGGGGTGGGGGGTTACATTTCATGTGGTGGCATATGTATGTGATTACTGTATTAGTTTTATCACAGTGCAGGCAGGCTGAATATGATCAATAGACCTGTCCTTGATGCTGGTGCCTCATCTTGCCACTCTTACTGTCTGTCTGCCTACCTACCATCATGTCATGTACAGCTACTGCATGCTGCGGCCTACATCATGCCACTTGTGCCACTTTCCAACCATCACGTTCTGTACAGCTTTTGCTGCGGTTTGCATCATGCCACTAATGCCACTTTCCAACTATCACGTTCTTTGAAGACACTTTTTAAATGTATTTTTTCTTATAACACCATATGTGTTTATACATGATCTGCCCCCGTCGATAATGGACAATTTGATGACAATATGACAAAAGCATGAGACATGCCGACGCAGTGTTTTTTTTTAAACACGCTGTGTTATAACACTGGGGCCTTAATGAGGAACTAACTTTCACTGGTTTCTATACGTAGATTCCTACTCTGAGACTAACCCAAGGGAGAGTAACAGATTAGGGGATGGATAACCCTGATAATGATACTAAACCTAGGCCCTGTGCCCAGGGGCGACTCCTGAAGGTGGAGACCCCCCGTCCTCGAACCTCACTGGCAACTCCTAGTTATCCCTAAAGTGGAAGGGTAGATATAAAAAATTGGTGGACAGGTCAGGTTTGGACACAAGAGGATACAAAAAAATATGCACAGTGTATACAAACCTATTGGTAGAGATACCAAAAGGTACACGGTGCAAGAGACTACATAACACTGACGACACCTAAAAAAATGACACAGACGTATCTGTGTTGAACCCCAACGCGTTTCCCCCACGGTGTGGGATCATCAGGGGGTAAATAAGTTATATTGGATAGTAGTTGTGAAATATGTCCGACGGAAGGAAGCCCACGCTAGGACAACCACAATACATCCATGGGACATAGAAGGTGTCAACTGACGGTCAAATGGGGATGTCAAATGACGGTCAATAATTAAAAGATTGGACCAGATGACCTTACTGGGAGAAGTGAAGGGAGGCAGAGATGAACAGCCAAAGTCTAATGGAACCTGTGGACAAAAGAAAGAAAAAAATACCGTTATAAATACAAAAATTAGATATATAAAAATAGCTAAATCGGTGAAAGATAGTGATTCACTGTTCATGATAGTAACACGCAGGTGCTTCACGCACCCGGCAAAGTCTTAGAGGACAGAGCGATCAACCGAAACCATGGTTAGCAAGGGAAAAAGGGGGGGAGGGAGGGGGAAAGGGGAGGGGAAGAAAGGGATGTGACAGGGATAAGCCGAAGGGCCCAACGGACAGAACGCGTCACAAGGAACGGTGTTATAGGATTCAGCACGTCCTTGAAGGTATGCACACTTGTTCAATTTAGGCTATTCTTTATAAGTGAATGAACACATCCCTCATCTCACTGGCCTTTTTTACCTGTTTCAGTTTATCATCTTTATAAACATATTGGAATCTGGCATACTACCTGGTCATACTCTTTCAGTAGGGCGAATCTAGGCTTGTAAGAAAGTGTGGCTCTATCGACAGAGCATTGTCTCTGGATACAGTGAGTGACCCTCTTGAATGAGGCCCCTTGTTGTGGTGATGGTCCCTCACTATTATGTATCTTCGTGTTTGGCTATAGGCATTTGTATGTATTTATATACATCGGTATTTTTTTCTTTCTTTTGTCCACAGGTTCCATTAGACTTTGGCTGTTCATCTCTGCCTCCCTTCACTTCTCCCAGTAAGGTCATCTGGTCCAATCTTTTAATTATTGACCATCATTTGACATCCCCATTTGACCGTCAGTTGACACCTTCTATGTCCCATGGATGTATTGTGGTTGTCCTAGCGTGGGCTTCCTTCCGTCAGACATATTTCACAACTACTATCCAATATAACTTATTTACCCCCTGATGATCCCACACCGTGGGGGAAACGCGTTGGGGTTCAACACAGATACGTCTGTGTCATTTTTTTAGGTGTCGTCAGTGTTATGTAGTCTCTTGCACCGTGTACCTTTTGGTATCTCTACCAATAGGGTTGTATACACTGTGCATATTTTTTTGTATCCTCTTGTGTCCAAACCTGACCTGTCCACCAATTTTTTATATCTACCCTTCCACTTTAGGGATAACTAGGAGTTGCCAGTGAGGTTCGAGGACGGGGGGTCTCCACCTTCAGGAGTCGCCCCTGGGCACAGGGCCTAGGTTTAGTATCATTATCAGGGTTATCCATCCCCCATTATATTGTTTTGGTGGACACGCTTGTGTTTGGACATTATAGGACATATGTTTGTTTTGTTAATATGAATAAAGATTATCCACAATTTAGGGTTATACCTTAGCTGGACTTTCTATTTCTAAATTTAACCCAAGACATTTGATATATCCATTTACGCTGGATTTTGAGTTTCTATATTAGACTATGGCAAGTTTTCTTTCAGGGAATCTCTTCACCGAAGCGCTAGCTATTGAAGCAAGGGATATATTTTCCGATAGGGATGTACCGGGTATAGGCCAACAGGTCACGAATAAACAGGTCTTCAATGATCTCTACAACTGCTATAAGGAAAACATAAAATCATGGTGGGAGATTAAATCTTTGGAGAGTTACATTAGTCACAAAATTGTCCCCCGGGGGCTACGTCTCCGTGTGAAACCTGCTGATAGGATCCTGTCACCATCCCTCCTAGTTAAGTGGGAGGAGATACTTACTCTCAGCTCACTTAACTTGATGAATTTACTATTGGAAGAAGAAAAAATCGTCTTTGAGCTTACCTCTAAAAAATTACATGAGCAAATAGAGAGTGCCCTGAAATTAAAGGAGGATCCTGATTTCTCTAGACGGGAAACTTCTCTTCAGACCTCGGTTGAACGGTTTCAGGGCCTGATTAAAGAACGCAAGCACAGACAATTTGTGAGGGATCTAAGCGAATTTAGGGAGAATCGAGCATATTCCATAACACAGGGACCGGCAGGTGGCTCTGAACCCTCTTCTTTTGAGTTCGACTCCTCGGACTCTGAGTCATACTCTAAACAGTCTGGTGCTTCTTCCTATCAGGGACGTCAGGGCACGAGACGACGTGGTGGCCGAGGATGGCAGGGGGGAGGCGGTTACAGAGGCAGGGGACGTGGATCACGGAGATCAGGCTATCACAATACCTTCTCCTCCTCACCTCCCTCTGGCTCTTCCAATATTCAACCTCAACAACAACCGTCGGCATCTTTTTTAGAGAAGAGCGTGATGCCCTATCAGCTACGCGACCGGGGTCGACAGGAAAAGGGTCAGTAACGGATCTGCAAATCATTAACCTGTCCACCAGGAGTCTTACTGCAGTGGAGGTGGAGGTCCTTAAGAGGGGCCTGTCCTTTGTGCCCACCACCGATTTTAGTCTATTCTCTTGGACTAGGGACCTACACCTCTTCTGCAGGAGACTCAAGTGGCATAAGTTCTTTCGAACCTCTAACAGGGACACTTGTATCAGAATGGGCTTAGATGAGGATGATTTTGAGGATCTCCAAACCTCAATAGAGATCACACTCGTACTGGTGGATCCGGCCCATTCACAACATTAAAACTTAAAAGCAAAAAAATGCCGCCCCCAGCTAATTACGAACATGTGGATATATTTCTACAAATGGTCACAAATGACCTTGAACATCTGTCTCATCAGGGCCAAAGATCCTTCAATCTTTCCCGCATAGAGATGCAGGCGTTACAGTCTCTCGAAAAAGACCACAGCATTATAATAAAGCCCTCTTATAAGGGCGGTAACCTGGTTATCCTCGAGATTAACGCTTATATTCAGATGTGTCTGGACCTCCTTAAAGATAGAGATGGTTACGGTATTCTACTTTCCAACCCCACTCAAAAATTCTTGGCTGATCTTAAACAGATCTTGCTGGCCGGCCTAGAAATGAAGGTGATAGGGACATCTGAATTTGAGTTTATGCTTCCTACCAAACCCCTAATAGCGACATTCTATGCGCTGCCGAAGATTCACAAAGGGGTTACCCCTTTAAAAGGTCGCCCTATAGTCTCTGGAGTTAACTCTCTTACCCAGAATTGTGGGATGTACCTTGATAAGGTGTTGAGGGAGTTCGTTGTGTCCCTCCCTGCATATACGAGGGACACAATGGACTTCCTCAACAAAATCGATTCCCTTGTCCTTGACCCGGACTGTATTCTATGTAGTATCGATGTCGAGGCTTTGTATAGCTCTATTCCACATCTTTTTGGTCTCAAAGCCATTGAATATTTTTTATGCGCGAGAGGTATTCAATATAATTCACATAACGGGTTTATCATCAGACTCCTTGAATATACCCTCACGCACAATTTCTTCTTATTCAACTCTAAATTCTACCACCAGCTCAGGGGGACGGCGATGGGGAGCCCTTGTGCCCCCACTTACGCCAATCTCTTCCTGGGCTGGTGGGAAGATACACACGTCTTCCCAGACCATGATGTCTGGTGGTCCGGAAACATCCAATTCTGGACCCGGTATATCGACGACGTGTTTGTTGTCTGGAAGGGAAATTCGATGGAATTAAAACACTTTGTCTCTGACTTGAATACCAATGAAATTGGACTCCGCTTCACCTACGAACATGATCCATCTAGTATTACATTTCTGGACGTTAAGGTGACAAAAATAGGGGATCATCTGTCCACTAATCTATTCAGGAAAGCAACAGCTACCAACTCCCTCCTTCATTGGAGTAGCCATCACCACACTTCTCAGAAACAGGGTATTTCACGGGGACAGTACCTACGCGCCCGAAGGAACTGTTCTAGTAATGAAGCCTTTTACAGTGAGGCGAGGGCACTCCAGGCCAGATTTGTCGCTAGAGGTTATCCTCAAGCAGTCCTTAATGATGCGTTTAAACACGCACGGTCCAAGGAACGCAGTGCTCTACTTACTCCAAAAACACGAGTAGACAGCCCCCAACCGTTGAGAATTGTGTCTAATTTTGATGCTGCCAATCAGGAAGTGAGGGAGATTCTCAGTAAATACTGGGCCATCTTAAAGATGGACCCTGACCTTTCTGAAGTAGTATCTGATCGTCCGTCTGTCTCTTTTAGACGAGGAAAAAGTCTCAAGGACCGGCTGGTGGCTAGCCACTTTACAGCACCAACTAAAGCAGGTACATGGCTGGACCGTCGGCCGGTAGGCGTCTTTAGATGTGGCAGATGTAAAGCCTGTGAATTTCTAAATACATCTAAATCCATCACTGGATCAACAACAGGACAGACCTTCCTGATACGCGAGTTTATTAACTGTAGATCAAAGGGCTTAGTGTACTTGTGTCAGTGTAGGTGTCCTCTTGACTATGTCGGCAAGACAGTCAGAGAATTCAGAAGGCGAATTCTCGAACATGTCAATGACGTGAAGAACAAAGAGGTAACTCCTATTGCGACTCAAGTCAATGAGGTCCATGATGGAGATCCAAGGTCCCTCCGCTTCACAGTCCTTGATGTGATCCATCCGTCTCCCCGTGGGGGGGACTGGGACAGGAGAATTCTACAAAAAGAAAGTGAATGGATTCATCGACTCCGGTCTCAGTCCCCCCTAGGGTTAAATGAGAGACTTACATTCTCGTGTTTCTTGTGACGCGTTCTGTCCGTTGGGCCCTTCGGCTTATCCCTGTCACATCCCTTTCTCCCCCTCCCCTTTCCCCCTCCCTCCCCCCCTTTTTCCCTTGCTAACCATGGTTTCGGTTGATCGCTCTGTCCTCTAAGACTTTGCCGGGTGCGTGAAGCACCTACGTGTTACTATCATGAACAGTGAATCACTATCTTTCACCGATTTAGCTATTTTTATATATCTAATTTTTGTATTTATAACTATTAACTTACATTTGTTCTATGATTTATCTTCTGTTCAGCCTCTCCCCTTTAGGTATTGTCCACACCTCCCTGTCTCCTAGGCTCAATATATGGCCATAATCATTAATGGTCTAGGGATGCTACATTCCCTCTTCACCATTAGCGGCGGTATCTTTGCCATATTTATATTAATATGGTCTTTCTTCATGAGTTACGGTTTATAGGCATCGCCCTCACTGGTATTGGCCTGGCATGCGCTCCACTGTGGAACGCATGTCCATCGTTGATGACGTCTCTAACCGACGCCTCATGCAGGTCCCAGCATCTCAACACTTCGCTGCGCTTTAGCTCACAGCGAGAATCCCTACGTCACTTCCGGGGTTCCGATACCAAAGTCACTCGTGCGGCGTGCGTTCCACAGTGGAACGCACATGCTCCTCATGAACCTAGCGCGGCCGCCACCTGCGGAGTTTTAACTAATTATTATCATTGATGGGGAGGAAACTCAGTATATAAGGGGATGGCCTTCAGAGGCTTACTGTTGGACCCTGGGAGAGGTCACCACATCCAGCATGGGAGGATAAGCGCCCTATCAGCACCCACAGTGAGTAACCCTAGCCTTCATGTGATCCTCTGTATAGATGGCCATTATGTTTCTGAGGGACTTTACATCTGTTAACTTGCTTTGGTACCTAGGGCACGCAGGATTTATGGCCTGTGTATTAACAGGAATGGTGTTATAGGATTCAGCACGTCCTTGAAGGTATGCACACTTGTTCAATTTAGGCTATTCTTTATAAGTGAATGAACATATCCCTCATCTCACTGGCCTTTTTTACCTGTTTCAGTTTATCATCTTTATAAACATATTGGAATCTGGCATACTACCTGGTCATACTCTTTCAGTAGGGCGAATCTAGGCTTGTAAGAAAGCGTGGCTCTATCGACAGAGCATTGTCTCTGGATACAGTGAGTGACCCTCTTGAATGAGGCCCCTTGTGGTGGTGATGGTCCCTCACTATTATGTATCTTGGTGTTTGGCTATAGGCATTTGTATGTATTTATATACATCAGTATTTTTTTCTTTCTTTTGTCCACAGGTTCCATTAGACTTTGGCTGTTCATCTCTGCCTCCCTTCACTTCTCCCAGTAAGGTCATCTGGTCCAATCTTTTAATTATTGACCATCATTTGACATCCCCATTTGACCGTCAGTTGACACCTTCTATGTCCCATGGATGTATTGTGGTTGTCCTAACGTGGGCTTCCTTCCGTCGGATATATTTCACAACTACTATCCAATATAACTTATTTACCCCCTGATGATCCCACACCGTGGGGGAAACGCGTTGGGGTTCAACACAGATACGTCTGTGTCATTTTTTTAGGTGTCGTCAGTGTTATGTAGTCTCTTGCACCGTGTACCTTTTGGTATCTCTACCAATAGGGTTGTATACACTGTGCATATTTTTTTGTATCCTCTTGTGTCCAAACCTGACCTGTCCACCAATTTTTTATATCTACCCTTCCACTTTAGGGATAACTAGGAGTTGCCAGTGAGGTTCGAGGACGGGGGGTCTCCACCTTCAGGAGTCGCCCCTGGGCACAGGGCCTAGGTTTAGTATCATTATCAGGGTTATCCATCCCCCATTATATTGTTTTGGTGGACACGCTTGTGTTTGGACATTATAGGACATATGTTTGTTTTGTTAATATGAATAAAGATTATCCACAATTTAGGGTTATACCTTAGCTGGACTTTCTATTTCTAAATTTAACCCAAGACATTTGATATATCCATTTACACTGGATTTTGAGTAACAGATTAGGTTCAGGAATCACTAATCACTAATCTTATTTTTTTTTGTTTTAGATTTAAAAGCCTGGAGACACATGATTGGAGGACTTACACGTCTGATTGGACCTTATCACTTTCTGCACTTTCGCATTTCTTGCACAGGATGGCACTCAGCACTTTACACATTTTTTAAGGCTCGTCATACCTTCTTTTGTATAGTTGATGCTTCACTAATTAGTATTGGTATATTTGATTATCCTGATGGATTTTTTGTCCCCCCTCTATATGGTATATTATCTGTGTTTCTCTTGTATATGTACTGATTTGCTTTCTTTCCACCCTGTGCTTGCTTTCTGGCCTTTGTTGTCCTTTCTCCCCGATGCATGGCCCATCATCCCCATGGTTCATTTAGAAAACACATCTCACAAATAAATGGTGACAAACAGATTAATAATTAGGCAATAAACTCAGTATGGGTACGGTTTATTAAGAAAGGAATGAGAAATAGACACTCAAAAATATGTTCCAATAGTTATAATAGTGAGAAATAATAATCAAAATGGAGTGTTCTAACCATGATAGTGAATTGTTGTCATTTTGTCTCTATATTTATTTATTGATGTATTCAATCATGTTTTTATGAACTGTATATTTCACTTATGTATTTTCTTACCCTATATATGATGATGGATTGGCTTTAATTGTTTAGATTATTAATTGTATTTTAAGTTGTTATTATTTGAGTAACTAATTATGTTTTGGTATTACATGTATAGCACTATTGTGAATTCAGTGAATTCACATGCTATGTTAACATAGCTGTATCACGGGCTTATGATTTTTATTGTCTCTATATCATTCTTTTTGCACCGGAACCTACTTTGTCATGCTGGGTTTCGGTTATCCAATCAGGGATGTTATGTGTGCGGACTGGCGCTCTGTGGCGTTGGTAAGGCCGTGATGTGTTTCCGCCCTTTGGAACGCATCACGGCGTCAACTTCTGCCCGGGCGCCATCTTGCGCATGCGCGTTTGCTTTTTCAACACGCAGGCTTCCACCGGCGCCTTCATCCGCGCTTGGACCATGCACCGGGGAGAACCCAGGTATTACCCATGTATGCCATCCCTATCCCCTCCCCTTCTTGACCGTTACATAGATTTGACGACAGTTGTGATTGATTGATGATTAATTCAATAAGATATATAATGCTGAAACACAAATGAACATTCACATGGACCTCTGAGGAAGCTAGCATATGCTCTGGCGATACGCGTGAGGGTTTTCTTCCCCCATATGGGCTTTCATTTTCCGTGTACCACCACTGTCTTTCTGATAAGTATATCATTAGATGGATTTGTGTATATGCATGCCACATTTCTTATACCTATTTATTTATATTTATTGCCAGGTGGTGGCATTGGATGTATTATGTACATGATTTTACCCACTAGTGGGGTTCTATCCATGAATTGTTATGTTTTTAATCAGTGTGTTTCAATAAATAGATTTTTATCTCCAGAGGTGCGGCCTAGTTGTGGTATTTCTTTATCTGGTTGTGTCTTTTTTGATTCCAAGGCCTGCACTCATTTACTAAATTTATAGGTGTGCCCCCTGTTGTTTGTTTAAATTGTGTTATAACACCATCAAATGTGCGTTTACCCATAGCTATGTGTGTCACTCCGATGTCATTTACTATTGCTGTCATTGCGTTCCAGAGCTTGGGAAGGGAGGGGAAAAAAAATCATAAAAAGATAAATGAAAAGAGATAACAAGTTTTCCTGAAAATTATGAGAGAGGGTTACATACTTTCAGGTAAATTGGAACAACTTTGGTTTGGCAAAATCGATTCTGATCTGAACCAAACTTTTTCAAAACTTCAGTGAAAATAATGGATGATGTATGCAGGACCATTTTATCTGATAAAATGACAGACTGACAAATGAATAACATGATGGTCAATATGGCGCTGTTAGTTTTGGTTATGCGCCGGATTCAGCACTTCCTTTATTTTCATTGATCTGCTCCAATAACACAGAGCAATAGAAAACATTAGCAGTGATGTGAACTCCACCTAGTTATGACTCAAGCCATAGTATAAAACCAGTATATTAGGCAGGGGTGACCAGTTGCCGATGGTTCAGTTTTCTTTTGCACTTTTTCCTAATATTCGGGAAGGTTCTGTCTGTTTAACCCTTTCAAGACCAATTTTTATTTTTTTATTTTTCCTTCCCACCTTCCAAGAGCTATAACCTTTTTACTTTGCCTTTTTTTTTAGCCATGTTAAGGCTTATTATTTTCAGGACAAGTTGTATTTAATGGTACCATTTAATATTCCATACAATGTACTGGGAAGATGAAAATTCTAAATTGATATAGCTTTTGTTATGTCTTAGTGCTTAAAAAATATTAACTTTGAAAAAAAATATTTTCATCTCCATATTCTAACATAGTAACATAGTTTATATGGCTGAAAAAAGACATCTGTCCATCTAGTTCAGCCTGTTATCCTGCAAGTTGATCCAAAGGAAGGCAAAAAAAACAAACTGTGAGGTAGAAGCCAAATTTAACTTTAGGGGGAAACAAATTCCTTCGCGACTCCAATCAGGAAATTAGAATAACTCCCTGGATCAACGACCCATCTCTAGTAACTATAACCAGTAATATTATTACAGTCTTACTGCTCTTACCGTCAGGAATCCTATACTATGTTTGTGTACAAACCTTCTTTCCTCCAGACACAGAGGATGTCCCCTCGTCACAGTCCTGGGGATAAATAGATGATGGGAGAGATCTCTGTACTGACCCCTGATATATTTATACATAGTTATTAGTGTTGAGCGAGCACCAAAGTGCTTGTGTGCTCTGGCCGAACACATGGGTAATAACTCAGTGATAAAATCTGACACCGGAAAAGCTGGGTAATAACTTGCGATCTACACTGAGTTATTACCCAGCTTTTCCAGTGTCAGATATTATCACTGACTTACTACATTATTATTACATAATATTCGCTATATTGCTATATATTTGTTTTTTAGAATATTGCGAATATTAAAAAAAAACGAATATAAAGCAATATAGCGAATATGATCTCAGCGAATAGTCTTGTCATAACACTATGCAACTATTAGAGGGGGCAGTTCATGAGTCATGATTCGTGACTCATGAATAGAGTTGAGCGGACACCTGGATGTTCGGGTTCGACAGGTTCGGCCGAACTTGAGAAAAAAGTTTGAGTTCGGGACCCGAACTTGACCCCGAACCCGAACCCCATTGAAGTCAATGGGGACCCAAACTTTTGAGCTCTAAAATGGCTGTAAAAATATCATGGAAAGGGCTAGAGGGCTGCAAATTGCATCAAAATGTGGTTAAGAGCATGGCAAGTGCTCTGCAAACAAATGTGGATAGGGAAATGACTTTAAATAACATAAAATAGGTTAAAAAAATTATAATAATCTTGATCTAGCAGGACGAGGTCCATATGGAGTAGGAGGTTGAGGAGACGGTGGATGTGGCGGTGTAGGTGAAAGCGGCGGTGGAGGAGGAGGAGGAAGCCTACACTGCTTTTTGGTTTTAAATTTTATTTTTTAAATTAGGGTACACCCCAAAACATTGGGAAATATAACCTGTGATAACCCCCTCCAGTCATGCTAAACACATGTTCAGACAATACACTGGCTGCAGGGCAGGCCAGCACCTCCAAGGGGTAAAGGGCAAGCTCAGGCCATGTGCCCAATTTGGAGACCCAGAAGTTGCAGGGGCTGACCCCTGTCAGTTAGTTCGTGTAGACGTGTGTATACTTACTGCCCCACCATGTCGCACGTCCCCGTGATGTTCACGATCCTCTATCAACTTGCAATGTTCCTTTATGTGCCTACCATGGTGATCACGGGTGGCGGGGAATCAGGGTTCCAAGCCAGAGAGGGAGCGTGAGAAAGAGAGACCACATCCAAGGGAGGATTCATTTTTTCAAATTTAAAATTATAGAGTTGAAATATGGGAGAAATTATTAAAGCATAGAAGTGTGATAACTTTTTAAAGTTTAAGCATTGAATGAAAGGATGTGGCGCGCAGTAATTACTGAATAATTGATTAAATATTATTCCCTGTCACCTATGCATAGCAGGTGTTTATTCACGTCTAAAATTGTATAATGTCAACCCAAGAATGTAACAGAAAAATTATTGAAATTTATTAAGCTGTCAACTAGGTAGAGGAGGGGTATATTACACCCAAAAATTAGTGAATTTCACCGGAAAATGTAACTGACAATTTTTTTAACCTGTCTACTAGGTATAGCCAGGGCTTTTTTTCTGGCGGAATGCACCGAAACGGCGTTCCGCCACCTTTTGACATCTCAGCCTGCTATGCTCCAGCATCGCAGGCTGCGATGTATCAGCGGGGAGGGACTGGGAGGAGGAGCTGGGGGCCGGTGCGTTCACTGTGCTCCGGCCCCGCAGCTCCAGTACAGTTATAAAATGTGTAATTCAATTAATAATGATTCATGCTGCCCCCTCTGTAGTATAACATTCAATATATCCTACTCACAGGGCTACTGTTATATCGTAATGCAGGCCGGCCGGGCAGACGAGAGGCAGAGTGACTGACTGACGTCATCTGCCTGCGCCGCCTGCTTCATTCATAAAGTAGGCCGGGCAGGCACGTGACGTCAGTCAGTCACGCTGCCGCTCGTCTGCCCGGCCGGCCTGCATTGCGATATAACAGTAGCCCTGTGAGTAGGATATATTGAATGTTATACTACAGAGGGGGCAGCATGAATCATTATTAATTGAATTACACATTTTATAACTGTACTGGAGCGGCAATGGGGGGTCTGTGGATGACACTGTAAAGGGGTGGGGGTCTGTAAATGGCACTGTTATGGGGTGGGGGGGTCTGTGGATGGCACTGTTATGGGGTGGGGATCTGTGGATGGAACTGTTATGGGGTGGGGGGGTCTGTGGATGGCACTGTTATGGGGTGGGGGGGTGTCTGTGGATGGCACTGTTAAGGGGTGGGGGGGTCTGTGGATGGCACTGTTATAGGGTGGGGGGGTCTGAGGATGGCACTGTTATGGGGTGGGGGGGTCTGTGGATGGCACTGTTATGGGGTGGGAGGGGTCTGTGGATGGCACTGTTAAGGGGTGGGGGGGGTCTGTGGATGGCACTGTTATGGGGTGGGGGGGTCTGTGGATGGCACTGTTAAGGGGGGGTCTGTGGATGGCACTGTTAAGGGGGGTCTGTGGATGGCACTGTTAAGGGGGGGTCTGTGGATGGCACTGTCATGGGGTGGGGGGGTCTGTGGATGGCACTGTTATAGGATGAGGGGGGGTCTGTGGATGGCACTGTTATAGGATGGGGGATCTGTGGATGCCATCCACAGATCCTCCACCCATAACAGTGCCAGCCACAGATCCTCCACCCCATAACAGTGCCATCCCCAGATCCCCCATTAACAGTGCCATCCCCAGATCCCCCATTAACAGTGCCATCCCCATCTGGGGGGTTTCTTTGATGGGCTGACCTTTATAGCCCCCCCAAATTTTACTTGCATCCCTGTTCTCTAAAGGGGCGGTTTTAGGGGGCGGTCCTAGGGGTGGGTAGGGGCGTGGCCAGGGGAGGGGGGGTGAGTTCCACCACCTTTTCTCTGAGAAAAAAAGCCCTGGGTATAGCAGTGGTACATCACACCCAAAAATTGGTGAATTTCACCAGAATATATAACTGCCAATTTTTTTTTTGTTTAATCTATCTACTAGGTATAGCAGTGGTACTATACACCCAAAAATTGGTTAATTTTACCCGAAAATGTTTTTTTTTTTTTTTTACCGACCTACTATCTATAGCAGTGGTACTATACAGCCAAAAATTGGTGAATTTCACCCGAAAATGTAAATGACAATTTTATTTTTATTTTTTTAACCGGCCTACTAGGTATAGCAGTGGTACTATACACCCTAAAATTGGTTAATTTTACCCGAAAATAAAATTTATTTATTTTTTTAACCGGCATACTAGGTATAGCAGTGGTACTATACACCCAAAAATTGCTGAATTTTACCAGAAAATGTAACTGACAAAGTAGTGAAATGATATAAAATAAAATACGTACAAATAAAATAAAAAAATTTGATTTATGAGGTGGAGTTCCATATGGAGTAGGAGTTTGAGGAGGCGGTGGACGTAGCGGTGTAGGTGGAAGCTGCGGTGGAGGTGGACGAGGTAGCAAACACAGGTTTTTGGTTTTAATTTTATTTTTTTAAATTAAGGTACACTCTAAAAGAGTGTGACTCATCCAAAATACAAGAATGAGCAATTGCGCTGCAGTATAACAATGGCTGGTTAGTGCCGGTATATATGTCTGCTAAACACACATTCAGATAATACACTGGCTGCAGGGCAGGCCAGCACCTCAAAGGCGTAAAGGGCAAGCTCAGGCCATGTGCCCAATTTGGAGACCCAGAAGTTGAAGGGGGCAGACCCATCATTCAGTACATGTAGGCATGTGCACACAAACTGCTCCACCATGTTGCTGAAATGCTGCCTCCTGCTAAGACGTTCCATATCAGCTGGTGGTGCTGCTTGTTGTGGCGTGCTGACAAAGCTTTTGCACATTTCGGCCATGCTAACCCTGCCTTCTGAGGTGCTGGCGGTGCCCCAGCTGCATTGGCGACCTCTTGCAGGTCCTCGGCCTTCGCCTTGTGCTTCCACTGTGCCCCCGCTGTCAGGTGGGAATGCCACCAGCAGCGCATCTACCAGCGTGCACTTGTACTCGCGCATCTTACGATCACGCTCCAGTGACGGAATTAAGGATGGTACGTTGTCCTTGTAATAGGGATCCAGCAGCGTGGCCACCCAGTAATCAGCACAAGTTAGAATGTGGGCAACTCGGCGGTCATTGCGGAGACACTGCAGCAAGTAATCGCTCATGTGTGCCAGGCTGCGCAGAGGCAACGAAAAGCTGTCCTCTGTGGGAGGTGTATCATCTGTGTCTTCTGTATCCCCCCAGCCACGCACCAGTGATGGCCATGAGTTGGTCTGGGTGCCACCCTGCTGTGAACATGGTTCCTCCTCCTCCATCTCCTCCTCCTCATCCTCCACCTCATCATCCTCCAGAACTGTGCCCTGGCTGGACAATTGTGTACCTTGGGTTTGTGGGTGCAGAAACCCACCCTTGGAGCCACTTGGGAATAACTGGCCGGAAACCCTATGAAATGATCCCTATTCCTCCTCCTCCTCCTGTGCCACATTCTCTTCCATCATCGGCAGGAGCGTTTTTTCAAGGAGGCATAGAAGTGGGATAGTAACGCTGAGAACGGCGTTATCGGCACTGGCCATGTTGGTGGAGTACTCGAAACAGCGCAACAAGTAACGCAGGTCTCGCATGGAGGCCCAGTCATTGGTGGTGAAGTGGTGCTGTTCCGCCAAGCGACTCACCCGTGCGTACTGCAGCTGAAACTCCACTATGGCCTGCTGCTGCTGGCACAGTCTGGCCAGCATGTGCAAGGTGGAGTTCCACCTTGTGGGCACGTCTCATATGAGGCGGTGAGCGGGAAGGCTAAAGTTACGCTGCAGCGCTGACAGGTGAGCAGCAGCAGGGTGAGAATGCCGAAAGTGCGCACAGATGGCCCGCACTTTCTGCAGCAGCTCTGACATATCAGGTAATTTTTAAGGAACCTCTGCACCACCAAATTCAGCACATGCGCCAGGCAAGGGATGTGCGTCAAACCGGCTAGTCCCAGAGCTGCTACGAGATTTCGCCCACTATCGCACACCACCAGGCCGGGCTTGAGGCTGACTGGCACAAACCACTCATCGGTCTGTTGTTCAAGGCCCGTCCACAGCTCCTGCTCTGTGTGGGGTTTGTCCCCCAAACAGATAAGTTTTAAAACTGCCTGCTGTCGTTTACCCCTGGCTGTGCTGAATTTGGTGGTGAAGGTGTTACGCTGACCGGATGAGGAGCTGGTAGAGGATGAGGAAGCAGAGTAGGAGGAGGAAGCAACAGGAGGCAAACTGAAGCGCCCTGCAATCCTCGGTGGTGGAAGGACATGCACCAAACTGCTATCTGCCTCAGGCCCAGCCACCACTGCATTTACCCAGTGTGCTGTTATGGAGATATAATGGCCCTGACCGTGATTACTGGTCCACGTATCCGTAGTGAGGTGCACCTTGCCACAGATGGCGTTGCGCAGTGCACACCTGATTTCGTCCCCTACTTGGTTGTGCAGGGAAGGGATGGCTCGCCTTGAAAAGTAGTGGGGGCTGGGCACGACGTACTGTGGGACAGCCTCAGTTGCACAGCGTGCAAACCACTCCTGTCTTAAATATTGGTGCACCAAATGGCGGTATTTCAAATCTCTGCATCTAACCCTAATGTATTAAGGGTGTATCTCCCAATGAGGCCTTTAAAACTATCAGTCTCCACCAGACGAAATGACAGCATTTCAAAGGCCAGTAATTTAGAAATGCTGGCATACAGGGCTAGGGATCGCGGGTGGGTAGGGCGGTACTTCCTCTTCCTCTCCAGTGTTTGGGAGATGGAGAGCTGAACGCTTCCGTGGGACATTGTGGAGATGCTTGGTGACCCAGGTGGTGGTGTTGCTGGCAGATCGTCTGTTTGCGTTGTGGCAGGTGGCATTGTCACTCCAGAGGTGGATTAAGAGGCCGAGACTGCAGCAGAAGAGGAAGCAGGAGGAGCCAGAGACTTTTCTTGGTTTTTGAGGTGTCTACTCCACTGCAGCTCGTGCTTTGCACTTAAATGCCTGGTCATGCAGGTTGTGCTCAGGTTGAGAAAGTTTATGCCTCGCTTCAGGCTCTGATTGCACAGCGTGCAAACCACTCGTGTCTTAAATATTGGTGCACCAAATGGCGGTATTTCAAATCTCTGCATCTAACCCTAATGTATTAAGGGTGTATCTCACAATGACAGATGCAGCAAAGGCTGCCAAATAAACTTTTTTTGCCCAAACGGGTGTTTGTTTAATAACTCAATATGGCAGGGGTATATAACCCAGGAATTTCAAACGTGCTTATGCTGCAAGGCCTGAAATATTGTGTATTTTGCCCCAAAAAGGGTGTTTTATTAATGAAAGAATATAAGCCCTGTATATACAGGGTGTATCTCACACGGCCTGAACCACTGTAGGCCTGAATTAAATATTGGTGCACCAAATGGCGGTATTTCAAATATCTGAATCTAACCCAAATGTAAAAAGGCAGTATCTCACAATGACATCTGCATCAAAGGCTGCTAACTACATTTTATTTTCCCATTTTACATTTTATTTTCAGCTGCTAACAACTGAATTTGACAGCAGTATATAAGCCTGTAATTTCACACGTGCTGATGCTGCAAGCCCTGAAAATAGTGTTTTTTGGCAAAAAAGTGTGTTTTTAACCAAACCCCAGAAAATAATGGGTGTATTTCTAGCTTAAATTGCACACTGACTAATCCAGATGTTGTATATTGCCAAAAAAGAGTTTTTTTTGGTAACAGAATATGAAAGCTGTATATATTAAACTTGAATTTAACACTTGCAGATCAGGAAAATGCAGTTTTTTTGGCAAAAAAGTGTGTTTTTAAAACCCCAGAAAATGATGGGTGTATTTCTAGCTTAAATTGCACACTGACTAATCCAGATGTTGTATATTGCCAAAAAAGTGTTTTTTTTTTGGTAACAGAATATGAAAGCTGTATATATTAAACTTGAATTTAACACTTGCAGATCAAGAAAATATTGTTTTTTTGGCAAAAAAGTGTGTTTTTAAAACCCCAGAAAATGATGGCTGTATTTCTAGATTAAATTGCACACTGACTAATCCGGATGTTGTATATTGCCAAAAAAATTGTGATTTTCAATGTCCCAACAGCTCAGATGCAGTGCTGGTGCACTGAGCTTGCATAACTAACTAACTTAACTAACAGACGGATAAAAGTTATTTATTTTTTTGGTCAATGGGCTCAGGGCAGGGTAAAAAGATTGTGCCCTGCACCCACACAACTATTTCTATGTAGATCGCTGAGTTAGATTCTCTCCTAGTCTCTCCCTGAAATCACCAGTCCAGCAGCATTCTCTCCCTACCCTTGTCACAGCAGAGTGATGTGCAGCGCTACGTGCCTTAAGCTTATATAGAGCCTGGGTCACATGCTGCTCTGGCCAATCACAGCCATGCCATTAGTAGGCATGGCTGTGATGGCTTCTAAGGTCAGACAGTTAAACGCTTGTTGATTGGCTGCTCTGCAGCCTTTCAAAAAGCGCCGAGAAATCGCCAAACACTGAACCCGAACCCAAACTTTTACTGAAATGTTCGGGTTTGGGTACGGGGTCCAAAAATCCTAAAGTTCGGTACAAACCCGTACTTTACAGTTCGGGTTCGCTCAACCCTACTCATGAATCATGACTCATGAACAGCACCCTCTATTAGTTGCATAGTGTTATGACAAGACTATTCGCTGTTGTGAGTCAATAGTCTTGTCATAACACTATGCAACTAATAGAGGGCGCTGTTCATGAGAGATTCTACTCATTTGCATGTCTTTCCTATATGCCCATGTTTATGCAAATGAGTTTTTTACATGACAAAACTGTATAGAAAGGTTATTGAATATTATGTTAGAACAATCAGAAAACTTTTTGTCGCCCTAATGATATTGATTTAGGTGTGCAGGTCCACCCAAGCCATCCAACAGATGAAAAATAACTTTGAGGTTTACTGGTTCTCAGTCAGATGAGAGCTGGTTTGGAACATCTCATAGTGCACAAGGCTGCCATTGTAAGGTATGCTGGCTGTTATCTGTCTCATGGATAGATTGATGGCTTGCACATACCTGGCTTTTGGCATATAGCCTTTGTGTGGTTGTCTATTGTATGTTGTACATAATATGAGTCTAAGATGCATCCAGCTATCCTCTTAATGCTGTTTCCAAACAATTTTGATGGGGTTTCCATCAATTTCTAACCTTTTTTTATGAACCAGACACCCTCTTCTTTTCCGAGCAGGGGGTGCCTGGGGTTCTTCCATTGACTTCCATTGTATTAAATTGTATTCAAGCACCCAAATTATTTGGCCGAGCACTCTGATCTGCCAAGCATAGCGATGCTTGAACCGAACAGCAGTTCAGCCGAGCATGCTCGCTCAACAATAATAGTTATTAGATCTCCCCTTAGTCATCTTTTTTTTCCAAACTAAATAACCCTAATTTTGATAATTTTTCTGGCTACTGTAGTCCACCCATTCCAGTTATTACTTTAGTTGCCCTTCTCTGAAACCTCTCCAGCTCTGCTATGTCTGCCTTGTTCACAGGAGCCTAGAATTGTACACAGTACTCCGTGTTGGTCTGATAAGGGATTTGGAAAGTGGCAGGACTATGTTCTTATCACTGGCATCTATACCTCTTTTGATGATCTTAATGGCCTTGGGCTGTCTGGTACTGGTTTCTATAGTTACGTTTGCTATCCACTAAAAGTCCATTTCCATGTCAGTGTTGCCCGGTGTTTTACCATTTAGTATGTACTGATGCATGTATTTTTCCTTCCCATGTGCATAACCTTAAATTTGTCAGTGTTAAACCTCATCTGCCACTTCTCTGCCCAAGCCTCCAATCTATTCAAATCCATCTGTAGCAATATACTGTCCTCTTTCATGTTAATTATATCACACAGATTAGTGTCATCTGCAAAATTTGATATTTTACTGTGCAACTCTTCTACAAGATCATTAATAAATATATTGAAGAGAATAGGGCCCAATACTTACCCCTGTGGTACACCACTAGTGACAGTGACCCAATCTGAGGGTGTACCATTAATAACCACCCTCTGTTTTCTAGCACTGAGCCAGTTACTTACCCACATACAGACATTTTCTCCTAGTCCGAGCATTCTCATTTTATATACTAACCTTTTATGTGGTGCAGAATCAAATGCTTTGGAGAAGTCAAGATATACAACATCCATCGATTCGCCACGGAGAAGTCTAGAACTTACCTCCTCATAGAAACCGCTTTACTTATTCCTGGGTCAGACAGGACACTTTTAATGGGGAATTTATTTTTACATTCTGCATTTCATCTGACAGCTTATTCTCCTCAGTGAATACAGTGGAGAATTTTTTTTTTTATAGCTTTGCTTTCTCCTCATCGCTGTCTGCAACAACACCCTCGTCACTCTGTAAAGGGCCGACATCTTCAGATTTATAGTTTTTTACTATTTATATAATTGAAGAACATTTTAGGGTTAGTTTTACTCTCTTTGGCAATTAATCTCTGTCTCTAGTTTGGATACTTTTATTTGTCTTTTACATATATTTTTTTCCTTATAGTTTTTCAATGCTTCCTCGCTACCCTGCTGTTTTAGTGATTTAAATGCTTTATTTTTGTCATTTATTGCTTTCTTTACAATTCTATGTATCCACATTGTTTTTTTCTTGTTCCTTACCCTTTTATTCCAATAAGGTTTGTACCTCTCACAATTAGATTTTAGGGTGCTTTCAAAAATATCTCATTTTGTGACTGTATTTTTATTTTTTTGAGGACTTTGTCCCAGTTAGTTATGCCAATGGCCTCTCTTAGTTGGCTAAATTTTGCTTCTTTGAAGTTTGGTATTTTTGTTTCTTCCTAAAGAAATACTCTTTTGAATGATAATTGTACATTTATTATATTATTATTACTATGTCCCCAACCTTCACATCTGTTGTTCTGTCAGGTCTATTGGTTAATACTATGTCCTAGACACCCATTACTTTTTTATATT
Organism: Bufo bufo; assembly: GCF_905171765.1. Taxonomy (NCBI): domain Eukaryota; kingdom Metazoa; phylum Chordata; class Amphibia; order Anura; family Bufonidae; genus Bufo; species Bufo bufo. The sequence continues at coordinate 255,072,080 of NC_053393.1, read as the reverse complement.
TCTATCTATGTGGCTGTGTGAGAGCTCTTTTTTTTCCAGGAGAGCTGTGGTTTTTACTGATACCAATGTATGTATGACTTTATGATAAATTTTTACAATAAAATTTTGGTAGGTGAAGAAACCAAAAAAATTAGATTTGGGCATTTTTTTACTTTTGCAGCTGCACAGCTCTGCTGATCTCTGCTGTTTAGTCATGGAGTGTAGCCCGCTCCCAGTAAATTACCCACTAGCTACCATGGTTGCAGTTTACTCACTGTTTTAATAATCCCAGCTGCTCACTAAATGGTAGGCAGCTGGTGTGCTGTGATGTCCTCCTTTAGTTTTTGCATCGACAATTAAAAGTGGCATAACGAAAAAAATTGTAAACATATATTTAACCTAAAAATGTGATTTAAACAAAATGTCTGATACCTAATCCCTTTAGCCCGCTAGTGACCATTCACGTGTGTCTTTACAACGGTCACAGGCTTTAAACCTACACAAGTGCCATTTTGCCGTGGTGCAGTTTAAGCTTGGCACAGGTGTCCTGTGTGCAGAATGCCATAGGGGTGTGCGTGGGTTTGGATGTTTCGAGGGATGGGAGTAGTAGTACTCATGGTTCTAATCCCTGGGCTTGTGCGGTGTTGTGTAAGGGCACAACTTTCCTCCATTCAGGGCAAACTACGATTTTGAGTTTCTCCAGCCCAATGATGGTTGAGGTGCCCTTGGTATAGAACGTTTGGAGGTGCAATGCAAGGTCCCGTTCATGACGCCTACACTTAATAGTGTGGCAGTACAGAAAGCAATGATGAAGCTGTTGTGCAGTAGAAGGGTTCCTTACTGAAGAATTCAAATGCTTAGCATGCAATGGACTGGCTGATGTTGACAAATGATCTTTCCACAGATGTTACAGGTTTTATGGTTACACAGGTAGATAATAGGTCAAAATGTTTCTTTAAATTAGTCTTCCTTACTCTGCACTTTTCTAGCTCAATTGTACACATAAGCATACACAATACGATGCAACCGCAGGGTGAGTCCCTTTAATGACATATAAACTTTCTGCTTCTTTTTTGAGCAGGTTGCTGTATATCAAAACAAACCCTTTATTTTGCACTACAGTGTAGCACTACTCTGGAGTGGGATGCTGCATTTGCACTCCCTCTAATGGCTGGGATCTGAGAACCTTCAATCCTGGCTGTTTAACCCTGTGATATTTAAGTGGTTTCAGATGGAGGGTACTCAGGGTACCAATTCCTTTACATGGCAGTTGAGGGTCTAAAAAAGGCCTCCAGGCCTGACTTCTTTTAACGCCTATTAGGCCGTGCCTCTGGCCTCTAATAGATTGCCTGTCAGTTTTCTACTGACAGCATAATAGACTGCAGTACAGTAATACATAGTAAAGTGTATTACAGTACAGACCAAAAGTTTGGACACACCTTCTCATTCAAAGAGTTTTCTTTGTAAATTCACACTGAAGGCATCAAAAATATGAATTAACACATGTGGAATTATATACATAACAAACAAGTGTAAAACAACTGAAAATATGTCATATTCTAGGTTCTTCAAAGTAGCCACCTTTTGCTTTGATTACTGCTTTGCACACTCTTGGCATTCTCTTGATGAGCTTCAAGAGGTAGTCCCCTGAAATGGTTTTCACTTCACAGGTGTGCCCTGTCAGGTTTAATAAGTGGGATTTCTTGCCTTATAAATGGGGTTGGGACCATCAGTTGCGTTGAGGAGAAGTCAGGTGGATACACAGCTGATAGTCCTACTAAATAGACTGTTAGAATTTGTATTATGGCAAGAAAAAAGCAGCTAAGTAAAGAAAAACGAGTGGCCATCATTACTTTAAGAAATGAAGGTCAGTCAGTCAGCCGAAAAATTGGGAAAACTTTGAAAGTAGGGGCTATTTGACCATGAAGGAAAGTGATGGGGTGCTGCGCCAGATGACCTGGCCTCCACAGTCACCGGACCTGAACCCAATCGAGATGGTTTGGGGTGAGCTGGACCGCAGAGTGAAGGCAAAAGGGCCAACAAGTGCTAAGCATCTCTGGGAACTCCTTCAAGACTGTTGGAAGACCATTTCAGGTTAGTTGACATCTCCACAACTGTAGGTTAGTTGACATCTCCACAACTGTAATGACCTGAACTATACAATGATTATGTAAATTATGCTTCGCAATGAACATTGTAACAAAAAATGTTTTTTTTCTTATATACCACACAAAAAAAATGAATAAGAGCAATCAAAATGTGTTATGTACCCCGAAGAGTACCTGTACACAGGTGCAGGTTTGCTAACAGAAAATCCACACAAGATTTGTCTAATCTCGTACACTTTGCTGGTATTATATCATGCTCTGTTTTTTCCACACGAGAATCCGCACAGAAAAAACTCGATGAATTCATACCGTGTGCATATAGCCTAAATGGTAACAATGAAAACTGCAAGTTGAACAATGAAAACTGCAAGTTGTCCAGCAAAAATAAAGCTTGGCTCTAATAAAAATATAGAAATGGGTCTTGGAATGCAGTGATGCAAAAACTTAAACACTATTTTAGAGATAAATAAATCTCTTGAAATATTTTTTGTCTCTGATTTGACAAATTTTTTGAAAAGTTTGGTTCAAACCCGAATCAAATATGCTCCGATAAGCCTGAAAATTGTTGTACAACACTCTCTAGTGTCCTAGGACTCATATTTTTCTGAAAGTTTCAGATAATAAATACAAGGAGAGTTTGCAGTAATGACAATTGTGGACATTTAACCCCTCAAATGCCATGGTCAAATTTGACCACAGCATCTGGGAAAGCTAAATCCCGGGAGCATCGCACTTTTAAACCCAGGCTGCCTTCCCCTGGCTGAGATCAGGAAGGCGGCCATTACTTGTAATAGGCCTAAGCCTGTACAGGGCTTATAGGACAATTATTAGTATATTTCAATGCAGGCCTGCAGGTGGTAGCACAGCATTGAAATATACTGAATTCAGTATTCTGTAATGCATATATATGATTGCATGTTATAGTCTTCTAGGCTGACTTCTAAAAGGGAAGGGGGGAATTCTAAAGTTTAGTATGTGAACAGAAAAAATGTAAAAAGTGGCTCCGTGAAGGCAGGGAGTGAAAAACGAAAGTGCAAAAACTGAAAATTGCAGTGTCCTGAAGGAGTTCTGCTAGAATTAGATAAAATATCTATTTTCCTTTTTGACAGGCAAGCTAATTTGAATACCTTTGTGTTCATGAGATAGATATTTAAATTGTTTTCTTCCAAAAAGAAAAGAAAACTAAGCCTATCTGATATCAGCAGGTGTGCAAATTTTCATATTTTCTTCCCAGAAACTGAGAGAAGTGTTGTCTGGAATATAATACTCATCATGCATATTTTTTTGCCTCCCTAATGAAAATAATAATAATAATAATAATAAAATAAAAACACACCCAAACAGTACACCACCAAGGCCATTCAGCTAACCAGTGCAATTTTCTTTTGAGATATTCTAGTTCTTTTGGAAGGAGAGCTGCCTTATATGTCTCATTCAGAGAAGTGTAATTCTAGGTGACATTTTATTGTGCTTCCTCCCCTGTAGATTGATATATATGTTTTGATGAGTGGAGGTGCACCACATTGTGGTTGACTATCTTTTGATTTGTACCCCTTATACCTGCTTTATCTGTTTACACATGACCACGGCTGTGCACGTCCATGTGGTCTTAGATGTCAACACCATGTTTATGTCAGTTTTATATGTTTAATAATAAAGATGTATCTTTTTAATGACATCTGGAAGCAGCATACTAATTCTTGATTTGTCAGGGTTGTTGAATGAGGTTTGCACCTGCAATTACCAGTGCTGTTCTTGGGCCCAGAGATGTGAATGTGGCCTGAGGTCTCCTAGAACTCAGATTTTCATGATTTAAAAAAAAACAATCTTAAATTTTTGCTCTTTATCTCCCTACTCCCTTCCTTTTAATCTCTTGCAATGACAGCAATAGCAAATAATGACACTGTCATATATATTGTAGCTATGGGTAAATGTAGGGCCATATTTATAGCTGGTGCTGCCCAAGCACCAAGTTTCAATACTCCCTATTGGGGCCAGGGGAGTGGCCAACACAAGTAGGCGGGGTCAACTTAAGCAGCTGGGGCTAACATAAGTAGATGGGGCCAGCAATACCATAGCAATACCAGTATGTTGTGCTGCACTGTGGTATTTGGTTCTTCTTCAGAACCAAATATCACAGTGCAGCACAATATACTGACCCAGCACTACTTCTTGTTCAACTGTGGTATTTGGTTCTGCTGGGCCAGTATATTGTGCTACACTGTGATATTTAGTTCTGCTGCAGAACCAATGTCACGGCGGGGAGTGGGGGAAACCCCCCACCGTGTGGTGTCAAAGGGTAAAGGGGTAACACCAAAAATAGACATACCAACACCCTGATCAAAACCCACTCCATACACAAAGGGAAGGAGACACCGGAATAACATTGATGACCACAAGGGTGGCCCTCACTGGACAGATGGAATATGAAGACCAGGAGCATAGCTCCAGCACACACCATGGCTGGAGTACCACTGACTCCTGGCCTCTAGCGGAGGCTAAATAGCCCAAGCAGCCACACCCACACACACATAAACCCAGTGTTCACAAAACACTAGGAAGGGAGTTAACCCTTCCAACACCAGACAAGGGAAGGAAGCCACTTAAAGGGGAAATGCACACACAAGCATAGAAAGCTACACGTTGCCGCAGGCAACAACATGCATGGCAACCGTGTCACAGCGCACACCATAGGTCGTGACAACCAAATACCACAATTCAGGACATAATACCTGCCCAGAATCTACCCCTCTGTGGTGGTCAGTGTCAGATACCATGTTCTTGCCTCCTCCAGTTGTTTCTAATTACGATATGGGGAAGGGGGATGAGGAGGTGTGATGCGGACAACAGTACAAAATGCACCCATGTGCTGCAAGGTGCGCCGCAGTACATGGGTGTATTCTTAAGGATGAGAGGGGTTATAGTCACATTTAATCTAAAGACTTAGATCAATTATAGTTCCTGGGCAGTCATTATATTAAATGTGACTATAACTCCCCTCACCCTCAAGAATTAATTTCATGCACTGCAAAAGGCACTGGGTGCATTCTTAAGGATTAGGGGAGTTATTGTCACATTTAATATAAACACTTAGAACTAGGGATGAGCGAACCCGAACTGTATAGTTCGGGTTCGTACCGAATTTTGGGGTGTCCATGACACGGACCCGAACACGAACATTTCGTAAAAGTCCGAGTTCGGGTTCGGTGTTCGGCGCTTTCTTGGCGCTTTTTGAAAGCCTGCAAAGCAGCCAATCAACAAGCGTCATACTACTTGCCCCAAGAGGCCATCACAGCCTTGCCTACTATTGGCATGGCTGTGATTGGCCAGTGCAGCATGTGACCCAGCCTCTATATAAGCTTGGGTCACGTAGCGCTGCACGTCACTCTGCTGATACAAGTGTAGGGAGAGGTTGCAGCTGCGACGTTAGGGCGAGATTAGGCAGTGATTAACTCCTCCAAAAGACTTCATTCAGTGATCGATCTACAGCTGTGGATCATTGAACTGCTGCTATTCAATTGCTCAGTGTTTTTAGGGTGCCCAGAGCGTTTTTCAGTCACTTTTTTCTGGGGTGATCGGCGGCCATTTTGTGGCTTGCTTGTGCGCCAGCACAAGCTGCCACCAAGTACATTTAACCATCAATAGGGTGGTTATTTTTTGCTATATCCTACATCAGGGGCAAGCTTTCATCAAGTGCATTTAACCATCAATAGTGTGGTTATTTTTTGGCCATATACTACATCAGGGGCAAGCTGACCTTGTCACCCAAGTGCATTTAACCATCAATAGTGTGGTTATTTTTTGCTATATCCTACATCAGGGTCAAGCTTTCATCAAGTGCATTTAACCATCAATAGTGTAGTTATTTTTTGGCCATATACTACATCAGGGGCAAGTTGAGCCTGTCACCCAGCGCCTAAAAAATAGGCCTCACATTTATATTAATCCAAATCTGTCATTACTGCTTTAGCTGGTCAAGTTATTTTTAGTGACCGTCAAAGCACAGTTTTTGTTCTGGGTTGTAAAACAATTCCCAAATTTGCAATTCTCAAAATTAGTGGTTTCTGCTGTATCAGGCCTACTTTAAATCTATCCCTAAAAGGGTATATTAGATTCAAGGTGCTGATAGGGTAATTCTCAAGAACTTCACACACACGCTACAGTGCAGATCCAAGTCTAATTCTGTGATTAAACGTTTACCTGTCACCCAGCGCCTAAATAATAGGCCTCACATTTATATTCATCCAAATCTGTACTGTTTTAGCTGGTCAAGTTAGTTTTACTGTCCGTCAAAGCACAGTTTTTGTTCTGGGTTGAAAAACAATTCCAAAATTTGCAATTCTCAAAATTAGTGGTTTCTGCTGTATCAGGCCTACTTTAAATCTATCCCTAAAAGGGTATATTAGATTCAAGGTGCTGATAGGGTAATTCTCAAAAACTTAACACACACGCTACAGTGCAGATCCAAGTCTAATTCTGTCCGTAAACGTATACCTGTCACCCAGCGCCTAAATAATAGGCCTCAAATTTATATTCAGCTAAATCTGTCATTACTGGTGTGCGTGTATTAGTGTATTACGGTACCTAAATAGATAGCCAGATAGACTTAGTGTTAGGTGTCTGTAAAAAAAGGCCTGAATTTTAATTCAATACATTGGCCCGAATAATATTTTTCTTATTGTGGTGAACGGTAACAATGAGGAAAACATCTAGTAAGGGACGTGGATGCGGACATGGTCGTGGTGGTGTTAGTGGACCCTCTGGTGCTGGGAGAGGACGTGGCCGTTCTGCCACAGTCACATGTCCTAGTGTACCAACTACCTCAGGTTCCAGTAGCCGCCAGAATTTACAGCCATATTTGGTGGGGCCCAATGCTGTTCTAAGGATGGTAAGGCCTGAGCAGGTACAGGCATTAGTCAATTGGGTGGCCGACAGTGGATCCAGCACGTTCACATTATCTCCCACCCAGTCTTCTGCAGAAAGCGCACAGATGGCGCATGAAAACCAAGTCCATCAGTCTGTCACATCACCCCCATGCATATCAGGGAAACTGTCTGAGCCTCAAGTTATGCAGCAGTCTCTTATGCTGTTTGAAGACTCTGCTGGCAGGGTTTCCCAAGGGCATCCACCTAGCCCTTCCTCAGGGGTGGAAGAGATAGAATGCACTAACGCACAACCACTTATGTTTCCTGATGATAAGGACATGGGAATACCACCTCAGCACGTCTCTGATGATGACGAAACACAGGTGCCAACTGCTGCGTCTTTCTGCAGTGTGCAGACTGAACAGGAGGTCAGGGATCAAGACTGGGTGGAAGACGATTCAGGGAACGATGAGGTCCTAGACCCCACATGGAATGAAGGTCGTGCCACTGACTTTCACAGTTCGGAGGAAGAGGCAGTGGTGAGACCGAGCCAACAGCGTAGCAAAAGACAAAGAGGGAGCAGTGGGCAAAAGCAGAACACCCGCCGCCAAAAGACTCCGCCTGCTACTGACCGCCGCCATCTGGGACCGAGCACCCCAAAGGCAGCTTCAAGGAGTTCCCTGGCATGGCACTTCTTCAAACAATGTGCTGACGACAAGACCCGAGTGGTTTGCACGCTGTACCATCAGAGCCTGAAGCGAGGCATTAACGTTCTGAACCTTAGCACAACCTGCATGACCAGGCACCTGCATGCAAAGCATGAACTGCAGTGGAGTAAACACCTTAAAAACAAGGAAGTCACTCAGGCTCCCCCTGCTACCTCTTCTGCTGCTGCCGCCTTGGCCTCTTCTGCTGCTGCCGCCGCCTCGGCCTCTTCCTCCGCCTCTGGAGGAACATTGGCACCTGCCGCCCAGCAAACATGGGATGTACCACCAACACCACCACCTGCGTCACCAAGCATCTCAACCATGTCACACGGCAGCGTTCAGCTCTCCATCTCACAAACATTTGAGAGAAAGCGTAAATTCCCACCTAGCCACCCTCGATCCCTGGCCCTGAATGCCAGCATTTCTAAACTACTGGCCTATGAAATGCTGTCATTCAGGCTGGTGGACACAGACAGCTTCAAACAGCTCATGTCGCTTGCTGTCCCACAGTATGTTGTTCCCAGCCGGCACTACTTCTCCAAGAGAGCCGTGCCTTCCCTGCACAACCAAGTATCCGATAAAATCAAGTGTGCACTGCGCAACTCCATCTGTGGCAAGGTCCACCTAACCAGATACGTGGACCAGTAAGCACGGCCAGGGACGCTATATCTCCCTAACTGCACACTGGGTAAATGTAGTGGCGGCTGGGCCCCAGGCGGAGAGCTGTTTGGCGCACGTCCTTCCGCCTCCAAGGATCGCAGGGCAACATTCTTTGCCTCCTGTCTCCTCCTCCTCCTACTCAGCTTCCTCCTCCTCTTCTTCCACCTGCTCATCCAGTCAGCCACACACCTTAACCACCAACTTCAGCACAGCCCGGGGTAAACGTCAGCAGGACGTTCTAAAACTCATATGTTTGGGGGACAGGCCACACACCACACAGGAGTTGTGGCGGGGTATAGAACAACAGACCGACGAGTGGTTGCTGCCGGTGAGCCTCAAGCCTGGCCTGGTGGTGTGCGATAATGGGCGAAATCTCGTTGCAGCTCTGGGACTAGCCGGTTTGACGCACATCCCTTGCCTGGCGCATGTGCTGAATTTGGTGGTGCAGAAGTTCATTCACAACTACCCCGACATGTCAGAGCTGCTGCATAAAGTGCGGGCCGTCTGTTCGCGCTTCTGGCGTTCACATCCTGCCGCTGCTCGCCTGTCTGCGCTACAGCGTAACTTCGAGCTTCCCGGTCACCGCCTCATATGCGACGTGCCCACCAGGTGGAACTCCACCTTGCACATGCTGGACAGACTGTGCGAGCAGCAGCAGGCCATAGTAGAGTTTCAGCTGCAGCACGCACGGGTCAGTCGCACTGCGGAACAGCACCACTTCACCACCAATGACTGGGCCTCAATGCGAGACCTGTGTGCGCTGTTTCGAGTACTCCACCAACATGGCCAGTGGCGATGACGCCGTTATCAGCGTTACAATACCACTTCTATGTCTCCTTGAGAAAACACTTAGGGCGATGATGGAAGAAGAGGTGGCCCAGGAGGAGTAGGAGGAAGAGGGGTCATTTTTAGCACTTTCAGGCCAGTCTCTTCGAAGTGACTCAGAGGGAGGTTTTTTGCAACAGCAGAGGCCAGGTACAAATGTGGCCAGACAGGGCCCACTACTGGAGGACGAGGAGGACGAGGATGAGGAGGAGGTGGAGGAGGATGAGGATGAAGCATGTTCACAGCGGGCTTGCACCCAACGCAGCTCGGGCCCATCACTGGTGCGTGGCTGGGGGGAAACGCAGGACGATGACGATACGCCTCCCACAGAGGACAGCTTGTCCTTACCTCTGGGCAGCCTGGCACACATGAGCGACTACATGCTGCAGTGCCTGCGCAACGACAGCAGAGTTGCCCACATTTTAACGTGTGCGGACTACTGGGTTGCCACTCTGCTGGATCCACGGTACAAAGACAATGTGCCCACCTTACTTCATGCACTAGAGCGTGATAGGAAGATGCGCGAGTACAAGCGCATGTTGGTAGACGCGCTACTGAGAGCATTCCCAAATGTCACAGGGGAACAAGTGGAAGCCCAAGGCGAAGGCAGAGGAGGAGCAAGAGTTCGCCAACGCAGCTGTGTCACGGCCAGCTCCTCTGAGGGCAGGGTTAGCATAGCAGAGATGTGGAAAAGTTTTGTCACCACGCCACAGCTAACTGCACCACCACCTGATACGGAACGTGTTAGCAGGAGGCAACATTTCAATAACATGGTGGAACAGTACCTGTGCACACCCCTCCACGTACTGACTGATGGTTCGGCCCCATTCAACTTCTGGATCTCCAATTTGTCCACGTGGCCAGAGCTAGCCTTTTATGCCTTGGAGGTGCTGGCCTGCCCGGCGGCCAGCGTTTTGTCTGAACGTGTATTCAGCACGGCAGGGGGCGTCATTACAGACAAACGCAGCCGCCTGTCTACAGCCAATGTGGACAAGCTGACGTTCATAAAAATGAACCAGGCATGGATCCCACAGGACCTGTCCATCCCTTGTGCAGATTAGACATTAACTACCTCCCCATAACAATATATTATTGTACTCCAGTGCACTTCCTCATTCAATCCTATTTTTATTTTCATTTTACCATTATATTGCAGGGCAACCCAAAGTTGAATGAACCTCTCCTCTGTCTGGGTGCCGGGGCCTAAATATGTGACAGTGGCCTGTTCCAGTGGTGGGTGACATGAAGCCTGATTCTCTGCTATGACATGAAGCCTGAATCTCTGTTATGGGACCTCTCTCCTCTGTCTGGGTGCCGGGGCCTAAAAATATCTGACAGGGGCCTGTTCCAGTGGTGGGTGATGTGAAGCCTGATTCTCTGCTATGACATGCAGACTGATTCGCTGCTGACATGAAGCCAGAGTCTCTGTTACGGGACCTCTCTCCTCTGCCTGGGTCTAAATATCTGACAATGGACTGTTCCAGTGTTGGGTGACGTAAAGCATGATTCTCTGCTATGACATGCAGACTGATTCTCTGCTGACATGAAGCCAGATTCTCTGCTACGGGACCTCTCTCCTCTGCCTGGGTGCCTGGGCCTAAATATCTGACAATGGACTGTTCCAGTGTTGGGTGACGTAAAGCCTGATTCTCTACTATGAAATGCAGACTGATTCTCTGCTGACATGAAGCCAGATTCTCTGTTACGGGACCTCTCTCCTCTGCCTGGGTGCCTGGGCCTAAATATGTGACAGTGGCCTGTTACAGTGGTGGGTGACGTGAAGCCTGATTCTCTGCTATGACATGAAAACTGATTCTCTGCTGACATGAAGCCTGAATCTCTGTTTTGGGACCTCTCTCCTCTGCCTGGGTGCCTGGGCCTAAATATGTGACAGTGGCCTGTTCCAGTGGTGGGTGACGTGAAGCCTGATTCTCTGCTATGACATGAAGACTGATTTTCTGCTGACATGAAGCCAGATTCTCTGTTACGGGACCTCTCTCCTCTGCCTGGGTGCCTGGGCCTAAATATGTGACAGTGGCCTGTTCCAGTGGTGGGTGACGTGAAGCCTGATTCTCTGCTATGACATGAAGACTGATTCTCTGCTGACATGAAGCCTGAATCTCTGTTATGGGACCTCTCTCCTCTGCCTGGGTGCCTGGGCCTAAATATGTGACAGTGGCCTGTTCCAGTGGTGGGTGAGGTGAAGCCTGATTCTCTGCTATGACATGAAGACTGATCCTCTGCTGACATGAAGCCAGATTCTCTTTTACGGGACCTCTCTCCTCTGCCTGGGTGCCTGGGCCTAAATATCTGACAATGGACTGTTCCAGTGTTGGGTGACGTAAAGCATGATTCTCTGCTAGGACATGCAGACTGATTCTCTGCTGACATGAAGCCAGATTCTCTGTTACGGGACCTCTCTCCTCTGCCTGGGTGCCTGGGCCTAAATATCTGATATTGGACTGTTCCAGTGTTGGGTGACGTAAAGCATGATTCTCTGCTAGGACATGCAGACTGATTCTCTGCTGACATGAAGCCAGATTCTCTGTTACGGGACCTCTCTCCTCTGCCTGGGTGCCTGGGCCTAAATATCTGACAATGGACTGTTCCAGTGTTGGGTGACGTAAAGCATGATTCTCTGCTATGACATGAAGGCTGATTCTCTGCTGACATGAAGCCAGATTCTCTGTTACGGGACCTCTCTCCTCTGCCTGGGTGCCTGGGCCTAAATATCTGATATTGGACTGTTCCAGTGTTGGGTGACGTAAAGCATGATTCTCTGCTAGGACATGCAGACTGATTCTCTGCTGACATGAAGCCAGATTCTCTGTTACGGGACCTCTCTCCTCTGCCTGGGTGCCTGGGCCTAAATATCTGACAATGGACTGTTCCAGTGTTGGGTGACGTAAAGCATGATTCTCTGCTATGACATGAAGGCTGATTCTCTGCTGACATGAAGCCAGATTCTCTGTTACGGGACCTCTCTCCTCTGCCTGGGTGCCTGGGCCTAAATATCTGATAATGGACTGTTCCAGTGTTGGGTGACGTAAAGCATGATTCTCTGCTAGGACTTGCAGACTGATTCTCTGCTGACATGAAGCCAGATTCTCTGTTACGGGACCTCTCTCCTCTGCCTGGGTGCCGTGGCCTAAATATATGACAATGGACTGTTACAGTGGTGGGTGACGTGAAGCCAGATTCTCTGCTATGGCATGAAGAGACTGATTCTCTCCAATTGATATTGGTTAATTTTTATTTATTTTATTTTTATTTTTATTCATTTCCCTATCCACATTTGTTTGCAGGGGATTTACCTACATGTTGCTGCCTTTTGCAGCCCTCTAGCTCTTTCCTGGGCTTTTTTACAGCCTATTTAGTGCCGAAAAGTTCGGGTCCCCATTGACTACAATGGGGTTCGGGTTCGGGACGAAGTTCGGGTCGTGTTCGGATCCAGAACCAGAACATTTCCGGGAAGTTCGGCCGAACTTCTCGAACCCGAACATCCAGGTGTTCGCTCAACTCTACTTAGAACAATTACAGTTACTGGACAGTATTTACATTAAGTGCATGGTGTGCTGCAGTACATGGGTGCATTCTTACGGATGAGGTGGGTTGTAGTCCCATTTAATATAAACACTGTCCAATAACACTATATTGAATGCGACTATAACCCCCCTCATCCTTAAGAATGCACCCATGTACTGCAGTATGTCTTGTAGTACAAGGATGCATTCTTAAGGATGAGGGGGTTGTTGTCACATTTAATACGCAAGCTAAGCTTCACTTTATTTCTTTTAATGCTCTGGCTAGCTTGTGACCCTCTTCTTACATTCACTCACACATGGTGATGTTGATTCACCAGTCCAGGCCTTCAAGCTATTGTACTCTTCAGACACTGGGGAGGGTGGGTTTGGCTGAAAAGACTGCTCCTTCCTCCTGTGCACAACAGTTGATAGGCAGTGGCTGACTAGTAGGGATGAGCGAACCCGAACTGTATAGTTCGTGTTCGTACCGAATTTTGGGGTGTCCGTGACACGGACCTGAACCCGAACATTTTCGTAAAAGTCCGGGTTCGGGTTCGGTGTTCGGCGCTTTCTTGGCGCTTTTTGAAAGGCTGCAAAGCAGCCAATCAACAAGCGTCATACTACTTGCCCCAAGAGGCCATCACAGCCATGCCTACTATTGGCATGGCTGTGATTGGCTAGTGCAGCATGTGACCCAGCCTCTATTTAAGCTGGAGTCACGTAGCGCCGCACGTCACTCTGCTTTGATCAGTGTAGGGAGAGGTTGCAGCTGCTGCTGTTAGGGAGAGATTAGGCAGGGATTTACTCAGCAAAAACACTTAATTCAGTGATCGATCTACAGCTGTGGATCATTGAACTGCTGCTATTTAATTGCTCACTGTTTTTAGGCTGCCCAGAGCGTTTTTATGTCACTTTTTTCTTGGGTGATCGGCGGCCATTTTGTGTCTTGTGGTGCGCCAGCACAAGCTGCCACCAAGTCCATTTAACCATCAATAGTGTGGTTATTTTTTTGCTATATCCTACATCAGGGGCTTGGCTGTGCTTGCTATTTTATTGAGGGGTAAATGGCCAAAATAGCAGTACCCTAAATCTGGTGTTTCAGCTGTGGCTAGCCAATTGTAATACTGTCTGCTGTCTGCCGAAGCACAGTTTTTGTTCTGGGTTGAATACAATTCCCAACTTAGCAATCCCCTAAATATTTTTTTTCTGCTGTATCAGTCCAAGTTTAAATTGATCCATAAAAGGGTATATTAGATTGAAGGTGCGGATAGTGTCATCCTCAATAACTTCACACGCTACCGTGCATTTCCAAGTTTAAATAATTCTGTCCATAAACGTATACCTGTCACACAGCGCCTAAATAATAGGCCTAAAATTTATATTCAGCTCAATCTGTGTTTATTGCTGAGGCTGGTCAATTTATTTAGTGTCCGCCAAAGCACAGTTTTTGTTCTGGGTTGAATAAAATTCCCAACTTAGCAATCCCCTAAATATTTTTTTTCTGCTGTATCATGCCAAGTTTAAATTGATCCATAAAAGGGTATATTAGATTGAAGGTGCGAATAGTGTCATCCTCAATAACTTCACACGCTACCGTGCATTTCCAAGTTTAAATAATTCTGTCCGTAAACGTATACCTGTCACCCAGCGCCTAAATAATAGGCCTAAAATTTATATTCAGCTCAATCTGTGTTTATTGCTAAGGCTGGTCAATTTATTTAGTGTCCGCCAAAGCACAGTTTTTGTTCTGGGTTGAATACAATTCCCAACTTAGAGCAGAAACCACAAATTTAGGGAATTACTATCAGGCCAAGGTTAAATCTATCCATAAAAGGGTATATTAGATTGAAGGTGCGGATAGTGTCATCCTCAATAACTTCACACGCTACCGTGCATTTCCAAGTTTAAATAATTCTGTCCATAAACGTATACCTGTCACACAGCGCCTAAATAATAGGCCTAAAATTTATATTCAGCTCAATCTGTGTTTATTGCTGAGGCTGGTCAATTTATTTAGTGTCCGCCAAAGCACAGTTTTTGTTCTGGGTTGAATAAAATTCCCAACTTAGCAATCCCCTAAATATTTTTTTTCTGCTGTATCATGCCAAGTTTAAATTGATCCATAAAAGGGTATATTAGATTGAAGGTGCGAATAGTGTCATCCTCAATAACTTCACACGCTACCGTGCATTTCCAAGTTTAAATAATTCTGTCCGTAAACGTATACCTGTCACCCAGCGCCTAAATAATAGGCCTAAAATTTATATTCAGCTCAATCTGTGTTTATTGCTAAGGCTGGTCAATTTATTTAGTGTCCGCCAAAGCACAGTTTTTGTTCTGGGTTGAATACAATTCCCAACTTAGAGCAGAAACCACAAATTTAGGGAATTACTATCAGGCCAAGGTTAAATCTATCCATAAAAGGGTATATTAGATTGAAGGTGCGGATAGTGTCATCCTCAATAACTTCACACGCTACCGTGCATTTCCAAGTTTAAATAATTCTGTCCGTAAACGTATACCTGTCACCCAGCGCCTAAATAATAGGCCTAAAATTTATATTCAGCTAAATCTATGTTTATTGCTGAGGCTGGTCAATTTATTTAGTGTCCGCCAAAGCACAGTTTTTGTTCTGGGTTGAATACAATTCCCAACTTAGCAATCCCCTAAACATTTTTTTTCTGCTGTATCAGGCCAAGTTTAAATTGATCCATAAAAGGGTATATTAGATTGAAGGTGCGGATAGGGTCATCCTCAATAACTTCACACGCTACCTTTGCATCTCCAAGTCTAATTCTGTCCGTAAACGTATACCGGTCATCCAGCGCCTAAATACTAGGCCTACAATTTATATTCAGCTAAATCTGTTGATACTGCTGTGGCTGGTCAATCTATTTAGTGTATGCCAAAGCACAGTTTTTGTTCTGGGTTGAAATACAATTCCCAACTTAGAGCAGAAACCACAAATTTAGGGAATTACTATCAGGCCAAGGTTAAATCTATCCATAAAAGGGTATATTAGATTGAAGGTGCGGATAGTGTCATCCTCAATAACTTCATAACGTATACCTGTCACCCAGCGCCTAAATACTAGGCCTAAAATTTATATTCAGCTCAATCTGTCGTTACTGTTGTGCCTGTATTAGTGTAATACGGTACCTAAATAGATAGCCAGATAGTGTTAGGTGCCTGTAAAAAAAGGCCTGAATTTGAATTCAATACATTGGGCCAAATAATTTTTTTATTATTGTGGTGAACGGTAACAATGAGGAAAACATCTAGTAAGGGACGCGGACATGGTCGTGGTGGTGTTAGTGGACCCTCTGGTGCTGGGAGAGGACGTGGCCGTTCTGCCACAGTCACATGTCCTAGTGTACCAACTACCTCAGGTTCCAGTAGCCGCCAGAATTTACAGCCATATTTGGTGGGGCCCAATGCTGTTCTAAGGATGGTAAGGCCTGAGCAGGTACAGGCATTAGTCAATTGGGTGGCCGACAGTGGATCCAGCACGTTCACATTATCTCCCACCCAGTCTTCTGCAGAAAGCGCACAGATGGCGCATGAAAACCAAGCCCATCAGTCTGTCACATCACCCCCATGCATATCAGGGAAACTGTCTGAGCCTCAAGTTATGCAGCAGTCTCTTATGCTGTTTGAAGACTCTGCTGGCAGGGTTTCCCAAGGGCATCCACCTAGCTCTTCCCCAGGGGTGGAAGAGATAGAATGCACTAACGCACAACCACTTATGTTTCCTAATGATGAGGACATGGGAATACCACCTCAGCACGTCTCTGATGATGACGAAACACAGGTGCCAACTGCTGCGTCTTTCTGCAGTGTGCAGACTGAACAGGAGGTCAGGGAAGAAGACTGGGTGGAAGACGATGCAGGGGACGATGAGGTCCTAGACCCCACATGGAATGAAGGTCGTGCCACTGACTTTCAGAATTCGGAGGAAGAGGCAGTGGTGAGACCGAGCCACTTGCTGCTTTTCCAAGACTGCTTACCAAGAGCTGATCTACAAGAGCATTGGAGATATTCAGGAGATAATCAGGAGGTAATCTGGAGGTGGATACAATCTAAACAAGTAAGATTTGTTTGTTTAAAATCTTTCCCCTCTTTACAATGGCAGACCTGGTTCTGTGCAGGAATTGTTGTGCTTTTATTTCAGGTTCCACTCTTCAGAGGTTTGGATACTGTGTGATCTGTAGACAGCTCTCCATAATGCAGCAGGAAATTACATTTTTGAAATAGGAGATTTTTAAATTAACCACTAAACAAACTCAGGCTGAGAACATTGCAATGCCACTACCACAGAGGCCCCCTAGAATTGGAAAATGGGTTACTGTAGGTTCTGGTAGACTGAGAGTTGTGGATAGAAGGCATGTCCCAAAGTCTGTGGCTCTCCATAATTCATTTGCAGCACTTTCAGAGTGCAAGAGCAACATGGAGGATGGCTCAAGCATAGTGGGTGAGAAACAATCATCTCCCATGCCTAAAGTATGTAAGACTGCAGCCAAAGACAAAAAGGAGAAGGTGAGGATTGATAGTAAGCAGCTGTTGGTGGGCGATTCCATCATAAGAGGTGTGAAGTTTGAGGAGAATGGTGTTGTGAGATGTCTCCCTAATGCTACCGCTAGCAGGGATAGACGACGGATCCTTAATATTGTTAGGCAAGCAAAGCAGGAAAGGGAAGTGGATGTTATTCTCCATCTTGGGACAAACGATCTGGCTTGCAATGAGGTTTCAAAGGTGAAAGAAGCTTTTCACACACTTGGAAAGGATATACGGGAGGTTGCATCAACTGTTTCATTCTCTGCAGTTTTGCCTGTGCATAACCTTCAGCATGACAGGAAGATGTGCATTAAGGAATTCAAAGTATGGCCTGGTGAATGGTGTCTGAACCAAGGGTTTGGCTTTGTGTCTCATGTTAGCTCTTGTTGGAATGGAAAAGAACTGTACAAGAAAGATGGTTTGCATCTTTCTCTCAAAGGAACGAATGTCCTCGGTGAACAGTTCCAGGTATTTGCTAAGAAGCATTTAAACTAGGAAAGGGGGGCAAAAGAGTGATAATCCAGCAGTCCAACTGCCCCCCGGAACAATGCCAGAAGAGGCCAGTAGCACAAAGGTTAAGAAATGACAAGCTCAGAGTCTTGTCTACAAATGCTCGCAGTCTAGGGAATAAGATCAATGAACTTGAGGCTATAATGGCATCTGAGAATATAGATGTAGTGGCTGTTAATGAGACGTGGTTCAAGGGGAGTAATGACTGGGATATATCAATACCAGGGTTCTCTCTATACAGGAAAGACAGAGAAGGCAAGAAGGGGGAGGGGTGGCCCTGTATGTGAAAGATAACATAAAATCTAATTTCATACAAGTTAGCGAGAACAATTTAGAGTCAGTTTGGGTTACCGTGCAGCTTGATAATCATAAGGTAACTCGTGTAGGTGTGATATATAGACCAACTAGCCAAGTCAAAGAATTAGATGATCTACTAGTTGAGGAAATAGCTAAAATGACATTGAAGGGGGAAGTTATCATTATGGGAGACTTCAATCTTCTAGATGTAAACTGGAAAACCAAAATAGCTAGTTCTGCCAGGAGTACAGATATTCTAAATTCCCTACTGGGATTATCTCTACAGCAAGTAGTGGAGGAGCCAACCCGGAAGGAGGCCATTTTAGATTTAGTATTCACAAATGGTAATTTGGTATCTGATATTACTGTAGGGGAAAGCTTGGGATCTAGTGATCACCAGTCAGTGTGGTTTACTATAAGTACAGTGACTGAGTCACACCACACAAAAACAAAAGTTTTAGATTTTAGAAAAACAGACTTTTCTAAAATTAGATTAGTGGTATACAAGTCCCTATCAGACTAGAACAGTTTCATTGGAGTCCAGGAGAAATGGGGCTACTTAAAAGTGGCACTATTGAAGGCAACAGAAAATTGCATTAGGCTTGTCAGTAAAAGCAAAAAAAAGGAAGAGACCACTGTGGTACTCAGCAGAAGTGGCCAAAATTATTAAAAACAAAAAGATAGCATTTAGGAATTATAAAAAAAAAAAAATGAGGATGACAGACAAATTTATAAGATTAGGCAGAGAGAGGCCAAACAAGTTATAAGAGCTTCCAAAGCACAGGCAGAAGATAAATTAGCTCAGTCAGGGAAAAAAGGCGAGAAGGCATTCTTCAGATACATAAATGAAAAAAGGAAACTAAAACAAGGAATTACCAAATTAAAAACAAAAGAAGGAAGGTATATGGAAGAAGATAAAGAACTAGCTGACTGCCTCAATGAATACTTCTGTTCAGTTTTTACAAAGGAAAATGAAGGAGAAGGACCTCAGTTAGGAAAGAAGACTAATGAATCTTTTGATGCATGTGTCTTTACAGAGGAAGAGGTTCTAAGTCAGCTGTCTAAAATTAATACAAATAAGTCACAGGGGCCTGATGTGGTACACCCAAAGCTATTAAAAGAGCTCAGCGGTGAACTAGCAAAACCATTAACAGACTTATTTAACCAATCACTGGCAACAGGAGTCGTCCCAGAAGATTGGAAATTAGCAAATGTTGTGCCCATTCACAAGAAAGGTAGTAGGGAGGAATCGGGCAACTATAGGCCAGTAAGCCTGACATCAATAGTGGGGAAATTAATGGAAACCATACTTAAGGAGAGGATTGTGGAACATCTAAAATCCCATGGATTGAAAGATGAAAAACAGCATGGGTTTACTTCAGGGAGATCATGTCAAACTAATCTTATTGATTTTTTCGATTGGGTGACTAAATTAATAGATGGAGGAGGTGCAGTAGACATCGCTTATCTAGACTTTAGTAAGGCTTTTGATACTGTCCCACATAGAAAGCTTATCAATAAAGTGCAGTCTTTGGGCTTGGACTCCCATATTGTTGAATGGATTAGGCAGTGGCTGAGGGACAGGCAACAGAGGGTTGTAGTCAATGGAGTATATTCAGACCAAGGTCTTGTTACCAGTGGGGTACCTCAGGGATCTGTTCTGAGACCCATATTGTTTAATATCTTTATCAGCAAAATTGCAGAAGGCCTCGATGGTAAGGTGTGTCTTTTTGCTGATGACACAAAGATTTGTAACAGGGTTGATGTTCTTGGAGGGATACACCAAATGGAAAAGGACTTAGGAAAACTAGAGGAATGGTCAAAAATATGGCAACTAAAATTTAATGTTGATAAGTGCAAGATAATGCACCTGGGACGTAAAAACCCAAGAGCAGAATATAAAATCAGTGATACAGTCCTAACCTCAGTATCTGAGGAAAGGGATTTAGGGGTCATTATTTCAGAAGACTTAAAGGTAGGCAGACAATGTCATAGAGCAGCAGGAAATGCTAGCAGAATGCTTGGGTGTATAGGGAGAGGAATTACCAGTAGAAAGAGGGAGGTGCTCATGCCTCTCTACAGAGCACTAGTGAGACCTCATTTGGAGTATTGTGCTCAGTACTGGAGACCATATCTCCAGAAGGATATTGATACTTTGGAGAGAGTTCAGAGAAGAGCTACTAAACTGGTACATGGATTGCAGGATAAAACTTACCAGGAAAGATTAAAGGACCTTAACATGTATAGCTTGGAAGAAAGACGAGACAGGGGGGATATGATAGAAACTTTTAAATACATAAAGGGAATCAACAAGGTAAAAGAGGAGAGAATATTTAAAAGAAGAAAAACTGCTACAAGAGGACATAGTTTTAAATTAGAGGGGCAAAGGTTTAAAAGTAATATCAGGAAGTATTACTTTACTGAGAGAGTAGTGGATGCATGGAATAGCCTTCCTGCAGAAGTGGTAGCTGCAAATACAGTGGAGGAGTTTAAGCATGCATGGGATAGGCATAAGGCCATCCTTCATATAAGATAGGGCCAGGGGCTATCCATAGTATTTAGTATATTGGGCAGACAAGATGGGCCAAATGGTTCTTATCTGCCGACACATTCTATGTTTCTATGTTTCTATGTTAACAGCGTAGCAAAAGAGGGAGCAGTGGGCAAAAGCAGAACACCCGCCGCCAAGATAGTCCGTCTGCTACTGGCCACCGCCATCTGGGACCCAGCACCCCAAAGGCAGCTTCAAGGAGTTCCCTGGCGTGGCAGTTCTTCAAACAATGTGCTGACGACAAGACCCGAGTGGTTTGCACGCTGTGCCATCAGAGCCTGAAGCGAGGCATTAACGTTCTGAACCTTAGCACAACCTGCATAACCAGGCACCTGCATGCAAAGCATGAACTGCAGTGGAGTAAACACCTTAAAAACAAGGAACTCACTCAGGCTCCCCCTGCTACCTCTTCTGCTGCTGCCGCCGCCTCGGCCTCTTCCTCCGCCTCTGGAGGAACGTTGGCACCTGCCGCCCAGCAAACAGAGGATGTACCACCAACACCACCACCTCCGTCACCAAGCATCTCAACCATGTCACACGGCAGCGTTCAGCTCTCCATCTCACAAACATTTGAGAGAAAGCGTAAATTCCCACCTAGCCACCCTCGATCCCTGGCCCTGAATGCCAGCATTTCTAAACTACTGGCCTATGAAATGCTGTCATTCAGGCTGGTGGACACAGACAGCTTCAAACAGCTCATGTCGCTTGCTGTCCCACAGTATGTTGTTCCCAGCCGCCACTACTTCTCCAAGAGAGCCGTGCCTTCCCTGCACAACCAAGTATCCGATAAAATCAAGTGTGCACTGCGCAACGCCATCTGTGGCAAGGTCCACCTAACCACAGATACGTGGACCAGTATGCACGGCCAGGGACGCTATATCTCCCTAACTGCACACTGGGTAAATGTAGTGGCGGCTGGGCCCCAGGCGAAGAGCTGTTTGGCGCACGTCCTTCCGCCGCCAAGGATCGCAGGGCAACATTCTTTGCCTCCTGTTGCCTCCTCCTCCTACTCGGCTTCCTCCTCCTCTTCTTCCACCTGCTCATCCAGTCAGCCACACACCTTCACCACCAACTTCAGCACAGCCCGGGGTAAACGTCAGCAGGCCATTCTGAAACTCATATGTTTGGGGGACAGGCCCCACACCGCACAGGAGTTGTGGCGGGGTATAGAACAACAGACCGACGAGTGGTTGCTGCCGGTGAGCCTCAAGCCTGGCCTGGTGGCGTGCGATAATGGGCGAAATCTCGTTGCAGCTCTGGGACTAGCCGGTTTGACGCACATCCCTTGCCTGGCGCATGTGCTGAATTTGGTGGTGCAGAAGTTCATTCACAACTACCCCGACATGTCAGAGCTGCTGCATAAAGTGCGGGCCGTCTGTGCGCGCTTCCGGCGTTCACATACTGCCGCTTCTCGCCTGTCTGCGCTACAGCGTAACTTCGGCCTTCCCGCTCACCGCCTCATATGCGACGTGCCCACCAGGTGGAACTCCACCTTGCACATGCTGGACAGACTGTGCGAGCAGCAGCAGGCCATAGTGGAGTTTCAGCTGCAGCATGCACGGATCAGTCGCACTGTGGAACAGCACCACTTCACCACCAATGACTGCGCCTCCATACGAGACCTGTGTGCCCTGATGCGCTGTTTCGAGTACTCCATTAACATGGCCAGTGGCGATGACGTTGTTATCAGCGTTACAATACCACTTCTATGTCTCCTTGAGAAAACACTTAGGGCGATGATGGAAGAGGAGGTGGCCCAGGAGGAGGAGGAGGAGGAGGAAGAGGGGTCATTTTTAGCACTTTCAGGCCAGTCTCTTCGAAGTGACTCAGAGGGAGGTTTTTTGCAACAGCAGAGGCCAGGTACAAATGTGGCCAGACAGGGCCCACTACTGGAGGACGAGGAGGACGAGGATGAGGAGGAGGATGAGGATGAAGCATGTTCACAGCGGGGTGGCACCCAACGCAGCTCGGGCCCATCACTGGTGCGTGGCTGGGGGGAAACGCAGGACGATGACGATACGCCTCCCACTGAGGACAGCTTGTCCTTACCTCTGGGCAGCCTGGCACACATGAGCGACTACATGCTGCAGTGCCTGCGCAACGACAGCAGAGTTGCTAACGTGTGCGGACTACTGGGTTGCCACCCTGCTGGATCCCCGGTACAAAGACAATGTGCCCACCTTACTTCCTGCACTGGAGCGTGATAGGAAGATGTCACAGGGGAACAAGTGGAAGCCCAAGGCGAAGGCAGAGGAGGAGCAAGAGGTCGCCAACGCAGCTGTGTCACGGCCAGCTCCTCTGAGGCCAGGGTTAGCATGGCAGAGATGTGGAAAAGTTTTGTCACCACGCCACAGCTAACTGCACCACCACCTGATACGGAACGTGTTAGCAGGAGGCAATATTTCACTAACATGGTGGAACAGTACCTGTGCACACCCCTCCACGTACTGACTGATGGTTCGGCCCCATTCAACTTCTGGGTCTCCAAATTGTCCACGTGGCCAGAGCTAGCCTTTTATGCCTTGGAGGTGCTGGCCTGCGCGGCGGCCAGCGTTTTGTCTGAACGTGTATTCAGCACGGCAGGGGGCGTCATTACAGACAAACGCAGCCGCCTGTCTACAGCCAATGTGGACAAGCTGACGTTCATAAAAATGAACCAAGCATGGATCCCACAGGACCTGTCTATCCCTTGCTCAGATTAGACATTTATAACTACCTCCCCTTAACCATATATTATTGTACTCCAGGGCACTTCCTCATTCAATCCTTTTTTTATTTTCATTTTACCATTATATTGCGGGGCAACCCAAAGTTGAATGAATCTCTCCTCTGTCTGGGTTCTGGGGCCTAAAAATATATGACAGTGGCCTGTTCCAGTGTTGGGTGACATGAAGCCTGATTCTCTGCTATGACATGAAGCCTGAATCTCTGCTATGAGACCTCTCTCCTCTGTCTGGGTGCCGGGGCCTAAAAATATCTGACAATGGCCTGTTCCAGTGTTGGGTGAAATGAAGCCTGATTCTCTGCTATGACATGAAGCCTGATTCTCTGCTATGGGACCTCTCTCCTCTGTCTGGGTGCCGGGGCCTAAATATCTGACAATGGCCTGTTCCAGTGGTGGGTGACGTGAAGCCTGATTCTCTGCTATGACATGAAGCCTGATTCTCTGTTATGACTTGAAGCCTGATTCTCTGCTATGACATGAAGCCTGATTCTCTGCTATGGGACCTCTCTCCTCTGTCTGGGTGCCGGGGCCTAAATATCTGACAATGGCCTGTTCCAGTGGTGGGTGACGTGAAGCCTGATTCTCTGCTATGACATGAAGCCTGATTCTCTGCCATGAGACCTCTCTCCAATTGATATTGGTTAATTTTAATTTATTTTATTTTTAATTCATTTCCCTATCCACATTTGTTTGCAGGGGATTTACCTACATTTTGCTGCCTTTTGCAGCCCTCTAGCCCTTTCCTGGGCTATTTTACAGCCTTTTTAGTGCCGAAAAGTTCGGGTCCCCATTGACTTCAATGGGGTTCGGGTTCGGGGCGAAGTTCGGGTCGAGTTCGGATCCAGAACCCGAACATTTCCGGGAATTTCGCCTGAACTTCTCGAACCCGAACATCCAGGTGTACGCTCAACTCTACTCACTATGGGTGATCACGCTAGGTGCTCTGGACAAAAAGAGCCACCCCTTGCTCTTGTTGACATAAATTGGTGAGTGAAATTGGACCGGCAATCAAAACACCCAGAGAAATGTGGATCCAAACTTATTTATTTAAGTACAATAAAATAAATCGAGTGTGTGTATTGGCATCAAAAATACAATTTTATCGATAGAATATCGATTATAAAAAATCGACTACAATGAATCGATCCAATAAAATCGAATAGGTTAAAATACATACATAAAAATACAGATAAAATGCAATATCCTAGATAGATACTCGATTTTTCTGGAGACCTGAGTGTTTTTCTCAGTTAAAGTTCCAGTGCAATAAACCCATATATATGGGTGAGTCCCAGTGGAATTAATCAAAGCTGTGTCCCAGTGGAAGTAATCAAAGCTGTGTCCTCAGAACTTTATATAAAGAACATGATTTTGCCTTTTCAGGCCTGCATAATTAATAAATGCACCAGCTTTCACGATTAAGCGTATATTTAGTTACTCACAACCTTTGGCGCTGATCGAGAGGTTCTTTAAATGGGAATTATTTCAGGTGGCGTCCCACCATTCACATCCCAGTCCAGCAGTGTTTGTTTCCCTCTGCAGCAGCTCTCAGGATCTCGTCACAGAATATAACAGGACTTGGTCCGTCTGTAGGTTTTCGTGAGTCAAACAGAAACTTTTCCTTGTGTAGTTGGTTTCAGTACATGGCCATGTAGAAATAGCAGTCGAGTTCACGCACAGGTACTCCGCCCAGACGCGTTTCGAGATAGCTTATCTGAGGAAGAGATAAGCTATCTCGAAACCCGTCTGGCCGGAGTACCTGTGCGTGAACTCGACTGCTATTTCTACATGGCCATGTACTGAAACCAAATACACAAGGAAAAGTTTCTGTTTGACTCACGAAAACCTACAGACGGACCAAGTCCTGTTATATTCTGTGACGAGATCCTGAGAGCTGCTGCAGAGGGAAACCAACACTGCTGGACTGGGATGTGAATGGTGGGAAGCCACCTGAAATAATTCCCATTTAAAGATATTCTATCGATAAAATAGTATTTTTGATGCCAATACACACACTCGATTTATTTTATAGTACTTAAATAAATAAGTTTGGATCCACATTTCTCTGGGTGTTTTGAGTGCCGGTCCAATTTCACTCACCAATTTACATACATCATATGTTACAAACAAATCTCCTACCTCAAGATGTAAATCTTTAATATCAGACAAAAATTGGTTAGTGTCTAATACAAATGATGGCATATTTTTTGTTAACGGGGTGAGTACTTTTTCAATCAACATAGCTGGTGCAGACAAAATGGAATCATTTGACGCAACAATGGGTCGTCCAGGGGGGGCTGTCATACATTTATGAATTTTCGGCAGCGTATACAGGACAGGGATAACAGGATGCTGATTTATCAGAAATTGACACAACTTTTCATCAAGCAGACCTAATTCTTTGTAAGTATGAACAATAGTTGTCAATTTGCGTTTAATATCATAGACAGGATCCCTATTTAAAGGGTGATAAGTGTCCCTGTCAGAAAGTTGTGTCAAAATTTCTGAGATACAATACTCTCTATCTAACATAACTAATGAACCACCTTTATCTGCTGGCTTGAAAATAACAGATTTATCATCCAATATAGTGCGTAATGCCTGTCTCTCTTCATTAGATAAATTATGCGCAACAGTCAAACCATCATGTTGTATATCTGCCAAGATGGTATTAAAATCCCTTTGTACTAAAGATATATAAGCTTCTGCAAGATGGTGTATTTTAGGAGGTTGAAAATTACTTTTCAATCTAAAGTCAAATTGGCTTAATGTTAAACCGTCATGTACAGGTACATTCAATACAGAAGCTGACACATCCCCAGCTGCAAAATGGGCCTTCAATCGCACATTTCTAAAAAACCGACGACAATCCATGTCAAACTGAAAACTGTCAAATGATTCAGTTGGACTAAAGGATAAACCTTTCTCGAACAGTTGCATCTGAATAGGAGTCAGATTTTTTGATGATATATTATACAACAGAGTCTCATTTATACCTGGGACCTCGTTGCCATTGGAGCTTGCGCTTCTCCTATAGTGACGTCCTGCTCTCCTTGTATTTTTCCTTTTCGGCGTCTCTGTCCTAAAAAAGGTGCCGGAGGGCGTACACCGGTGGAATAATCGCTGCCAGATCCTGATGATTGAGAGCCTGTTCGACGTGTGAAGCGTCTTGTTAAGAGAATAGCTGTGCCCAATGAGTCTTGCCATTTATATACCTTTTTACTCTGATAAATTAAATCATAGGAGCACTTATTAAGTATATTTGCAAATTGCGTGCAATACTGTAAGTCGTCACAGAAAAAAGTAGGTCTCAAATTGACCCTTAAACCACGTGGGATTCTATGATGTCTACAATACTCAGCTAATGTGGCTGCATGTAGCTCCCAAGCCACTAGCTTTCTCGATTCCCTCTCCCAATCATTACTGCGTGATTCAGCACGTGCGCTGTTTTCCTCCATGCTTTAATAAAGCCAAGATTCGTGATCAGAAGTGAAGTGCCGGTCTTTTGTTCTATATTGTAAGTGGGCTTTCATACCCTGGACGCGAGCACCACGACTCTGCAAGAGGAGTGCCGACCGTCTTCAATCTTGTATTCAGCTGACCTTCAGTGCGAGCACCCTCATTTGAAAAGCTCTGCATACCATGTAATTTGCATATAGTGAGGAGAGAGCGCGAGAGATCGTGTCTGAAGTCACCACCAGCACAGAGTTCCTGAAGACGCCACCTGCTGAATCACGCAGTAAGGATTGGGAGAGGGAATCGAGAAAGCTAGTGGCGTGGGAGCTACATGCAGCCACATTAGCTGAGTATTGTAGACATCATAGAATCCCACGTGGTTTAAGGGTCAATTTTCTGTGACGACTTACAGTATTGCACGCAATTTGAAAATATACTTTATAAGTGCTCCTATGATTTAATGATACTTACCATCGAACATTTGAACACATCTATTGCTGATACCAAAACTCAAATTTTATCTATTGAGCAACAATTGCAAGATTCTCTGACTGCTGAAGATCTTGTGTCTCTGAAACACAAAATTGATAAAAATTGCAGTGATCTGAAAAAGGATATTGAAGCCACTAAGCGAAAAAAATATACGTGTGATTTGGAGGACTATCAGAGTAAAAAGGTATATAAATGGCAAGACTCATTGGGCACAGCTATTCTCTTAACAAGACGCTTCACACGTCGAACAGGCTCTCAATCATCAGGATCTGGCAGCGATTATTCCACTGGTGTACGCCCTCCGGCACCTTTTTTAGGACAGAGACGCCGAAAAGGAAAAATACAAGGAGAGCAGGACGTCACTATAGGAGAAGCGCAAGCTCCAATGGCAACGAGGTCCCAGGTATAAATGAGACTCTGTTGTATAATATATCATCAAAAAATCTGACTCCTATTCAGATGCAACTGTTCGAGAAAGGTTTATCCTTTAGTCCAACTGAATCATTTGACAGTTTTCAGTTTGACATGGATTGTCGTCGGTTTTTTAGAAATGTGCGATTGAAGGCCCATTTTGCAGCTGGGGATGTGTCAGCTTCTGTATTGAATGTACCTGTACATGACGGTTTAACATTAAGCCAATTTGGCTTTAGATTGAAAAGTAATTTTCAACCTCCTAAAATACACCATCCTGCAGAAGCTTATATATCTTTAGTACAAAGGGATTTTAATACCATCTTGGCAGATATACAACATGATGGTTTGACTGTTGCGCATAATTTATCTAACGAAGAGAGACAGGCATTACGCACTATATTGGATGATAAATCTGTTATTTTCAAGCCAGCAGATAAAGGTGGTTCATTAGTTATGTTAGATAGAGAGTATTATATCTCAGAAATTTTGACACAACTTTCTGACAGGGACACTTATCACCCTTTAAATAGGGATCCTGTCTATGATATTAAACGCAAATTGACAAGTATTGTTCATACTTACAAAGAATTAGGTCTGCTTGATGAAAAGTTGTGTCAATTTCTGATAAATCAGCATCCTGTTATCCCTGTCCTGTATATGCTGCCGAAAATTCATAAATGTATGACAGCCCCCCCCCCCCGGACGACCAATTGTTGCGTCAAATGATTCCATTTTGTCTGCACCAGCTATGTTGATTGAAAAAGTTAACAAAAAATATGCCATCATTTGTATTAGACACTAACCAATTTTTGCCTGATATTAAAGATTTACATCTTGAGGTAGGAGATTTGTTTGTAACATATGATGTATGTAGTCTGTACACATCTATTGAGGATACAAAAGGTCTTACTGCTGTAGAATGGATCCTGGAATCGTCAAAATATACTATTCAAGAAAAACATTTTTTTCTACAACTGCTAGAATTAATTTTACAGGAAAATTATTTCTTGTTCCAGGATACATTCTTTCAGCAGAAACGGGGTACCGCGATGGGCTCGCATGCCGCACTGCCATACGCAAATAGTTACATGTCCTGGCTTGAGGAAAATTTTACATTTGCTATCCTGACCCCATAAACACTCATTATATAAAGCTTGTTGATTGTAATGTGGCCCTATTAAACTTAGTGGTTACTTCTATTCCTGGTCATATGGAATACTAGAATGTCCTAGAACAGGGATCAGCAACCTTAGGAACTCTAGCTGTTGTGAAACTAAAACTCCCATCATACACACTTACAGTACTTAGTTGTTCTTCTAACTGCCCAAGAAATAAAAGATGGATTCTAGGAGTTGTCGTTTCAGAACAGCTGGAGTGCTGGAGGTTGCTGATCCCCATCCTAGAACATATCATAGGTTAAAATTTTAGGCAGGTCAGTATTAACTCCACAGAAACCACAGATCAGTGTTGTCTTTCAGACCATACCATGGATCTCAGGACAGCTAATCCTTTGCTATACAGTCCTAACCAGGGTAACATATCACACAGTGCCTTCTATCTGTAGTGTCCTGAAATACACTGCAAACCTTCGAAAGTGTTAATATAATTGTATTTCATGTATCATCTGCATGTACTATGAACCCCCATAAGGCTGTATGGAGAGAAGGTCCCATGAGGCTAGACAGGACTGGCTCCACCCTTCCCTTCTAGGAGGAAGATTCTGTAGTTAATGGCTGACTGCTGAATAGTGAACACCTCAGAGCAGTAAGGAGCAGATCCTGTAGGGAGATTCCATTCCCCTACAGCTCACAAGCAATTTATGCGCCAGCCCTCAAAAGGGGAAAGATTTACAGAAGGTTTAACCGACAGAAAGGGATTGTGGACTTTGACAAAGAAGGTAATTGCCGCTAATCTGTCTACAGCCTCCTCTGCATGTAGTGAAAACACTGTAAGCCACAAGCTGCCCACCATAACCAAAGGACCAAAGGGCCCCCTATACATAGACTGTATTCTTCTGAGGACACTGTGGATATTATATATTTATAGATCTGATTATAGAGAAAGTGCATCCCTTTAGGATGGGAAAAGGAGAGAATGACCAGTATGATTGAGAAAGACAGAAGCTAGCCTCCATATCCAACCTTTGGGAACTACTTGAATTGACTGTAAAGACTGCATTTTATATGAATAGTGCTGTGTGGATCACCTGCTGACCGGCTCCAGTAAGGTACAGTGGATTTGTTATACCAACATCAGTCTCATCATGACCGCACCACACTACATTTGCACTGCAAACTGCTGGTGTCATGACAACCGGGACCCTACATCGCACCATAAAACAGCAGTATCAAGGGCACCTCACCGCCGTCAGGCAGGAGAACCCCAGAACTAGAGTGTACCCTGAAGGGAAAAATCGATGCACCCTTCCCATCACTGTACACCGGTCCTGGGAGCTTTATGAAACCGTGAGTACAACTACTGCTCCCATCTGGCCACCCACACTCACATGCACCCCTGCGGCCCAGTCGCTGCATATCAATGGTAATAGAAAATAAACTGGATCCTTTTTAACACTGTCATCAATGGTTAACAGACAAGGATGCTGATTTATTTTTTGTGTCAAATAATTAGTGTTGTGGACCCATACAAGATCTTTCACCAACACTGAAGAACGTTCAGGCGGCACTACACCCACATAGATCGCTAGTCAAGTAATTAGACAAGGTCCTCTGTGTATACCGGGTATATACTATGCAAAATGATGGTGGTGCCTGCTTTAGCCAAGTTACAATATAATCAGATCCAACACGAAGAAGTAAAGAAATCAGCGGCACTCACTACTTTCAGGATGTCATCATTCCGTTATTTATTGCGATTTGCAAGACATGCATAAGAGCATCACAGGGCTGAGGCGGACAAACCTTCACTTAGAACAAAAACCGCCTAAGCGGTGTAAGGCAGCGACGGCCGTTTCGCACGATTGTGCTTCTTCCGGCTACCTGTGTGACGCAGACAGGTGTGCCAACCTATTTAAGGAGGAGCGTGAGATTAACCCCATAAGGGGTGTGTAATTCTCCAACGCAAAAGGGCATCACCTGTGTGCGTGTTACAATGAAAATCATCCACAGCAATCAAGTAAAATCTCAGATAAATACACTAAGATCATTTAGATCATTAAGACCTAGGGGTCCCATGGCATCCGTACGAATTATCCATCTCGCTTCTTTTTGTAATAAGAGGCGATGCCTGTCACCTCCTTGTGTCATGAATGGGATCACCTCAACTCCAGCAAAGCCCAGGCATTTTTTTATCTCCCCCGTGTTTCTGCCATACATGGTCTATAAGATGGGGGCAGCCTTTCCATGTTCTGATGGAGTTGAGGTGCTCACGGAACCTTTCTAACATAGGCCTAATTGTCTTACCTATATAAAAAGCTCCGCACTCACATTTAACCACATATACAACGTATGCGGTTTTGCATGTGCAGAATTGTCTCATTCTGTGTGATACACTCCCTATAGAAAGGACCTTGTCCCAGAGGATGTATCCACAGAAGGAGCAATTGCCGCATCAATGGTTTCCTGAGGGTTTTTTCACACCTAGCCACTGACTTGGGTTCTGTTCGCAATTCATGTGGCTACTAATTAAATGATCTCTCAGGGTATGTGTTTTTCGAAAAGCAATAAGGTTTTTTTTATCCGTGAATTCACCTAGACTACTCTCATTCTTTAACAGATCCCAATTATCGTGGATAATTTTTTTTATTGAGTCAGCCATGGGGCAATACTTAAATACAAACACGAATCGGTTATCTTCCTCAAGTTTCTTATTTTGATGTAGTAATTCCTTCTGTGTGTTTTTATCTGCCCTGATAAACGCTTTATCCAGCATTCTCAAAGGATATTCCCTCTTCAGTAGACGATTTTTTAACTCAGTAGCCTTTCTTACATACCCATCTCTATTGCTGTTGATGCGCCTTAATCGTGTGAATTGTCCATATGGTATGGCCTCCTTCACACAACGTGGATGAAAGCTTCCATGGTGTAGAAGGGAATTAGAAGCAGTGGGTTTACGGAACCCCTCTGCTACAATTTCCCCATCTCGTATAATGACACGGACATCAAGAAACTCCAAAGTTTCCCCCAAAAAATTTAGGGTGAAACGCATGTTCATGTCATTCTCGCGATTTAAATAGGAAACAAATTCTTCACACAAAGCACGAGTTCCCCTCCACACCATAAAGACATCATCCACGTAGCGCAAAAACATCTGTATATTGGTCATAAAGGGATTCTTTGTACTAAACACATATCTACTTTCAAAGTTATTGAGGTATATATTGGCAAAGGTACACGACACTGGCGTCCCCATCGCCGTCCCGTGTACCTGCCGATACCACAAATAATAATGCTTCCTCAACAAATTGGACATAGATTTCATCCTTATCTGTGGACCTAAGCATATCCACGACAGCCCCTACTCCCGCTCGCTGGGGGATGCGGGTATATAAACTTTCTACATCCAATGACACCAAGTTCCAATCATTCTGCCACTGGAAATCCTCCAGTGCCAAAAGGAAGTCCTTGGTGTCTTTCGAATAAGTAACAGATTTTTTCAGGGCTGGTCTCAGGAGCCAATCAAGGTACTTTGACAAAGGTTCAGTCACCGACCCGATCCCCGCCACGATGGGGCGGCCGGGGGGGTCGGGTGGGTGACTTATGTACCTTTGGCAAAAAATACCATGAGGGCTTTTTGGGATATATTGGTAGCAATTTATCAATACTAGTGCCAGCAAGGAAGCCAATACTAAGTCCCTACATCTTCTAGTTGTCTCAGAGCCTCTGATCTATAGTATTCAAGGGACATCAGCACGATATTGCCCCCCTTGTCGGCAGGTTTCACTATGATATCAGGGTGATTACGTAGCCAGCGTATGGCCCTAAATTCCCCTGAACTGACATTAGAGGGGATCCGCGGGTACACCAATGCCTTGACATCACAGAGTATCCTTTTATAAAAAATATCTATACCGCTACCTGCAGGCATAGGGGGGCAATATGTGGATTTAATTCCACCAGTGAACCTTTTCCATTTACCATCCCTTTCTTCTCATTCCTCAAATTTTCTATCCAAGAGGATTTCTAAACAGGCAACTTCAGACTCAAAATTCATTGTAAACATCTCGCTTTCATGCCCAACCGCCACAGGGATCTCGCCCTGTCTCGGGGGAACGAAAGCAGCAGGGGTATCATGGAATGCCTTCTGAAGGTACATTTTTCTTATGGATTTATATAATTCAATCTCAAAAGTCGCCCGGTCGAATTGTTCCACCAGACTGAACCCCAGTCCTTTGTTGAGGGCTGAGGTGCAGTCCGGAGCAACTCGATGCCAGAGAAATTGATAATTAAATCCTTATTTTCCACTATATCAGTCTCTGTTATTGTTTCCAGGACACTTGTTTCCTGCTTCTCACGGACTTCCGAATTCTGTTTATTCCTTCTCTGTCCGCCTCTCCTTGTTCTCCTCTTGCAGAGTTTTTTTGTATTTTATCAGTTGATGCACTGGAATCGGATTCAGTTGTCCAGAAATCCGTCCTATTTCTTCTTTGTGGTCGTCTTCTACGCTGTCTCCTCTTTCCCCAATCAAACACTCTCCCGGTCTCATAGTCATTTTGTCCCGCAAAAACGTATCTTTTTTATTTTCCTTTATTTCTGTTTAAGTGATCACCAGCTTTCTGTTCAACTTCTTTTCGAAGGCTAATATTTGATTCTCTGTCAAGCGTGTACCTAATTCCTCCTTCGCTTTCAGCAGAGCATCATTAACTGTTTCGTATTCTTGTTCATTTCTGCGTAGCACCATGTTTAAAATTTGCATAGAAAAGTCCATGTGTAATTTTTTCCATTCCAAATTAAATGACACATCGTCTTCATACTGCGCCAATTTTTTATATATACGTAAGCCTCGCGGCACTCTCCCACTGTCTTTATATGATCTTAGGGAGTTGACTGACCAGAACAGCCGTACCTCTTTGTCGGCTAATTGGGTAATCTTTATTTCTAAGGTCTTAGTACTGATTGCTTGGAGATTATCCTTGGAGTTACACTCTGTGAAGAAGGCGTCCGCCCCTTCTCTGCCCTCATTCAGACCCGGAACCACGTCTTCAGACATCTTCAAAAGAAGTTACAGCGAATTTAACAGTGTGTGCTCTGCCAGTAGAAAAATAAGTCCATACGAATTCACCAACACTGAAGAACGTTCAGGCGGCACTACACCCACATAGATTCCATGATACCCCTGCTGCTTTCGTTCCCCCGAGGCAGGGCGAGATCCCTGTGGCGGTTGGGCATGAAAGCGAGATGTTTGCAATGAATTTTGATGAGTCTGAAGTTGCCTGTTTAGAAATCCTCTTGGATAGAAAATTTGAGGAATGTGAAGAAAGGGATGGTAAATAGAAAAGGTTCACTGGTGGAATTAAATCCACATATTGCCCCCCTATGCCTGCAGGTAGCGGTATAGATATTTTTTATAAAAGGATACTCCGTGATGTCAAGACATTGGTGTACCCGCGGATCCCCTCTAATGTCAGTTCAGGGGAATTTAGGGCCATACGCTGGCTACGTAATCACCCTGATATCATAGTGAAACTTGCCGACAAGGGGGGCAATATTGTGTTGATGTCCCTTGAATACTATAGATCAGAGGCTCTGAGACAACTAGAAGATGTAGGGACTTATCAAAAATTACAAAGTGATCCGATTCCTGCCCTACAATTACAATTAAGAGAGTTGCTGCAAAAATACATTAGTATTGGCTTCCTTGCTGGCACTAGTATTGATAAATTGCTACCAACATATCCCAAAAAGCCCTCATGGTATTTTTTGCCAAAGGTACATAAGTCACCCACCCAACCCCCCGGCCGCCCCATCGTGGCGGGGATCGGGTCGGTGACTGAACCTTTGTCAAAGTTTCTTGATTGGCTCCTGAGACCAGCCCTGAAAAAATCAGTTACTTATTTGAAAGACACCAAGGACTTTCTTTTGGCACTGGAGGATTTCCAGTGGCAGAATGATTGGAACTTGGTGTCATTGGATGTAGAAAGTTTATATACCCGCATCCCCCAGCGAGCGGGAGTAGGGGCTGTCGTGGATATGCTTAGGTCCACAGATAAGGATGAAATCTATGTCCAATTTATTGAGGAAGCATTATTATTTGTATTGAGCAACAATACTTTCAGGTTTGGACAACAGTGGTATCGGCAGGTACATGGCACGGCGATGGTCCCCATCGCCGTGCCGTGTACCTGCCGATACCACTGTTGTCCAAACCTGAAAGTATTGTTGCTCAATACAAATAATAATGCTTCCTGAATAAATTGGACATAGATTTCATCCTTATCTGTGGATCTGCGTCCCGCCAGTGTCGTGTACCTTTGCAAATATATACCTCAATAACTTTGAAAGTAGATATGTGTTTAGTACAAAGATTCCCTTTCTGACCAATATACAGATGTTTTTGCGCTACGTGGATGATGTCTTCATGGTGTGGAGGGGAACTCGTGCTTTGTGTGAAGAATTTGTTTCCTATTTAAATCGCGAGAATGACATGAACATGCGTTTCACCCTAAATTTTGGGGGGGAAACTTTGGAGTTTCTTGATGTCCGTGTCATTATACGCGATGGGGAAATTGTAACAGAGGGGTTCCGTAAACCCACTACTTCTAATTCCCTTCTACACCATGGAAGCTTTCATCCACGTCGTGTGAAGGAGGCCATACTATATGGACAATTCACACGATTAAGGCGCATCAACAGCAATAGAGATGGGTATGTAAGACAGGCTACTGAGTTAAAAAATCGTCTACTGAAGAGGGAATATCCTTTGAGAATAATGGATGAAGCATTTATCAGGGCAGATAAAAACACACAGAAGGAATTACTACATCAAAATAAGAGATCTGTTAAAGAATGAGAGTAGTCTAGGTGAATTCACGGATAAAAAAAACCCTTATAGCTTTTCAAAAAACACATACCCTGAGAGATCATTTAGTTAGTAGCCGCATGACGTGCGAACAGAACCCAAGTCAGTGGCTAGGTGTGAAATAACCCTCAGGAAACCATTGATGTGGCAATTGCTCCTTCTGTGGATACATCCTCTGGGACAAGGTCCTTTCTATAGGGAGTGTATCACACAGAATGAGACAATTCTGCACATGCAAAACCGCATACGTTGTATATGTTGGTAAATGTGAGTGCGGAGCTTTTTATATAGGCAAGACAATTAGGCCCATGTTAGAAAGGTTCCGTGAGCACCTCAACTACATCAGAACAAGGAAAGGCTGCCCCCATCTTATACACCATGTATGGCAGAAACACGGGGGAGATAAAAAATGCCTGGGCTTTGCTGGAGTTGAGGTGATCTCATTCATGACACAAGGAGGTGACAGGCATCGCCTCTTATTACAAAAAGAAGCGCGATGGATAATTCGTACGGATGCCATGGGACCCCTAGGTCGTAATGATCGAAATGATATTAGTGTATTTATCTGAGATTTTACTTGATTGCTGTGGATGATTTTTATTGTAACACGCACACAGGTGATGCCCTTTTGCGTTTGAGAACTACACACCCCTTATGGGTTTAATCTCACGCTCCTCCTTAAATAGGTTGGCACACCTGTCTGCGTCACACAGGTAGCCGGAAGAAGCACAATCGTGCGAAACGGCCGTCGCTGCCTTACACCGCTTAGGCGGTTTTTGTTCTAAGTGAAGGTTTGTCCGCCTCAGCCCTGTGATGCTCTTATGCATCCCATACAAGATCTTTGCTTGGTTAAAAACATAGAAGGATTTTAAACCACAACCTCGTCTGGTAACCATTTTGGGAACACCAAAAAAGTGCCCAGTTTCTTTTCTATTGCTATTGATTAGCTCAAGCAAACCATTAACTGGATAGGAAAATTGGCCGCAGTCTCAATAAACCAAAAATGGTAAAAAGTGTTTTGCTTTCAGTACAACCTTCATAGGTGAGTGCCAAATCTACAGTATCCACCATATTGCACCTTATATAATCCTGCTCAAGAAGCACATTTCCATTTATTTTATTTGCATGCTATTCACACAGACCCCAGACTGCCAAAATGAATTCAGACCCACAATAAGACCACTAAATAATCCTTAGGGACTCCTGCTGATCAGCTATTTAAAAAAGCCACAGCACTCCGTGAGCTCTTAAGCCTCTTTCTAGGCCAATAAGGTCACCATACATTGGTCACGTGTCCTAGGTACAGCTTAGTCCTATTCAAGTGAATGGGGCTGAGCTGAAATACTAAGCACAGCCTCTATATAATTTATGGTGCTGTGCTTGGTAAACTATGAAGAGACCGCAGGGCTAAACAGAGTTCCGGTGAGCACAGCAGCGACTTCGAACAGCTGATTTGCGGGGGCATGTAAGTCAGAAACCCGCCAATCTGATATTGATAACCTATCCTGAGGATAGGCCATCAATATCAAATTCCTGGATAAACCCTTTAAACTAGACTTCCAAATAGGCTGCTAACTTCAGACCCAACCAGATTTTGTAGATCCTCAGACCCCTAAATTAATTCAGACCACAGGTAGCCAAAAATTAATTCAGACTCCCAGACACCTAAATAAATTGCGACCAAAGGCTAAACCCTGAAATCAATCAGATTGTAAAATAAGCTCTTATATTAATGAACGTCCATTTCAAACTCCAAAAATAGAGACCGCAGACTAGACCCTTAAATTATTTAGACACCAGACATTAAAGAATAAATTCAGTCCCCAACCAAGCACAAATTAATTCAAACACTAAAATTAATTAAGACATTATACCAGACCCCAAAATGAATTCAGACCCCCATGTACTGTACTAAATGCTCCCTAGATCTAGTTCAAACTGCTTTTGCTGGGGTCCTGCTCACAAATAGAGATGTCGCGAACGTGCGAACGTGAATTTCCGCAAATGTTCGCGAACCGGGCGAACCACCATAGACTTCAATAGAAAGGCGAATTTTAAAACCCACAGGGACTCTTTCTGGCCACAATAGTGATGGAAAAGTTGTTTCAAGGGGACTAACACCTGGACTGTGGCATGCCGGAGGGGGATCCATGGCAAAACTCCCATGGAAAATTACGTAGTTGACGCAGAGTGTGGTAAGTTAAATTTGCAATGCGATTAATATAACCTGTATTAATCGCATTGCGATTACAACTTATCTTAAGTTCCTAATAGTTGTATTGCTAGAATATAACGAAGATTCAGAATATAGTGCTATATTCGTCAATTCTAGCAATACAACCATTAGAAACTCAGATCTAAGTTGTAATCGCAATGCGATTAATACAGGTTATATTAATCGCATTGCGATTACAACTTAGATCTGAGTTCCTAATGGTTGTATTGCTAGAATATAACGAAGATTGAGAATATAGTGCTATATTAGTTATATTCGTCAATTCTAGCAATACAACCATTAGGAACTCAGATCTAAGTTGTAATCGCAATGCGATTAATATAACCTGTATTAATCACATTGCGATTACAACTTAGATCCAGTGGTGTTGTGAGGGGGGTGCGGTGGGTACGGGCCGCATCGGGTGACACCAGTCTGATGGGGTGTCACCCGCGGACCGCCGGCGCAGGAGTTCTCACTCACAAGTTCAACTTCTAAACTTCGCAAGCAAGCAAGCACGTCGCGCCATCACGTGGTAAAGGGGGACGGGGGTGTGACTCACTGCAGCCTGGTGAGTGGTGGGGCGCCGCGGCAGCTGTCCTGCAGGAGTCTCTGGTGCCGGGAGGAAGAGGTAGGTAGAGCGGCTCTGACTTTATAGACCAAATTATTTTAATAATACCACAATAATAATAAGTTAATAACCTAACCCCATTTATAAATTACTGGTGGATTATTATAGAGACGGCCCCAGGCCAGGAGACATAAGGGGCTGGGTTGAACTGTGGGCTGGGGCCACCCGGACACATTTACTAATCTTTGCTCAGGAGGGCCCTCATAAATATAGACCCACATGGTGTGGACTGGTCATTTTTACTAAGGAATATAGTTTAAATGTTTATGTGCAAAAGAGAAAATAAGAAGTCAGCTCCAATCAGATATCTGCACATAGACCAAGACTCTGGGTGTCACCGCCAGACATCTGAGAAGCTCTGACAGACGTTCTTCAGAACCTCCTGCTTGAGGTTCTTTTGTTTTGCTTTCCTTTTGTCATCTCGTTTCCCTCTCTCAGCTGTCATCTAGTTGCACTGATTGCATCCCTTTAAATCCCCTCCCATACTGCATCACTTTGCGGTTTATACAACTTCCTGGAGTGTGCTGATGCTAGAAGCTGTTACTACTGCATCCACAAGATAAGTCTGTTTCTTTATTTCTGTTTTCCTATGGGCTTGATCTTAGGTGACCCTGATTCCCTCCGTATTAAGTGTAGGGAGCCGGTGGTTGTGTCCCCTCACTATTATAGGGTGTTCAGGTGTCATACAGTCGAGGAACGAGGGTATGCAAATTTCTACCATTGAGATTTTTGCATAGGCTGAGCAGTAAGGGAGAGAGCTAGCGTTGTTACAGGGCTTACCCTTTTGTTTCTTAGTTTTAGATCAAGTCAGTCGGATCTTCATTTGTGTCTTCTAGTTTTCTGTAACAACATCCGTGACATTATAAACGGCCAAAACCGTCTTAAGCATGAATCCGGTTTCAACCTTTATTGACCGCATGCAGGGTCTTTCACTGGAGGTAGCAGATCTCTGTAAAACTGTCTCTCAGTTTGAGGTGACCGTTTCTGCTTGCGTTCATGGAATTTGTTCTGAGCCTAAAATCTCGCTTCCGGATACGTTCTCCGGGGGTAGTGAGAATTTTGTTCGTTTTAGAGAGGCTTGCAAACTCAATTTTCGCCTACTTCCCCACTCCTCTGGTGATGAGGAGCGGAGGGTGGGGATCATCATCTCGCTACTCAGGGATAACGCTCAGTCCTGGGCCTTTTCGCTGCCGGTGGGGGCATGGCCCCTCCGTTCAGTGGATGAATTTTTTTTATCCCTGGGTCAGATATATGATGATCCGGATCGTATTGCTCTTTCTGAGTCTAGACTACGTCTTTTATGCCAGGGTAAACAGTCCGCAGAGATATACTGTTCAGAATTTCGGAGATGGGCAGCTGATACTGGTTGGAATGATGCTGCACTCCGAAGTCAATTTTGCCGTGGTCTTTCAGAGGGATTGAAAGATGCATTTGCCTTTCATGAGAGACCTACCTCCTTGGACTCTGCCATGTCTCGGGCCGTTCATATTGACAGGCGTCTTAGAGAGAGAGGAGAGATCACTCTTTCCTGTCATACTCACTCCAAGGACAGTGCGGCGGTCTCTTTCAGTGCGCAGGGGTCTCAGTCTCTCTCAATCCCCTCTGAGCAGGAGCCCATGCCCATGCAGCTGGGTTTGCTTGCCTCTGACAATAGAAGATTCAGCTCTCAGAGGAGGGTTTGTTTCTGTTGTGGAGGTATAAATCATTTGGCAAATGTTTGTCCCTCTAGGAGATTCAGGCAGTTTTTTGAGAGTAATAAAGAAACAAAAAGAAAAAAATCCTCTAAAAACGTTCCATCTGTTACTATTGGCAAGGTTGATGCGGAAATTGAAGGTTTTCCGTTTGCATGTAGTTCCCGTTTTGTCCTACCTGCCAGGGTGGCGCTAGAGAGCAAGAACATTTTTTGTGAGATTTTTGTAGATAGTGGAGCAGCTGTCAATCTCATTGATAATCAATTTGCTATAACACATGGTTTCCAGGTATGCACTTTGGGAAAGGATATACCTGTTTTTTCTATTGATTCAGCTCGACTTTCTCAGAAATCGTTAAAGGGCATAGTTCACAATATCCGTTTGATTGTGAGTGATACTCATGTTGAGGATGTGTCATGTTTCGTCCCAAGCGGGTTGCCTACTCCTCTAGTGTTGGGGCTACCCTGGCTCACTAAACATAACCCCACCATTGATTGGCAAGCGAGGCAAATAAATGGTTGGAGTGACTTTTGCAGAGAGAATTGCCTCACGACATCTGTTTCAGAGGTTTCTACTAAGACTGTACCATCTTTTCTCTCTGAATTTTCGGATGTGTTTTCTGAGAGTGGTGTTCAGGAGCTGCCCCCTCACAGGGAGTACGATTGCCCTATTAATCTCATCCCAGGCGCCAAGCTGCCTAAATCTCGTTTATACAATCTCTCCCAACCTGAAAGGGTCGCTATGCGTGCTTATATCTCTGAGAGCCTGAGAAAGGGACACATACGACCCTCGAAGTCACCTGTTGCCGCTGGTTTTTTCTTTGTTAAGAAAAAAGATGGTTCTTTAAGACCATGTCTGGATTTCAGGGAGCTGAACAGTATCTCAATTCGTGATCCTTATCCGCTTCCTCTGATCCCGGACCTGTTTAACCAGATTGCTGGGGCTAAAGTTTTTTCCAAGTTGGATCTAAGAGGGGCATACAACCTGGTCAGGGTCAGAGAAGGAGACGAATGGAAGACGGCCTTCAATACCCCTGAGGGCCATTTTGAGAATTTGGTTATGCCTTTTGGTTTGATGAATGCTCCAGCCGTCTTTCAGCATTTTGTGAACAGCATTTTTTTTATCATTTAATGGGGAAATTTGTTCTAGTGTATCTAGATGACATTTTGATTTTTTCTCCTGATTTCAAAACTCATAAGGACCACCTACGTCAGGTCTTGCTCATCCTGCGGGAGAATAGATTGTACGTTAAACTGAAAAAATGTGTGTTTGCGGTTCCAGAAATTCAATTTCTGGGGTTTCTTCTCTCCGCTTCTGGTTTTCGCATGGACCCCGAGAAGGTCCGCGCTGTGCTTGAGTGGGAGCTTCCTGAGAATCAGAAGGCGCTGATGCTTTTTTGGGGTTTTGCCAATTATTACAGGAAGTTTATTTTGAATTATTCCTCTGTTGTTAAACCACTCACTGATATGACTAGAAAGGGGGTAGATTTTTCATCCTGGTCGGTAGAGGCGCATAAGGCCTTTTCTAGTATCAAGGAGAGTTTTGCTTCCGCTCCCATCTTGGTACAACCTGATATCTCTCTGCCCTTCATAGTTGAGGTGGACGCTTCTAAGGTGGGTGTGGGTGCGGTCTTGTCTCAGGGTCCCTCTCCTGCCAAATGGCGACCGTGTGCCTTTTTCTCGAAGAAACTCTCCTCCGCAGAGAGAAATTACGATGTGGGAGATAGGGAGTTGTTGGCCATCAAGTTAGCTTTTGAGGAATGGCGCCATTGGCTAGAGGGAGCCAGACACCCTATTACCGTGTTTACCGACCATAAGAATCTGGCCTACTTGGAGTCAGCCAAGTGTCTGAACCCGAGACAGGCCAGATGGTCTTTGTTCTTTTCAAGGTTTAATTTTGTTGTCACGTTCCGCCCTGGGGTTAAGAATGTGAAGGCGGATGCCCTGTCACGTTGTTTTCTGGGAGGTGGGAATTTTGAAGACCCGGATCCCATTTTGGCTGAAGGTGTGGTGGTCTCTGCTCTTTATCCTGAATTGGAGGCAGAGGTTCAGGCAGCCCAGGCAGAGGCTCCTGATCTTTGCCCTCCTGGGAGGTTGTTTATGCCTCTCGCTTTAAGACACAAGGTTTTTAAGGAGCACCACGATACTGTCCTTGCTGGGCACCCGGGGAGTAGAGCCACAGTGGATCTCATCACTCGGAGATTCTGGTGGCCGGCGCTTCGTAAGTCGGTTGAGGGTTTTGTGGCAGCCTGCGAGACCTGCGCTCGTGCCAAAGT
The DNA here is from genome assembly GCF_905171765.1 of Bufo bufo. Classification (NCBI taxonomy): domain Eukaryota; kingdom Metazoa; phylum Chordata; class Amphibia; order Anura; family Bufonidae; genus Bufo; species Bufo bufo. The sequence continues at coordinate 255,029,624 of NC_053393.1, read as the reverse complement.
CCCTCATTCACGGCCATCAGGTCCTCTCCTCCCGTTACCCATTCCTTCCCATCCTTGGACACATCTGTCCATGGACTTCATTACAGACCTGCCTCGTTCCTTCGGGGAAGACTGTGATTCTGGTGGTGGTGGACCGTTTTAGCAAAATAGCGCATTTCATTCCTTTTCCTGGGTTGCCCAATGCTAAGACGCTGGCGCAGGCATTTATTGATCACATTGTCAAATTGCATGGTATTCCTTCAGACATAGTCTCTGATAGGGGCACGCAGTTTGTTTCCAGATTCTGGAAGGCTTTCTGTTCTCGCTTGGGGGTTTGGTTGTCATTCTCTTCTGCTTTCCACCCACAGTCGAATGGCCAGACAGAGCGCGTCAATCAGAATCTGGAGACATATCTGCGCTGTTTTGTGGCGGAGAATCAGGAGGATTGGTGTTCTTTTCTCTCCCTTGCTGAGTTTGCTTTAAATAACCGTCGTCAGGAGTCCTCTGATAAGTCACCATTTTTTGGTGCATATGGGTTTCATCCGCAGTTTGGGACATTCTCTGGAGAGGGGTCTTTTGGTTTACCTGATGAGGAGAGATTTTCCTCGTCTTTGTCATTTATTTGGCAAAAGATTCAGGGTAATCTGAAGAGGATGAGTGAGAGATATAAGCGTGTGGCGGATAAGAGACGTGTGCCTGGTCTGGACCTGAATGTTGGTGATCTGGTTTGGTTGTCTACTAAGAATATCAAATTGAAGGTTCCCTCCTGGAAGTTGGGTCCTAAGTTTATTGGGCCTTACAAAATCTTGTCCGTCATCAATCCTGTTGCCTACCGTCTTGATCTTCCTCAGACTTGGAAGATCCATAATGTTTTTTATAAGTCCCTATTAAAACCTTATGTCCAACCCATTGTACCCTCCTCTTTGCCGCCTCCTCCGATTGTTGTTGATGGTAATCTTGAATTTCAGGTCTCTAGGATTGTGGATTCTCGCATTATCCACGGTTCTCTCCAGTACCTCGTTCATTGGGAGGGCTATGGTCCTGAGGAGAGGATGTGGGTCCCAGTGGCGGACATTAAGGCCACTCGTCTCATCAGGGCTTTCCATAGGTCCCATCCTGAGAAGGTGGGCTCTGAGTGTCCGGAGTCCACTCGTAGAAGGAGGGGTACTGTCACCGCCAGACATCTGAGAAGCTCTGACAGACGTTCTTCAGAACCTCCTGCTTGAGGTTCTTTTGTTTTGCTTTCCTTTTGTCATCTCGTTTCCCTCTCTCAGCTTTCATCTAGTTGCACTGATTGCATCCCTTTAAATCCCCTCCCATACTGCATCACTTTGCAGTTTATACAACTTCCTGGAATGTGCTGATGCTAGAAGCTGTTACTACTGCATCCACAAGATAAGTCTGTTTCTTTATTTCTGTTTTCCTATGGGCTTGATCTTAGGTGACCCTGACTCCCTCCGTATTAAGTGTAGGGAGTCGGTGGTCGTGTCCCCTCACTATTATAGGGTGTTCAGGTGTCATACAGTTGAGGAACGAGGGTATGCAAATTTCTACCATTGAGATTTTTGCATAGGCTGAGCAGTAAGGGAGAGAGCTAGCGTTGTTACAGGGCTTACCCTTTTGTTCCTTAGTTTTAGATCAAGTCAGTCGGATCTTCATTTGTGTCTTCTGGTTTTCTGTAACACCATCCGTGACACAGGGTCTATGCAGATATCTGATTGGAGCTGACTTAGTGACTTCTTTTTTTTTCTCTTTATCTCTTTATTATGGCTTCGGGGGGGGCAGGGGTGACACCATTTTCTACCGCACCGGGTGACACCAGCCATAGCAACGCCAACCATTAGGAACCCAGCTCTAAGTTGAATTCGCAATGCGATTAATATAACCTGTATTAATCGCATTGTGATTACAACTTAGTCAAATTTGTGACACTGCAGCTTCCGAATGAATCTAAAATGAATGCTGTCCAGGAGGTGGGAGGGTCTGGGAGGGAGGGTATGATGCTGATTGGCTGGAATGTGTCTGCTGACTGTGAGGTACAGGGTCAAAGTTTACACAATGATGACGAATAGGGGGCGGACTGAACATCGCATATGTTCGCCCGCCGTGGCGAACGCGAACCAGCAATGTTCGCTGGGAACTATTCGCCAGCGAATAGTTCGGGACATCTCTACTCACAAAGTCCTGACACTGGCTAGCATCAGGACATTGTGTGCTTCAGTGTATGTGAAGTTTTGAAATATGTGATTTGTTACAAATCACTTTCCATTGTATGGAGCAGGCACAATGACAGGGAATGGCGATCGCGCCTCTCCCCATCATTTAACCCCTCGGATGCTGCATTCAACGCTGATCTTGGTATCTGTGGCTCACATTAAGCCTTTCAGGGGTTAATCAGGGGTGTAAAAAAATTATACTCACCTTATCCACTTGCTTGTGGAAAGGCTGTCCGCTCTCCTCTTGATTGAAGAAAACAGGCCAAATGACCTGCGGTGAGCGTGATCACATGGTGAGGTCATCAGGCTCACCGCAGGTCCTTTGGTGGGTTATCTTCAAGACAGTTGCAGACAGCCTCTCTGCGAGCAAGTGAATAAGGTGTGTATATTTTTTTATTTTCAGCCACCATTTTAGGAAAAATTGATTAGTTACCACGAAGCACGAGGAAATTCAGCTTCGTGTCGAATCAAATTGTTCCTTAAATTCACATTATAGTCCACTTTGGATACTTTGATTCACTCAACACTAAAAGTCACTATACAAATGATGCAAAATTGCATGATGGTGCCCATAAATGTAGTGTTGGTGACATTTTAGTATAGCAGCTGGCATTTTTACAATGTGCCAGGTGTCTTACCTTATGTAGATATGGGACTCCAGGATATGTTGCAAAATAGGCAGAGCTAGCCGCTTTTGAAGGGCTCAACAGTTAGTGTCTTATGTGTGAAAATAGACGCTATAATTATACAAATAGACATTGCGATAAGGGACTGCTTGATTCCATACCACAGTTTCAAAATAGTGGTAGATACCAGTTTTACACAGTCATGGTGCAGACCATTAACAGTAAGTGAATACATCTCCATAGTTGTGCCTGTCTTAGGACCTCCTTTCAGGAACTTTGACATAATTCCCATGACTGGATACAACCAACACTTACCTCTTCAGGATCCACTCTTTGAGAGACATAGATGCAGCCTAGACTGAGCAGTCAGGTGAAATTTAATAATGAACGATTGTTTTAGCAGATGGTGACATAAGGTCTTTAGTCTGAACTTGATGGATGGATGGATGTATTTCAGCCTAACAAACTATTATGTTTACTATGTCTTTGTCTGGAAAGAAGTTGGCTATGTTGAAATATTTTCTCTGATAGTCATTTGTTTTTGATGGTATATGGTGCACTTGGCCAATAGGCTAACAATCTTTCTGTGAAAGAACATTTTCCGTGGAAAAAAATGTTTGTCCTTTTTGGAGTGACACTTAGCATGTATGGCCAGTTTGAACAACTGTAAAAGACCATATGGACTAAAATGTCTACAGCTGTATCAGCATAATGATTATTCACCAGAAGATTTTTTTTATACAGTTGTAGTGCAACCATCCACATACTTCTGTCTAATGTGTATGGCCACCTTTGGAACTAAAATAATACTGCAGTCAATAAATATGTCATTTCAGATTTATTGCCATTTTATTTCCTATTTTGTACACTATTTTTCTTTAGTCCATAACAACCATATTTTAAATACTTACGGGGACATTTATTAGATCAGATACAACAGTTTTGTGGCTTAAAAAACGTATAGCTATGAAACTTGCTGACGTGTTACATGTGCACTTGGCAGCTGAAGTCATCTGTGTTGGTCTCATGTTCATATGTGCCCACTTTAAAAAAAAAAAAGAAGTTTAATTATATGCAAATGAGCCTCTAGGAGCAATGGGGGCATTGCCATTACTCCTAGAGACTCTGCTTTCTCTATAACTGCCATGCCCTCTGCACTTTGATTGACGAAGCTAGGCATGATGACTTTTTCAATGCCTGGCACTGGCAATCAAAATGGACAGTCCCCATTGCTCCTAGAGGCTCATTTGCATGTATTAAAACATCATTTTTCTCAGCAATGCTGGCACATATGAACATATTACCAACACAGATACCTTCAGCTGCCAAGCATACATGCAACAGGTCAGCCAGTTTCACACAGAAGGTACAAATCTTCTGACAGATGCCTTTTAAAGAATAATAGTGAGATTAGTCCTGAATTATGGCTTATTTACTATGAGCAATTTTGGCAAAAGTCACACAAAAGTCGCAACTCCCTGCCAGGCAACACCCTAGTGTACGTTAACACATATACAGTCAGGTCCATAAATATTGGGACATTGACACAATTCTAACATTTTTGGCTCTATACACCACAGCAATGGATTTGAAATGAAACGAACAAGATGTGCTTTAACTGCAGACTGTCAGCTTTAATTTGAGGGTATTTACATCCAAATCAGGTGAACGGTGTAGGAATTACAACAGTTTGCATATGTGCCTCCCACTTGTTAGGGGACCAAAAGTAATGGGACAGAATAAAAATCATAAATCAAACTTTCACTTTTTAATACTTGGTTGCAAATCCTTTGCAGTCAATTACAGCCTGAAGTCTGGAACGCATAGACATCACCAGTCGCTCGGTTTCATCCCTGGTGATGCTCTGCCAGGCCTCTACTGCAACGGTCTATAGTTCCTGCTTGTTCTTGGGGCATTTTCCCTTCAGTTTTGTCTTTAGCAAGTGAAATGCATGCTCAATCGGATGCAGGTCACGTGAATGACTTGGCCATTGCATAGCATTCCACTTCTTTCCCTTAAAAACCTCTTTGGTTGCTTTTGCAGTATGCTTTGGGTCATTGTCCATCTGCACTGTGAAGACCGTCCAATGAGTTCTGAAGCATTTGGCTGAATATGAGCAGATAATATTGCCCAAAACACTTCAGAATTCATCAATAAATACAAGAGTGCCAGTTCCATTGGCAGCCATACATGCCCACGCCATGACACTACCACCACCATACTTCACTGATGAGGTGGTATGCTTACGATCATGAGCAGTTCCTTTCCTTCTCCATACTCTTCTCTTCCCATCACTCTGGTACAAGTTGATCTTGGTCCATAGGATGTTGTTCCAGAACTGTGAAGGCTGTTTTAGATGTCGTTTGGCAAACTCTAATCTGGCCTTCCTGTTTTTGAGGCTCACCAATGGTTTACATCTTGTGGTGAACCCTCTGTATTCACTCTGGTGAAGTCTTCTATTGATTGTTGACTTTAAAACACATACACCTACCTCCTGGAGTGTTCTTGATCTGGCCAACTGTTGTGAAGGGTGTTTTCTTCACCAGGGAAAGAATTCGTTGGTCATCCACCACAGTTGTTTTCCGGGTCTTTTGGTGTTGTTGAGTTCCTTCTTTTTAAGGATGTTCCAAACAGTTGTTTTGGCCACGCCTAATGTGTTTGCTATCTCTCTGATGGGTTTGTTTTGTTTTTTCAGCCTAATGATGGCATGATTCACTGATAGTGACAGCTCTTTGGATCTCATCTTGAGAGTTGACAGCAACAGATTCCAAATGCAAATAGCACACTTGAAATGAACTCTGGACCTTTTATCTGCTCATTGTAATTGGGATAATGAGGGAATAACACACACCTGGCCATGAAACAGCTGATAAGCCAATTGTCCCATTACTTTTGGTCCCTTAACAAATGGGAGGCACATATGCAAACTGTTGTAATTCCAACACCGTTCACCTGATTTGGATGTAAATACCCTCAAATTAAAGCTGACAGTCTGCAGTTAAAGCACATAATGTTTGTTTCATTTCAAATCCATTGTTGTGGTGTATAGAGCCAAAAATGTTAGAATTGTGTAGATGTCCCAATATTTATGGACCTGGCTGTAGATGTAAACCACATTGCATTCATGCCAAATATATTATGAAGGTGCCAGTTTCCTATATTGATGACCTATCAGCAGGGGCCCGACTTCCAGCATCCCCAGCTGTTTGAAGAGAAGGCAGCAATCGTGTGAGCGCTGCCTTCTTTTCACAGTTTAACTGCTCGCCGTCCACATTGCAGCGGTGAGCAGGTGTTATTGCAGCTCCTCCATCCCCATTCAATTCAATGGGAAGGAGCAGTTATACACCGTCTGCTTCTTCCCACTGAATTAAATGGGTACGTAGGAGTTGCATTTACACCTGATCGCCGCTTCAGTGTCAAACAGGTAAACACTGTAGAGAAGGCAGTGCTTGTACAGGTGCTGCGCTCTCTTCAAACAGCTGATCGGTGAGGGAGTCTGACCGCCACCAATCTGATATAGGAAACTAGCCAACCAATTTAAAATGACACAAAAACAACCACAAATTATAAATGCCCCCCTTAGTTTCAATCTTATAATTTCCTGCATTTAACAGGTTAAGAAGATTAATTTTATTACGCATGACAGTGAAATTAAACAGACTGGCAGATTTAGATTGCTGAATATTTATAACATTATTTTCAATCCCTTCTGGGCTCCACATTATATAACTAAGGATGAATCTTAGCCACCTACTCTTAATGGGCATATGGTATCACTGCTAAACAAAATAAGAAAAAAGAATATGACATTTGCATTCGAAAGTCATTTATATTTAATGCAGTTTGAAAGTAAAATACATTAATTAATCTGCATGTTTTATTCTGGCTCTCCAACACTACATGAAAGTGGAAGTATCATGTGTGAAATGTAAATTCTTTATGCTGCATGGTATCTCATGTGGCATATGACTGCAATTTAGAAAGATATTAACAAATATTAGAAGGGTATTATATCCTTCAAAGTCGCGAAAAAGGGCTCATCAGTGATTCATTTTCAATTACATATTTTAGTGATATCAAATACGATCAAAGCAAAGTTCTCTTCATGAATCATTCTTTCTTCTAACCATGTCTGACTTTAATATCAAACTAGTTTTGTTTCACAGATTAATCAAATTGCCTTCTTTTAGTACAACAGTAAAATCATGTACTAAGATTAGTACTTGTAAACAAAAAGTACTGGTGCTACTTAAGTCAAAAAAGCACTTAAAAAGTTGTAAAAACACTTATCACATTTAACCACTTAAAACTGGTATCTCACTTGTAGCCAGAGATTCTAGAGAGAGAGATTTGTAACAAGATAGCATACTGAGTACTACTGTATTACTTGCCACTTTGCCAGTCTCCATACCTTTCCATCTGACAAAGAAGGATTTGCACTGTATACAGATTATTGTTGGATGTATTACAAATTTTATTTTGCAGTAGTTGTGCTCTTCGACCTCTGGCCTGGTTTCTTGACTCCTACCACATTATATGTGGGCCATTACTCTACTATACCTTTTGCAAGGAACCCATACAGCTAATATCAATTGCATCTCAAACTACCATAAGGCAGATACTCCAACAACAAAGACTGCCCAGAGGTAGGACCGGGTGCACTGTCCTCTAACTGCATCAGTTCTAGGCAGCAATTGCCTAATGGGGAAACCAACTAGACACATCCTATAATCAGAGCAGGGCCGGCGCCACCAGTAAGGCGACTTAGGCAGTCGCCTAGGGCGCCATTTAGCAGGGGGCGCCCGGCGCCCGTTGCGGTAAAAAAGAAAATTGCTTATATAAGTTCGGGCGGCCGGCGGTGCCCTTATGCTGCGCCGCCTGAGCGCTGAGGCTGAGCGCTTGCCGCTCTAAAGAATCCTGCCTGCGCCTGCTGTGTGCTGTTGTTAATGTAGCGTGGCCGAGCTCTGTTCGGTCCGCGGTACAAGAGCTTTTCTTTTTTGTACCCGGCCGGACTGACAGGAAGTGCTCACTTAGTGTGCACTTCCTGTCAGTCCGGCCGGGTACAGGAAACAAATGCTCCTGTACCGCGGATCGAACAGAGCTCGGCCACGCTACACTAGAGGTGGGGGTAGAATGAGAGTGACAAGGGGGGAGGAGGGTGGAAATAATGAGAGTGACAAGGGGGGAGGGGGGGTGGAAATAATGAGAGTGACAAGTGAGAGGGGGTGGAAATAATGAGAGTGACAAGGGAGAGGGGGGTGGAAATAATGAGAGTGACAAGGGAGAGGGGGGGTGGAAATAATGAGAGTGACAAGGGAGAGGGGGGGTGGAAATAATGAGAGTGACAAGGGAGGGGGGGAATAATGAGACTGACAAGAGAGGGGGGGGAGAGTGAAAAGGGAGGGACTAGGGAGGGGCGGGAGAGAGTGACAAAGGAGGGAGGGGGAGAAGAGAGTGACAAGGGAGTCCCCAGAGCCAGACTGCAGCCAGAGACCAGATCATCTTATTGTCCTGGTGGTAAGTAGACAATGCAATATGTTTATTATTTAATTGTTTAGTTATTAATACTACATTGGAAACTAATTTACCTCACATTTAGGGTCCATTCACACATCCGTGTGTGTTTTGCGGATCCACAAAACACAGACAGCGGCAATGTGCGTTCCGCACTTTGCGGACCACACATTGCCGGCACTATTGCGGACAAGAATAGGACATGTTCTATTTTTTTCAGGATCAGAATTGCGGATCCGGGTCCGCAATTCCAGATTGGGGCCGCACGTTGTGCGGCCCCATAGAAATGTATGGGTCCGCAATTCCGTTCCGCAAAAAGAGACGGCTACAAGAAGCTGGATTAACCCTAAGGGAAACATAGCAGTTCTTTTAATTTAAAAGCTGAGAAAGGGGTGGAACATGATATGGGCAGATCATCTGATGGGGGGGGGCGGCAATTTTTATCTTGCCTAGGGCGTCAAAAATCCTTGCACCGGCCCTGAATCAGAGCCACTACCACTCTCATCCTCCGCTCCTGCTCCTCAAGGGCTTGCTGCACATAGTTGTGTTGGTGGTAGTGGTACTTGCAGCCACAGTGGTAGCTGGGGAAATAAGGTGCAGGATTTAGGAGGGGGGCCGAGAGCATACAATGACATATCACAGCCTAATAAAAGTTGCATAAACAAATTGACTGCACTCCAAAATTGCAGGTGAAATATTATGTAATTTAATTAGCCGGACATAATTTTAGGCAACGTTTCGGGCTATATGTAGCCCATCATCAGGCCCAATGGATATGAATGGGTGGTTGAGGAGCCGGCGCAACCACTCGTTCATATCCATTGGGCCTGATGAAGGGCTAAATATAGCCCGAAACGTTGCCTAAAATTATGTCCAGCTGAATAAATCACATAATATTTCACCTGCAATTTTGGAGTGCTGTCAATTTGTTAATGCAACTAGAATTGGGTCCCATAGGTGGATTTGGGGACCCGCACAGGCGAGCACTCTGTGAAAAGCCGGCAATTAGATGAGTGCTGTGTTCAACCGTATTTGAACTACTACAGCTTAATAAAAGTGGCAGAGAGGATGACAACTATGACAATGATTGTGTTTTGGACAGGGCCTGGGAGCTGGATCAGGTTGCTAAAGAGGAGGTAACATCAGAGGAAGAGGGTGGTGGTGGTGGCAGCAATAAAGATCAGAGGACAAGTACAGTCATAACCTTCCAAAAAACTGCCAGAGACAGATTTGCTTCTATTATAATCAGCTCGGGAACTGGTGATGCGGCTAATGCTGTGGGTCCAGGCTCAAAACGTGCCAGTTCTAAGTTAAGCTCAGCTGCTACTAGCTCTGTGTGAGTATTTTCCATCTGGCAGTATTTCTCCACAGTGCTGGAACTAGTGGCGTACATAGAGAAGTAAGGGCCCCATAGCAAGGATCAAACCAGGCCATCCACACAGGACAGAATGGTTTCTGCCTAAACCCCTTTTAATGACTCTTGGAGAATTTATCCACTGTCTCGTTTGCTAAAAATTGTTTCTTTAGAGGGAAGAGTCCCGACCAAGTTTTCAACCCCACTAGAAGAGGAGATGATCCCAACTGGGCCCCCTCTTGCCCTGGGCCCCATAGCAGTTGCATGGTCTGCCACTATTGTAGTTACACTCCTGGCTGGAACACAAAAGCATATGCAAGATCTACTGGATTAAAATAAACCATGGGCGTTCAAACACAAACATAAGCACGGCTCTAACAAACCACAAGAAGCAGCATCACCAGTTACAGTACGAAATCACCAGTTGCAGTACGAAGTGCCCACCAACTAGCCCATGAAGTGTCCTCCTTCTCCTGGTCTTCTTTGTGGCAGTAAGGCCAAATCCACGTGTAGCACAGAGTCATCCTCATCATCACTTACTGTTTCTCCCACTCAGATGACGACTTCTCCTTCTACTCTGCTCTGTCATCAGCCACTGATAAGGAAATGTGTGGACAGGAAACAACTCTACATGTCCAGCAATCCACTATTGACTAGTGTGCAAGCTTAGTTCTCAAGGCCCAGTTGCTGGTAGTGCAGTTGCTGATGTACCACTTGGTAGAGTCTGCTGCCTTTAGGGAGCTGATGGCGAGTGCTCAGCCTTCCTAAAAGATACCTAGCCAGCTTTATATATATATATTTTTTTTTTTAAAACACCCTGCCTTGTACTGTCATGTGGAGGAGAACGTGGGCCGCTCCTTTAAATTTTCACTATATACAATACATATTTTTCAGGGCCCACTGGGTCAATAGTTTGCATGGCAGCAGCGCGACAGTATTGCAGCAACAAGGTCAGATTCTATTGACTAAAAATCACAGAAAAAAATGCACCAAACGGATATGCCACTGACTATACTAGCTAGTCATACAAGCAGATATTAAAAGCTGAGGCTTTTGCCAATATATTCCTGTCAGGAACACATCGGAGCCCATCATGCACCACGTCACGGTCTCAGCATGGCAAGGGTCCTACCACTACGCTAACTATGGCCTGAACACGGTCTGAAGGTGATGAAATCCAGCTCACAGCCAAGCTTCCACACAACCGCATAGCAGGACATCCAATGCAATGTGAATAAAGTAAGACTGTAAGCCACACCCATATCAGACCATGTGATGGAGGCTACCAGGTGCAAAAGAATGTTTAAATGCCAGGTGAAGGCACATACACTACATATACAACAAATCACAAAAATATAGTGGCAAATATGGGGGAACTGCTCAAACCCCAAACACTGTAGCGTGTTTATCATTGGAGGAGCAGTCTCACCGCATGTGGACCTTCACAAACGACCATCCCCAGCAAAAAATCTGTACAATGGAGGATGCCGGCGCGGTCCACATGCACCACAAAGGCATCCTACACAAAACAGAGCATTGTGCGGATGAAAATATAATCATATAAATCACAGAAAAAAATGCACCAAACGGATATGCCACTGACTATACTAGCTAGTCATACAAGCAGATATTAAAAGCTGAGACTTTTGCCAATATATTCCTGTGAGGAACACATCGGAGCCCATCATGCACCACGTCACGGTCTCTCAGCATGGCAAGGGGTCCTACCACTATGCTAACTATGGTGTGAACACGGTCTGAAGGTGATGACATTCAGCTCACAGCCAAGCTTCCACACAACCGCCTAGCAGGACAACTAATGCAATGTGAATAAAGCAAGACTGTAAGCCACACCCATATCAGACCGTGTGATGGAGGTTACCAGTTCCCCCATATTTGCCACTATATTTCTGTGATTTGAGATTCTATTGACACCTCCATGTTTCTGTCAGTCTGGTTCCCACTTCAGTCATTTATCCACTTCCTTCATATCCTCCTCGATGTACATCATCCTGTCCCCAACAGAATCAAGGCAATGTGTTGCTCCCACACATCACATGTGTAAAGGGAAGCGTTGGCATGCGGTGTTAGAGCTCATCAGCCTGGCTAGAGTAGCCACACAGCCAATTTCTTGCTACAGTGCGTCAAGCAGCAAACATTCCACTGGCTGTCTTCTCATCAACTGCATATGGGCATGGTGGTCAGCGACAATGGCCAAAACATTGGGGCCAACCCTGCATTTTGGGAAAATAACACATGCTCCTTGCATGGCACACATGATCAATAAAGCTTTGCAATGCTTTTTAAATAAAAGTACCATGGCTTGCAGAGGGTGCTGGCCATGTCCAGGAGACTGTCCTTGCACTTTAGCCATTTTTATGTAGTGAGGAATGTCCTCCTGGATTTACAATGACAGAATGGTCTGCCACTGCACTGTTCGATCTGTGATGGTTCAACTCACTGCAATTATACCTTGCATGTGCTAGACCTTTAGTATTAGGAACATAAAGCTGTGAATAATTTCGTCATGCACTAAACCACCATAGCAGGCCACAAAATCTGTCAGTAGGAACAACTGTAGTAGGAACTATATTATCCCCCCGATATTTATCTTAGAGCAGACGCTCACGCTGAGGCAACAAGTGCTGGGAGTGGAAGAAGAACAATTTACGCATTTTGCTGACCACCATGTAGGTTTTGGGGATCCACACGGAGAAAGCCCCATAGTGGAACAGGAGGTTGAGGGAGTTCATGGTGGAGGAAGAGCAGGAGACTAATGATCATGACAATCAAAACACCCAATTATCTCAGTGGGTGGTGGAGCTGGAAAAGAACTGGGACCTCCAGCATGCTGGTCAGAATGGCAAGATGTATGTATGCTTGCTCACTTAATGACAGCCCTATCATTCACATGAACCAGTCTGATGATTACTTGATAGATATGATTTTAGACCCTCGCTATCAAAGCAAAATAGGGGAATGTTTTCCTCCTGCCGAAAGAGAGGCCAAAGCAGACTGAAGAAGCCTGATGATTACTTGATAGACATGCTTTCAGATCCTCGATATCAAAGCAAAATAGGGGAATTTTTTCCTCCTGCTGAAAGGAAGGCAAAAGCAGACTGAAGAAGTCTGATAATTACTGGATAGACATGCTTTCAGACCCTCGCTGTATTTTTTTTCCAGAAAATGGCTGCTACATGTGTTACAAAGTGAAAGTAAGAAGAACGGGAATGCAAGATCGCCTATAATTCTGTGCAGCTAGCCAATTTGCAGCTAGCCATCGCCTGTGATGTCACAGTACTATAAAAGCCTCATCCTGCATGGTTTCCGCCATTTCACAGTTAGCTGTGCATAGGGAGAGAGACGGCAAGTGCTAGGAACAGTGTTTCAGAAAGCTTTAATTGTATAATATTGGATAGGGAGAGTGTAGGAACAGTGTAGGGAGACCATAGGGAGAGTTTTTAGACACTGTAGGGAGAGCATAGGGAGACTATAGGGACAGTACAGACTGATTGTAATCACCCTGTGAATCCTGTTTACCTGCAGCACCATTCATACGTAACCTGTTCTTTTATACATAAACTTATTGTACATCAGACTCCGTTTCAACAGGCAGTCTGATATATACAGGGAGTAACACCAAAAAAGAGAAACAAGGCTAGCACAGATAATGATGGATGTAAACTTTATTATAGTCTCAACAAGAGACAAAAATGTATTAAAATGCACATAAAAAACAATACAATGGTAAGTGGGGAGCACTCAGAATAATGGAGCACCACTGGATAACAGAAAGTATCAAGGCTAGAGGGATGATAAAAATATCCTAAAATATGTATGTATGGCACAAAGCCAAATATCAAATATATAAAACCTAGCCAAGGCTCACGGGCCTAAATCAGGGTGAAGTACAATACATGCCAAGATATAAAGTGCATAATGCAGAAAATGACAAAGTGCATGAGTAAATCACATAGAGAAAGCCATACAAAAGCCATGAAGTGAATACCTGAGTGGTGAACCAACAGAGCCCCAACGCACGTTTCGCGTAAGCTTCTTCAGGGGGGAGAGTGTGTATAGAGGAGGCTAGCAGAGTGACTTTATAGCTTGATAGTTAATCTGTATAATGAACAGCTGAGAAAGGGGAGGATGTGTGGCCACACATGGGAAGGGAAGCAAATGCGTTCCAGCCTGGAACGCATCGCGTCACTTCCGGTTACAGAGAGGGGCGGTCCTAATCATGGGGAACATCGCTATCAGTATGTGAGAAACCAATAATAGATATTAACATCACAGAGGGACACAGAACACATAGAGGACTGTGCATGTGAACCCTAGTAGATGTGCGTCCAAAAGTGAAGCAGCACCTCAATGTAGCAGGCCGATATGTCGATCCAGCAAAACCAGAAATGCGTTCCACCGATGTGGAACGCAAACCGGAAGTGCGTACCATCAGCACATCGGGATGCCACAGTGAAGCGATGCGCACAAGAGCGCACATACTACAGGGAACAAACGAGTATCCGCATAAAATACAGCACAGAGCTGATATGTAAAGCCAGATGAACATACATAGACAAATACATAAAGATTGCGTTACAAAGTATTAGTCACATGACCAGGTGAGACACAGAATACTGATCACATGACCTGATGGACCAAAACTGTCTGAAGCCGAGAAACATATAGGACTATCAATGTGTAAAACATACAATAAGTAAAGTGAGTATATTAATCAAATATACATAATTAAAAAACAAAGTGACAAGTGCAGCGCATATAAATGCACAATATATATATATAGATAGATCAATAAAGACAGTGAAAATTGAATAAAAATAAGTATATATAAAAATATATAAATAGTGAGCAAGTGACATATCAAGTAGTAACAAGTATATACTGTATAGTAAAAACGTATACAGAGAGTGGTGATAAAAAATACATTGGTGCACAATGGTCAGTCAGTCCATAGTTCCAACATGTGAAGGCCTCCGTGTAGAAGAATCAGACAGAAGATAACAGAAGGTTTATACGAAGCGGCCAATCCTACAGCTAACAAAGAAAAGAACATAATTAAAAACAAAGTCACAGTTAAAAATGGATATGTCAAATAGGACTGCTGAGGAGGGAGTCCTCACAAAGCCCAGCCTAAAATAAACCATGAGTGGCCAGGAATCCAAAACCGGACCCAAAGACCACTCATGTGAAAACACACTCAAAAAAGGATATATCAAGGAACAAAATACTAAATACTGATCGAGAGTAGGCATCGCAAAAAACAGGCCCATAGAGCAAATGAAAGAAAATTTATGGCAGAAAGGGGGCAAAACTCAAACCCTCATTCAAACCATAAGGAGCAACTGAATTCAACTGAAAAATCCATTTCGCCTCCCGTTGATCCAATAAACGCTTCCAATTCACACCCCTACTGCCTACAAAAATCCTATCTATACCTCTTACCTTTAGGAGAGAGCTATCGCAGGCATGGTGAATCGCTCTGTGATGTTAATATCTATTATTGGTTTCTCACATACTGATAGCGATGTTCCCCATGATTAGGACCGCCCCTCTCTGTAACCGGAAGTGACGCGATGCGTTCCAGGCTGGAACGCATTTGCTTCCCTTCCCATGTGTGGCCACACATCCTCCCCTTTCTCAGCTGTTCATTATACAGATTAACTATCAAGCTATAAAGTCACTCTGCTAGCCTCCTCTATACACACTCTCCCCCCTGAAGAAGCTTACGCGAAACGTGCGTTGGGGCTCTGTTGGTTCACCACTCAGGTATTCACTTCATGGCTTTTGTATGGCTTTCTCTATGTGATTTACTCATGCACTTTGTCATTTTCTGCATTATGCACTTTATATCTTGGCATGTATTGTACTTCACCCTGATTTAGACCCGTGAGCCTTGGCTAGGTTTTATATATTTGATATTTGGCTTTGTGCCATACATACATATTTTAGGATATTTTTATCATCCCTCTAGCCTTGATACTTTCTGTTAACCAGTGGTGCTCCATTATTCTGAGTGCTCCCCACTTACCATTGTATTGTTTTTTATGTGCATTTTAATACATTTTTGTCTCTTGTTGAGACTATAATAAAGTTTACATCCATCATTATCTGTGCTAGCCTTGTTTCTCTTTTTTGGTGTTACATCGTACGTGCAGGCTTAGCACGTGTACTCACATTCCCTGTGAGTCATTCTTTATTGGTGATATATATACAGGGAGTGCAGAATTATTAGGCAAGTTGTATTTTTGAGGATTAATTTTATTATTGAACAACAACCATGTTCTCAATGAACCCAAAAAACTCATTAATATCAAAGCTGAATATTTTTGGAAGTAGTTTTTAGTTTGTTTTTAGTTTTAGCTATTTTAGGGGGATATCTGTGTGTGCAGGTGACTATTACTGTGCATAATTATTAGGCAACTTAACAAAAAACAAATATATACCCATTTCAATTATTTATTTTTACCAGTGAAACCAATATAACATCTCAACATTCACAAATATACATTTCTGACATTCAAAAACAAAACAAAAACAAATCAGTGACCAATATAGCCACCTTTCTTTGCAAGGACACTCAAAAGCCTGCCATCCATGGATTCTGTCAGTGTTTTGATCTGTTCACCATCAACATTGCGTGCAGCAGCAACCACAGCCTCCCAGACACTGTTCAGAGAGGTGTACTGTTTTCCCTCCTTGTAAATCTCACATTTGATGATGGACCACAGGTTCTCAATGGGGTTCAGATCAGGTGAACAAGGAGGCCATGTCATTAGATTTTCTTCTTTTATACCCTTTCTTGCCAGCCACGCTGTGGAGTACTTGGACGCGTGTGATGGAGCATTGTCCTGCATGAAAATCATGTTTTTCTTGAAGGATGCAGACTTCTTCCTGTACCACTGCTTGAAGAAGGTGTCTTCCAGAAACTGGCAGTAGGACTGGGAGTTGAGCTTGACTCCATCCTCAACCCGAAAAGGCCCCACAAGCTCATCTTTGATGATACCAGCCCAAACCAGTACTCCACCTCCACCTTGCTGGCGTCTGAGTCGGGCTGGAGCTCTCTGCCCTTTACCAATCCAGCCACGGGACCATCCATCTGGCCCATCAAGACTCACTTTCATTTCATCAGTCCATAAATCCTTAGAAAAATCAGTCTTGATATATTTCTTGGCCCAGTCTTGCAATTTTAAGAGTGCTGCATCCCTCTGCAAGATATCTCACTATTTTTGACTTTTGAGCCTGTCAAGTCCTTCTTTTGACCCATTTTGCCAAAGGAAAGGAAGTTGCCTAATAATTATGCACACCTAATATAGGGTGTTGATGTCATTAGACCACACCCCTTCTCATTACAGAGATGCACATCACCTAATATGCTTAATTGGTAGTAGGCTTTCGAGCCTATACAGCTTGGAGTAAGACAACATGCATAAAGAGGATGATGTGGTCAAAATACTCATTTGCCTAATAATTCTGCACGCAGTGTAGGTGCATTTATCTAGTTCACTTGTTGCGCCATTCATATATTGGATACCAAAGGTTTTTTCGTTTTTGTGTTTTCATTTTTCTTTTCTATTTTCCTTGAGCCATAACTTTTTTATTTCACTATTTAATTCACCATTTCAATGTGCCATACAATATAGTGGGAAGCGATTAAAAAAAATTCAAATGGAGTGGAATTGTAAAAAAATGTAATTCCTGCATCGTTTTACGTGTTTTGTCCCTACGGTGCTTCCTTTCTGGCAAAACTAATCTATGCCCTCATTCTCTGGGTCAGTACAATTACAACGATGTATAGTTTTTTTATGTCTAAAAAGTGTAAAATGAAACTCTAACTTCGAAAAAAAACCTTTTTTTTTACATCACCATTAGAGATGAGCGAATTTTTCAAAAATTCGATTCACCCGTTCGCCAATTTTTTGGGGAAAAATTTGGTTCGATCCGAATAAATTTGCAGCGAATTACATAAAAAAATTGCTATTTCCTGGCTGTATAGAGCCTTTATAGTGGTTTAGAATACTGTGCCGTGCAATAACACGCATATGGAGTCTGCTTTGGTAGTGAAATAATACTGTGAGTCCGTGACATGCAGATGACAGGCGTCAAACTTAGAATCACTGCACACTTCACTTATTTGGGCAGTCATGGAGCCAAAACTGACCAAATAACTCAAGTATGAACTCAGCCTTACAGGTCAATGTTAGCGCCAAGAAGAAGTGCACTCCTTTTACACCATCATCAGCTGATTCCACATAGATGTCTACAGAACTTGTTCTTTTACAAGCTGATACAAGAAGTGCCCCCATGACAGAGTGGAGAGGGTGTTAGGAGTAAGTTTGTGTTAATGTCACTGATTATTTTGCCCTTCTTCTGATCCGTCATAAAAACAACACCCAAAAAATGGACCCTGTCTTTAGAGCATCCGCCTTCACATGGTCAGCATTTGGTCAGTAATCCATCAGTATTGCTAATGCCCAAAAAAAACAGGAGTGGATCCAAAACAGAGATGACATGTGAATGGAATAGTTGCATGTCTTCTGTGTTTTGTACCCACTCCTGATTTTGGCTACCAAATCACAAACAAACAGGTTATTAACACACATAAAATGCAACACACAAGGGTCAAAACCACAAGATTTAAAAGACAAACTGGAAAAACAAAGTGCTTCATCAACAAGAATGTATTGTCGACCAGTGTCGGGGTGACCACGAGGGTAATGCATACAGATCAAGAAATGTATGGGGTTATGGCTGATAACTGGAGGACAGTCCAGCAAACAAGCCGACTCCAGCTCATTCCGTGCTGGGTTGCTGATAAGTGCATTCTAAAGTGTCTGAAGAAATGCAAGTAACGACGTTGGAATAAATTGTCCACTTCCTCCAACGTGACATCGTCCTTTGATTTATGAATATCATTCCATAAAGTCTTGAAGTCCACTGCGTGGATGGCATAAGAAATGTCCATGCAAGTTTCGATGGGCACAGGGAAAGCAAGCTCTGTGGCCGACACTGATCCGGACACGTCATACCCTGTCTACATCGCTGCCAGCCACGTAAGGTCCTGAGAACTGATCACCAGCTTAACCAAACAACAGTCAAAGTTTATTTGGAACCACATCCCTACAATAGCCGTGAGCGCCTCAGAGTTGTTATAAAGGAAGAGCGGGAGGCAAGTAAATATCTTATGTAACACCTCTAATAGATCGTCCTCTTTGTAGGCCCTGCAGAACCAACCTGTCGACACAATCCAGTCCTCTGAGCCCACTAAAAAAGCCAGTGTAACAGAAAGAATTTCACCACTAAGTACTTCAGTCCATGCCGCAAAAGGAGGTGTACATTCACCCATTCCTTTATTTATTTATTTTAAACGCCAGTATCACATAAAGAATTTCACCACTAATTCGTTCCATACCGCAAAAGGAGGTGTACATTCACTCATACATTTTCCGAAAAAAAGCCAGTGTCACATAAGAATTTCACCACTAAGTAAGTCATTCCATACCGCAAAAGGAGGTGTACATTCTTCCATATATTTTCCAAAAAAGAGCCAGTGTCACTTAAAAAATGTCACCGCAAAAAGGGCTCTATCACCGCTGAACGGCAAGTAGGCCTTTAAGGGCTCTTTCACACTTGCGTTCTTTTCTTCCGGCATAGAGTTCCGTCGTCGGGGCTCTATGCCGGAAAAATCCTGATCAGTTTTATCCTAATGCATTCTGAATGGAGAGAAATCCGTTCAGGATGCATCAGGATGTCTTCAGTTCCGGACCGGAACGTTTTTTGGCCGGAGAAAATACCGCAGCATGCTGCGCTTTTTGCTCCGGCCAAAAATCCTGAACACTTCCCGCAAGGCCGGATCCGGAATTAATGCCCATTGAAAGGCATTAATCCGGATCCGGCCTTAAGCTAAACGTAGTTTCGGCGCATTGCCGGATCCGACGTTTAGCTTTTTCTGAATGGTTACCGTGGCTGCCAAGACGCTAAAGTCCTGGCAGCCATGGTAAAGTGTAGTGGGGAGCGGGGGAGCAGTATACTTACAGTCCGTGCGGCTCCCCGGGCGCTCCAGAGTGACGTCAGGGCGCCCCACACTCATGGATGACGTGTCGCATGGATCACGTCATCCATGCGCATGGGGCGCTCTGACGTCATTCTGGAGCGCCCTGGGAACCGTATGGACTGTAAGTATACTGCTCCCCCGCTCCCCACTACTACTATGGCAGCCAGGACTTTGATAGCGTCCTGGGTGCCATAGTAACACTGAACGCATTTTGAAGACGGATCCGTCTTCAAATGCTTTCAGTTCACTTGCGTTTTTCTGGATCCGGCGTGTAATTCCGGCAAATGGAGTACACGCCGGATCCGGACAACGTAAGTGTGAAACCAGCCTAACTTAGAGGGGTCACACATGGCTTGCATACACTACATGCCTCCAAAATAATTCTTGGATCTCTACATGAAAATAATGGCTTTGTACAGGTGGCAAGATTGTTAAGCACAATTCTGATGGAACTCCTGATCTTAAGAAACTGGACTTGGACTCCAAAGCAGAGGCTCTCCTGTCATGTCTTGTGTGCTGTGGAGATCGAATGCAGACAGAGCAGATTAAAACACATGAATGTTTTTAACTTAGTAAAGCTGCTTGTTTTAATTGTAAATAGAAGGTAAAGGGAAAGTTTGCTGGTGTGTTGTCATCAGTCTTTTCATTATGTTTACTGCAGGACCCACGACAAAATAATTCAGGCCATACCGCAAAAAGAGGTGTACAATCACCCATCAATTTTCCTAAAGAAAAATTTTTGACATAAAAATTTTCACCAAAGAAAGGATAATGGAATTCGGTTCATACAGAAGAAAGTCTACTATCACCCATCAATTTTCCCCCAAAAAGCCTGTTTCACATAAAAAATTTCACCACTACATAATTCGGTCCATCCCGCGAAAAGTGCTTCACCACATATAATTGCACTGCTGAACGGCAATTAGGACCTCATTTTTTTATATTTTTACACAAAAGGATTTTCAACAGCTAATTGCAACAATGAAAGGCAAATATATTTGTAATTCGCCAATAATACACAGCAAACTGGGCTGTTAAATATCTCACTGCACTGCTAAAAGGCAATTAGGCCCTAATTTTTTTCTATTTTTACACAAAAGGCTTTTTAACAGATAAGTACAACCTTAAATGGCAAATATATTTGCATTTCGCCTGTAATACACGGCAAACTGGGCTGTAAAATATCTAACTGCACTGCTGAATGGCAAATAGACCCTAATTTTTTATTATTTTCACACAAAAGCCTTTTCAACAGATAGGTGCAACGATGAAAGGCAAATATATTCGCCAGTAATACACGGCAAACTGGGCTGTCAAATATCTCACTGCACCAATGAACGGTAATTAGGCCCTAATTTTTTTATATTTTTACACAAAAGTAGAGTTGAGCGGACACCTGGATGTTTGGGTTCGACGGGTTCGGCCTAACTTCAGAAAAAATTTCGAGTTCGGGACCCGAACTTGACCCCAAACCCGAACCCCATTGAAGTCAATGGGGACCCGAACTTTTAAACACTAAAATGGCTGTAAAAATGTCATTGAAAGGGCTAGAGGGCTGCAAATGGCATCAAAATGTGGTTAAGAGCATGGCAAGTGCTCTGCATACAAATGTGGATAGGGAAATTACTTTAAATAACATAAAATACGTAAAGACAAAAAATAATAATCTTGATCTAGGAGGACGAGGTCCATATGGAGTAGGAGGTTGAGGATACGGTGGATGTGGCGGTGTATGTGGAAGCAGCGGTGGAGGACGAGGTAGCCTACACTGCTTTTTGTTTTAAATTTATTTTTATTGTTTTAAATTAAGGTACGCCCCAAAACATTGGGAAATATAACCTGTGATAACCCCCTCCAGTCGTGCTAAGCACACGTTCAGAAAATACACTGGCTGCAGGCCAGCACCTCCAAGGGGTAAAGGGCAAGCTCAGGCCATGTGCCCAATTTGGAGACCCAGAAGTTGCAGGGGCTGACCCCTGTTAGTAAGTTCGTGTAGGCGTGTGCACACTCACTGACCCACCATGTCGCACGTCCCCGTGATGTTCACGATCCAATTTGATATCTGCTCTATCAACTTTCGATGTTCTTTTATACGCCTACCATGGTGATCACGGGTGGCGGGGAATCAGGGTTCCAGGCCGGAGAGGGAGCGTGAAAAAGAGAGACCACATCCAAGGGAGGATACATTTTTTAAAATTTAAAATTATAGAGCGGAAATATGGGACAAAGTATTAAAGTGTAAAAGTGGAACAACTTTTTAAAGTTTGAGCATTGAATGAAAGGATGTGGCGCGCATCAATTAATGAAGAATTTCTTACATTTTTTTCCCTGTCAGCTATTCAGAGCAGGGGTTTCTATCTGGCAAAATTTGAAAAATGTCACCTGACAATGTAATTGACGATTTTTTTAAATTTATGTTACTGTCATCTATGTAGAGGTGCCCCAGTGACACCCACCATCCATTTGGATATCTTCTCTATCAACTTTCGATGTTCTTTTCTGAGCCTACCATGTTGATCATGGTTATCGGCGAATCAGGGTTCCACGCCGGAGAGGGAGCGTGAGAAAGAATGACCACATTTAAAGGAGATAAATTTATTTTTTAAAAATTGGATCGAGCGGGAAAAGTTATTGAGGCGCAAATGTGGGACAAATTACAGAAGCGGAAATGTGGGACAAATTATTGAAGCATAAATGTGGGACAAATGAGTAGAGCGCAAATGTGGGACAAATTATTGAAGCGCAAATGTGGTACAACTAGTTAAAGTTTAAGCATCGAATAAAAAAGGAGGTGGCGCGCATCAATTAAAGAAGAATTTCTGAAATTTTATTCCCTGTCACCTATGCAGAGCAGGGGTTTATTCACTTCTAAAATCGTAAAATGTCAACCCAAGAATGTAAAAGAAAAATTACAGAAATTTATTAACATGTCTACTTGGTAGAGAAACGGTCTATGACAGAAAAAAATTGTTTATTGTCACCCGAAAATGTAAAAAAAAAATTATTGAAATTTATTAAGCTGTCAACTAGGTATTTCACCCGAAAATGTAACTGACAAATGTTTTCTTTTTTTTTTACCTGTCTACTAGGTATAGCAGTGGTACATCACACCCAAAAATTGTTGAATTTCAACCAAAAATGGAACTGACAATTTTATTTTTATTTTTTTACCGGTCTAATAGATATAGCAGTGGTACATCACACCCAAAAATTGGTGAATTTCACCAGAAAATGTAACTGACAATAATAATTTTTTTTTAACCTGTCTACTAGGTATAGCAGTGGTACTTCAAACCCAAAAATTGGTGAATTTCACCAGAAAATGTAACTGACAAAGTAGTGAAATGACATAAAATAAAATACGTACAAATAAAAAAATAAAAATTTGATTTATGAGGTGGAGTTCCATATGAAGTAGGAGTTTGAGGAGGCGGTGGACATAGCGGTGTAGGTGGAAGCGGCGGTGGAGGAGGTCGAGGTAACCAACACTGGTTTTTGGTTTTAATATTTTTTTTTTCTAATTAGGGTACACTCCAAAAGAGTGTGAAATATCCAAAATACAAGAATGAGCAATTGCGCTGCAGTAAAACAATGGCTGGTTAAGGCAGGCATACATGTCTATTCTGCACAAGGTACGGACAAGTCCTGTGGGATCCATGCCTGGTTCATTTTAATGAACATGAGCTTGTCCACAACAGCTGTGGACAGGCGGCTCCACCCTGTCAAATTCCCTGTCGCCATCTCTCTTCTCCTCAAGAACAGTTGCTGGAAATAAGAGAAGTAATTGGCTAAGGTACATTGGCTTCACCAAATGCGGTGGCAGCCCATGTAAGCCATGCAGCTATGTTGTCCCTAAGAATAATTTTGATAACTCTGACCACTCCCTTACTTTTATTATAAAAAGTTATATCAACTGTAATACTAAGGGTGTGGTTTATGTGATTGTATGTACTGAGTGTGACCTCATGGATGTGAGGAGTACCACACGAAAACTAAAAAATAGAGTACTGGAGCACCTTAATTATATCGCAAACCCTGCTGCAGTAAATATTTCAAATGTGGCCAGACACTTTGTCCAGTTTCATGCCCGCCGAACCAGATCCTTTTGTGCCTATGGGGTGGAAAAAGTGAGTGCACCCATACGTGGAGGAGATCACCGTAAAAAACTTCTCCTTCGTGAAGCATACTGGATTTTCAGATTAAACACAAGGGTCCCTGTGGGCCTGAACCTAAAGAAAGAGTTAATGTATATATATCAAAAAATGCAATTCCTGCTAAAGATCCAGTGTATAAGTATTTATCATAAATCCCAATGTAGTTAAACATAGCGTGGATATAGACCACAAGTGGTTTGTTACTATCTGTGATTTTAATTTAACTTAATGTAACATGTAGCTGTTTTTCCTTTCCTGGCCATGTACTGGAATATGTATGTCAAGTCCTTCTGGTGTTATCCAGAGATGTAGGATTGGCAAGAGTTAATAGGGCGTAGGATGAAATCCCAGTTTGAAGGGCACATGAAATTTAGTATGCAAATGTGTAACAGGTATTATCATGATGGAGTGACGAATGAAACATTTCTTCCCCCTTGCCTCCTTTGGGGAGGAGGGGGTAAGTTTAACATTTAAATCATGCTCTCCACCGTGATACAATGTTACGAATAAGGACGTATTGTCTGAAACGCGTAAACAAACACCGCATATGAAGTGATTATGTCTGCTGTTGAAAAATGTTGAAATAAAGGAGAAGTTTTTAAAGAGGACGAATATAGCTTTCTGGAGCCGTTTTTCCGCTATTGTTTACTTTGGGCGGCTGCACTTGTCTGTGATGACGCCCCCTGCCGTGCTAAACACACGTTCAGATAATACACTGGCTGCAGGGCAGGCCAGCACCTCCAAGGCGTAAAGGGCAAGCTCAGGCCATGTGCCCAACCCAGAAGTTCAAGAGGGGCAGACCCGTCATTCAGTACGTGTAGGCGTGTGCACACATACTGCTCCACCATGTTGGTGAAATGCTGCCTCCTGCTAAGATGTTCCATATCAGCAGGCTGTGCTGGTTGTTGTGGCGTGCTGACAAAGCTTTTCCACATTTTGGCCATGCTAACCCTGCCTTCTTAGGTGCTGGCGGTGCCCCAGCTGCATTGGCGACCTCTTCTTTTTCCTCTGCCTTCACCTTGTGCTTCCACTGTGCCCCCGCTGTCAGGTGGGAATGCCACCAGCAGCCCGTCTACCAGCGTGCGCTTGTACTCGCGCATCTTACGATCACGCTCCAGTGAGGGAATTAAGGACAGTACGTTGTTCTTGTAACAGGGATCCAGCAGCCTGATCACCCAGTAAAAAGCAGAAGTTAGAATGTGGGCAACTCGGCGGTCGTTGCGGAGACACTGCAGCATGTAATCGCTCATATGTGCCAGGCTGCCCAGAGGCAACGGAAAGCTGTCCTCTATGGAAGGTGTATCGTCTGTATCCCCCCAGCCACGCACCAGTGATGGCCATGAGCTGGTCTGGGTGCCACCCTGCTGTGAACACTGTTCCTCCTCCTCCATCCCCTCCTCCTCTTCCTCGTCATCCTCCAGAACTGTGCCCTGGCTGGACAATTGTATACCTGGCATTTGTGGGTGCAGGAACCCACCCTCAGAGCCACTTGGGAATGACTGGCCGGAAACCCTATGAAATGATCCCTTTTCCTCCTCCTCCTGTGCCACATCCTCTTCCATCATCGCCAGCAGCGTTTTTTCAAGGAGGCATAGAAGTGGGATAGTTACGCTGAGAACGGCGTTTGTTGGTGGAGTACTCGAAACAGCGCAACAAGGAACACAGGTCTCACATGGAGGCCCA
This sequence comes from Bufo bufo, assembly GCF_905171765.1. NCBI lineage: Eukaryota > Metazoa > Chordata > Amphibia > Anura > Bufonidae > Bufo > Bufo bufo. The sequence continues at coordinate 255,004,026 of NC_053393.1, read as the reverse complement.
GTCATTGGTGGTGAAGTGGTGCTGTTCCGCAGATTGACTCTCCCGTGCGTGCTGCAACTGAAACTCCACTATGGCCTGCTGCTGCTCGCACAGTCTGGCCAGCATGTGCAAGGTGGAGTTACACCTTGTGGGCACATCGCATATGAGGCGGTGAGCGGGAAGGCCGAAGTTAAGCTGTAGCGCTGACAGGCGAGCAGCAGCAGGGTGAGAACGCCGACATATCGGGGTCATTTTTAAGGAATCTCTGCACCACCAAATTCAGCACATGCGCCAGGCAAGGGATGTGCATCAAACCGGCTAGTCCCAGAGCTGCTACGAGATTTCGCCCATTATCGCACACCACCAGGCCGGGATTGAGGCTCACTGGCACAAACCACTCATCGGTCTGTTGTTCAAGGCCCGTCCACAGCTCCTGCACGGTGTGGGGTTTGTCCCCCAAACAGATAAGTTTTAAAACTGCCTGCTGTCGTTTATCCCTGGCTGTGCTGAAGTTGGTGGTGAAGGTGTTACGCTGACCAGATGAGGAGCTGGTAGAGGATGAAGAAGCAGAGTAGGAGGAGGAAGCAACAGGAGGCAAACTGAAGCGCCATGCAATCCTCGGTGGTGGAAGGATATGCGCCAAACTGCTATCCGCCTCAGGCCCAGCCGCCACTGCATTTACCCAGTGTGCTGTTATGGAGATATAACGTCCCTGACCGTGCTTACTGGTCCACGTAGCCGTAGTGAGGTGCACCTTGCCACAGATGGCGTTGCGCAGTGCACACCTGATTTTGTCCCCTACTTGGTTGTGCAGGGAAGGGATGGCTCTCCTGGAAAAGTAGTGGCGGCTGGGCACGACGTACTGTGGGACAGCCACCGCCATAAGACCTTTAAAACTATCCGTCTCCCAGTGGCGTCCTTAGGTCAAAACATTCAGGGGCGGCAGGAGCCCCCGGCACCGCCTCCTAGCAAATTTATTTACTTCACTTGCCTCTGTGTAATCTCGCACAGGCGCACTGGCAGAGGCATCGTCGAGCGAAGTGCGCATGCGCTGTCTTCCAGCGCACCTCGTTCAACGATGCCTCTGACAGTGCGCCTGGGCGAAATTACACAGAGGCAAGTGAAGTGGATAAATTAGCTAGTAGGCGGCGCTGGGCGGGGAGGGAATCTGTGGATGGTACTTATGGGGGGATCTGTGGATGGCACTTATAGGGGGATCTGTGGATGGCACTTATGGGGGATCTGTGGATGGCACTTATGGGGGGATCTGTGGATGGCACTTATGGGGGATCTGTGGATGGCACTTATGGGGGATCTGTGGATGGCACTTATGGGGGATCTGTGGATGGCACTTATGGGGGGATCTGTGGATGGCACTTATGGGGGGATCTGTGGATGCCACTTATGGGGGGGATCTGTGGATGGCACTTATGGGGGGATCTGTAGATGGCACTTATGGGGGGGATCTGTGGATGGCACTTATGGGGATCTGTGGATGGCACTTATGGGGGATCTGTGGATGGCACTGTTATGGATGATCTGTGGAGTTGCCCAGACGACTAGGCCCTTCACTGTAGTTATTAACCCCATTCAGCAGTCCCCCATTCACTTAAGGGGAGACTGCTAAAAGGGGTTAATAACTACTGTGAAGACCCCCCCGGTGGTGATGAGGGCGTGGCTTCATGGGGTGGGGCGTGGCTTCATGTGGGCTCGTGCCCCGGATCTTTTCAGACTCTAGCAATGCCCCTGCCGTCTCCATCAGACGGGATGACAGCATTTCAAAGGCCAGTAATTTAGAAATGCTGGCATTCAGGGCTAGGGATCGCGGGTGGGTAGGGGGGTACTTCTTCTTCCTCTCCAGCGTTTGGGAGATGGAGAGCTGAACGCTTCCTTGGGACATTGTGGAGATGCTTGGTGACCCAGATGTTGGTGTTGCTGGCAGATCCTCTGTTTGCGGGGTGGCAGGTGGCACTGTCATTCCAGAGGTGGATGAAGAGGCCGAGACTGCAGCAGAAGAGGAAGCAGGAGTAGCCAGAGACCTTTCTTGGTTTTTGAGGTGTCTACTCCACTACAGCTCGTTCTTTGCAATTAAATGCTTGGTCATGCAGGTTGTGCTCAGGTTGAGAACGTTTATGCCTTGCTTCAGGCTCTGATTGCAAAGCATGCAAACCACTCGTGTCTTGTCTTCAGCACATTGTCTGAAAAACTGCCATGCCAGGGAACTCCTTGGAGCTGGTAGTAGCAGGCGTACTGTCTAGAGGACGGCCGCTCCGCTTTTGCACCCTGCTCCCTCTTCTGCTGTGCTGGTGGCTCTGTGCGACCACCGCCTCTTCCTCCAAACTACATAGGTCACTTGCATGAACTTGATTCCATGTGGGGTCGAGGACCTCATCATCCTCCACATCAACTTCCACCCAGTCTTCACCCCTGACTTGTCGGTCTGCACACTTTTGAATGCCCCAGCAGTTGGCACCTGTGTTTCGCCATCATCCGAGACGTGCTGCGATGGTTCTCCCATGTACTCATCTTGAAAAATAAGTGGTTGGGCATCGGTGCACTCAATCTCTTCCACTTCTGGGGCAGGGCTAGGTGGATGGACCTGGGAAACCCTGCTAACAGAGTCATCAAAAAGCAGAAGCGACTGCTGCATGACTTGGGGCTCAGAATGCTTGGCTGATTTGCAAGGGGGTGAGGTGAAAGACTGATGGACATCGGCTGCAGGTGCCAACTGTGGTCTTTCAGCAGGAGACCGTGTGGGAGACAATGTGAAGGAACCGGATCCACTGTCAGCAACCCAATCTACTATCGCATGTACTTGTTCAAGCCTCACCATTCGTAGAACCGCATTAAGTCCGACCAAATACCGCTGCAGGTTCTGTCGCCTACTCACACCTGAGAAAGGGTTTTCACTTGTGCGTGTAGCTGGCACAGATCGACCACGTCCTCTCCCTGCAACAGGAGCTCCACCAGCAGCACCACGACCTGTGCCACGTCCCTTATTTGACACTCTCCTCATATTTCTCGAATTTAGGATCTTGCCCTAAATTGGTGTTTAATTAATAGTAGAATAGAACAACAGTATGTAAAGGGTGTATCTCACACGGCCTGAACCAGACTAGGCCTCAATTAGAGATTTGTTTGCCCTAAATGGCTGTATTTCAAATACCTGAATCAAACCCTTGTATGTAAAGGGTGTATCTCACACGGCCTGAACCAGACTAGGCCTCAATTAGAGATTTGTTTGCCCTAAATGGCTGTATTTCAAATACCTGAATCAAACCCCTGTATTTAAAGGGTGTATCTCACATGGCCTGACCCACAGTAGGCCTGAATTAAAGATTTGTTCACCAAATGGCGGTATTTCAAATATCTGAATTTAACCCAAATGTATAAAGGGTGTATCTCACAATGACATATGCAGTAAAGGCTGCCAAATAAACTTTTTTTGCCCAAACGGGTGTTTGTTTAATAACTGAATATGGCAGCAGTATATAACCCTGGAATTTCAAACGTCAAGATGCTGCAAGGCCTGAAATATTGTGTATTTTGCCCCAAAAAGGGTGTTTTATTAATGAAAGAATATAAGCCATGTATATACAGGGTGTATCTCACACGGGTTGACCCACAGTAGGCCTCAGTTAAAGATTTGTGCACCAAATGGCGGTATTTCAAATGTCTGAATATAACCCAAATGTATAAAGGGTGTATCTCACAATGACATATGCAGCAAAGGCTGCCAAATAAACATTTTTTTTGCCCAAACGGATGTTTTTTTTAATAACTGAATATGGCAGCAGTATATAACCCTGGAATTTCAAACGTCAAGATTCTGCAAGGCCTGAAATATTGTGTATTTTGCCCCAAAAAGGGTGTTTTATTAATATAAGCCCTGTATATACAGGGTGTATCTCACACTGCCTGACCCACAGTAGGCCTCAATTAAAGATTTGTGCACCAAATGGCGGTATTTCAAATATCTGAATATAACCCCTGTATATACAGGCTGTATCTCACACGCCCTGATCCACACTAGGCCGCAATTAAATTTGTTGGCCCAAAATGGCTGTATTTCAAATACCTGAATAGAACCCCTGTATTTAAAGGGTGTATCTCACACGCCCTGATCCACACTACGACGCTATCAAAGAATTGTGCCCAAAATGGCTTTATTTCAAATAACTGAATAGAAAGACAGTATGTAAAGGCAGTATCTCACAATGACATCTGCAGCAAAGGCTGCTAACTAAATTTGTTTTGCCCAAAAGGGTGTTTGTTTAATAACTCAATTTAACAGCAGTATATAACCCTGGAATTTCACACATGCTGATGCTGCAAGGCCTAAAAAATAGTGGAATCTGGCAAAAAAAAAGTGTTTTTAAAAATCAAGAAAATGATGGCTGTATTTCTAGCTTAAATTGCACACTGACTAATCCAGATGTTGTATATTGCCAAAAAAGATTTTTTTTTGGTAACAGAATATGAAAGCTGTATATATTAAACTTGAATTTAACACTTGCAGAACAGGAAAATAGTGTTTTTTTGCAAAAAAAGTGTGTTTTTAAAAACCCAGAAAATGATGGCTGTATTTCTAGCTTAAATTGCACACTGACTAATCCAGATGTTGTATATTGCCCAAAAAAAAGTGTTTTTTTTGGTAACAGACTATTAAAGCTGTATATATTAAACTTGAATTTAACACTTGCAGATCTGGAAAATAGTGGTTTTTGGCACAAAAAGTGTGTTTTTAAAAACCCTGAAAATGATGGCTGCATTTCTAGCTTAAATTGCACACTGACTAAGCCTGCAAATGCACCAGATGTTGTAAATTGCAAAAAAAAAATGGATTTTCAATGTCCCAAAAGCTCAGATGCAGTGCTGGTGCACTGAGCTTGCATAAAATGGCTGCCGCCCACCTAACTGACTTATTAAAGTTATTTTGTTTCGGTCACTGGGCTCAGGGCAGGATAAAAAAAATTGTGCCCTGCACCCACAAAACACAATGTATGTAGATCGCTGAGTAAGGCCTCATGCACAAGACCGTTGTTGTGTTCCATGTCCGTTGTTCCGTTTTCCGTGATTTTCTGCGGACCCATTGACTTTCAATGGGTCCGTTGAAAACTCGGAAAATGCACCGTTTGTCATCCGCGTCCGTGATCTGTGTTTCCAGACCGTCAAAAAAATATGACCTGTCCTATTTTTTTCACGGACAACGGTTCGCGGACCCATTCAAGTCGATGGGTCCGTGAAAAAACACAGAGGCACACAAGATTGTCATCCACGTCCGTGATCCGTGTCCGTTTTTTTCCTATCATTTTCAAGGCAAACTTGACTTAGATTTTTTTTTCACTTTTCATGTCTGGTGATCCTCCAAAAATCAAGGAAGACACATGGAAACAAAAACGGAAACGGATCACTGAACAACGGAACCCCGTTTTGCGGACCGTGAAAAAAAAAAACTGTCGTGTGCATGAGGCCTTAGATTGAGATTTTGAGCAAAGATTCAGTCCTATTCTCTCCCTGAAATCACCAGCAGCATCCTCTCCCTACACTAAGCACAGCAGAGTGACGTGCAGCGCTACGTGACTCCAGCTTATATAGAGGCTGGGTCACATGCTACACTGGCCACTCACAGCCATGCCATTAGTAGGCATGGCTGTGATGGCTTCTAAGGTCAGACAGTTAACCACTTGTTGATTGGCTGCTCTGCAGCCTTTTAAAAAGCATCAAGAAAGGGCCGAACCCAAACTTTTACTGAAATTTTCGGGTTCGGGTCCGGGGTCCAAAAATCATAAAGTTCGGTACAAACCCGAACTTTACAGTTCGGGTTCACTCAACCCTACACAACTATATACCTTTGTTAACATATACGCACCAAATATAGCTCATAGACGGTTGTTTGAGGAATTTTGGCAGCAGATGGAAGTGCTCAGGGAGGTTCATTTTCTTGACAGGAAATTTCAATGTGTCCCTAAATCCCCATTTAGACGTTTCCTCAGGCAGGTCTGCTATCCCCAAAATGACATTGAATTTTATAAATAAATAAAATCCAGAAAAGTGCGCTCATTGATGTTTGGCGCACACTTAATCCTAAGGAAAGGGACTACACTCATCTTTCATCCCTACTCAACTCCTACCATAGACTGGACTATGTTCTTTTCCCAGCGTAAAAAGTCCATCTGTGCACAGAGGCTAGAATTTGCACAATAATTCACTCAGATCATTCTCCGGTACACATTACCTTTAACCCTCCACTAGTGAGACGGTAGATATTTCACCTCACATATTATTGGAAGCACATAAATCAGTTATAAGAGGAGAGTTCATATCAGTGGCCTCTCATCCAAACAACGAGACACGGGTGAAGATAATAGGGTTGTATGACAAGATTTCCAGTCCAGAATATGCACACAAATGTACTAGGAATAGAAAGAGGCTGGAGGAGCTTGCAGAGACCAGAGAGGAACTTAAAAGGATCTTGAACGCGCAGTCTGCAAAACTCTTTTTATCCTTAAAACACAAGTTTTATGCCCATGGGAACAAACCCACAAAATTCATGCTAGCATTATTGCGACAGCTCAAACGCAAGTCCAGAATCCCCGCTATCCAACGACCAGGTAACCAGTTAGTAAGAGATTATATAAATATAGCGGCAGCTTTCCATAGTTTTTACTCTGAATTGTACAACATCAATGACAGATACAGAACATGTTACGGCTAAGAAGCTAAAACGAACAAGGGAATTCGTAAAAAGGATACATAGAAACATAGAAACATAGAATGTGTCGGCAGATAAGAACCATTTGGCCCATCTAGTCTGCCCAATATATCTGAATCCTATGAATAGTCCCTGGCCCTATCTTATATGAAGGATAGCCTTATGCCTATCCCATGCATGCTTAAACCCCTTCACTGTATTTGCAGCTACCACTTCTGCAGGAAGGCTATTCCATGCATCCACTACTCTCTCAGTAAAGTAATACTTCCTTATATTACTTTTAAACCTTTGCCCCTCTAATTTAAAACTGTGTCCTCTTGTGGTAGTTTCTCTTCTTTTAAATATGCTCTCCTCCTTTACCGAGTTGATTCCCTTTATGTATTTAAAAGTTTCTATCATATCCCCTCTGTCTCTTCTTTCTTCCAAGCTATACATATTAAGGTCCTTTAACCTTTCCTGGTAAGTTTTATCCTGCAATCCATGTACTAGTTTAGTAGCTCTTCTCTGAACTCTCTCTAGAGTATCTATATCCTTCTGGAGATATGGCCTCCAGTACTGCGCACAATACTCCAAGTGAGGTCTCACCAGTGTTCTGTACAGCGGCATAAGCACTTCACTCTTTCTACTGCTTATACCTCTCCCTATACATCCAAGCATTCTGCTGGCATTTCGTGCTGCTCTATTACATTGTCTTCCCACCTTTAAGTCTTCTGAAATAATTACTCCTAAATCCCTTTCCTCAGATACTGAGGTCAGGACTGTGTCAAATATTCTATATTCTGCCCTTGGGTTTTTACGCCCCAGGTGCATTATCTTGCACTTATCCACATTAAATTTCAGTTGCCAGAGTTCTGACCATTCTTCTAGTTTTCCTAAATCCTTTTCCATTTGGCGTTTCCCTCCAGGAACATCAACCCTGTTACATATCTTTGTGTCATCAGCAAAAAGACAAACCTTACCATCGAGGCCTTTTGCAATATCACTTATGAAGATATTAAACAAAATTGGTCCCAGTACAGATCCCTGTGGAACCCCACTGGTAACATGACCTTGTTTTGAATGTTCTCCATTGACTACAACCCTCTGTTGTCTGTCCCTCAGCCACTGCCTAATCCACTCAACAATATGGGAGTCCATGCTCAATGACTGCAGTTCATTGATAAGTCTTCTATGTGGGACAGTGTCAAAAGCCTTACTAAAATCTAGATATGCGATGTCTACTGCACCTCCACCGTCTATTATTTTAGTCACCCAGTCAAAAAAATCTATAAGATTTGTTTGACATGATCTCCCTGAAGTAAACCCATGTTGTTTTTCATCTTGCAATCCATGGGATTTTAGATGTTCCACAATCCTATCCTTTAATAGGGTTTCCATTAATTTGCCTACTATTGATGTCAGACTCACTGGTCTCACTACGCCTGCATTTTATAACCACTGACCAAGCGTCAAGGCTATGCATACCTATGCAACCACCACAATTAAACAAATGGTTAAAGGGAAGTCTCCAGGCCCGGACAGCTTACCACTCATATATTACACTACATTTGGGAACATCTTGACACCTTTCCTGCTTTCAACATTTAATATGGCTTTATCTGGCTCCCACTTTCCTCCCCAAACTTTAAATGCCCACATTACCCTGATCTATAAACCGCAAAAAGACCCGACTCCAGCTATAGACCCATCTCCTTGTTGAACTTGAACCTAAAAATGTATGCTAGAATACTGTCCTCCAGAATAAAGCTCCTGTTACAAGACCTGATACACCCAGATCAGACAGGATTTGTACCCGGCCGAGAGGTTAAAGATAACACATACAAAATAGTCAATTTAATTGCTCTGGTAAAAAAAAGAAATAGCTCCATGGTTTTATTGGGGACAGATGCAGAAAAGGCATTCAACAGAGTGTCCTGGCCCTTCATTAAGTGCACTCTGTCCCGCATGGGATTTCCTGAGGCTTTTGTCAGGGCAATATTCACTATGTATGACCATCCAAGCGCCTACATCAAAACTAATGATGTCCTCTCGGCAGCCGTGAAAACAAATAATGGAACTAGACAGGGCTGCCCTTTGTCCCCCATCCTTTTTATACTAACAGTAGAACCCCTCCTGCAGCATATCAGGCAATCACAGAAGATCAGAGGATTGGCATGCGGAGGACTAGAATTTAAACAAGCAGCGTACGCGGATGACCTGCTGCTGATGGTCACCAACCCCTCAATGGCTTTTCCTGCCATTGTCGAGTTATTCCACTCTTTTGGATACATATCTAACTTTAAAATTAATATTTCCAAATCCCAAGCAATGGGCATAAATCACGCTGATTCTCCCTTTGACTTGACAAACACGTCTTTGAAATTTTTAGGCTTTAATATCTCCACAGATCCTAATAAGCTATATGACCTCAATTATTTACTGCTACTAAAATCTATCCAAGAGATATTGAGCTCCTGGTCTCCAACCTTTATCTCTTGGTTGGGAAGAAGGAATATGTTTAATACCTTAATAAATCCCAAAATTACATACACTGAACAAAAATCTAAACGCAACACTTTCGGTTTTGCTCCTATTTTGCATGAGCTGAACTCAAAGATCTAAAATATTTTCTACATACACAAAAGACCCATTACTCTCAAATATTGTTCACAAATCTGTCTAATTCTGTGTTAGTGAGCACTTCTCCTTTGCCGAGATAATCCATCCCACCTCACAGGTGTGGCATATCAAGGTGCTGATTAGACAGCATGAATATTGCACAGGTGTGCCTTAGCGTGCCCAAAATAAAAGGCCACTCTGAAATGTGCAGTTTGATCACACAACACAATGCCACAGATGTTGCAACGTTTAAAGGAGCGTGCAATTGGCATGCTGACTGCAGGAATGTCTACCAGAGCTGTTGCCCGTGCAATGAATGTTCATTTCTCTACCATAAGCCGTCTCCAAATGCGTTTCAGAGAATTTGGCAGTACAGCCAACCGGCCTCACAACTGCAGACCACGTGTAACAACACCAGCCAGAACCTCGACATCCAGCATGTTCACCTCCATGATCGTCTGAGACAGCCACCCGGACAGCTGCAGCAACAATCGGTTTGCATAACCAAAGAATTTCTGCACAAACTGTCAGAAACCATCTCAGGGAAGCTCACCTGCATGCTCGTCATCCTCATCGGGGTCTGGACCTGATTGCAGTTCGTCGTTGTAACTGACTTAAGTGGACAAATGTTCACATTCTATAGCATCTGGCACGTTGGAGAGGCGTTCTGTTCACGGATGAGTCCCGGTTTTCATTGTTCAGGGCAGATGGCAGACAGCATGTGTGGCGTTGTGTGGGTGAGCGGTTTGCAAATTTCAACATTGTGGAACAAGTGGCCCATGGTGACAGTGGGGTTATGGTATGGGCAGGCGTATGTTATGGACAACGAACACAGGTGCATTTTATTGATGGAATTTTGAATACACAGAGATACCTTGACGAGATCCTGAGGACCATTGTTTTGCCATTCATCCACGACCATCACCTCGTGTTGCAGCATGATAATGCATGGCCCCATATTGCAAGGATCTGTACACAATTCCTGGAAGCTGAAAACATCCCAGTTCTTGCATGGCCAGCATACTCACCGGACATGTCACCCATTGAGCATGTTTGGGATGCTCTGGATCGGCGTATTCGACAGCGTGTTCCAGTTCCTGCCAATATACTGCAACTTCGCACAGCTATTGAAGAGGAGTGGACCAACAATCCAAAGGCCACAATCAACAACCTGATCAACTCTATGCAACGTAGATGTGTTGCACTACGTGAGGCAAATGGTGGCCACACCAGATACTGACTGGTACTCTGATTCCCCCCCCCCCCCCCCCCCCCCAGTAAGGCAAAACTGTGCATATTAAAGAGTGGTCTTTTATTGTGAGCAGTCTAAGACAGGGGCGGACTGACAACTCATGGGACCTCCGGGCAATAGGAGATTATGGGGCCCCTGTGTCCCGCCCACCCTAAAGTCAGACACAGCCCCACCCACATATTGCGCTGCCCACATCACCTACACTTAGTACATAATTTCTATTTATTAAGGTATTAAACATATTTCTTCTTCCCAACCAAGAGATAAAGGTTGGAAACCAGGAGCTCAATATCTTTTGGATAGATTTTAGTAGCGGTAGATAATTGAGGTCAAGTAGCTTATTAGGATCTGGGGAGATATTAATGCCTAAAAATTTCAAAGACATGTTTGTCCAGTCAAAGGGGGAATCACCGTGATTTATGCCCATTGCTTGGGATTTGGAAATATTAATTTTAGGCCTCATGCACACGACCGTTGTTGTGTTCCGTTCCGCAAAATGGGGTTCCGTTGTTCCAGCGCAAGTAGTAACAGGATCTGACGTCGGGCCTCCCGTCACCGTGTGGCGTCCTTTCCGCCGGCGTCATGGTAACCATGTACACAATCATCTTCCGAATATTGTACAAAATAACTCATATATAGTAAAGGCTAAACCTTCTATTTTCTTATATGGTGTCCTCACTTCACTACATTATTCAAGCCTTATTTATATCCATCCTCCCACCGTCAGGAGCAAATCTGTCTGTAATCATTATTACAAGGAGTCGATTAAACTTCAGTGATCGATGGTATTAGGAATCGGCAAAAACAGCTAAACAGACTAGGTGTCCACTACTCGCCTACAATTTAAGGTTAGAGTACCTAGTCCAATTTAAACTGAGTTTAGCCTGATGGTGAATAGTTTAGGGCTCATGAACTCTTATTTTCAGGGGGGGCCACTCTCCAACTCCGACCATAAGGGGTAAATTCACACCTCTGATCAAGAGTGGGTCAGTACCCTCCCCTACCAAACAACCATGGTGATCACACCGGTGACCCGTCTCCCTCCATTGTGTTATGGGGTCGACGTGTACGCCCCTGGACCACCCCATTCAATTCTAGGAGGGCATAACCTCCAACCAAGAGGGACGCCCTTCCTTTATTCCAATCACTTCATTCCTGTCCTGTCAGGTGATAAGTATATCCGTCTCCAGGCACACCTCCTTCAACCCAACATTCCCAGGTCATCTCATTCAAAACAACCCCCTTTGAGTATGTAGACCATATGGATGCTCAGTAACGGCTATGCAGCTCTATTTCCCAAATGTGGGACAAGCAATGGAAACCATATTTTACAGTCTAATATTACATAAACAGACCATAAATTTGCTCCCCCCTGTGGGATGAATGGACAAATAGGCCCAAATCATTTGTCTATAGAGGTGACTACCATTCTATTACTTGTGTCCGGTCTCTCCTCAGTCCGTGTCCCCAGGCCTCACCAGTATACGCAGTTTTCTGTAAAAAAAAGGGGAAAGTGAAAAAAGTGAATACTTATACATATATATAATTAATAATTAATCTCAGCCTATCAGGTTGGGCACAAACTTAATTTAAAAAATTCAATACTTAGATAGAGTACAGTATTACATTATCAAGTGAGGTGAAGACTAAACTTCGTACAGTCAGTAGAGTGGACCAATCTTAAACTCTCTGTTGAGGCCTTTAGGTTCGAGTGTTTGTAGCTCGCATATCCACCTCAACTCCAACCTTTTTAATAATTTTTCTCTGTCACCCCCTCTCCTTTGGGGTGGGACTCCATCTATAACTCGGAAACGTAGTTGCGAGATGTTATGCTTAAATTTTAGGAAATGCTCTGGAACTGGTAATTCAGTCTTGGAAATATCAGCCTCTTTTACACCTGAGAGTAATTTACGTATTTGATTCCGATGTTGATTCAATCTATTTCTAAACTCCTGGGTCTGTATTTTTGGAGGATCACCAGACATGAAGGAAAGTAAAAAAAAGTCTAAGTCAAGTTTGCCATGCAAATGATAGGAAAAAAATGAACGCGGATGACAATCTTGTGTGCCTCCACGTTTTTTCACGGTCCCATTGACTTGAATGGGTCCGCAAACCGTTTTCCGTGTAAAAAAATAGGACAGGTTATATTTTTTTGATGGACTGGAACCACGGATCACGGACGCGGATGACAAACGGTGCATTAGCCGAGTTTTCAACTGACCCATTGAAAGTCAATGGGTCCGCAGAAAATCACGAAAAAGGAAACAATGGACATGGAATAAAACAACGGTTGTGTGCATGAGGCCAATAAGTTAGATATGTATCCAAAAGAGTGGAATAACTCGACAATGGCAGGGAAGGCCTTTGAGGGGTTGGTGACTATCAGCAGCAGGTCATCCGCGTACGCTGCTTGTTTAAATTCTAGCCCTCCGCATGCCAATCCCCCACCTTCTCCAACCACCCAGCACCCTTACTCACATAAAACAAGTAATATAAAGTACAGACCAAAAGTTTGGACACACCTTCTGATTCAAAGAGTTTTCTTTATTTCCATGACTATGAAAATTGTAGATTCACACTGAAGGCATCAAAACTATGAATTAACACATGTGGAATTATATACATAACAAACAAGTGTGAAACAACTGAAAATATGTCATATTCTAGGTTCTTCAAAGTAGCCACCTTTTGCTTTGATTACTGCTTTGCACACTCTTGGCATTCTCTTGATGAGCTTCAAGAGGTAGTCCCCTGAAATGGTTTTCACTTCACAGGTGTGCCCTGTCAGGTTTAATAAGTGGGATTTCTTGCCTTATAAATGGGGTTGGGACCATCAGTTGCGTTGAGGAGAAGTCAGGTGGATACACAGCTGATAGACCTACTGAATAGACTGTTAGAATTTGTATTATGGCAAGAAAAAAGCAGCTAAGTAAAGAAAAACGAGTGGCCATCATTACTTTAAGAAATGAAGGTCAGTCAGTCAGCCGAAAAATTGGGAAAACTTTGAAAGTAAGGGCTATTTGACCATGAAGGAGAGTGATGGGGTGCTGGGCCAGATGACCTGGCCTCCACAGTCACCGGACCTGAACCCAATCGAGATGGTTTGGGGTGAGCTGGACCGCAGAGTGAAGGCAAAAGGGCCAACAAGTGCTAAGCATCTCTGGGAACTCCTTCAAGACTGTTGGAAGACCATTTCAGGGGACTACCTCTTGAAGCTCATCAAGAGAATGCCAAGAGTGTGCAAAGCAGTAATCAAAGCAAAAGGTGGCTACTTTGAAGAACCTAGAATATGACATATTTTCAGTTGTTTCACACTTGTTTGTTATGTATATAATTCCACATGTGTTAATTCATAGTTTTGATGCCTTCATAGTCATGAAAATAAAGAAAACTCTTTGAATGAGAAAGTGTGTCCAAACTTTTGGTCTGTACTGTATATAATATAACTTACAGTGAATTACTGTAAATACTTACAGTTCTGAAGACTCCAGCAGGCTCAGGATCAGTGCTCAGGGCAGGGGGCAGCTGGGCTCAGGGCTGGAAGTGGGCACCGCTCTGCTGTTTAGGAGACCTATAAGACGCAGAGGTTTTAGAGGGGTACACTAATAAATAAAAATATTTTTCATTACACCTCAGGTCAGACCACCAATCAGACCCCCAATGTTAGTCAGACCTCCTCAGCTGACAGCCCCAATCAGACCCCCAATGTAAATAAGACCCCAATAAGACCTCAAATCAGACCCCAATGTAAATTACCCCCAATCAGACCTCAGAAGAGAGCTCCATATATTTTTGCTCAGTGTATTTACTGCGTTGTTTCTTTGATTCCTTCCGTAAAATATGTTCATCTTATGTACATTAAATCGAGGATCTCTAACAAGATTCTCCTGCTACCGTTAACTAGAGGAGGAATTGGTCTCCCAACTATGAAAAGGTTCTATAGGGCAGTTCATCTTGGAAGGGTGATAGATTGGATTAGAAGACCCGCTTATAAGCAATGGGTGATACTGGAAGAAAACCTAGCTAAGAGTCCATTGGGAGCACTTGTGTTCTCAGACATTAGTGATGATCGAGCACCAAAGTATTCAGGTATTCGGGTGTTCTGCCTGAACACATTGCTATATTCTTGTGCACCCGAGTATAATGGAAGTCAATGGGAGACAACCAGGCACCCCCTGCTCTGAAGAGGGGAGGGTGCCTGGTCCATTGGAAAAGGTCAGAAAGTGACAGAAACACCACTGAAATGGATCGGGAAAAGCATGGGGACGATGTCTGGATGCATCTTGGACTCCCAGGTCGCTGCTGGGAACCATGTTGTCCGAGTAGTACGCCACTCTTACAGACTGACAAAAATACGCACAAACCCCCCCAAAAAAATCCTAAAACATTATTTTCAAGCGCATGTTGTTCAGCTGACGCTCTAAAACATTATTTGCGTGTGCCTTCAGGTGAGCTGATGCTCTAAAACATTATATGCGAGTGCTTGCTGTTCAAATAACGCTCTAAAACATTATATGCAACTGCATGCTGTTCAGCTGATGCTCTAAGACATTATATGTGAGTGCATGCTGTTCAGCTGACTCTCTAAAACATTATATGCGAGTGCATGCTGTTCAAATGTTCAAATTCAGTTGAGGGCCTGCAGTTAAGCTGACCCTATAAAAAACTTTGAATTGAGGGCCTACAGTTGAGTTGACCCTATTAAAAAAATTAGAGTGGAGGGAATATATACAATCTGGATGAGGAGGAGAAAACAAGATTCAACAATATACTCTTTTTTTGTGGTGGAAAAGGTGCATGGGAATACACTACAGTAGATTGAGTACATTATAAATGATAGATTGAAATTGCCTTTATGTTCATCATCAGCTCAGCTCTCCTCTGGGGAGTTGAGAAGGCAGGGGCAATCCAGGCCTTGTTCATTTTTATCTGAATCAACCTGTCAGCATTGCCAGTGGACAAGCGGATACGATTATCTGTTATAAATAATGACACCAGCAGCACTAAATACACGCTCAGACAAAACGCTGGCGACAGCGCAGGCCAGCACCTCCAAGGAGTAGAGCGCAATTTTGTGCCACGTGTCCAGCTTGGACACCCAGTAGTTGTAAGGCACTAAGGGATCATTTAGGATGCTGACACGGTCTGCTATGTATTCCTTCACAATCTTCCAAAACTTTTCCCTCCTTGTACCACTAGGCCGCGCTTCAGGGTGAGGTTGCTGGCGGGGTGCCATGAAAGTGTCCCATGCCTGGGAAAGTGTTGCCCTGCCTTTGTTGGAACTGCTGTGTGTTCCCCTTGTCTCCCTTTCTCGGTTGCCAAAGGAAGTATGGACTCTGCTGGCCGCGTTGTCAGATGGAAAATTTTGGAAGAATTTTTCAACAGGTATCTTCTGGTATTGCACCGTTTTACTCGTCCTCTCCACCACAGGAATGAGAGATGAGAAGTTCTCTTTGTAGTGGGGGTCGAGAAGGGTACACCCAGTAATCCGTGTTATCTAAAATGCGTATAACGCGAGGGTACCGGGAAAGGCAGCCTAACATAAAGTCAGCCATGTGTGCCAGAGTACCAACAGGCAAGACGTTGATGTCAACATCAGGATGACTCTCCATCTCCTCCTCCTCTTCTGCCCATCCATGCTGAACAGATGTAATTAAAGTTCCATGGGTACTACCCTCTGTAGCAGAGGCAACTGTCTCCATCTCCTCCTCCTCCTCCTTTTCATGGTCCAATTCGTGCTGAGAAGACGAACTGTGGGTGGTCTGGCTATCACCCTGTGTAATGTCCTCCCCATTTCCTCGTCTGCCACATTCAGAGCTTCGTCCTTAATTGTGAGCATTGATCGTTTGAGTACACACAGCAGTGGGATGGTTACGCTGATAATAGCAATATCACCACTAACCATCTGTGTGGATTCATCAAAGTTTTTTAAAACCTCACAGAGATCTGACATCAATGCCCACTCTTCGCTTGTGAATAGTGGCAGTTGACTCAAAAGGCGACGACCATGTTGCAGCTGGTATTCCACAACTGCCCTCTGCTGCTAACAAAGCCTGGCCAACATGTAGAGCGTAGAGTTCCAGCACATGCTCACGTCGTACAACAGTCGGTGAGCTGGAAAACGCAAGCACTGCTGCAGCGTTGACAGACCAGCTGAAGCTGTGGACGACTTGCGGAAATGGGCACACACCCGGCCCGCCTTCACTAGTAGCTCTGGCAAATTGGAGTAGGTTTTAAATAAACCGCTGAACCACTAAGTTTAAGACATGGGCTAGGCATGGGATGTGTGTCAGGTTGCCGAGCTCCAAAGCCGCCACCAAGTTACGCCCATTGTCAGACACAACCATGCCTGGTTGTAGGTTGAGTGGCGAAAGCCACAGCTCGGTCTGGTTCCTTATACCCTGCCACAGCTCTGCAGGGTGTGCTGTTTGTCTCCTAAGCAGATCAGTTTCAACACAGCCTATTGACGCTTACCCACAGCAGTGCTACACTGCTTCCAGCTAGCGACTGATGGCTGACTGCTGCTGGAGATGGAAGTGGAGGAGGAGGCGGCGGAGGAGTAGAAGTGGGGGTTGGAGCCAGTAACATAGCTGCTAGCGGAGACCCTGATGGACGTAGTGCCCGCAATCCTGGGAGTGGGTAGCACCTGTGCCATCCCAGGGTACGACTCGCTCCCGGCCTCCACAACATTCACCCAGTGTGCAGTCAGGGAAATGTAGCATCCCTGTCCACCAGCACTTGTCCATGTGTCCGTGGTGAAGTGGACCTTCCCAGTAAGTGCGTTGGTCAGGGCACGGGTGATGTTCTGGGACACATGCTGGTGTAAGGCGGGCACGGCACACCGTGAAAAATTGTGGTGGCTGGGGAATGAGTACCGAGCGACGGCCGCTGACATCAGGCTGCAGAAGGCCTCAGTGTCCACAAGCCTAAATAGCAACATTTCGAGGGCCAGTAATTTTGAAAGTTGCGCATTTAGTGTTATGGCCTGTGGGTATTTGCGCTTGTGTTCAAATGACTGTGTTATGGACATTTGGACGCGCTGGGACAGGGAAGTGGATGTTGTTGCTGATGGTTCATTCAAAGGTTCAGGTGCAGGGCGAGGGGCATCCGGGCCTGGGCCTTCGATAGGGGATTGGCCAGCAGTGCGTAACACAGGGGAAGAGGAGGCAGTGGTGTAACCCGAAGACCCATATTGTGGACCCAGGCGTTCGGCCCACTTATTAGGGTGCTTGGATGCCATGTGGTGGATCATTCTGGTGGTGGTGAGGTTGCTAGTGTTCACGCTCCGGCTTATTTTGGTACCGCACAGGTTGAAAACTATTACTCTTTTGTCGTCTGCGCTTTCCTCAAAAAAGCGCCATACTGCGGAACACCTACCCCTTGGCAAGGTAGATTTATGCATGGGGATGCTCGGTGTAACGGTTGCGGGCCTGTTTGGTGTGGGCCGACTTCTCCCTTTTGCAACCCCACTGCCTCTTCCAGCCTCTTGCGGTGCTGCAGATCCATCCCACTCTGTACTGCTGTCCTCACTCTGCTTTTTACCTTCCCATGTTGGGTCAGTGACCTCATCGTCCACCACCTCCTCTTCCACTTCCTCACTCTGCTTATCCTCCTGACTTGGCCAAACCACAACCTAAGTGATTGAAAACTCATCATCATCCACCTCGTGAACGAATGATTGCCGTTCACCACCGTCATCTTCTTGAGTCTGTGAAGGCTCAAGAGGTTAAAAATCAGGACACAGTATCTCAGGTCCCTCTTCAAGCGTGCTGGGCGCGAGGGCCAAATCTAATAGTGGGATCACTCATTTGGAAAGCCTCTCCATGGTGGAAGGAAGGATGATCAGAGTGAGGATTCGGTTGACCAGACCAACTGTTCACAATGGTCCGACTTAGACAGTGTTGTCCTGCGCCGCCCAGCTAAGTTAGACGTGAAGCTGGGTACAGTGGATGTTATTTTTTTTCTGGTGCACTGGCAGCAGGCACAGTTTCATTGCGCCCAGGGCCACGGCCTCTGTGCGCACCATCAGCATCACGCCCATTTCCCCGTCCCTTAGTGCTCGCCTTCTTCATATTAATGGTTTTGTCACTAGATGTGGTGCAGATTGTTTTACTGTTCACTAAAGACACAGTTTTCGGATATGCAGCCAGCCAGTACCGCAGGGGCAACACATGAGGTGCACAGTGGGCCGATGAGGGGCCTAATAACAACACAGTTCATCGGTTTACTCACGGTTAGCAGAAAGCCTCCCTGGGCTGGCAGCACAGTGTTGAGGTGGACTGCACGAAATCCTCCCGGGCACGCTCTGTGGTAGGGAAGCATCAGCTAAGATGGAGGTTGAGGTGCCCTTGATGTCACGGGTGCTTAGGGTGCTTGTTGCGGCTAAGTCCCTTGATGGTATTTGTGACGCCAGTACCGTTAATGGTGGTACAACCAATGAGAAGAATGAAGTAGACAGTGGTAGGGTACAACTCACAACTTTTACTGATCTTGGTTCCAGTGGCAGCATGTACATCAAACAGAATACAGTCCTTTGTAATATAAAGGAATCCTGCTGATCCACTGTTGATAGGGTTCGCCGGGTTTAGCTTAGCTTGAAGGTTCTGTATCAGTAGTTCTGGTAGGTAACTCTGCCTTAGGTCCCTAGTAAATCAGAGTTATTTGATGAGGTTGTCTGTAATACTTATTTGGTATGCTTAGTCCTTCTCGTTTCTATGACTTCCAAGGGCTTGAACAGGTAGCTAATCTGAATTCTTCAAAGTATGGTGAGGCTGCCTGTAGCTACATTGTCCTCCACCATTTGCAAAGGTTAAGCCTTTAGTAATGGCTGTTATCACCGATGTCTCTCTTTAGCTTGGTTAACTTCTTCCAGGGACGAAAACGCTATCCACTGGTTGTAGGTTCTGGGATCTAAGAAGGTCACAGGAGGAAAACGCTCTCCTGCACTTCATACCTTGGCTGCAGTGGCGTACCGGGGGGGGGGGGGGGGGGTGGCGCTCACAAGGGGGGTGCCAGCCGCGACTGAGGATAAAATAAATAAATAAAAATAATGTGGCGAGTGGGCCAGGCGTGGCGCTGTGATAGGGGCAGGGCTCCAGATGGTCTCTCCCTTCCCCTGTGCTGCTGCCGCCGCGGCCAATAAGAAGAGGGGCAGGGCCGGGGGAGGGGCTGTGGCCACTGCGCCACCAATGAAGATAACTGACCTGTTAATACAAATGCAGGAGGCGGGTGCCGGCTATTTGATTCCGGCACCCGCCTCCTGCATTTGTATTAACAGGTCAGTTATCTTCATTAACATTGAGTGCGCCCCCCCCCCCAGTATAATAAACATTGAGTGCGCCCCCCCCCCAGTATAATAAACATTGAGTGCGCCCCCCCCAGTATAATAAACATTGAGTGCGGCCCCCCCCCCAGTATAATAAACATTGGTGGGCAGTGGGCAGTGCCAATGAGGGTTAAAAAATAAAAAATTAACTCACCTCCTCCAATTGATCGCGTAGCTACTGCCGGTCTACTTGTAATTTCTTCAGGACCTGTGGTGACGTCACTGAGCTCCAGCCTCTATCACATGGCCCATTACCATGGTGATGGATCATGTGATGAGCTCAGTGACATCACCACAGGTCCTGAAGAAAGTACATGAGACCTGCTGCTACGCGATCAATTGGAGGTGGTGAGTTAATTTTTATTTATTTTTTTAACCCTCATTGGCACTGCCCACCAATGTTTATTATGTTGGGGGGGGGCGCACTGTGCCACCAATGTTTATTATACTGGGGTGTTGGGGGGGGGGCGCACTGCACCACCAATGTTTATATGTTTATTATGCTAGGGAGGGGGGGGCGCACTGCCCACCAATGTTTATTATGTTGGGGGGGCACACTGCGCCACCAATGTTTATTATACTAGGGTGTTGGGGGGGGCGCACTGCACCACTAATGTTTATATGTTTATTATGCTAGGGAGGGGGGGCGCACTGCCCACCAATGTTTATTATGTTGGGGGGGCACACTGCGCCACCAATGTTTATTATACTAGGGTGTTGGGGGGGGGCGCACTGCACCACCAATGTTTATATGTTTATTATACTAGGGAGGGGGGGCGCACTGCGCCACTAATGTTTATTATGTTGGGGGGGCGCACTGCGCCACCAATGTTTATTATACTGGGGTTTAAGGGGGTGCAAGTTTTTATTTTATTAAGGAAGGGTTAAGGGGTCTATTAAGGGGTGGTTAATGGGTTTTATTAAGGGGGGGGTTAATGGGTTTATTTCGTTAAGGGGGTGTGCAGAGGTTTATTTTATTAAGGGGTTTTATTTTTATTTATAAATATTATTGAAAACATTGAAAAAAGTTTGTGCATGTTTTCTTAACTTTCTTGGGGGGGGGGGGGGAGAGGGGTGCCAAACAAAGGGTTCGCCCCGGGTGCCAAATGCTCTAGGTACGCCCCTGCTTGGCTCTACCTCATTTCTGCATTTGGTTTCACCCACTAATCTGTGATATGTAGCCCCAGAGTAATCACTGACTCTGCTACTCTAACCTAATCTTCCAGACTCTAGAACCATCCCACTAATCACTGAACTGTCTCACTAGGCCTGACCTAGGTATTTATATGACCTAAGTGCTATCCCCATCTAGTGGTGGGATGTATAAATTACACCAGACCAGCCTATGAACAGGGATACAACAGGTGTTGTAGTACAAAATAACATGCAAGATGATAATGCCGTTTCACAGTAATTTTGCAGTTCCCACGTGTCCTGAGTGGGACACTGCAGATGCAGGACAGTATATGTCACAGAAACCCACAGCATATGGACACTATATTTGGCCCAGATTATTGGAATTTGCAATACAGACACTGTTTTCTGATGTAGTACAGTATTGGTTACAGAACACCACAGATTATGGACACTATATTAGGCCCAGATTATTGGAATTTGCAATACAGAAGCAGTTTTCGGATGCAGGACAGTATATGTCATAGAAACCCACAGAATATGGACATTATATTAGGCCCAGTTATTGGAATTTGCAATACAGACACTGTTTTCTGATGTAGTACAGTATTGTTTACAGAACACCACAGATTATGGACACTACAGATTATGGACACTATATTAGGCCCAGATTATTGGAATTTGCAATACAGACACAGTTTTCGGATGCAGGACAGTATATGTCACAGAAACCCACAGAATATGGACATTATATTAGGCCCAGTTATTGGAATTTGCAATACAGACACTGTTTTCTGATGTAGTACAGTATTGGTTACAGAACACCACAGATTATGGACACTATATTAGGCCCAGATTATTGGAATTTGCGATACAGACACAGTTTTCGGATGCAGGACAGTATATGTCACAGAACACCACAGAATATGGACACTATATTAGGGCCAGATTATTGGAATTTGCAATACAGACACTGTTTTCTGATGTAGTACAGTATTGGTTAAGAACATCACAAATTATGGACATTATATTAGGCCCAGATTATTGGAATTTGTGATACAAGACACTGTTTGCAGATGTAGTTCAGTATTGTTTACACAAAGCCACACACTATGGACACTACATGTGGCCCAGATTATTAAAGACACAGTCTGAGGATGATGTACAGTATATGTCACTAATAGGTATAAAATAAAAAATATCTTGCTGCTGTTCTAGACGAGAGGAACTCTCCCACTGGGAGCAAAAATCTCATCATAAATATACCAACATAGCGCGCCTTGGATATGGTAGAGAGTTAACAGATAAGGAATTGAAGGCCTTCACCTTTTTCACGTTTATCTGACTCATATACGACTCATGGCTGCCATGCAGTGGGCCATGCCGAAAATATGGTGCTTTGGAGGGAGTCTGCTCTGTAAACAGAAGGACAACGACTTCTAGACCTTCTTTGGGATTTTCACTAGTGAACCCTCACTCACTGGAGTAGTGTTTAGACCTCTTTCCTCCCCACTTCCCCTCTTACCTAACCTACTATTTTTTCCTGTGTCTCCCTGTCTCTATGATTTGTTGAAGTTTCTGTTTAGTTTCTTATTGGATTTACAGATGTTCAATACAACGACCAGAGTGTACCCACAATTTTCTGCTAGAAGGACTGTTCACAAGCCATGGCTTAATACTCTGGCCTCTGACCAAATGTATCCGTTTCAGATCTGCTAACTGCTATGAAACTTTGATTGTTCTTTGAAGTACCAATGTTTGTATATATTTTATATGTTTTTTTTTTTAAAACAAATAAAAAGATTCAAAAACAAACAAAAAAAACTGTCAACTGTTCCTGCTGTGATCACTTCCTGAGGAAGCCTATTCGACAAATTCACAGTTCTTACAGTAAGGAAGTTTTGTTGCTTCTGGAAATTGAACTTTTTCTTCTCCAGTCGGAGGCAGTGCCCCCTTGTATTTTTCACCGCATTTTTTGTATAGCCCATTAATACACTGCTCAAAAAAATAAAGGGAACACACAAATAACACATCCTAGATCTGAATTAATTAAATATTCTTCTGAAATACTTTGTTCTTTACATAGTTGAATGTGCTGACAACAAAATCACACAAAAAAAAAAATGGAAATAACATTTTTTAACCCATGGAGGTCTGGATTTGGAGTCACCCTCAAAATTAAAGTGGAAAAACACACTACAGGCTGATCCAACTTTGATGTAATGTCCTTAAAACAAGTCAAAATGAGGCTCAGTAGTGTGTGTGGCCTCCACGTGCCTGTATGACTTCCCTACAACGCCTGTGCATGCTCCTGATGAGGTTGCAGACGGTCTCCGGAGGGATCTCCTCCCAGACCTGGACTAAAGCATCTGCCAACTCCTGGACAGTCTGTGGTGCAACGTGACGTTGGTGGATAGAGTGAGACGTGATGTCCCAGATGTGCTCAATTGGATTCAGGTCTGGGGAACGGGCGGGCCAGTCCATAGCATCAATGCCTTCGTCTTGCAGGAACTGCTGACACACTCCAGCCATATGAGGTCTAGCATTGTCTTGCATTAGGAAGAACCCAGGGCCAACCGCACCAGCATATGGTCTCACAAGGGGTCTGAGGATCTCATCTCGGTACCTAATGGCAGTCAGGCTACCTCTGGCGAGCACATGGAGGGCTGTGCGGCCCTCCAAAGAAATGCCACCCCACACCATTACTGACCCAATGCCAAACCGGTCATGCTGGAGGATGTTGGCAGGCAGCAGAACGTTCTCCACGGCGTCTCCAGACTCTGTCACGTCTGTCACATATGCTCAGTGTGAACCTGCTTTCATCTGTAAAAGAGCACAGGGCGCCAGTGGCGAATTTGCCAATCTTGGTGTTTTCTGGCAAATGCCAAACGTCCTGAACGGTGTTGGCCTGTAAGCACAACCCCCACCTGTGGACGTCGGACCCTCATATCACCCTCATGGAGTCTGTTTCTGACCGTTTGAGCAGACACATGCACATTTGTGGCCTGCTGGAGGTCATTTTGCAGGGCTCTGGCAGTGCTCCTCCTGTTCCTCCTTGCACAAAGGTGCAGGTAGCGGTCCTGCTGCTGGGTTGTTGCCCTCCTACGGCCTCCTCCACGTCTCCTGATGTACTGGCCTGTCTCCTGGTAGCGCCTCCATGCTCTAGACACTACGCTGACAGACACAGCAAACCTTCTTGCCACAGCTCGCATTGATGTGCCATCCTGGATAAGCTGCACTACCTGAGCCACTTGTGTGGGTTGTAGACTCCGTCTCATGCTACCACTAGAGTGAAAGCACCGCCAGCATTCAAAAGTGACCAAAACATCAGCCAGGAAACATAGGAACTGAGAAGTGGTCTGTGGTCCCCACCTGCAGAACCACTCCTTTATTGGGGGTGTCTTGCTAATTGCCTATAATTTCCACCTGTTGTCTATCCCATTTGCACAACAGCATGTGAAATTGATTGTCACTCAGTGTTGCTTCCTAAGTGGACAGTTTGATTTCACAGAAGTGTGATTGACTTGGAGTTACATTGTGTTGTTTAAGTGTTCCCTTTATTTTTTTGAGCAGTGTATATTTGTATAGGTTAATACTGTCCCCTCTTAGACGTCTCTTCTCAAGACTAAATAATTTCAATTATTTTAATCTTTTTTCATAACTAAGACCCTCCATGCCCCTTATCAGTTTAGTCGCTCTCCTTTGTACTTTTTCCAGCTGCCGTGCGTCCTTTCTATGGACTGATGCCCACAACTGGACTGCATATTCCAGATGAGGCCGCACCAATGCTTTCTAAAGTGGTTTTATTACATCCATGCCCCACGAGTCCATGCCTCGTTTAATGCATAACAATATCCTGGTCGCTTTAGAAGCAGTTGATTGACATTGTATGCTGTTATTCAATCTATGATCTACAAGGACACCCAAATCCTTCTCTATAAGTGACTCTCCCAGTGTTACATCCTCTAGGACATATGAAGTACAGAGATTATTACTACCAAGATGCATAACTTTACATTTATCCACATTGAACTTCATTTGCCAAGTTGATGCCCAATCACTCAGCGTGTCCAAGTCAGCTTGTATTTTATGGACATCTTCCATAGATTGTACAGTACTACATAGCTTAGTGTCATCTGCAAAAATAGAAATGGTGCTATTAATCCTGTCCTCGATATCATTAATAAATAAATAAAATAATAGAGGACCCAGCACTGAACCTTGGGGTATACCACTTATAAGTTATAACCCAGGACCATTCTGAATAGGAATCATTTACCACAACTCTCTGGACACAGTCCTTCAGCCAGTTTTCAATCCAATTACAGACTATACTTTCCAGGACTTTTGTCTCCGCTCCAAAATCATGCAGGACTTTTGTCTCCGCTCCAAAATCATCTCCTGAGCGGAAACCTAACGAACCGCATTATAGTCTATGGGGGTCTATGAGGTCCCTACGCTCCGTTCGGCTCAGTAATGAGCCGAATCTGTCCTTTCCGTTTTCCTGCTCCTATAACGGAGCAGGAGAACGGAAAGGCTGAACGCTGATGTGAACAAGGCCTTAACCTTTTTTTCCTTTAAAAATCTAACCTGTGGAGGAAAGATTAATGAACACATACTTACCTTCCACAGTGCAGCAGTTCCTGAGATCTGCTCCCGGTCATGTGATCCCTCCAGATGGCTTTTCTTTGCTTCCCACCGAAGTCCGTCTTCTTATCTTCCTGTCTTCACTTCCTTTCTCCAGCAGGAGACGGATCGTCACGAGTGACGTCAACGCCTCCTGCTGGAAAAAGCGGCGACCGGCAGTCTTCACAGCACACTAGGCTGAATGCTAGTGTGCGCATGTTCAGGACCGCCGGCTGCTCTCTGCAGTGTACAGGCTTCTATGTGAAGCCTGTACTGACTCCTGCACAGAGCAATGTAAGCGTTGTGCAGGAGTGACAGTATAGCGATCAGCCACAGAGGCTGATTACTATGCTGCGAATCTCACTTGGGGCATTCACTGGCAAATTGGGATGCGGGAGGGGGGGCGGCACTGTGGAATTGTGGGTGGCACTCTGGGGCAAGGAGGATGGCACATTGGGGCACTGGGTTTCACTGGGGCATAGTGGATGACACATGGGGCAATGGATGGCACAAGAGGGTAATGGATGGCACAATGGAGGAACTGGATGGCACAAGGGGGGATATGATGGCAAAAAAGGGGGCACTGCATGGCATAGTGGGGGTACTGGATGGTACTAGGGGCCACTGGTTGGCACAAAGGGGCAAAGGATGACAAACATGGCATTGGATGGCACTAGGGGCACTGGATGGCACTGTTATGGGGCACAGTGGATGTCATTGTTATGAGGGCACTGTGGATGTCACTGTTATGGACGCACTGTGGATGTCACTGTTATGGACGCACTGTGGATTTCACTGTTATGGGGGCACTGTGGATGTCACTGTTATAGACGCACTGTGGATGTCACTGTTTTGGGAGCAATGTGGATGTCACTGTTATGGGGCACTGTGGATGTCACTGTTATGGGGCACTGTGGATGTCACTGTTATGGGGCACTGTGGATGTCACTGTTATGGGAACAATGTTGATGTCATTGTTATGGGGCACTGTGGATATTATTGTTATGGGGGCACTGTGGATGTAACTGTTATGGGGTCACTGTGGATGTCACTGTTATGGGGCACTGTGGATGTCACTGTTATGGGGGCACTGTAAATATCACTGTTGTTGGCACAATGGGGGAACTGGATGGCACAAGGGGGGCAATGGATGGCAAAAAAGGGGCACTGCATGGCATAGGGGAGGTACTGGATGGTACTAGGGGGCACTGGATGGCACAAGGGGGCACTGGCTGACAAATAGATGGCATTGGATGGCACTGGGGCACTGGATGGCACTGTTATGGGGCACAGTGGATGTCACTGTTATGAGGGCACTGTGGATATCACTGTTATGGGGGCACTGTGGATGTCACTGTTATGGACGCACTGTGGATGTCACTGTTATGGATACACTATGGATGTCACTTTTATGGATGCACTGTGGATGTCACTGTTATGGGTGCACTGTGGATGTCACTGTTATGGACGCATTGTGGATGTCACTGTTATGGGGGCACTGTGGATATCACTGTTTTTGGGGGAACTAGATGACACAAGGGGGGCAATGGATGGGAAAAAAGAGGGCACTGCATGGCATAGTGGGGGTACTGGATGCTACTAGGGGGCACCGGATGGCACAATGGGGCACTGGCTGACAAATAGATGGCATTGGACGGCACTAGGGGCACTGGATGGCACGTCAGTGTGTTTTTTTACATCCGTATGTCAGTTCCAGTAAAGACAGAACATGCCCTACTCTGGTCCTCAAAATTAGGACCTCAAATCCATGGAAGTCAAAGGGACTGCAAAAAATTGGATACGGTCTTGTGCACACTCTGGTGATAGAGAGGGAAGATCCTGTGGACTGTCAGTGATGGCATTAGATACACCGTTCAGCAGGCTGTATCCCACAGGATAGGATTAGATACAGATGTGTTTGGATACGCTTGCTGATTCAAGCTGTTTTTCACACTCTGGAGATGGTGAGGGAAGAGCCTGCAGACGGTCAGTGATGGGATTAGATACACAGCTCAGCAGGCTGTATCACACAGGATAGGATTAGATACACATGTGAGGGCAGAGCCTGTGGACGGTCAGTGATGAGATTTAGACACTGAGTGACAAGCAGATTCATGTCTGGGTGGAGAAAGATAGACAGAGGAGTTATGCTACTTTCACACTGGCGTTTTGGCTTTCCCCTTTGTGAGATCTGTTCAGGGATCTCACAAGCGGTCCAAAACAGATCAGTTTTGCCCTAATGCATTCTGATTGGATAAGGATCCGCTCAGAATGCATCAGTTTGCCTCCGTTCCGTCTCCATTCCGCTTTGGAGGCGGACACCAAATTGCTGCTTGCAGCGTTTTGATGTCTGTCTGACAAAACTGAGCCAGAACGGATCTGTTCTGACACAAAATGTCAAATGCTACAGCTGACCCCTCAGATTTTTTTGTTTTTTATTGCCCTTTTTACAGTACGGTACCTTTAAGCAATGGGGGGTTTACATTTTAGCCGTTTATACTTGTTACCTAAAGGAATAAAATTTTTTGTGCAATTACTCTGTTCTGACACACAATGTAAGTCAAATGCTACAGCTGACCCCTCAGATTTGTATTTTTTAAATGCCCTTTTTTTGTTTTTTATTGCCCTTTTTACAGTACAGTACCTTTAAGCAATGGGGGGTTTTATTTAGCCGTTTATACTTGTTACCTAAAGGAATACATTTTTTAGTGCAATTACTCAATGTGGATTTAAAGCTCTCCCATTTATCCTCCGTATTATTATGTGACAGTAGCTGCTCCCAGTCTTTGCCCTGAAATGCTGCCCTCAACCCAGGGAAATTTGCCTTTTTAAAATTCTGTGTCTTTGCTCTGCCTGACAGAGTTTGCTTCTTATAGTTTAGGGGGAATATAATTATATTATATTCAAGAAAAAGACCGTCCAGGTCGAAACGTCGCATGAATTTGATGGAATAAAGAGTTTAAAGAGGCAAGAGAGTGCTGCGGTTTTACTATCTCTGGATGCATACTTGGAGGGACGCTACAGACTGTCGTTCAACACTGCATGCACCACCACATTGAGGACGGTATGCCCCTAGTGCTGCTACACCATCTATCCTTTGTTACTTATGGCCAGGTGTGTGTTATTCCCTCATTATCCCAATTACAATGAGCGGATAAAAGGTCCAGAGTTCATTTCAAATGTGCTATTTGCATTTGGAATCTGTTGATGTCAACTCTCAAGACTATCAGTGAAGCAAGCCATCATTAGGCTGATAAAACAAAACAAAACCATCAGAGAGATAGCAAAAACATTAGTCGTGGCCAAAACAACTGTTTGAAACATTCTCAAAAAGAAGAAACACACCGATGAGCTCAGCAACACCAAGGAAAACAACTGTGGTGGATGACCAAAGAATTATTTCCCTTGTGCAGAAAACACTCTTCACAATAGTTGGCCAGATCAAGAACACTCTCCAGAAGGTAGGTGTATTTGTGTCAAAGTCAACAATCAAGAGAAGACTTCACCAGAGTGAATACAAAGGGTTTACCACAAGATGTAAACCATTGGTGAGCCTCAAAAATAGGAAGGCCAGATTAGAGTTTGCCAAACAATATCTAAAAAAGCCTTCACAGTTCTGGAACAACTTCCTATGGACAGATGAGACCAAGATCAACTTGTACCAGAGTGATGGGAAGAGAAGAGTATGGAGAAGGAAAGGAACCTGCTCATGATCCTAAGCATACCACCTCATCAGTGAAGCATGGTGGTGGTAGTGTTATGGCATGGACATGTATCGCTGCCAATGGAACTGGCACTCTTGTATTTATTGATGATGCGACTTCTGACAAAAGCAGCAGGATGAATTCTGAAGTGTATTGTGCAATATTATCTGCTCATATTCAGCCAAATGCTTCAGAATCAGAACTCATTGGATGGCGCTTCACCATGCAGATGGACAATGACCCAAAGCATACTGCAAAAGCAACCAAAGAGTTTTTTAAGAGAAAGAATTGGAATGTTAGGCAATGGCCAAGTCAATCACCTGACCTGAATCCGATTGAGCATGTATTTCACTTGCTGAAGACAAAACTGAAGGGAAAATGCCCCAAGAACAAGCAGGAACTTAAAGAGGACCTTTCACCGATTCTTACCCTATGAACTAACTATACAGATAGGTAGAGCGGCACCCGGGGATCTCCCTGCACTTACTATTATCCCCGGGCGCCGCTCCGTTCTGCCGCTATGCCCTCCGGTATCTCCGCTCACTAAGTTATAGTAGGCGGAGATACCAGTCCCTAAGTTATGGTAGGCGGAGTCTGCCCTAGCGCTGGCCAATCGCAGCGCAGAGCTCACAGCCTGGGAGGTTATTTTCTCCCAGGCTGTGAGCTCTGCAGTGCGATTGGCCAGCGCTAGGGCAGACTCCGCCTACCATAACTTAGGGAACGGAGATACCGGAGGGCATAGCAGGAGAACGGAGCGGCGCCCGGGGATAATAGTAAGTGCAGGGAGATCCCCGGGTGCCGCTCTACCTATCTGTATAGTTAGTTCATAGGGTAAGAATCGGTGAAAGGTCCTCTTTAAGACAGTTGCAGTAGAGGCCTGGCAGAGCATCACCAGGGATGAAACCCAGCATCTGGTGATGTCTATGCGTTCCAGACTTCAGGCTGTAATTGACTGCAAAAGATTTGCAACCAAGTATTAAAAAGTGAAAGTTTGATTTATGATTATTATTCTGTCCCATTACTTTTGCTTCCTTAACAAGTTGGAGGCACATATGCAAACTGTTGTAATTCCTACACCGTTCACCTGATTTGGATGTAAATACCCTCAAATTAAAGCTGACAGTCTGAAGTTAAAGCACATCTTGTTTGTTTCATTTCAAATTCATTGTGGTGGTGTATAGAGCCAAAAATGTTAGAATTGTGTCGATGTCCCAATATTTATGGACCTGACTGTATATTTTTCTGTTTACTGTCCTCTGAAATTATAATTCCTCAGCCCCTCCACCATAAAGTCCCATGTAAATAAGAATATTTCCTTGCTCCGCCATAGAGTCCCATGTAAATACCATCACACCATCTCTCCAGCCCCCTCCAATATACAGTCCCATGTAAATAACATCACACCTAGTGATGAGCGGCATAGGCAATATTCGAATTCGCAATATTTCGCAAATTTTTGGTCAAATATTTGCCATAAATTTGCAAATTCGAGATTTCCAGTCATTGTTTACTTGATTGCGAAAATCGGTAATGTAATATATTCGTGACAGAATATTCAACACTATTCGCGAATACGGATATATAGCACTATATTCAAAATATTCGCGAATTCTCGAAGTGGCGATATTCGCAATTAAAATTTGCGATTCGAATATTCGCGCTCAACACTAATCACACCATCTCTCTTTCCCCCTCCAATATACAGTCCCATGTAAATAACATAACCTCCTACCCAGCCACCTTTAACATACAGTCCCATGTAAAGAACATGAACCCCTCCCCAATGGTGCACCACCAATGTGGCCAGATGAGGCGATCGCCTCAGGAAGCACCAGGTAGGGGCGAGAACTGGGTATCAGAAGGGCCATGAGCAATGAGCGCTTTCATTGTGGCAAAGTGGTTAGGTTAAGAATTTGGCATTGGGGGCCACCCCTGCCCCTCCCGAGCTGCCTTCAACATACATTCCGATGTAAATAACATCACTCCCTCCCCCAGACATCTTTAACATACAGTCCCATGTAAATAAAATCACCCTCTCCCCAGCCACCTCCAACATGCAGTCCCATGTAAATAAGATTGCCCCTCAACATTCAGTCCCATGTAAAAAATATCATTCCCTCCCACAGCCGCCTTCAACATATAGTCCCATGTAAATAACATCACCCTGCCCCAGCCACTTCCAACATGTAAATAACATCACCCCCTCTACTTTCAGTCCCATGTAAATAACATCACTCCACCCCACTGTCCCATGTAAATAACTTCCCTCGCTTAAGCCCTAACATATAGTCCCCGTTAAATAATTACAACTCCCAACATTGCTTTACCTCACACACTGAGTAATCTACCCCTTCACTTACCTCTCCTCATGTAGCAGACCTTTGCATGCACTTCAGCCACTCGTACAAATGTTGGACCGACTGTACAAACAGAGAAAGGCCATAAATGATTTCTTGATGATACAGGCGAACAGAGGTACTCCCCTGTGTAACTTCAATGTTAGCCAATTGCAGCTCATGCGTGACACCTGCCATTTGCTTGTGCCCTTTGATGAGGCCACTTTATTTATCAGTCACTGGGCCTATGGGATGAACAGCGTCATTCCACTGATTCATGACCTGGAACAGATGTTGCTAAATCTGGCTGGCCAGGGGACATGAGACGTGGCAACTACATTTCACGGCCACATGAGCCCTGTAGGGGCTGAACTAGAGGGGGAGAAGGACATTCGAGCTCAAGCAATGCGTAGAGAAATTCTACACAGGTGACAGAGGAGAAGGGGCAGCCGGAGAAGCTACAGGGCGATGAGGAAGATGAGGCAGATGACACAGACACACCGTGGCAGTGTGCAGTGGAGATAGAGGCAGGGAGTCCCTCTGAGTCACTTGCGTAAATAACCCGATGCATGCTCAGTTGCTTGTGTAATGACAGCTGAATTGTCACCATTTGGCAGAGGGATGACTACTGGCTCTCTCTAGGTTATGATTAAGAACCAGGCGGGTTCGAAACATGTAAACCTGTCTAGAGGTGTGGGGAGATGATATCCACTGTTGGAGTTGTTTATTTATGGCTGTTCAATAAAGACAGACTACGCAAGATTATCCAGTGCCAGAGTGCTTTCCTTTTCTCATTTACTGGCTCTCCACCATGTTAGACTCTCGCTACCGGTCCAAAATGGGGGCCTTTTTTACACCCACTGAGAGGGAGGACAAACGAAACTACCATCGAGACATCCTATGTAGTCAGTTGGCCGCTGCTGATGTGCGCCATTGACCATCCTCACGAAGGTTTGTCCAGGGCCTCTGCACTCACGTTCCACTGCCATGGCTGCCCCATCAGCAGCAACTTAATTCTAGAGTCGCTGATTGATGAGCAGTTTTCTTCACCCGCCTACTGAAGAAACTACTCACCACCAGGTTGTGGCATACTTGGAGTGCACCATGCCACCCCACATAAAAGATCCCCTGGACTACTGGGCAGCCAAACTCGATTTGTGGCCGCAACTGGTCGAGTTTGCCGTGGACAAGCTTTTCTGCCAGGCCAACAGTGTGGCATCAGAGCGGGTGTTTAGTACAGCAGGGGCCATAGTTACCTCAAGGAAAACGTGTCTGTCCACCCAAAATGTGGAGAAACTGACCTTTGTGAAGATGAATCAGGCATGGATCAGCCAGGATTTCCACACACCAGTACCTGATGCATCAGACTAGATCATCCATGGTGCCACACCTAAACTTGCCACAAAAGAGACCTGTTTCTTCTGGCTACCCGCTTCAGCTACTATTCTGATGCTGCCACCCGCCTGATGCCACACACCTGCTGCCAGGTGCTCCTACTGCCACCCACCATCTTCAGCTGGTACTGCTATTGCGCCCCACCTCACCACTATGTCACTGGGCCATGCTGCCACCACCCCAATCTGTGACTTGGCCATTCTGTGGTCTCCCCATGCTTCTGCCAGCTCACCACTATGTCACTGGGTCACTCTGTGGTCACCTCATGCTGCTACCAGCTCACTACTATGACACTGGGCCACTCTGTGGTCTCCTCATGTTGCTGCCAGCTCACCACTATGTCACTGAGCCACTCTGTGGTCTCCTTATGCTGCTGCCACCACCCCAATCTGTCACTTGGCCACTCTATGGTCTCCCCATGCTTCTGCCAGCTCACCACTATGTCACTGGGCCACTCTGTGGTCTCCTCATGCTGCTACCAGCTCACCACTATGTCACTGGGCCACTCTGTGGTCTCCTCATGCTGCTGCCAGCTCACCACTATGTCACTGGTCCACTCTGTGGTCTCCTCATGCTGCTTCCACCTCACCACTCTGTGGTCTCCTCATGCTGCTGCCACCTCGCTACTATGTCACTGGGCCACTCTGTCTTCTCTTCATGCTGCTGCCACCTCACCACTCTTTGGTCTCCTCATGCTACAGTCAGCTCACCACTATGTCTATGGGCCACTCTGTGGTCTCCTTATGCTGCTTCTAGCTCACCACTAGGCCACTGGGCCACTCTGTGGTCTCCTCATGCTGCTTCCACCTCACCACTCTGTGGTCTCATCATGCTGCTGCTACCTCACCACTCTGTCACTGGGCCACTCTGTTGACTTCTCATGATCTTCCCATCCTCCCCACTCCTTGACTGTGCCACTAGTTTGCCTTTTTGGCCTGGATGACATCACCATTTATTTGACCCTTTTCCTGATCTTTCAGAAGGAAGGAAAAATGAGACACACAATGGATCCTGTCTATGTAGCAGCTGTAAGGCCTGTATGACATGGTCCCTATTTTGCATCAGAATTGGCCTATGATTTGGTAGCCAAAAGCAGGAGTGGGTACAAAACACAGAAGACATGCAAATATTCCATTCACGTGTCATCTCTGTTTTAGATCCACTCCTGTTTTTTTTTTGGCTTAAACAATACTGATGGATTACTGACCAAATGCTGACTGAGTGAAGGCGGATGCTCAACAGATATGATCTGTTTTTTTGGGGTTATTGTTCTGATTGATCAGAGGAAGGGCAAATTAATCAGTGACGTCAACACAAACTTACTGCTGACACCCTCTCCACTGTCAGGGGACTCTACTTGTATAAGCGTTTAATAGAACATGTTCTGTAGAAATCGATGTGGAATCAGCTGACAACAGTGTAAAAGGAGTGTACTCTTTCACGCTATAGTAGGATCCTTGGCCTCTGCATGGTCCTTTATATCTGGTGCTAACATTGACCTGTAAGGCTGAGTTCAAACTTGAGTTATTTGGTCAGTTTTGGCCCCATGAAGTGTGCAGTAATTCTAAGAGCGACGCCTGTCATCTGCGTGTCATACTGACTCACAGTATTGCTTTACTACGACAGCAGACTCCCAATGCATGTTTCTGCAAGGCACAGTGTTCTACACTAAAATACAGGCTCTCTGTAGCCAGGAAATAGCTGATTTTAATGTTTACAGTTCATCCCTATTTAAACATGTGCTCCATGGACAATACTATTAAAGGGCTTCTGTCACCCCACTAAACCGTTTTTTTTTTTTTTTGGTTACTAATAATCCCTACACTGCGGTCTCTGCATACATAAGCAAAATAATGATTTTCGTTCAGTAGAATTTGTTAAAAATCGATTTTTAAAATATGCAAATTACCTTGCTACCAGCAAGTAGGGCGGCTACTTGCTGGTAGCAGCCGCATCCTTCGATCGAAATGACGCCCCCTAGGCATTATGATTGACAGGGCCAGGGAACGGAATCGTTCTCTGCTGGCTCTGTTAGAATTTTTAAATCTCGCGCCTGCGCCGTACATGTCTTCAATCGGCGCAGGCGCATTGAGAGGCGGCCGCTGGCTCGACCGCTCCATCCTCAATGCGCCTGCGCCGGTGACGTCATCGCATACACCCGGAAGAGAAGATGCCGGCACCGCTGGAAGGAGGCGGAGAGTCTGGATGACGTCGCTGGATGCTCGAATCAGGTAAGTATGTAGGTAATAAGCATGCTGCCCAAAAACCACCAACGAAATGAGAATAAAAAATAATAAATGATTTTAGAAAGAGTACAATTATTAACACTATACCACCAACGAATATGAATAATAAGCACTACTCAATAAATATACAGATGCTTATATATGACACATATATAAATATCTGTATATATCTGTCAAATAGTAAATATATATATATATATATATGCTATATAAAAATAGAACTCCACTGGATAAAATAAATATAAACTTTATTTACCCATAGGCAACAGCGACGTTTCGGCTCATACACAGGAGCCTTCCTCAAGCAGTGTGCATACATCAAAAACTCTGGGTACATATAGTGTTACAACCAATTAAGAACAATTACATGTTAAGTGTACATAATTAATAAAAAAATCAAACTACATGATGCCATATAAATATAGAGAGCAATGAAACCAAATATATGTGAATATTAAATCGTGATACGTACAATGGCAAAATAATATGATAGATATAAATAGTACAATACATTTATATTACACAAATCACATAACAAGTGCCAGCTGTGGATGATTACATAAAGTGCAAAGTGCTTACTATTACAGGTGATAACCATAATGGAAGCGGGAGGGAGAGCGGCTGTTGTCCATGTAGACATGTGCGATCCGGCGTGCCTGGACCGCAACTGCGCATGCCCCCATGACGCATAAACTGTGCTTCCGTCTAGCATTAGCATCGTCACGCAACGCATGCGCTCTTGGGCCACGATGCTAACGCGGCCATTTTGGATAAGGGCAGAACGCCCACTGAGTTACACTGCTATTGAGAATAACTAATGGTCCCGGTATATCGCAGGCTCGGGTTGAAAAAGGACATATATACATGTCCGAGTGTCTCAGTGGCTAAGAGGACTAAGGAGAAGGCCAACACCTACAAATTGAAGTGGGCACCCCACCAAGACTATAGAGCGGTAGCGCATCCGCATGTAAATGCCGAGTCGCACCGCTACTTCAGTCAAAGTCCATCCATCGCCACCTCACTCTGAGGGTTCTCCTCATCACACCCCGCCATACTAGTAACGGAATCTGGGTTAAAGATACAGAAATAGTTGTTTAAAGAAATGCACAAGTCTAAAGATCATGTAGTGCATGGGCAGACGCAACCAGACATCGTGACCACACAGCCCCCATGGGCATAACGCCACCTCCCCAAACTCCGAATCCAATGAAAATTTATCTGGAAAAAGAAAAAAGAAAAAAGAGAGAAAAAAGAATACATTAAAATTTTTATAAAGATCAAAAAGACTTGTTCTTGACCAGAAAAGACTTGCAGAATAAACCTTAGGATATATGTTTTGTATACACAAATCACATATTACACAGAAAGACAGTCGACATTCAGAATGCAACGAGAGAGGGCAAACCACGCAGCTAGCTCACTCCAACCCTATAATCCACATTAAGGCCACATGGCTGCAAAGAATTAAGCGTAAAAATCCACTTGAGCTCTCTCCTTTTTAGGAGTCCAATCCTGTTGCCACCTCTCCTTGGCATTGGTATATGGTCAATAATGTAACACCTCAGATCTTTCTCAGTGTGTTTATGATTGGTAAAGTGTTTAGAGACTGGTAAATCCAGCCGTTTCTTCCTCACACTAAGTCGATGATTATTAAATCTTGTCTTGAAGTCAGTTGATGTTTCTCCAACGTATAGCAAATTACACGGACAAACAATCACGTAAACAACGTGATTGGAGTCACAAGTCAGATAATGTCTTATCTGATATGAGACCCCAGTTTGTGGGTGTATAAAGGACCTACCTTTGATCATGTATTTGCAATTTACGCAGGACAAACATGGAAAGCAACCAACACTGGCACCGGTCAGTGTAAGTTGTCTTGACATTTTTGAGGTTCCTACGTCTGCCCTAACCAACTGGTCCCTAAGACTCTTAGATCTGCGATAGGACATAATAGGGGGGGAAAGAAATTCCTTAACCATGTTATGACAACCACCCAATATGCCCCAGTGACGTCGAATAATGTTGTTGATGTCGACGCTCTGTTCACAATGGGTGGAAATAAAAGGAATCCTATTGGTTTTAACTTGTTGTACTTTCCTTTTAAGGATGTCATCCCTGTTAAGTTGGCTGACCAGTTTCTTTTTCTCATGTAGCAATTTGGTTGGATAACCTCGTTGCTCAAATTTATGCAGTACTATATCTAGCGTGTTACTCGATGTAGTGGGGTCAGAGACTATACGTTTAACTCTCAAAAACTGAGAGTATGGGAGAGATTTTACCATCGATCTAGGATGATTGCTGTTGTAAGTCAGTAGTGTGTTCCTGTCGGTAGGTTTCGTAAACAATTCTGTCTCTATTTTACCAGCCGACAGAATCACACGGGTATCGAGGAACTGCATCTCCACTGGAGAATGTACCAAGGTGAACTGCAGTGCCTCATCAACTCCATTGAGGTAACCATGGAAATCAAAAAGTTTCCGCAGATCACCCGTCCAGATGAGGAAGATGTCGTCTATGTACCGCCACCACGCCCTAATATGTTGGAAGTGGTGGTTTCCATAGACGACATCTTCCTCAAACCGACGCATAAAAATATTCGCGTAAGTTGGGGCC
Source organism: Bufo bufo (assembly GCF_905171765.1). Classification (NCBI taxonomy): domain Eukaryota; kingdom Metazoa; phylum Chordata; class Amphibia; order Anura; family Bufonidae; genus Bufo; species Bufo bufo. The sequence continues at coordinate 254,966,100 of NC_053393.1, read as the reverse complement.
ACATTGGACCCCATCGCCACGCCCTGTTCTTGTACATAATATGAGTCCTGAAATAAAAAGTAATTTTGTCTGAGTACAATTTCAAGTAAAGATAGTATAAATTGCTGAGCACCTTCTGTAAATGTGGATTTCTCCAACATGGAAGAAACGGCTGTCAAACCCTTATGATGATCTATTGATGTATAGAGTGAGGTCACATCAAACGATGCTAATGTCACATCCGACACATCAGTCAGATCAATCGCCTGCAGTTTAAGCAAAAAGTCGCTAGTATCGCGAATGTATGAACTGCCTCCACATGCAAAACCGCGTAAGATCTTATCAAGAAAAATGGATATATGACTAAATATTGAATCGGAGCCCGAGACAATGGGGCGGCCAGGTGGATCAACGAGGGACTTGTGGATCTTAGGCAACACATAGAGTACTGGAGTAACAGGATGTGCCACTGTAAGAAAATCCACAAGCCCCTCGTCAATGACCCCCGCATGAAGAGCCTCCGTCAATACATTGTCAATCAACCCTGCAATTTTAAATCTTGGGTCAGAGTCAATGTGTCTATAGATGGTTCTATCACCCAATTGCCGCTTAATTTCGGCAATATACTTATGGGTGTCAAGCACGACCACAGCACCGCCTTTATCAGCGGCCTTAATGGTAAGTTCGTGGTCGAGCTTGAGTTCTTTAAGTGCTACCATCTCTTCTGTTGTCACATTGGGATGACCGAAGGGTTGAGAGAGATATGCAGCTTTCAAATTCTGTATGTCAGATTTAACAGCAGCCATATATGCCTCAACTGCAGGCTCATTGATGACTGGGTTAAAGCTGCTTTTAGGTGAGAGATCGAGCATGCCAAGAGAGAGTTCACTCATCCTGGAATGCTCGATCCGCTCCCTACCATGAAACCAAATTTTTAACTTGATTGCACGAAAAAAAGCACACAAATCAAAATCAAGTTCGAACCAATCTGCATTGGCTCGAGGGCAGAAAGAAAGCCCTTTACTCAGCACACTCACTTGAGCATCGGTAAGTTTTTTAGAAGAAAGGTTAACAACCGTCACTTCTTCCTGGACGGCATGTTTCGGCCCTGAGGTCGAGATTTGTTGTTGCGTTGTTTTCTGGTATCTCCTGTGTCTACGGCCTCCACGCTGGATACGTTGTCTCCGGTTTGTTCCATCTCTCTTGCCCCTAAAATGTGACAACAGAAGAGATGGTAGCACTTAAAGAACTCAAGCTCGACCACGAACTTACCATTAAGGCCGCTGATAAAGGCGGTGCTGTGGTCGTGCTTGACACCCATAAGTATATTGCCGAAATTAAGCGGCAATTGGGTGATAGAACCATCTATAGACACATTGACTCTGACCCAAGATTTAAAATTGCAGGGTTGATTGACAATGTATTGACGGAGGCTCTTCATGCGGGAGTCATTGACGAGGGGCTTGTGGATTTTCTTACAGTGGCACATCCTGTTACTCCAGTACTCTATGTGTTGCCTAAGATCCACAAGTCCCTCGTTGATCCACCTGGCCGCCCCATTGTCTCGGGCTCCGATTCAATATTTAGTCATATATCCATTTTTCTTGATAAGATCTTACGCGGTTTTGCATGTGGAGGCAGTTCATACATTCGCGATACTAGCGACTTTTTGCTTAAACTGCAGGCGATTGATCTGACTGATGTGTCGGATGTGACATTAGCATCGTTTGATGTGACCTCACTCTATACATCAATAGATCATCATAAGGGTTTGACAGCCGTTTCTTCCATGTTGGAGAAATCCACATTTACAGAAGGTGCTCAGCAATTTATACTATCTTTACTTGAAATTGTACTCAGACAAAATTACTTTTTATTTCAGGACTCATATTATGTACAAGAACAGGGCGTGGCGATGGGGTCCAATGTGGCCCCAACTTACGCGAATATTTTTATGCGTCGGTTTGAGGAAGATGTCGTCTATGGAAACCACCACTTCCAACATATTAGGGCGTGGTGGCGGTACATAGACGACATCTTCCTCATCTGGACGGGTGATCTGCGGAAACTTTTTGATTTCCATGGTTACCTCAATGGAGTTGATGAGGCACTGCAGTTCACCTTGGTACATTCTCCAGTGGAGATGCAGTTCCTCGATACCCGTGTGATTCTGTCGGCTGGTAAAATAGAGACAGAATTGTTTACGAAACCTACCGACAGGAACACACTACTGACTTACAACAGCAATCATCCTAGATCGATGGTAAAATCTCTCCCATACTCTCAGTTTTTGAGAGTTAAACGTATAGTCTCTGACCCCACTACATCGAGTAACACGCTAGATATAGTACTGCATAAATTTGAGCAACGAGGTTATCCAACCAAATTGCTACATGAGAAAAAGAAACTGGTCAGCCAACTTAACAGGGATGACATCCTTAAAAGGAAAGTACAACAAGTTAAAACCAATAGGATTCCTTTTATTTCCACCCATTGTGAACAGAGCGTCGACATCAACAACATTATTCGACGTCACTGGGGCATATTGGGTGGTTGTCATAACATGGTTAAGGAATTTCTTTCCCCCCCTATTATGTCCTATCGCAGATCTAAGAGTCTTAGGGACCAGTTGGTTAGGGCAGACGTAGGAACCTCAAAAATGTCAAGACAACTTACACTGACCGGTGCCAGTGTTGGTTGCTTTCCATGTTTGTCCTGCGTAAATTGCAAATACATGATCAAAGGTAGGTCCTTTATACACCCACAAACTGGGGTCTCATATCAGATAAGACATTATCTGACTTGTGACTCCAATCACGTTGTTTACGTGATTGTTTGTCCGTGTAATTTGCTATACGTTGGAGAAACATCAACTGACTTCAAGACAAGATTTAATAATCATCGACTTAGTGTGAGGAAGAAACGGCTGGATTTACCAGTCTCTAAACACTTTACCAATCATAAACACACTGAGAAAGATCTGAGGTGTTACATTATTGACCATATACCAATGCCAAGGAGAGGTGGCAACAGGATTGGACTCCTAAAAAGGAGAGAGCTCAAGTGGATTTTTACGCTTAATTCTTTGCAGCCATGTGGCCTTAATGTGGATTATAGGGTTGGAGTGAGCTAGCTGCGTGGTTTGCCCTCTCTCGTTGCATTCTGAATGTCGACTGTCTTTCTGTGTAATATGTGATTTGTGTATACAAAACATATATCCTAAGGTTTATTCTGCAAGTCTTTTCTGGTCAAGAACAAGTCTTTTTGATCTTTATAAAAATTTTAATGTATTCTTTTTTCTCTCTTTTTTCTTTTTTCTTTTTCCAGATAAATTTTCATTGGATTCGGAGTTTGGGGAGGTGGCGTTATGCCCATGGGGGCTGTGTGGTCACGATGTCTGGACGCGTCTGCCCATGCACTACATGATCTTTAGACTTGTGCATTTCTTTAAACAACTATTTCTGTATCTTTAACCCAGATTCCGTTACTAGTATGGCGGGGTGTGATGAGGAGAACCCTCAGAGTGAGGTGGCGATGGATGGACTTTGACTGAAGTAGCGGTGCGACTCGGCATTTACATGCGGATGCGCTACCGCTCTATAGTCTTGGTGGGGTGCCCACTTCAATTTGTAGGTGTTGGCCTTCTCCTTAGTCCTCTTAGCCACTGAGACACTCGGACATGTATATATGTCCTTTTTCACCCCGAGCCTGCGATATACCGGGACCATTAGTTATTCTCAATAGCAGTGTAACTCAGTGGGCGTTCTGCCCTTATCCAAAATGGCCGCGTTAGCATCGTGGCCCAAGAGCGCATGCGTTGCGTGACGATGCTAATGCTAGACGGAAGCACAGTTTATGCGTCATGGGGGCATGCGCAGTTGCGGTCCAGGCACGCCGGATCGCACATGTCTACATGGACAACAGCCGCTCTCCCTCCCGCTTCCATTATGGTTATCACCTGTAATAGTAAGCACTTTGCACTTTATGTAATCATCCACAGCTGGCACTTGTTATGTGATTTGTGTAATATAAATGTATTGTACTATTTATATCTATCATATTATTTTGCCATTGTACGTATCACGATTTAATATTCACATATATTTGGTTTCATTGCTCTCTATATTTATATGGCATCATGTAGTTTGATTTTTTTATTAATTATGTACACTTAACATGTAATTGTTCTTAATTGGTTGTAACACTATATGTACCCAGAGTTTTTGATGTATGCACACTGCTTGAGGAAGGCTCCTGTGTATGAGCCGAAACGTCGCTGTTGCCTATGGGTAAATAAAGTTTATATTTATTTTATCCAGTGGAGTGCTGCCCTTTTTCTATTTTTATATTTGTTGGATTGGCTTATATCCACATTTGGGCCTGTGCACCCTTTTCTTCCAACTTCTTTGTGACGGTGCTGCCATTCCCTTTTTTTCTTTTATATATGCTATATATATATATATATATATATATATATATATATTTATTTTTTTTTTGAGTAAGTGATATATATCATTATATATGTTTCTTTGTGTATATATTACTATATATATGTTCACGGACTGGCATATATATACACATAGAAACAGATATAGAGATACACATAAATAAATATATATATATATATATATAAATATACATAGAGTAATTCCAATATATTATCATAAATATATATATAGAAAGAGTCGTGATAGATAGTCACAGATGGACAGGCACAGATGGACAGGCACAGATGGACAGGCACAGATGGACAGGCAGACATGGACACGTAGAGATGGAGACGCAGAGATGGAGACGCAGAGATGGACAGGCAGACATGGACAGGCAGAGATGGACGATCAGAGATGGACACGCAGACATGGAGACGCAGAGATGGAGACGCAGAGATGGACAGGCATACATGGACAGGCAGACATGGACACGCAGAGATGGACAGGCAGAGATGGACAGGCAGAGATGGACAGGCAGAGATGGACAGGCAGAGATGGAGACGCAGACATGGAGTCGCAGAGATGGACAGGCAGAGATGGACAGGCAGAGATGGACAATCAGAGATGGACACGCAGACATGGAGACGCAGAGATGGACAGGCATACATGGACAGGCAGACATGGACACGCAGAGATGGACACGCAGACATGGACAGGCGGACATGACATGGACACGGGGAGATGGACACGCAGAGATGGACAGGCAGAGATGGACAGGCAGACATGGACAGGCAGAGATGGACGATCAGAGATGGACACGCAGACATGGAGACGCAGAGATGGAGACGCAGAGATGGACAGGCATACATGGACAGGCAGACATGGACACGCAGAGATGGACACGCAGACATGGACACGCAGACATGACATGGACACGGGGAGATGGACACGCAGAGATGGACAGGCAGAGATGGACAGGCAGACTTGGACAGGCAGACATGGACACGCAGACATGGACAGGCAGACATGGAGACGCAGAGATGGACAGGCAGACATGGACAGGCAGACATGGACAGGCAGACATGGAGACGCAGAGATGGAGACGCAGAGATGGACAGGCATACATGGACAGGCAGACATGGACACGCAGAGATGGACACGCAGACATGGACACGCAGACATGACATGGACACGGGGAGATGGACACGCAGAGATGGACAGGCAGAGATGGACAGGCAGACTTGGACAGGCAGACATGGACACGCAGACATGGACAGGCAGACATGGAGACGCAGAGATGGACAGGCAGACATGGACAGGCAGACATGGACAGGCAGACATGGAGACGCAGAGATGGACAGGCAGACATGGACAGGCAGACATGGACAGGCAGAGATGGACGATCAGAGATGGACACGCAGACATGGAGTCGCAGAGATGGAGACGCAGAGATGGACACGCAGAGATGGACAGGCAGAGATGGACAAGCAGAGATGGACAGGCAGACATGGACAGGCAGAGATGGACACGCAGACATGGAGTCGCAGAGATGGACAGGCAGAGATGGACAGGCAGAGATGGACAGGCAGACATGGAGTCGCAGAGATGGAGACGCAGAGATGGACACGCAGAGATGGACAGGCAGAGATGGACAGGCAGAGATGGACAGGCAGACATGGACAGGCAGAGATGGACAGGCAGACATGGAGTCGCATAGATGGACAGGCAGAGATGGACAGACAGAGATGGACATGCAGAGATGGACCGGCAGACATGGACAGGCAGACATGGACAGGCAGACATGGAGACGCAGAGATGGACAGGCAGAGATGGACAGGCAGAGATGTACAGGCATAGATGGACAGGCAGAGATGGAGACGCAGAGATGGACAGGCAGACATGGACATGGAGAGATGGACACGCAGACATGGACACGCAGAGATGGACAGGCAGAGATGGACAGGCAGAGATGGACACGCAGAGATGGACACGTAGAGATGGAGTCCATGTGTGCGTGTCCATGTCTGCTTGTCCATCTCTGCGTGTCCATGTCTGCCTGTCCATCTCTGCGTCTCCATCTCTGTGTCTCCATGTCTGCGTGTCAATCTCTGATCGTCCATCTCTGCCTGTCCATGTCTGCCTGTCCATCTCTGTGTGTCCATGTCTGCCTGTCCATCTCTGCGTCTCCATGTCTGCCTGTCCATGTCTGCCTGTCCATCTCTGCGTATCCATCTCTCCATGTCAATGTCTGCCTGTCCATCTCTGCGTCTCCATGTCTGCCTGTCCATGTCTGCGTGTCCATGTCTGCGTATCCATCTCTGCGTGTCCATGTCTGCCTGTCCATCTCTGCGTCTCCATCTCTGCGTCTACATGTCTGCGTGTCCATCTCTGATCGTCCATCTCTGCCTGTCCATGTCTGCCTGTCCATCTCTGCGTGTCCATGTCTGCCTGTCCATGACTGCCTGTCCATCTCTGCGTGTCCATTTCTGCCTGTCCATGACTGCCTGTCCATCTCTGCGTGTCCATGTCTGCCTGTCCATGTGTACGTGTCCATGTCTGCGTATCCATCTCTGCGTGTCCATGTCTGCCTGTCCATCTCTGCGTCTCCATGTCTGCGTGTCCATCTCTGATCGTCCATCTCTGCCTGTCCATGTCTGCCTGTCCATCTCTGCGTGTCCATGTCTGCCTGTCCATGTCTGCCTGTCCATGTCTGCCTGTCCATGTCTGCCTGTCCATGTCTGCGTGTCCATCTCTGATCGTCCATCTCTGCCTGTCCATGTCTGCCTGTCCATGTCTGCCTGTCCATCTCTGCGTCTCCATCTCTACGTGTCCATGTCTGCCTGTCCATCTGTGCCTGTCCATCTCTGCCTGTCCATCTCTGCCTGTCCATCTCTGCATGTCCATCTCTCCATGTCCATGTCTGCCTGTCCATCTCTGCATCTCCATGTCTGCCTGTCCATGTCTGCTTGTCCATGTCTGCGTGTCCATCTCTGCCTGTCCATCTCTGCCTGTCAATCTCTGCGACTCCATGTCTGCATGTCCATCTCTGCCTGTCCATCTCTGCCTGTCCATCTCTGCCTGTCCATCTCTGCGTGTCCATGTCTGCCTGTCCATGTATGCCTGTCCATCTCTGCGTCTCCATGTCTGCGTGTCCATCTCTGATCGTCCATCTCTGCCTGTCCATGTCTGCCTGTCCATGTCTGCCTGTCCATCTCTGCGTCTCCATCTCTACGTGTCCATGTCTGCCTGTCCATCTGTGCCTGTCCATCTGTGCCTGTCCATCTGTGACTATCTATCACGACTCTTTCTATATATATATTTATGATAATATATTGGAATTACTCTATGTATATTTATATATATATATATATATATATATATATATATATTTATGTGTATCTCTATATCTGTTTCTATGTGTATATACAGGGAGTGCAGAATTATTAGGCAAGTTGTATTTTTGAGGATTAATTTTATTATTGAACAACAACCATGTTCTCAATGAACCCAAAAAACTCATTAATATCAAAGCTGAATATTTTTGGAAGTAGTTTTTAGTTTGTTTTTAGTTTAGCTATTTTAGGGGGATATCTGTGTGTGCAGGTGACTATTACTGTGCATAATTATCAGGCAACTTAACAAAAAACAAATATATACCCATTTCAATTATTTATTTTTACCAGTGAAACCAATATAACATCTCAACATTCACAAATATACATTTCTGACATTCAAAAACAAAACAAAAACAAATCAGTGACCAATATAGCCACCTTTCTTTGCAAGGACACTCAAAAGCCTGCCATCCATGGATTCTGTCAGTGTTTTGATCTGTTCACCATCAACATTGCGTGCAGCAGCAACCACAGCCTCCCAGACACTGTTCAGAGAGGTGTACTGTTTTCCCTCCTTGTAAATCTCACATTTGATGATGGACCACAGGTTCTCAATGGGGTTCAGATCAGGTGAACAAGGAGGCCATGTCATTAGATTTTCTTCTTTTATACCCTTTCTTGCCAGCCACGCTGTGGAGTACTTGGACGCGTGTGATGGAGCATTGTCCTGCATGAAAATCATGTTTTTCTTGAAGGATGCAGACTTCTTCCTGTACCACTGCTTGAAGAAGGTGTCTTCCAGAAACTGGCAGTAGGACTGGGAGTTGAGCTTGACTCCATACTCAACCCAAAAAGGCCCCACAAGCTCATCTTTGATGATACCAGCCCAAACCAGTACTCCACCTCCACCTTGCTGGCGTCTGAGTCGGACTGGAGCTCTCTGCCCTTTACCAACCAAGCCACGGGCCCATCCATCTGCCCCATCAAGACTCACTCTCATTTCATCAGTCCATAAAACCTTAGAAAAATCAGTCTTGAGATATTTCTTGGCCCAGTCTTGACGTTTCAGCTTGGGTGTCTTGTTCAGTGGTGGTCGTCTTTCAGCCTTTCTTACCTTGGCCATGTCTGA